>NC_133328.1:242426844-243097687 GCF_042186555.1 Aquarana catesbeiana | reverse complement strand
CCGAAAACGGCCGAAGTTTGCATGCCGTCTTTTCCCGCCGACATCATCCCCAGCCGCCCTGTGAGTGTGTCGCTATGTCCAACGGGAGACAGAGGAGAGGGGAGAATACACGTGTTCCCCGACTCCGGTCCCGGTCCCCAGAGCTCAGCTTTCCTTCCTCAGCCAGTCACAGACATTACACTACTGTGTATCACTGTGTGCAGCGTGAACTGCACTGCACACAGGCCAGGGGAGACCCTCCGCCATTCACCCGACTCATCAATCACACGCTGCAGCTGCAGGAGCTAAACTGGGAGAGAGACCGAGCGAGCCAGGTCGTGCTTGTCTCATCACACAGGCAGCAGGAGAGGAGACAGTCGCCGTCATCATCATCAAACAGGTACACATTCACAACAACACTACACAAGAGAAGAGATGCTGACTGACACTGACACACACACACTACTGTAAGCTGAGGATCAGATCATTTGCTCCAGTTATAAAGCGCATCAGATATATGATATCCCAAATAGTAGGTGAATAACAAACAAATTAAAAGCCTGTAGTTTCTCTTTTTTAAGTTGACTCACTGCTGCTTTGCTTTCATAAATCTTTAACCCTGATGTGCTTCCAGGCTTCATAACTGGAGCAAATTCTCTGATCCTCAAATGCCTTGTACGTTTTATGAGCACAAAATATGAGAAAGTATTAAAAATCTGTGTAAGAGAGGCTCCTTTTGGAGATTAATGGTCGCAGCATATAAGGTTAATCAGTGTGATTAATACTTGTCCTCAATTAGACAGCCATAATTACTTTTTCAAGAGTGCCAATAAAAGTGTCATGAACAGGTTTGACCAGAACCGTGTGATCTGCGACAGAGGACACCCAAACGTATATACGTGAAAATATAATAATTTATTAAAGAAAGTGAGTAATATTGTACAACCGACTCTAATATGACACAGTGCAAAAACCAACCACAGACAGAGACCCACAAATAACAACAGACAGATAAGTGCAATAAATGGGAAATACCAGGATCATAAACAATAGCCAGGCCAGGGTCATACACAGCAGATCAGCAGATGGACAGGGGATGTTCCAGAGACATAAACGTAAGCCAGGCCAAGGTCATACACAGGGAGGTAAGCAGATGGGGTTGAACACAGGGAGAGGATGGATGGGTCAGACTGCAGGCAGGGATGCAAGGTAACAGGTGGGGCAGGATAGGGATCTGGATAGGGAGACAGGTTCAGGTTCAGGACACAGGATCAGATTGCTAGCAGGTCAGGAGGCAATGAAGAAATCAAGGCAAACATGTGAATGCTTGCCGGGTATTTAGAGACCTGTGATTGGCCTCAAGTGACACCTGATTGTAGGAGGTACTGTCTGCTCCACACTGCCAGGATTCATCCGCTGGTGGACGCCAGTACTGCGGCCCAAAGATGATATAATATTAACAGGGAAAAGCTCTCCTGACAGTTCCAAACTGCCAGGAGACACCTGCTGGTGGACCTCAGTACTGCATGCCAAATAACAGGTATTACCAGCGGATGGAACATTTCCTGACAAAAAGACTCTAAATAGCGTTAGAAGTTAGAACTGGAAGAACCTGGATGTCTCTCGAGTGACATGTAACACGTGCAGGCAACCCACGAGATCAAAAATTCAAGCACAAAACCTCCTCTGTAACTCTAACCTGTGGTAACCGTTATTTATTTTTTTTTTAAAGCGTCGCCTATGGAGATTTTTAGGTACCGTTAGTTTGTCGCCATTACACGAGTGTGCCCAATTTTAAAGCGTGACATGTTTGGTATCTTTTTACACAAAAAGGTGTGTTTAAAAGGCCACTGCACAAATAAATAATACTGCGTGTGACATAAAATAATTGCAGCAATCGCCATTTTATTCTCTAGATTCTCTGCTAAAAAATAACCATGGGCACTTGGGTATTAATCGTGATGCATTGCGGAATCTAATCGAATCGTGGACGGGATAATCGTAATTGAATCGAATCGCAAGGTGAGTAAAGATGCGCACCCCTACCAGCGAGGCCAAGACATTGCCTTCCACATGCCAGTAGAGAGCCAGAATCGCCTTCCGTGAGAAAAAGTGGCGTTTGGGTACCTGCCACTGAGGAACCGCACATTCCACAAACTCACGGAAGGGGGCAGAGTCTAGCAACTGAAAAGGCAGCAGTTGAAGTGCTAGCAATTTTGCCAAGCTAGCATTCAACCGCTGGGCATGTGGATGGCTGGGAGTGAACTTCTTTCGGTGGTGCAGCAGCTGGGGCAGGAAAATTTGCCTGGTACAATCTGACGTCGGTGTACCGAAAGCAGATTGCCCACAAGTACTTGGCTGTGACACACCTAATTCTACATGTTCATTCCTCTCAGTGCAGGTCTCAGAGAGGACTGAAAGTATAGTGGGGTTGGAGATCTCAGCTGATGAGGAGCAAGGAGAGGTCCTCTTTGTTCTTTGGTGTGGGTCTTTTAGATACGCTTGCCAACGAACTGCATGGCAGGTCAACATATGTCTGGTCAAGCATGTGGTGCCCAAGCGGGAGATGTTTTGGCCACGCGAGATACGCTTGAGACATATGTTGCAAATAGCGATCTGATGCACTCGTCTCAAAAAAGGGCCACACCAAAGAACTTTTGGAATAACGCACAGAGACAGCAGCACCCTGCACATGCGGAGCTTTGGGGTGTGATGCAGTCAGTGTGCTGCCCTTAGGCTGGCCCCTGGAGGGCATCCTGCCTCGTTGGTGATGTGCCTCCTCCTCTCTCCTATCAGGCACCCACGTTGAGTCAGTGACCTCATCGTCCCCTCCCTCCTCATCACAGGAGCAAACCTGGCAGTATGCTGCAGCAGGGGGAGCATGACTGCCAGATTGCTGTCCTTCTTGGGCACCCCCTCTGTCTGTGCTCACGTTACTGCCTTCATCTAGCTCACTATCATCATCAGAGCCTTCTAAATGCTGGGCATCCTCCTGGAGCATGTACCCAACACCGTGGTCAAATAGTTCAAGGGACTCCTCAGGAGAACATGGTGGGGCTAGGGAAGGAGTCACTGATGCCATTGAGCCAAAGGAAGAGGCCGTGTTGGCAGCTGTTTTGCCAGACAAAGTACCCTGAGCATGGGTGAGAGGGGATGAGGAGGATGAGGACGGCTTGGTCATCCACTTGACCAAGTCTTCCGCATGTTGTGGCTCAACACTCAGCCAGCTGCCGGAAAAAAGGCCAAGTGTGTTCCACGGCCACGTGCTGATGAGGATGCACTGTCTCTATGACCAGCACTGTTGCCTCTAGACACAGAGCCTGCTTGCCCTCTTTTATTGGCTTGTGACTGTCTGCCTCTCCTTGTTGGCCTTCCAGACATACTAATGGCCTGTAGTTGCACTAAGCTGGGATATATATATATATATATATATATATATATACTGATACTTCAGCTAGCAAAATCAACTGCCTGCCTGTAGTATGAGAACACCACCAACCTTCGACAGGTAGCTTTAGGTGAACACTGTGCAGAGCTCGCAAGAAACTAACTTGTAGCTTATTTAGCTGCCTGCGGTAGTGATAGGATCAGGAAAACACCACCAACCTTCTACAGGTAGCTTTAGGTGAACACTGTGCAGAGCTCGCAAAAAAACTAACTTGTAGCTTAATTAGCTGCCTGCTGTAGTGACAGGATCAGGAAAACACCATCAACCTTCTACAGGTAGCTGCACTGACCTCTGCACACAGTGCAGAGGTCGCACTACACTAACTTGTAGTTTTAGCTGAACACTGTGAGGAGGACGCACTACACTAATTTGTAGTTTTAGCTGAACACTGTGAGGAGGTCGCACTACCCTAACTTGTAGCTTTAGCTGAACACTGTGCAGAGGTCGCACTAAACTAACTTGTAGCTTTAGCTGAACATTGTGAGGAGGACGCACTACACTAACTTGTAGCTTTAGATGAACACTGTGCAGAGGTCGCACTACACTAACTTGTAGTTTTAGCTAAACACTGTGAGGAGGACGCACTACACTAACTTGTAGTTTTAGCTGAACACTGTGCAGAGGTCGCACTACACTAACTTGTAGTTTTAGCTGAACACTGTGAGGAGGACGCACTACACTAACTTGTAGCTTTAGCTGAACATTGTGAGGAGGACGCACTACACTAACTTGTAGCTTTAGATGAACACTGTGCAGAGGTCGCACTACACTAACTTGTAGTTTTAGCTAAACACTGTGAGGAGGACGCACTACACTAACTTGTAGTTTTAGCTGAACACTGTGCAGAGGTCGCACTACACTAACTTGTAGTTTTAGCTGAACACTGTGAGGAGGACGCACTACACTAACTTGTAGCTTTAGCTGAACACTGTGCAGAGGTCGCACCATAGTTTTAGCTGAACACTGTGAGGAGGACGCACTACACTAACTTGTAGCTTTAGCTGAACACAGTGCAGAGGTCGCACTACACTAACTTGTAGTTTTAGCTGAACACTGTGAGGAGGACGCACTACACTAACTTGTAGCTTTAGCTGAACACTGTGCAGAGGTCGCACTACACAGTGCAGAGGTCGCACTACACTAACTTGTAGTTTTAGCTGAACACTGTGAGGAGGACGCACTACACTAACTTGTAGCTTTAGCTGAACACTGTGCAGAGGTCGCACTACACTAATTTGTAGTTTTAGCTGAACACTGTGAGGAGGTCGCACTACACTAACTTGTAGTTTTAGCTAAACACTGTGAGGAGGACGCACTACACTAACTTGTAGCTTTAGCTGAACACAGTGCAGAGGTCGCACTACACTAACTTGTAGTTTTAGCTGAACACTGTGAGGAGGACGCACTACACTAACTTGTAGCTTTAGCTGAACACTGTGCAGAGGTCGCACTACACAGTGCAGAGGTCGCACTACACTAACTTGTAGTTTTAGCTGAACACTGTGAGGAGGACGCACTACACTAACTTGTAGCTTTAGCTGAACACTGTGCAGAGGTCGCACTACACTAAATTGTAGTTTTAGCTGAACACTGTGAGGAGGTCGCACTACACTAACTTGTAGTTTTAGCTGAACACTGTGAGGAGGACGCACTACACTAACTTGTAGCTTTAGCTGAACACTGTGCAGAGGTCGCACTATACTAACTTGTAGCTTTAGCTGAACACTGTGAGGAGGACGCACTACACTAACTTGTAGCTTTAGATGAACACTGTGAGGAGGACGCACTACCCTAACTTGTAGCTTTAGCTGAATACTGTGAAGAGGTCACACTAAACTAACTTGTAGCTTTAACTGAACACTGTGAGGAGGACGCACTACACTAACTCTAAATAGTCTAGCTGCCTGACTGTGGTACTAATAGGATCAAAAGAACACCAGCAATTTTCTTCAGGTAGCTGTAAATATTGTAACAAGAGAAGCTTGCCTGTCAGTAGGAAGATAACAGGAACGGATCTAGATAAACTGAATACAGTGTGTGTATATATATATATATATATATATATATATATATATATATATATACACACAACACCTGGGATGCATATATATATATACACAATACACTGTAAGTGCAGCTAACTCACTGACTGTCCTGCCTAATTTAGCTAACTCAAATGAAATGACACTGTCTCTCTGTCTATCTAAGCACGCTGGAACACACTACACAGGGCCGCCGTGCAGGTGGCCTTATATAGTGTGGGGCGTGTTCTAAAGCCCCTGAGCCATAATTGGCTAAATCCACCCTAGCTTTGTCCAATTACAGCTCTCTCTACTGACGGCGATGTGATTGGCCAAGCATGCGGGTCATAGTGCATGCTTGGCCAATCATCAGCCAGCAATGCACTGCAGTGCCGCAGTGAATTATGGGCCGTGACGCGCCACACGAATTTGGCACGAGCGGCCCATAACGTTTGCAATTCGGCGAAGCTCATCCCTACTCAACATGCCTATCAGCAAACAGCTTTGGCTGTCTACTTTCCAAAATGGGGTCATTTGGGGGAGTTTTGTGCTATCTTGTCATTTCATGGCCTCCAAAACTGTGATAGGTAGTGAGGAAGTGAAATCACGATCGGTGATAATCACAAGATCAGTGTGATAAAATGCTTTGACAATTTCCCAAAGGTGCTATTTATACCCGGCAAAACTTAAGTCATGAAATGCTCATAGTTTCCGGTTTCTTAGGCCATAGAGATGATTGGAGCCATTCTAGTCTCTGATTAGCTCTATGGTCAACTTGCGGAACCACCGGCTGCATTCTCGGGTTCCCTGTTGGGACAAGAGAGCCTGAGAAAACCATGGAAGACAGAGGGTGGGGGGAGTTCCCTCCCATTGCTTGTAAAATCAGTCTAGAGGCTAATTAGCCACTAGGATTGCTTTTACATGAGAGCCGACCGCTGGCTGAAAAGAATGATACCAAGATGATACCTAAACCTGCAGGCATCATTCTGGTATAACCACTCAAAGTCCAGCAACATACCAGTACATTGCTGGTCCTTGTTGGGCATACATTGTAATGTTCTTTTTTTCATGCAGCCTGTGGGCTGAACAAAAAAAGAGATTGATCGGTGGGTATGCCCACCATAAAGCCCCATACACACTATCAGATTTTCTGCTGATTTTTGTCTTCAGATTTACCAAAACCATGTATTATAAGGTCAAACCTTAGGAGTTTCAATTTATATGCAATCGGGCAGGCCCTTGCACTACATGGTTTTGGTAAATCTGAAGACAAAAATCAGTAGAAAATCTGATAGTGTGTATGGGGCTTTAGAATACCGCCCTTCATCCACCCACTTCTAATGATGGGCATGCATGCACCATTTTCTTTTAACTGTGGTGGTGAAATCACCTCCTACAGTGCTAGAGTCGCGGATTTACATATCGTAGGAGCAAACACTGTTGCTGTCAAGATAAATAAATCAGTGCTGTAGCTGAATGGCGTACCTGCTAAGCAAATGATGGTTAACAATAAAACAAAGTAACATTACAGTATAACAGTAATGCCCCATACACACGGTCGGACATTGATCAGACATTCCGACAAACAAAATCCATGGATTTTTTCCGACGGATGTTGGCTCAAACTTGTTTTGCATACACACGGTCGCACAAAGTTGTCGGAAAATCCGATCATTCTGAACCCGGTGACGTGAAACACGTACGTCAGGACTATAAACGGGGCAGTAGCCAGTAGCTTTCCTCTCTTAATTTATTCTGAGCATTCATGGCACTTTGTGCGTTGGATTTGTGTACACACGATCAGAATTTCCGACAATGGATTTTGTTGTCGGAAAATTTTATAGCAAGCTCTCAAACTTTGTGTGTCGGAAATTCCGATGGAAAATGTGTGATGGAGCCCACACACGGTCGGAATTTCCGACAACAAGGTCCTATCACACATTTTCCGTCAGAAAATCCGACCGTGTGTAGGGGGCATTAGACTTACCATACCTGCAAAGCAATTACAATAAAACATAGTAAAAATAAAATGATTTTTAACGCAATCTGTGCCTAAAAAATATATGCCGAAGCATGGGGGCAACTGCCCCCAATGTTAGGAGCAAATCGTTCCTCCACCCCTGCCTCCATGTTTCGGAATTTATGCTCTTTTTTTAATTGTGGTGGTGAAATCACCCCTGACAGCACTGGAGTCACGGCTTTACATATCGTGGGGAGCAAACGCTGCTACTGTCAAGATAAATAAACCCGAGCTGCAGCTGAATAGTATACCTGAAAACAAAAAAATGGTTAACAATAAAACACAGTAAACAGTAAAGTATAAAAGAATTACATACCTGAAAAGCAAACATGACAAAACATAGTAAAAATAAAACATTGCATTGTAGAATACAGTAAAAAAGAGCAGAACAATAGAGAGAGAATAGAGAGAGCGAGAACAATAAAATGACAACTATTTTTGTTTTTTTTATTTTATATTTTTCTTGGTTCTTTTTTTCTTTTTTTTTTTACACTTTTTTTTGTCACTGCAACGGTTGTAACGGTTCGGTTCCAGGTTCAGGTCTCCCAAAATGCGATGGCATCTTTGGAGACCCTGTGAATGTGTGTCCTAGTCTGTGCAGTGCTGTACCCTACGCTAAAACTCCACTAGAGTGTGGTAGCGTTCAAAACAATCACCAATGCAAAGACCAGGATGGTCAGGACATGAGGGACAATAATAGTGGGTGTCACGCCTATATCCGCGCTTTCTACATGTTGTAATATGTTGGCCAATTTATGTATAATATTGTATTGGAGTATGGGTTGAGCAGAAATTGTCCAAGCCAACTCAATTTTAATATAACAGCTGAAGACCCTTTGATGTGTTGGTCTTATGCAAGTCTACCTAGGGGTGTGAGGTATGGGCTGTTAACCTAATTGAACATTTCAAAGGGTACATTGTTTAAAGGACCATAGAAGAAGTATTTATTGATGGTAATTAGACTTGAGGGGGTAACAATGGGATCAAGGAGTGTTTTGGGTTGGCCTAGCGGAGGCTCCCTCCTGTGGGGCTAATATCTCAAGGGGACTTGTTGATATTAATATGCAAGAATAATGTAGGTATTCCAAGGGCTCAAAAGGGTATTCAGGTGGTATGTGTTAATCTAATCTAATTACACATACCTAAGGGGACTTGTTGATGTTGATATGCGGGAGTGCAAATTGGGGCGGTTTATGACTACAGCTGTTCACGGCTGGGAGTTGTTGTGTGTTTAAAAGACTAAAGCTAATCAAAGTCCTAAACTGAAACGGCCAATCAAATTGCTCAGCCATTCAATATTTAGTGAATATAACACGGCATTCAGTCTATAGGTTTGTAGGAGAGGCTTGTCTGTGTATGCACACTCAGACCTAAGGCATGGGACTTTGAATTATATACTCTGTCGGGTTTTTTGTCATCTGTGGACTTTGTTCTGTGTTGGAAGTCAATAAAGTGCATCTCTCTGGAAGAATTGGGTTGCTGCGGAAGAGTACTTACTAATTCATTATCATACCCACGGCGATCATATCCACACGATACATATAACCGATCACTACACTACAGACAAGACATTTTCTTTGGGGGGCTTGTTGGATAGGGGTACCAGGGAGGACATAAGGAAAATGCCTCCCATGCAGCCTGCTTACTGCCTTTGGTTGGGAAGTTGGGCCACAGCACCGTCTGGAATCAGAAGGGCTGTGATGATCTCTTCCTGGAATTTAAAGAAGGATCCAGTTTGTCCTGAAGCTTTGTATACCACATAAGCATTCAACAGAGCCAATTGAAATAAATATACAGACTCTTTTTTGTACCAGCGTCTGGCCTTACGGGCAATTAGGTACGGCGCCAACAACTGGTCGTTGAGGTCCACCCCTCCCATATTAAGGTTATATTCGTGAACACAGAGGGGTTTCTCCACAACACCAGTCGCTGTAGGAATTTGGACCGTCGTGTCTGCGTGAAGGGAGGAAAGAATGAAAACACTCTTATTATCCCTCCACTTAACAGCAAGCAAGTTATTACACTTCAAGCAGACTCTCTCTTCCCCAGCCTAAGACATGAATCTACAAGCCGCTGGGGAAAGCCCCAGCAATTAGATCGCACGGTGCCACATGCACCAATTTGATAATCAACCAAGTGACTAAAAAGTGGCACGCTCATGTAATAATTGTCCACATACAAGTGGTACCCCTTCCCGAATAAGGGTGACACCAAGTCCCTCTCATGTAATCTGGGCAATTCTCCGGCACTACGTGACTATCTCCGGGACTACGTGACTATCTCTTTCCTCGTAAACCATAAAACTATATGTATAGCCTGTGGCCCTGTCACAGAGCTTATACATCTTGACCCCATATCTGGCACACTTGCTGGGAAGATACTGTTTGAAAGACAAGCAGCCAGAAAACGTAATCAGGGACTCATCAACGCAGACAACTTGATGGGGAGTAAACAAGGCTGCAAAATGTTGGTTGAAGTGGTTTACAAGGGGCCGAATTATGTAGAGCAATCAAATTCAGGGTCACCCCAAGGGTGACAGAGTTCATTGTTGTTGAAGAGCATGAACCACAAGATCTGCTCGTATCGTGCCCTGGTCATGGAAGCATACGGTGAATTGGGTCAGTGGACCAATATGCCTGCAACTCACCCTTTTAGTCATGCCCATGAGGAGGGATAGGCCCAGAAAGGTCTTAAATTCGGAAACTGTAATTGGTTTCCAATCTCTGGCAAGGGTCAAATGGGGATTAGCAGCGGTGAATTAACCAGCATACAAATTGCTTTGGTCCACAATAGATCTATAGAGATCTTCAGTGAAAAACAGCGAAAAAAAAACAAGTGATGTAAAATCAACTGTTTCCACCTGAATTCCGGGCTGGCCAGTGAATGGGGGAAGTATGGATGCTGCAGAAGTGGTGGGTTCCCAATTAGGATTGGCAAATGCAGCAGGAAGGGCACTATGGGCTTGATGGGCCTGTCAACTCGCCGTGTAACCGCGTGATACTGCAGTGTTGGATGTACGACCAGGGTGTACTAGGCCGCTGGTGCTTGGCAGTTCACCAGAAGGATGAGCGGCGCTAGTACTGGCTCACTGCTCCATAAGAGAGCCCTGCGGTTCTTGCACCTCAACAACAGCAGAAGAACGAGGTCTGGTATGCCTGAACTTGGCAGGGACCACAACTCCATCGTCAGAGCTATCTGTCAGGGTGCCCCTGCTGTTTACAGGTTCGTATTCTGAGCCTGAATCTGACAGATGAGTGACTTCCTCTTAACTATCTGTCATGCTCAGAAATGTGTAGGCCTCTTCACTAGTGTACCTTTGTTTTGACATTTTGGTCTCTGGTACTGGTACACTAGTGAGACTCACAGGTAAAAAAGCTCCTGACTGTTAGCGACTGATTCAAACGCTACCAAAAAACTGTTAGTGTCTGCAGGGATCAGGCCTGACTCTGTGAATGCTGCAGTTATGTGTGTTGTGTTTTGTAAGTGACAGTGATCGATTGATACTGCACTTGAGTGAGCTGGGTGGAGGGGCTAAACGCAGGTGCTAGCAGGTATCTTGGCTGATTCCGTTAACACTGCATTTTTGGGAACAGTAAAAACTGCTGGGGATGCTAGCATAGATCTGATCAGATATCAATCCGCTCAGACACTATACTACTAAGGGAGGTGTATGTTACATAGTTAGTCAGGTTGAAAAAAGACACAAGTCCATCCAGTTCAACCAGTGCATGCGTGGGTGTTAGCGCTACTGGCACTAATCTGACGCTGCCCGGGGCGACGCAGACCCTAACTGAGGCTAAAACCTAACTTATATCACCCGCCGGGCGATCAGGAGGGTTAAACCTTTATTGGGTAATATACGGCGGGTGCCCTGATGCTATAAAAAGCAAATTAACTAACCAGCGTCACCCATACCACTAATACGGTGATCACTGGTGACAGGGGGTGAAAGGGTTAACGAGGGGGCAATCAGGGGGTTAAAACCTTTATTAGGTAATATGTGGGGGTACCTGAGGCTATAAAAACCTGATGGTGAAACTAACTGGCTAACTAGCGTTACCAGTGACACAAATACGGCGATCGATTAGTGACACTGGGGACAGGGGGTGAAAGGGTTAACCGGGGGTTAAAACCTTTATTGAGTAGTATATATGGGGGTACCTGACGCTATAAAAACCTGACGGTGAAACTAATTGGCTAACTAGCGTCACCAGTGACACAAATACAGCGATCGATTAGTGACACTGGGGACAGGGGGTGAAAGGGTTAACCGGGGGTTAAAACCTTTATTGGGTAGTATATATGGGGGTACCTGATGCTATAAAAACCTGACGGTGAAACTAATCACCTAACTGGCTAACTAGCATCACCAGTGACACAAATACGGCGATTGATTAGTGACACTGGCGACAGGGGGTGAAAGGGTTACCTGGGGGCGATCAAGGGATTAAACCTTTATTAGTGGGGTAACCTAGACCTAACAGTTGTTTCAGTCACAAATGACACCAATGCAGTGATCAGTGAAAAATCTGAAAACTGCAATTGGTGACACAGTGACAGGGAGTGAAAGGGTTAACTGGGGGGGCGATTGGGGGGGTGGTCAGGGGGTGGAAAGTGTACCTATGTGTGTTGATGTCAGTGTACTGTTGGTGCAACACAGGGTTAGATGTCTTCTCTCTCTCACAGGAATCAAAAAGACTCCAGGAGGAGAGATGACATCACTTCCTCCTGTCTGTGTTTACATTTACACAGGCAGGGGAAGCTTTTCATTCGTTGGGAGCGATCACCAGGTCCAGACCATAAATCATTGGTCTGGCCCTGGGGACTGATCGCTCCCCTAACGAACCCGACCGCCGCAGGCACAGGGGAGGTGCGCGATTGCACCCCCCGCCCACGGGGAGGGAGGGACGTACATCGACCTGTGACGGTTGGGAACCCGTTAATTACAGCGTCATTTACAGTTGGTAAGCCTGCATTTGTGCCATTGAGGTGGTGGTTCTGAAGTACGGATTCCAATAAGCATTGTTGGTGGATAACTGTTCTTTGGTTCTTTGGGTACAATTTATACATGAGCACATAACAGAGGACTTTATTCTTTATCATGTGGACTTTTTAAGGATTTATTTAATGTACTTATTTGTGAATGATCATTCTAATACTGCACCAACTAGAAATAAAGTGTTACTGGACCTACTGATTACCAACAATACAGACCTGATCACGGATGTGGAAATATGGGGCAATTTAGGTAACAGCAATCACAGGTCAATTGGCTTCAGTATAAATCACACAAATAGGAAACATAAGGGGAATACAAAGACACTGAATTTCAAAAGAGCCAACTTCCCTAAACTACGAGCCTTGCTAGAAGGCATAAATTGGGATAAAATCTTAGGAACAAAGAACATGGAGGAGAGATGGGTTTGCTTTAAGAGCTTATTAAATAAGGGCATTAGCCAATGCATCCCATTGGGTAATAAATTTAAAAGAGCAAACAAAAGTCCTGGATGGCTTAACTTCAATGTAAAAATGCATATAAAAGCAAAGGAGAAGGCCTTCAACAAATACAAGGTTGAGGGATCATCATCAGCATTCACACTTTATAAAGAATGCAACAGGAAATGTAAGGGTGCAATAAGGACGACTAAGATAGAAAATGAAAGACACATAGCGGAGGGAAGCAAAAAGAATCCCAAGAAATTCTTTAAGTATGTAAACAGTAAAAAAGAGTGGACAGACCATATTGGCCCCATAAAGAATGAGGAAGGACATCTGGTTACAAAGGATGGGGAGATGGCGAAGGTATTGAATTTATTCTTCTCCTCAGTCTTCACGAGGAAATTGGGGGGCTTCAGTAACCAAAACTGCAGTGTCTATCCTCATGACACATCACAGGAAGCACCTCCATGGTTAACAGAGGACAGAATTAAAATTAGACTTGGGAAACTTAACATTAACAAATCACCGGGACCAGATGGCTTGCACCCGAGGGTACTTAGGGAACTCAGTTAAGTAATTGCCAGACCATTGTTCCTAATTTTTACTGACAGTCTACTGACTGGAATGGTACCAGCTGATTGGAGAAAAGCCAATGTAGCACCAATATTTAAAAAGGGCCCAAAATACATCCCTGGGAATTACAGACCAGTTAGCCTAACATCAATAGTATGTAAACTCTTGGAGGGGATGATAAGGGATTATATACAAGATTTTAGTAATGAGAATGGTATCATTAGCAGTAATCAGCATGGATTCATGAAGAATCGTTCTTGCCAAACCAATCTATTAACCTTCTATGAGGAGGTGAGTTGCCATCTAGATAAAGGAAGGCCCATAGACGTGGTGTATCTGGATTTTGCAAAAGCATTTGACACAGTTCCCCATAAACGTTTACTGTACAAAATAAGGTCCGTTGGCATGGACAATAGGGTGAGTACATGGATTGAAAACTGGCTATAAAGACGAGTTCAGAGGGTGGTGATAAATGGGGAGTACTCGGAATGGTCAGGAGTGGGTAGTGGGATCCCCCAGGGTTCTGTGCTGGGACCAATACTATTAATTTTGTTCATAAACGACCTGAAGGATGGGGTAAACAGTTCAATCTCTGTATTTGCGGACATACTAAGCTAAGCAGGGCAATAACTTCTCCGCAGGATGTGGAAATCTTCCAAAAAGATCTGAAAAATTTAATGGCGTGGGCAACTACATGGCAAATGAGGTTCAATGTAGAAAAATGTAAAATAATGCATTTGGGTGGCAAAAATATGGATGCAATCTATACACTGGGGGGAGAACCTCTGGGGGAATCTAGGATGGAAAAGGACCTGGGGGTTCTAGTAGATGATAGGCTCAGCAATGGCATGCACTGCCAGGCTGCTGCTAACAAAGCAAACAGAATATTGGCATGCATTAAAAATGGGATCAACTCCAGAGATAAAATGATAATTCTCCCACTCTACAAGACTCTGGTCCTGCCACACCTAGAGTATGCTGCTCAGTTCTGGGCACCAGTCCTCAGGAAGGATGTACTGGAAATGGAGCGAGTACAAAGAAGGGCAACAAAGCCAATAAAGGGTCTGGAGGTTATTAGTTACGAGGAAAGTTTGCAAGTACTGAACTTATTCTACCTGGAGAAGAGACGCTTGAGAGGGGATATAATTTCAATATACAAATACCATACTGGTGACCCCACAATAGGGATAAAACTTTTTTGCAGAAGGGAGTTTAACAAGACACGTGGCCACTCATTAAAATTATTAGAAAAGAGGTTTAACCTTAAACTACGTAGAGGGTTCTTTACTGTAATAGCGGCAAGGATGTGGAATTCCCTTCCACAGGCGGTGGTCTCAGCGGGAAGCATCGATAGTTTCAAGAAAGTATTAGATCAGCACCTGAACGACCGCAACATACAGGGATATACAATGCAATACTGACATATAATCATACACATGGGTTGGACTTGATGGATGTGTGTCTTTTTTCAACCTCACCTACTATGTACTATGTAATACATATGTTTGGAAATGTTTTTTTCTCTTTGTTTTTTTTTTAGTACAGCTCAATGGCTACAACTGGTATAGTTACCTTGACATATACTGATCTCACAAAAGTGAGTATACCCCTTCCAATTTTTGTAAATATTTTACTATATCTTTTCATATGACAACACTGAAGAAATTACACTTTGCTACAATGTAAAGTAGTCAGTGTACCACTTGTATAAGTCCAGGGCTTTTTTTCTGCCGGAACGGAGTTCCTCCATCTTTGGCAGCCCTGTCCTCTCCCGCTTGTCAAGTAACACAGAAGCTGGTAGAGGACTCTCTCCCTCCACCAGCTTCTGTGTGCTTGTGTCAGCAGGCACATGATGCTCGATTTTTACAGGTGGATAGTCCCCGGGGGTCCCGACGCTGCAATCACCC
Source organism: Aquarana catesbeiana (assembly GCF_042186555.1). Taxonomy (NCBI): domain Eukaryota; kingdom Metazoa; phylum Chordata; class Amphibia; order Anura; family Ranidae; genus Aquarana; species Aquarana catesbeiana. Next base: position 243,082,300 of record NC_133328.1, on the reverse strand, counting down.
AAAATTTTTGTAAATATGGGGTTTGGGGAGGTGGCTTCTTTCTCCACCTGCCGCCTGTTACAACTGTGTGTAGCACGAAGCGGAGTGAAGTACTGTGAAACTCCTCCTCTGCTCCGTGCTACATTGCTAATAGGCAGAGCTGCAGGTAACGTCACTGTGAAGAGAAATAACCCAGGCACAGATCTGTGATGGCTACATTCTGCAAGAGGTGACAGAGAGCTGTGGGGGAGGAGGACAATCTGTGAAAAGGTGAGAGAGCTTTTTGTGTGGAGGTTGGGAGGATTTGTGAGAGAGCTGGGGGGAGGGGGATCTGTAAAAAGGTGAGAGAGCTGGGGGGGAGGGGGGGGGGCGTGAAAATGTGAAAGAGCTGGGGGGAGGGGGATCTGTGAAAAGGTGAAAGAGTTGGGGGGAGGGGGATCTGTGAAAAGGTGAGAGCTTTGGAGGGGGCAAAATTTGTGCAAATGGGAGAGCTGAGAAAGGGGGATTTGTGCAGGAGTGATAACAGGGAAGAGGGTGTTCGGATTGTGCAGAGGTGAAAGTTGTGAGGATAGGCTGTAGATGGAGTGCTGAGGTGATAGGCTGTGGATGGGGGCAGAAGAGGTGAGTTGTGAATGGGGAGGTGTGTAGGTGAGCTACGGATGTTGGGCTGAGTACTCCTGAGTCCTGTACTCTGTGTGTTTCACTTTTCTGAACCTTTTGCCTTCTGCGATACCCAGTTCTGAGCCTCGATCACTATTGGCCACCGTGTATTTTTCACCTCTAAAGGAAGGCGTGGCTATGGGTTGTGGGTGTGGTTGGGGAGGGGCATTGACCGTGAAGGGTGAGTTCCAGTACCTATTTTCTGAGAAAAAAAAGCCCTGTGTATAACAGTGTAAATTTGCTGTCCCCTCAAAATAATTCAACACACAGCCAATAATTGGCTAAACCGTTGGCAACAAAAGTGAGTACACCCCTAAGTGGAAATGTCAAAATTGGGCCCAATTAGCCATTTTCCCGCTCTGCTGTGATGTGACTCGTTAGTGTTACAAGGTTTCAGGTGAGAATGGGAAGCAGGTGTGTTAAATTTGGCGTTATAGCTCTCATACTGGTCACTGGAAGTTCAACATGGCACCTCAAGGCAAATGACTCTCTGAGGATCTGAAAAAAAGAATTGTTGCTCTACATAAAGATGGCCTAGGCTATAAGAAGATTGCCAAGACCCTGAAACTGAGCTGCAGCATGGTGGCCAAGACCATACAGCGGTTTATCAGGACAGGTTCCACTCAGAACAGGCCTCGTCTTGGTCGACCAAAGAAGTTAAGTGCACGTGCTCAGCGTCATATTCAGAGGTTGTCTTTGGGAAATAGATGTATGAGTGCTGCCAGCATTGCTGCAGAGGTTGAAGGGGTGGGGGGTCAGCCTGTCAGTGCTCAGACCATACGCTGCACACTGCATTAAATTAGTCTGCATGTCTGTCATCCCAGAAGGAAGCCTCTTCTAAAGATGATGCACAAGAAAGTCTGCAAACTGTTTTCTGAAGACAAGCAGACTAAGGACATACTGGAACCATGTCCTGGGGTCTGATGAGACCAAGATAAACTTATTAGGTTCAGATGGTGTCAAGCGTATGTGGCGGCAACCAGGTTAGGAGGAGTACAAAGACAAGCGTGTCTTGTCAACAGTCAAGCATGGTGGTGGCAGTGTCTTGGTCTGGGCTGCATGAGTACTGCCGTCAATGGGGAGCTACAGTTCATTGAGGAAACCATGAATGCCAACATGTACTGTGACATACTGAAGCAGAGCATGATCCCCTCCCTTCGGAGACTGGGCCGCAGGGCAGTATTCCAACATGATAAAGACCCCAAACACACCTCCGAGACGACCACTGACTTGCTAAAGAAGCTTAGGGTAAAGGTGATGGACTGGCCAAGCATGTTTTCAGACCAAAACCCTATTGATCATCTGTGGGGCATCCTCAAACAGAAGATGGAGGAGCGCAAGGTCTCTAACATCCACCAGCTCCATGATGTTGTCATGAAGGAGTGGATGAGGACTCCAGTGGTAACCTGTGAAGCTCTGGTGAACTCCATGCCCAAGAGGGTTAAGGCAGTGCTGGAAAATAATGGTGGCCACACAAAATATTGACACATTGGGCCCAATTTGGACATTATCACTTAGGGGTGTGCTCACTTTTGGTGCCAGTGGTTTAGATATTAATGGCTGTATGTTGAGTTTTTTTGAGGGGACAGCAAATTTACATTGTTATACAAGCTGTACACTCACTACTTTACATTGTAGCAAAGTGTCATTTCTTCACTGTTGTCACATGAAAAGATATAATAAAATTATTTACAAAAATGGGAGGGGTGTACTCACTTTTGTGAGATACTGTATATCTCATAGTGAAATTGCAGCTTCTTATATTTCATGTTTTTCTCTTTTTCTTTCTATCTTTGGAACACAAGCGCAGTGTTTTTTTTTTGTTTTTTGTTTTAGTGGCAACCTGCCCAAACTGCTGTATGTAGAAAGCACAGTTCATGGTGGTCACTTTAGTCCCTGTGTCCACTAAGCACTTAGCTTACCGCCCATCCATCTCCATGTTTACCATAGGGGATGAAGAGATCAATTTTGAGTCACACTTGGGACGTGTTGAAGTAGTTCCCGCAGGTTCGTTTAATGGCTGGCAAAACTAACCCCCACACCGGCAAAGTGTCCCCCCCATGTTGAGGGTATGTGGCCTTGTATGGTACGAGGGGGAGGGTTGCTGGCTCGTCCCCCTCTTTCCTGGCCTGCTGGGCTGCATGCTTGAATTGTGGCATTCTGTGCAGTAGTAAGGACCACCTACTGCCAACCCCATACAAGAAGAAGAAGGATCTTAATCACCATGTGACCAGCTGGTAGACAGTTGTATTTAGGGTAAGTATTATAATATTTTTTAATATATGGGATGGGGCAGGGGGCTTCATGGAGCTGAACAGTGGTGGTTGGTGTCTCCTCCTTCCTCGGCTTCACGACGGCGCAGCTTCCCCTGCGTCTCCTCCCTCCTCCTACTCCTCGGTGGCCAATAGGATTTTTTCTACTCTCTGCCAATTGGGTCTCAGGACCGGCTTCCTGAGCTGGGATTGGCTGGGAGGAGAATCAGGAAGACAATAGCGTATATTTATTCTCTATTGTCCCACAACTGGGTGGGCTTGGGGCGCAGTGCTCTGCACCCTGAGCTCACCCTTTTCTGAAGCCGATTAGAGCCTTGGCCTCTAATCATGTGCTTCTAAAAAAAAAAAAAACCATTGGAATCCATGTGTCCAGCGCCCTGCATGTAAATTAGGGGCCGGGCGCATGGATTAGGGGGGCAGCGCCCCTGTGCCCCTATGGACGGGCCATCGCTGGAGATGAAGTTGGACTTTATTTTAATGTTGACTATATTTGCACTATGCATTAAATATATGCATTAAAATGTCAAACTAAAGCAACCAACCATAAATAAAATACATTTATTATATTTCAGGAATGACTGCGAAAAAGATGCTATAACAATAGCAGTCATCAACAGTATGTCATCATTATATGCTTCTATTCCAATATTTTGCATCTTGGGATTCAAAGCAACACTTGCTTACTGGGACTGTTTGGACAGGTAACAATTATAACATTTTTGCACATAGTAAGTGTTATATTTTATATAAAATCTGAATGAACAAAAATATGTCATTTTTATTTCAGCAATATCCTTTCCTTAATAAATGAGTTTGAAATAAGTGAATGGAACATTACAAGAGATAACTACAATGAGGTTTTAGGTAATCTCAATGCTACCTACCCTAAAATAATTCATCATCTTAAGCTAAAAGAATGTAATCTTCAAGAATTTTTGGATCAGGTAATCATTTTTAATTAATAAAGGGGCAGTTTACCCACAATTATATTTCGGTAAAGGTGGAATCAAAATTTCACCTAGGTATTTTTTTTATATCGTAGGAACTGTAGTTACAACATCTCCCTGCCATACTTTTAAGTTTCTACCCATGTGGGAGTTGTGGGCGTTCCCACCCACTCCTGGGTATCCCACTCATTTTCCTGCATTCTTCATAACGTGGAAATAAAATCTAGAAGAGATAGTGGGATTCCTTAAAAATTGCTGCAACCTAAGTGAGTAGGGCAACAGAATCCACAAGAGATTTAGAAAACATAAGGTCGTCTATGTAATGGAAATGATTTAAGCAGAAATCCTGGCAAACATAAAAATACACAGATGAAATGCAGATAAAGAAATTGTTTTACCAGCCAAATTATTTTGTATTTCTGTCCGTCCAGTCCTGAGATGTAAACTACCCAGTCAGGCAGCACAGTCAGGGGGATGACACTAATTTTTCTGTTAAAGTTGTGGACTGGATACAAGAGATGTGAGAGTAGACATGTGTAGGGTGTGCTCCGGCTCCTCCATCCTGCAGCATCTGCTGGCCAATCTCCAAAAAGCCTATGCCTAGAGTGCTCGGGTGGCAGCTGTATTGATTTCCCTTAATGTTCCCTCTAAATTCTCCTCTCCTCTCCCAAAGTACAGCCGTCTGTAAGATGAGAGCCAGCGTGGATGTGGAAAGTTAGCTTGTGTTTGGTTACCTGGCAGCTGGCGGCTCCATTCCATTCCACTCTCTCTGTTTTGCATTGCATTCCCCTCACTTCATCTTATTTTCCTGGACCCAGACCGGAGTAGTGGCTCGGTGGGCAAACTTGTGTTCTGAGGCATCCCAAGATCTCTGGGCGGTGGTCTACCTGATCTCCCCTGTGATCCCTCTGTGGTCCGCCGGGTTTCCTCCTGTGTGAAGAGGTGCTGCTTCGTGCTATCCTGAGCCTGATGTCTGCCTGCGTTCTGGCCCCCTTCTCCGTTTTCTCTCCCCGCCTCTTCTGAATGGTGGCTGTTGGTGGATCAGAGGCCTTCGACTGTTGTCAGCAGCCCCCGGCGGCTGGAGTGGGAGGTGTTTGAGGAGCACATTAGGCGAGCCTCAAGGTACTTCGGGAAGACTCGGGGAGGGAGGCTGGTGATTTCCAGTGGAGACAGGAGCTGCGATTGGCTTTCGCCGGCTGGGATCAGCAAAGCTCATGGAGATCGGAAGAATTAGTAGGAATTTGTTGGAAATCAGCAGAGCTCCTGAAAACTTGTGGAAATCCCAATTAAAGGGACAGGTAACTTTTACAACTTTTACAAAGTTTGGGAGAGTTGAGCTGTAAAACTGCAAAGTGACAGAACAAAAATAAAATAAATCAATAAAAAAGGCAATTAAAGAGAAGAGAAAGAAGGAAAAAAAAGGAAGAGCAATAAGAAAGAGGAGAATAGAAAGAATGGAAAGGAGGGGTGGAAATAAAACCACAAAATTGTGGAAGAAGGGACAGGGAGCTTTAAACGCTGTACCCCTTATATAAGATAATGACACATTTTCTCAGCAAGCACAAAGTGGTAAATCTGCAAAAGAGAAGGTTAAAGAAGCTGCTGCTGCCAAACTTGTAAAATTTGCACTGTTATCAAAAGATGGTGAAAATAAAGTCCCTCTGTATGATCCCAGTGAAGAGTTGGAAGATTCTTGTATTAGAGAGGATACAACTATTCAACATAAATACATGGATCAATCAATATGTGACGTGGAAGAAAGGGAAAATAATGTGTGACAGCACACTGATAGTCAAATGGCCTGAAAGTATTAACAACATCACCAACGCCATCAGAGCCTACATTATTAGATGTGCTAAAAGCGGTACAACAATGTCAGAATTCTATAGGCAATCTAACCGGGCAAGTGCAGGGACTTAAAGAATTTTTTTTTTTCTACACCAGGATGTATAGAAAATTAGGGAAAGAACATCTGTCTTGGAAGATCATGTTAAAGAATTAGAAAACACCTCACAGCCACTGGGCAAAGATATTAAAAAAGTAATGAAAAAATCTGATATTAACCACTTCACATCCCGCCCATTATCATATGACGTCCGCAGGAGGGATCTCCCATCCTGGACGGGTGTCATATGATGTGCCAGGCTTCCCGGCCGCCTAGGGGGCACGCGCCGCGATGTCCGCCGGGCACCCGTGATTGCTTGATAACAGAGCAGGACCGTGGATCTGTGTGTGTAAACACACAGATCCACGTCCTGTCAGGTGAGAGGAGACCGATCATGTGTTCCCAGTATAGAATAACACCGATTGGTCTCCTCCCCTTGTGAGTCCCCTCCCCCTACAGTTAGAATCACTCCCTAGGTAACACACTTAACCCCTTGATCGCCCCCTAGTGTTAACCCCTTCCCTGCCAGTGACAGTTATACAGTAATCAGTATATTTTTATAGCACTGATCGCTGTATAAATGTGAAAGGTCCCAAAATGGTGTCAAAAGTGTCCGATATGTCCGCCGCAATGTCACAGTCATGATAAAAAGTTTAAAGGAGCGAGGTTGGGACTTTAAATGAGACGTGGGTCTCCATCCCTATGCATACTAGAAACGGGAAAAGTGGGACTTTGAGTGAGATGTGTAAAAAAGGCCAAGGGATCAGTCACCATGTAACAAACCATTTATTGATAGACAATAGCCTAGTGGCACAGTGTTGTTCCAAAATATACATAAAACCGTCAAGTATAGAACATATACATCCTTATATATATATACATGGTAGATATAGATAACAAAACCCAGATGATGCAGGGCAAGAAATGATTGAAAAGTTATAACATTCGTAAAATGCACAAGGTCACAACATTGGTATATAAAAACCCAATAAAAAATGATATGGTGCATGTGGTAAGCCCGACGCGTTTCGTGTATCAAACACTCTTCAGGGGTAATTAAGCACCAACATCTAAAAACAAAAAGAAAAAATGTAATAGGAAAACAAGTGAGTCAAAAATGATTGTGCATAAGGAATAAAGGGTATGCATATAGGAGAGGCTAAGAGCCACAATTCCCAAATGTATACTCACTTGACCGGGGAGTGCAACCTCCATGGGTTCCATAGTCGCAGGCCACCGACTGACCGGAGCTGAGGGAGGAGCACTCAGACAGGGGGAGAGAGAAAACGCCAGGCGCACACAGAGAGTCCCCATAGAGTAATATGTCTACACTGGTATAAGATGAGGGGAGTGAGTCTGTAGTAGTGATAGAAAGTAATATGTATAAAGTATGCTCCTAGACCAGTGATGGCGAACCTATGGCACGCATGCCACAGCCGTCACGCCAAGCCCTCTCTGTGGGCGCGTGAGAAAATCCTGTATCTCTGAGAAAATCCTGTATCTCGTGCACAGCTCCTCTCCCCATAGAACTACATCTCCCACAAGTCTCTGGGGCCAGGGGTGATGTGTCTAGGATGGGCGTGGACTAGATGAAGGGTTGCTCCGGGTTTGGATGGCAGGTGGAACATTGTGGTGGGGATTGAGCCAATGGGGGGCCGTGTCTAGGATGGGCGTGGACGAGAAGAAGAGTTGCCTCCGGGTTTGATGGCAGGCGGAACATGTGGGGATTGAGCCAATGGGGGGGCCTTATCTAGGATGGGCGTGGACGAGAAGAAGAATTTCCCCCTGGGTTGGATGGCGGGCGGAACATGTGGTGGGGAGATGCCCAATCACAGGCCGTTCTCGTGCCCGGGAACTGAGTCGGCTGATGGGTGTGTTATTGTAGTGCTGTGGCAAGCATTGTTAAAGTAAGTGTACATGCTGTGTGGGGAATAAATGCGTTTAGCTGTGTACACTGTTTCTGTGCCTCTTCAAATAGAATCTATTCCTTGGGGACTTTTTTTTTTTTCCTTCTTCTTGTTCCCAACATTGCCTCAAAATATGGAAGGGTATGGTCAGAATAATGTGTATATGCTGTCTGTGTTGCTCTCTATCAAAGCTGTCAGAGAAGCATTTTCTGTAGGATATGAGCTTTGATGCCATGATGCTTTTGTGTTGGCTATTCAGGTTTATCTGGCTGGGAATGCCTGCTAGATTTAGCAGATACCACTGCAGTAAAGTGAGATGTAAATACATATAGTTTTTGTCCCTGCCACCCCCCTGTGGAGGTGTATAGCTGCTGCTGGGAGTTTGCATTCGACGTGCAATGAACTGCACAGGCATCGTGAGTCAACCGCATCGGTAAAGCATTGCTACAGTTGTCCTTGAGTGTTCACGCTCAGAAGGATGTTTCTTGGACATATAGGACTGTGAACATAGTCAGGAATGCAACATTTTTCAAGTAGTCTTCTGCTACAGCAATGCAGGGCAACCAGTACGTCTTCAGCTGGAGTAGAACTACAGATCTCAACATACCTTGTCAAACAAAGAGGGCATAATGTGCCCCAGCAGGGCATGGGAGGGGGGGACTGGAAGTTCTTCTGCAGCCGGAGAGTTGCTGGTTGCATGTCACCCCCTGTAACAGGATTTCTTTATCATCCAGCCGGTGCTTCTACTGAACAACTAGTAATGTAAAGTGCACCTGTCATGCAACTTGAGTGTATTGAATATTAATGTATAGTTAGTAGAATAGTGATACTGGAAATTTTGATTGCATGATGCTGGGACAGCTTCCAAAAAATGTAACTTTTGCCAAAATGTGTTCTAGTTTTAGATCTTCTTGTGCAAAACACTATGACTACATACAATGATTTCTGATGTGTCCCATGTTCACCCCCTAGACATCACAGCACACGCTCATCAAGTTCTGTATATGTTGGCACTTTGAAATGAATACGTTGGTTTTGTGTTGCAGTTTGGGCACTCGGGCTCAAAAAGGTTCGCCATCACTGTCCTAGACTAACAAAAGCCCCCAATCACAGAGTAAATGTGAAGAAAATATGAGCATATGATAACCCTCTTACCTATGGATGGTGGGTGATGGCCACATATATCCTGCCCAGTGATGGACATACTGCCTGAAATTAGGCTAGCGAGAAAATGGGGGCCCTTATGTGCACCTAGCCAACCCCTCCTCCCAGCAGGGAAACTCCCCCCCAGCGTCAAACAGTGCAGACACCAGGCGAACCGAGGCCTCCTCCAGCGCAGCGGCACTCGCTGCCCACAGCTGCTGGGGACGCCTCCGTCCACGTGTTCACACAGAAGGTAAACACAACTCCGACAACGTGACGGACGTCATGTGCACGGCGTGGAGGAATGACGCCGATGCAAGGAGGGGAACCCGCCCCGATCCCCCGTCACCCACAGGGATGACGAGGAGAGAAGGGGAAGGGGGAGGGGCCCCACCATACATCGCAGCTCCCGGATACCGAGACAGGAGGGCAACCATGAAGACGTGGACTCCCTGTCGGAGGCACACTGCAAAGCTGCATCAGTGGGAAAAAAAAAAATATATATATATATATAAAAAAGATGGAAATTACACCAACAAATGAAACGATGCATGTACACAAAAAAGTTAAAAGAAAAGGAACATGTGTAATGCTAGACAACCCCCAATAGGAGGCCAACGATTCAGGGCAAATGTCCTGTGGACTGATGTCCATGTTGGTGAAATAATCCAAAGGTCTCAAAGCACACCTCCATCCCTATATCGAGTTTAAAGGAGCGAGGTTGGGACTTTAAATGAGACGTGGGTCTCCATCCCTATGCATACTAGAAACGGGAAAAGTGGGACTTTGAGTGAGGTGTGCAAAAAAGGCCAAGGGATCAGTCACCATGTAACAAACCATTTATTGATAGACAATAGCCTAGTGGCACAGTGTTGTTCCAAAATATACATAAAACCGTCAAGTATAGTACATATACATCCTTATATATATACATGGTAGATATAGATAACAAAACCCAGATGATGCAGGGCAAGAAATGATTGAAAAGTTATAACATCCATAAAATGCACAAGGTCACAACATTGGTATATAAAAACCCAATAAAAAATGATATGGTGCATGTGGTAAGCCTGACGCGTTTCGTGTATCAAACACTCTTCAGGGGCAATTAAGCACCAACATCTAAAAACAAAAAGAAAAAATGTAATAGGAAAACAAGGAGTCCAAATGAGTCAAAAATGATTGTGCATAAGGAATAAAGGGCATGCATATAGGAGAGGCTAAGAGCCACAATTCCCAGATGTATACTCACTTGACCAAGGAGTGCAACCTCCATGGGTTCCATAGTCGCAGGCCACCAACTGAATCAGGTCCAGGAGCTGAGGGAGGAGCACTCAGACAGGGGGAGAGAGAAAACGCCAGGCGCACACAGAGAGTCCCCATAGAGTAATATGTCCACACTGGTATAAGATGAGGGGAGTGAGTCTGTAGTAGTGATAAAAAGTAACATGTATAAAGTATGCTCCTAGGCTAACAAAAGCCCCTAATCACAGAGTAAATGTGAAGAAAATATGAGCATATGATAACCCTCTTACCTATGGATGGTGGGTGATGGCCACATATATCCTGACCAGTGATGGACGTGCTGCCTGAAATTAGGCTAGCAAGAAAATGGGGGCGCTTATGTGCACCTAGCCAACCCCTCCCCCCAGCAGGGAAACTCCCCCCAGCGTCAAACAGTGCAGACACCAGGCGAACCGAGGCCTCCTCCAGCGCAGCAGCACTTGCCGCCCACAGCTGCTGGGGACGCCTCCGTCCACGTGTCCGCACAGAAGGTAAACACGACGGACGTCACGTGCACGGCATGGAGGAATGACGCCGACGCAAGGAGGAGAACCCGCTCCGCCCCCATTCACGATAAAAATCGCAGATCGCCACCATTACCAGTAAAAAAACCCCATAAAACTGTCCCCTATTTTGTAGACACTATGGGGTTGATATACTAAAGGCAAAAAGACTGTGCACTTTGGAAAGTGCAGTTGCACACGGCAAGAGCAGTTGCTCCAGAGTTTAGTAAATGAGCAGAAGCTCTGCTGACTTTCATCAACCAATCATGTGCAAGCAAAAATGCAGTTTTTTTTATTTTCCTTGCATGTGATTGGGTATTCTTTGTAAAGTGAAGCTTTACCTCATTTACTAAGCTCTGGAGCAACTGCACTTGCAGAGTGCAATTGCACTTTCCAAGGTGCACAGTCTATTGGCCTTTAGTAAATCAACCCCTATAACTTTTGCGCAAACCAATCGATGTAAGCTTATTGCAATTTTTTTTTACCAAAAATATGTAGAAGAATACATATGGGCCTAAACTGAGGAAAAAATGTTTTTTTTAAAAAAAAATTGGGATATTTAGTATAGCAAAAAGTAAAAAATATTGTGTTTTTTTTCAAACTTGTTGCTCTTCTTTTGTTTATAGTGCAAAAAATAAAAACCACAGAGATGATCAATTACCACCAAAAGAAATCTCTATTTGTGGGGGAAAAATGATAAAAATTTCATTTGGGTACAGTGTTGCATGACCGCGTAATTGTCATTCAAAATGCGACAGTGCTGAAAACTGAAAATTGGCCTGGGCAGGAAGGAGGTGAAAATGCCCTGTATTGAAGTGGTTAATGTTTGTAAGTTAGAAGATCATGAAAACTGTCTTCAACATAATAATATTAGATTGGTGGGTCTCCCAGAGCATTCTGAGGGAGCAAACCCTACAGAATTTGCTGAAACATGGTTATAGAAGCCGATAGGGAAAGAACATCTCTCTATGTCCTTTTCGGTTGAAAGAGCACATCGGGTACCTAGTAGGCCTTTACCAGCAGGTACATCCCGCGGCAATTTCTAATATGACTACTCAATCAGCGAGACAGAGATTAGAAGAGCCAGATTATTGAAGGAAGTTCTTTTTAATGGATCTAAAGTTATGTTCTTTCTGGACTTTTCTCCTGATGTACAAAAACAGCGTGTTAAATATCAAGATGTTAAAAAAAAACTGCAGACCCTGCAATTATCATATTCAATGCTATACCCTGCTAAATTAAGAGTGGAGGCAAATTAAGCTGCACATTTTTGTGATAATCCACAGGCTGCCACCGAATGGCTTGATAGGCATCATAAATAAAATGGAATGTGAGGGAAAAGAGAGAATTTTTTTTTCTATTTTTTTTTTCTTTTCTCTTCTTCCCTCTCTCTTTTTACATATGGGAGGAAGTCAGTTTGATTTTTTTTCTCTCTTTATATAGAGCCACGGGAGAGAGTCCAGTAATAATTACTGAATGGACTCTCTATATTTTGTTCCTGTGGGAAATGTTTGGTGGTTCTTTTTTGTTTTTTTAGGAATAGGCATATGCCAACTTATTGGAGATTTTTTAAAAATAATTTTCAAGATTTGCTTTCAATCAATGAAAAAAATGTTTTATGTATATATTGTGATGTTTTTTCAGAAAATTGTTATTGAAATGGATGGTATTTTTTAAGGATCTATGTCAGATCTTTTCAAGCTTTGGGACTTTTTTTTTCTTTTTTTCATATTATTATTATCATCTTCTTTCTTTGTATTTTCCTTTTCTTCTTTTTGGTGTTGTTGTTTTATTTTTATTTATTATACAGATTTTTTGAAGGCGCTCACCAGATAGCTAAAATGAATACAGAAACTTTCTCCTCACAAAGAAAGGATTTTTTTTCAGTGTTAGAAAGGACTATTAGATCTAGAAATATGGTCCTAAAGCTTGATATCAAAGTAATATCTTAACTCAAATGCAAGTTCTAGTATCTTGGAATACTAGGGGGTTAAGCGACCCAGTAAAGAGACAAGCAATGTTTACTACATTGAAACAGTTTTTCCCATCTATTATCTGCCTGCAGGAGACCCATTTAAATATACACAAATTAAATTACTTGAAGCGTACACAATCAAGTAGGCAATATCATTCTACTTATACTACATATTCTAGAGGTGTATCTATGTTGATAGCAAATGATGTTGATTTCTCCTGCAGACAGGTACATATTTTAAAGGTCGCTATATTTTTTTATACTGTACAATGTATAGAAAATCATATGTGATAGCTAATATATATATACCACTCCCATATTCCTCAGAGGTACCTAAAGAACTATTGAAATTTACTTTTGATAAAACTGATGTCCCTTGGTAATAACTATCTAGATTCTTCTTTAGATCGATTTGGCTTGACTACTGCTCCGGTAACCCCAGTATGTATTACTTTTGCTGGTTATATTGATTGGCCTCATGGATGTCTGGAGAATGTTACACTCTAATGAAAGAGTGTTTTCTTACTTTTCTAGTACCCATTGGACTTTATCTAGAATAGATTTGGCATTAACTACCTCTATGATGTTACCTGTGATAACTGAGGTGACTTATGCAGCTAGAGGACTGTCAGATCACTCCCTGCTGGTTCTTAAGCTAGCTTTAAATTCAACTAAGCCTCGCATTCTATGGAAAATTAACCCTTATTGGTTTGATCACTTTCCTTCAAAAAATAAAATATTGCTTGACATTTTGGCCTATGGTACTGTTAACAAGCCCTCTGTATCTTCACAGATCTATTGGGACTCTTTAAAAGCTTATATAAGAGGCTTATTTATCTCTCAAATCTCAAGGATCAAAAAAAGATCTAGGGCTTGGCCGAACTTCAATATATAATGAGTCCTACTATAGAAACAAAACAGTGGATACAAAAACAACAGATATATGCTGATATCTCTCTTAAAAAAAGCATAGCAGAAATGTTTTTTCCTTCAGCAACATTATTTTGAGGATGGGGAAAACATGGGCCATCTCTTAGCAGCAATAGTAAAAGCTCAGAAACCAATGACACAAGTAGTAGTATTACATATTTCTCCAACTGAAACTGTACAAAATACTTTGGAGATTTCATCAGTGTTTTTTGATTTTTATAAAAACTTGTATAGTAGTAAAGTTTCATGTAAGGAGGCTGAACTGCAACTGTTTCTTGAATCTATTGCATTAAAAGAACTATCCGTGGTTGATAGGGAGATGCTGGATCAGCCTTTGACATTAGAGGAACTCAAACTTGCCTCTGCTAGCCTGCCTAATAACAAAGCACCAGGTGTATAGATGGGTTACCGGGGGAAGTCTATAAGGTTTTCAGAAATGATTTGTTACCTGAATTACTAGAGTTATTTAATGTAGCATTGTCATCTTCCACCCTCTATGAATGAAGCTATTATTATAGTTTTGTTAAAACCACATAAGGATCCTAATAATCCTGAATCATATCACCCAATATCACTACTCACATTGAATGTAAAGTTGTTGGCAAAAATGTTAGCCATTAGATTGGCGAAAGTAATATCTAAGATAGTGCATATAGATCAATCTGGTTTCATTCCAAATAGATCTATTGCAGTGAATACAAGGCGCCTATTTCTTAATTTGCAGGTTCCGACTGAAAATCAGGGTAATAGAGCTATATTGTCACTTGATGCAGCAAAAGCTTTTGATAGCATAGAATGGGATTATTTATGGCATTGCTTAGAAAAATTTGGTTTTGGATCCCAGTTTATAAGATGGATAAACTCCTTTATGCTGCCCCGATGGCACGGGTACAGGTAATTGGACATATATGGGCGCCATTTTTCACTGCAAAGAGGAGCAAGACAAGGGTGCCCATTATCACCTTTACTTTGGCCTTGGAACTGTTGGCTGCTTCCGTCCATCAGTCACTGAATATTGTTGGGTTTTGTAGACCCTTAAGATTGCTCTATATGTTGATGATACACTCTTATTTTTTGGGCGATACATCATCCTCTTTAAAGGCAGTATATGGTTCATTCTCAGGTTTTACAATCAATTGGGATAAATCAGTTCTTTTACCAGTGGACCCACTGGTGACCAGTCTGCCAATATCTGCTTCTCAAATAATTGTAGTTTCTATATTTAAATTCCTAGGTGTACAAGTTACATCACAAATACATACGTGGAGAGGAAATTAGTCCCTCTATTTAAGCGGTTTAAGAAAGCAGGAGAAATTTGGAGTAAACTGCCATTAACGATAATAGATAGAGCTAATTTGATAAAGATGATATGGATGCCACAACTACAATATTTGTTACATAATTGTCCTGTATGGCTCCTTCGAAAAAAAATTTAACAAAAAGATACTTTGTTTAGAGCTCTCATCTGGAGATATAAACATTCCCAGATTAGATTGGAAACTTTACAGTTGTCTAAAGATGAAGGAGGCCTGACCGTTCCCAATGCCAGATTGTATTATCTGGCATCCCAACTCCAGCAAATATATGGATGGAATGTTATAGATTGTGAGGATCCCATACAGCAAATTATATTTTCTCAACTACTGATAGATCCACCAGTGCAGTTAATAGTAGCTTATCACTTCTACAGTAAACATACAGTAGCTATCCTACATTTAATTTAATACATAAAATTTGGACTACTATTCAACAAGATATTCAACATGAGGGATATACTCAATACACCCCCATATGGAATCATTCGGAATTGCCTGAGTTGGCGAGGTTTGAGAATTTCGATCTATTGAAGAAGGCTGGTATTCTGCTTTTTTGTCAACTTTTAGATAATGAAATTCTGCAACCATTTGCTAAATTGTCAGAGAGATATTGGTTGCCTAATAAATATTTTTTTCAATATCTACAGCTAGGATCTAAAGCAAGGATATTTTTATTAAAATATAAACCTTCCCCATATTTTAGCTTTGGCAGTAACTGTAAAATGATCTAAACAGGGACTTCTAGGAAGCATATATTCCTCTTTACAAACGACAGCCAGAACTAATCCACAAGAGGTTAGCTTTGGACGTTGGTGCAGAGATTTTGAGACACTTAGTGACAAATAATGGGAACAAGCTTTCAAGAACTTATTTGAGGTATCCTTATCCACCTGATAGTGCCTGACCCAGTTATTTATCATCCATTGAGTCCCTTATACTCCTTCAAAGCTGTACTCCTGGGGTAAAGATGTTACATCAAGTTGTCCAAGGTGCACTACTAATACAGGTACACTTATACACATGCTGTGGAAATGTCCCAAACTGCATCGCTACTGGGAGGGTATATTTGATACTTTAAATTCCTTAACCTCAACATAGGTCTATTTTGACCCAAAAATACATTGCTAGGGATTATACCGGAAGATACCCTCCCAGTTGAAATGCATGCGATGTGGTTGAGAACTATGTATATGGCTCGTAAACTTATATTACAAAAATAAATATCAAAATACCCGCCAACCTTAGATCAATGGATTAAAGTGATTAATCTTAATTTAAGACAAAAGGAATTGGCATATAAGCATAGGAGAAGTCCTAAAATATTTGATAAAATCTGGCACTGGTGGTTAGTCTCTAATTTATTTGAGCAGTCAGTTGAATATACTAATGAGATTGAGTAAAATTAACATTGATATAAGATATCAAGCGTCAAGTGTAGACTGGTGAGCGCAAATATAGAAAAAATATGATTTTTTTTTTTTTTTTGAGGATTTGTATTTGGGTGGGGGTATTTGAGGGAAACTATATGATAGATGTGTTTTGGAGTTTTTTTTGTATAATGAAAAAAATCAATAAAAAGTATTTGATTCAAAGTTGTGGACTGCAGAGGGTATGCCTTAGTTTCCTCTCTGCATCCCCAGCATGTTGAAAGAACAGTGAAAGAACAGCAAACGAATAGAGCCATTTCTCTGTCACTCTGCTCTTTTTCCTATCATGCTGTTTTTTTTGTCAGTACATTTGCATGCAGTACAGATAGCTGGCTCCCAGTCCTGCTCCTCCATCTTCCCAGTCTAAGGTCTCATTCACAAGAGGCACAGAGGCCCATACAGCATGTATGAAGTATTTGTTTACATGTCTGGAGCTGCTTGGCGGTGCATGCAGGCAGCCTTTAAAAGCAAATGGAGATGCAGCCAATGTATGGACATACCGACACATCCAAGTTTGAAAGGCCTGCAAGGGCGGATGCATGGCCTTGAAAACACACTATCTGCATTTGGGGCCATGCAGTTCTCCCTGCGAGCCTGTCAAACTAAGATGTGTGGGTATGTCCATACAGCTGCTGCATCTCAATTCAATTATATAGGCAGCCTGCAAGCAGATCCAGTCATGTAAATAAACACCTCATTCTTGCTGTACTTGCCCTCATGAATGTGTGAATGACGACTTAGTGCTGCTGTACAAAGAATTTCAAGAGGCTAACAGCAAGTCAAATTTAGGTTCAGGTTCAGGTTCAACTTTAGGTTCAGGTTCTTACACTGGATGTACTTATAAATTATAGTTTTAATGACTTGGCTAAATACTTAGCTACATTAATTTGTATATTTTAGATCTGCTGGGGGCTTAGCTTGTAAGTGGTGCTTACAAAATGCTCTTTGTGGTAAAAGGTTTTTCTTCTGTTGGGGTATATGCTTATTTCAACTGTATTTATGTGCAAAAGCCATTTGTTACCATGTAAACATATGACACTGTGTCCTTGGTTGACCTGTGAGTTTGTGGTTTCTGAGAAGGAAGGGTTATTGCTGCTGGCCAGGTTTTCCCACTCTTTTCGGGAAGGTTATTATCCCCTACAGGTCATTTCATATAAATAGAGGCTCATTATTGCCCGGAGAGGTTAGTTAGGGGAAAGTCTGCCAAAATGTAGCCATTACTCTGTTGGATTGCACCACCCCTTGAGCGGAGCCCAGTCAGGGTTTCCAATGGGGTAGGAAGCCTATGGACTTGTATTACCTGTTGCTTATAAATTATTGCTACCTCATGTAGATTTACTGCCAGTTATGGAGTCTTGCATTGGAAAGGACTCTTGTATGGATTTTACTACCTAAACAAAGTATGACTATCTCATGGGACACTATTCAAGGGCACTTAGAGAGCTTTGTTAGGGATGTGTTGAAGATGTTATCAAGTAATGTTCAAATATCTCATTTAACTACTTCAGTAAAAAAAAAAAAAAATCTTTATTGTTCCTTTAAATTGCCTTGTCTGAAGTCTCCAAAGGTGTGTATGAAAGGTGTATCCAAAGAACAAGGCTTAAAATAGGGGACATTTAGAGAAGATACAGTACATAGGTCTAATGAGCAGAGAAGCTGTCCTAAAGGGGCCTTTGCAAAGGACTTCTGTGTTTGTGTCACTTTGCTATTGTAGCCAACTAGCCAGGAAACTGGTGACATGGCAAGGGTAATGGATATTCTGGTGAAGTGTGTTATGCTTGGCCCCTTCACTAGCGACTGGTTCCCCACATACTGGGACCGATTTTGTGACACAGAGTACCCAGGGACCTAGTCTGGAGTCATGAAGAGAGAGAGATGTATTAGGGGCAAAAGGAGAAGAACAAGCATTTATGTCTCTTGCCACCTACCTTACGTCCTAAGAATTCCATCAGGCATCGGCATGAACATTATCTACCTGTATAATATAGAATCTTTTTTTCTCTTGTAGAGCGTTTCTGGCACTGGTTTGGCATTCATTGTCTTTACCGAAGCAATTATTCAAATGCCAGGTTCCCAAGTGTGGGCTGTTCTCTTCTTCATAATGTTATTTACCCTTGGTCTGTCTTCAATGTTTGGAAACGTGGAGGGAGTACTGACACCTATATTGGACCTTAAAATATTTCCAAAGTCTGTTCCAGTGGAGGCTATTTCAGGTAAATGTATGCACTAGACACGATATATGTGTTTCAAAAGTGCATTATGTCATCCATTATATATTTCAATGCAGTTTCATCTATCAACATAAGTGTCCTGCAGTGAACAAAGGTATTGTGGTCTACAATGGCAACAATGCTGCCTAAGCCTTTTCACATTGTTGCAAAAGCTTCTCAAGTTTTACATCTTCTCTAAAATTGTCTTCCACATATCAGTTCAGCACTTCCTTTAAAAGGTACCCTTAAAGTATATGTGAACTCTTAACTTATAAAACAACCCATTCAGTTTAAAATAAAAATGAAAGGCAAAATATTTGTGTGCGTGTATACATATATATATACATATGTTATAGTGTAGAGTACGTTACATATCCAAAAATCATTGTTTCAAAGGGCGTGAACATGAAAGCCCGAAACGTAATCTCTGTCTGAACGACCTTTGATACATTTTTTTCTGAATAATTTTTGGATATGTAACTTTTCTTGTAAATAAGTGAAAAATAAATGAACGATTTTTAAGTGCAGTAACCTTTGAACTTTATTTGTGTATATATATATATACTGTACTGGTGACCCCACAATAGGGATAAAACTTTTCCGTGGAAGGGAGTTTAATAAGACATGTGGCCACTCATTAAGATTAGAAGAAAAGAGGTTTAACCTACCTGCGTAGAGGGTTCTTTACTGTAAGAGCAGCAAGGATGTGGAATTCACTTCCACAGGCAGTGGTTTCAGCGGGGAGCATCGATAGTTTAAAAAACTATTAGATAAGCACCTGAACAAACACAACATACAGGCATATACAATGTAATACTGACATATAATCACACACATAGGTTTGAATTGATGCACTTGTGTCTTTTTTCAACCTCACCTACTATGTAACTATGTAACTGCTAGTAGTCACTTTGTGCAGTGCAATCTGCCTACAACAGATCACTATATCAGTTATCTGCTGCTGTATGGAAGGCTGATCAGAGCTATGACAGTCATACTTGACCCTCCTTAGTGAATGGAAGAGCGGTGACTTCACTCATGCCACACACAAAATGGGAGTGCTATGTTTACTTTCACAGACTGCTCCTATCATTCCAGCTCCTAGGCTTAGCACTGGATGCTGGTTGTCACAGGCAGCCCAAGGTTCCAATGCTTACCACACTAGAACCCTCAGAAGCCATCAATCCCCACCACCATTTTAAAACAGCACTGAGATAAATAGCCGTTATCTCAATGCCGTTTTAAAATGGCACTGGGGACTCAAGTGGTTACAAGAACTTTTTTAAAATGTCTACTTTGAAATCATCAGTTCCTGAAACAAATAAAACCTTGGGAATAAGTAGGTAATATACAATATGACGTATATAGTGCAGCAGCCAGGACTATATGATGCTCAATGTGGAATATAGTCTGTTTAGTGTGTAGTGATCAGGACTAGGTAAGGTACAATACAGCACATAAAGTAGAGCTGTCAGGACTTTATTACTAAGTACCTGGTTAGAGGCCAAAATGGCGAGATGGCTTCCCTTACAGCTTTGGTCCAATCACCCAAGGAATGGCGAAGGGGAGTGAAAGGGTGAAATGCGTCACATGTGCCGAGACTCCAGTCCAAAGGTGATCACTTTTGGTAGGAGACTTGGCAGTGAGGAACTTTTGTGGACTGCCGAGGAGATCATTTGGGAACAGCTGACAGGAACACCAGAACCTACGACAGGCTGGAGGCAGCATCTGAGGTAGCCATTGCCTGACAACCCGGAAAGCAGGTATTAGACAGGACAGAAAGCAGAGTAATCGTCGGGAGGCAAGCTGAAGTCAGCAATGGATATTCAACAGGATCATGGTCAGGAAGTGAACCAAAGTCATTAACAGGTAATCTGCAGGATTGTGGTCAGAAAGCAAGCCAAGGTCAATGGGTAATCAGCAAGTTCGTGGCCAAGAAGCAAGCCAAGGTCTGCAACAAGTAGAGAAATTATCAAAAGTTAGAATCAAGCCAGATTACAACAGGAGGTCAGAGCAGAGAGGAATCCAGTGACAAACCAGGTCAGTAATAGGAAATCAAGAACAAACACAGGTTCTAGTGAAAGGGAACAGCTGAAGATCATTCAGCAACCTCCTGCTTTGGTACTATTCTTAAAAGAGGTTGTCTGGTGCCAAATCTGGAAACAGGTGTGCGTTCATGCAACATACCCTTGTACATTTTTATGCAAACAAGCGTGCCTATGTAACTGACAAAGATTTTTGTTTTGCCTGTTGGTACATGCACACATCTTCTCTTAAAGCCATCCTGACATGTATAATGTACAACCAGGGCCGGTACAAGGGGTTGTGGGAGGGGCACTTGCCCTGGGCGGAGTCTTTTGTGGTTGGGGGGGTGCCAGATTTCCAGTGGCACTTATATGCAGGAAATTCTCCACCGCATTAGCGGTGTGTTAGTGTAGCCGCATTCTGGCTGTCTCCCGAGATCTGCCCACTGGGCTTCTGTGAAATGTTGCATCCAAGCCGTGTGTAGCTCGTGCTGCCTGTGAGACAGTATCACATTGAGCAGATTGTGTGGCTTGTAAGAGCTGCTCAGTGTGTAAAACTGTCATGTAATGTAACTGCATGCAGGGAGAGAGACCAGCTGTCAAAATTCAGCGGTGATGTCAGGGGTGGGTGGGACCGAACAGCTATCAAACACCAGCCAATGGAATGGGGTCTGGGTGGGCCGCTATGAGTATGTAGCTCTGCCCCCTTTCTTAAGCAGCCCAATCATTGGCTGGTGTTTGATAGCTGTTTGGTCCCGCTCACCCCCGACATCACCACTGAATTTTGACAGCTGGTCTCTCTACCTGCATGCAGTTACATTAGATGACAGTTTCACACACTGAGCGGCTCTTACAAGGCTCATGGTCTGCTCAATGTGAAAGTCCCCCTTTGTTCTGGTCAGTGCCAATCAGTGTCACCTATCAGTGCCTATCAGTGCCACCGATCAGTTCCCATCAGTTCTACCTATCAGTGTCCATCAGTACTGCCTATCAGTGGCAATCAGTGCTTCCAATCAGTGCCACCTGTCAGTGCCAATTAGTGCTGCCTATCAGTGCAGCCTATCAGTGCCATTAGTGCTGCCAATCAGTACCACCTATCAATGCCAATCAGGGCCCATCAATGCTGCCAATCAGCGCCAATCAATTCCACCTATCAGTGCCAATCATTGCTGCCTGTCAGTTCCACCAAGCAGTGCCCATCAGTGCTGCCAATTAGTGGCTATCAGTGCTGCCAATCAGTGGCCATCAGTGCTGCCAATCAGTGCCGCCAATCAGTGCTGTCAATCAGTACACTGAGTGCAGGGATGGGGAGATGAACTCAGCAGCCAGGCATATTGTCCATGGGGGGGCCGGCCTGGTCTGGCACAACTGAAATCTGTTGATGTTTTTTAATTCCACATGCCGCTCTTTAGTATAATAGGTAATCATCACACTACTATTTACAATAAACTACTGGAGGTAAAATAAAAAAGTGTCAGTAAAAGGCCTGTCACTAAGCACAGTAACATATCCCTACACCACAAAAAAAAGTGCAGCGCTAACTTACTGATCAATAACCTAACAATAATTGTGGAACCCTCCAATGCAGTAGTTTTCAACTTCTGTCCTCGGGACCCACTAACAGGCCAGGTTTGCATGAAAACTGAAAAACATCACAGGTATTATTTGCTGCTCAGTGATTGCACTATTCTAGTCTGCAGTCCCAAGGTAATACTTAAAATCTGGCCTGTTATTGGGTCCTGAGGACAGGAGTTGAGAACCACTGCTCTAATGTATGGAAATCTCAACAAACTTCAATATTAGCACAATACCGGTCTCTGTGATACGCAACTTCACATATAATACATGTCAAACTGAAAATAAGACATAATGTATAAAATGAAACTTAGCAGGTATGGTGGAAACCCCTCCTATAGATATTTGCCATACAGATTAACTTAAAGTGCAACATAGTTGGGAGGTTCCCACTATTATTTTTTAGATTGTTACACTTAATTTTATATGTTTTAGTTATTATTATAATGTGAATTTTTGCACTTGAAGTTAATTTTCTGCCACAATTGCTAAGTCCATGTCTTTATGGACCTTGCTTTGTGCACTGGTGTGCAGTCATGTTGGAACAGGATGGGGCCATCCCCAAACTGTCCCCACAAAGTTGGGAGAATGAAATTGTCCAAAATGTCCTTTTAGGACTCTGATGTAAAGTGGGGAATCTGGGAACTCTGGTGAAATGAGAGGGACACTGAGGACCTTAAACTAAGGGGGGGCTTTGGGGACCCTGATTTAAGGAGGGGGGCTCTGGGAGCCCTAATGTAAGTAATGGTGCCACGGGGGACCCTTATGTAAGACTCTGGGGATCCTGATTTAAGGGGGGAGGGGTCTAGGGACCCTAATGAAAGGGGGGAGGATTTGTGGGCCCTATTGAAACGGGGGAGGCTCTGCTGTAACTGGGGAACTCTGGTGACCCTGATGTAAGGGGGCTATGGAGACCCTAATGAATGGGGGGACACTGATGCAAGGGGGAGAGGAACTCTAAGAAGCCTGATGCACTTGGGACCCTTATCTAAGAAAGAAGGAGGACGCTAGACTCACACCACTGATGTTGAAACATTTTTCCTACTAATGTCATAACAGACATATTTTTCCTTCCAGTGACACCACCAATGGGAGCATCTTATTTTTACACTGATACAGGGACATTTCCCCATATTTCATGTGAGATAGAATGTGTACCGCTGATAAACTTATATGTTACATAAGTTGGTGAGGCGCGCTGCGTGCATCGTTATTGATCCCACCCCTCCTGCTGCTCCACCTGGGGAGGGCGCTGTTTGACATCTTCGCCCCTGAGCACTGGATGACCTTGTCCCGGCACTGTGTACAACACATGTATAGCATGCAGTGATGAGTGTTCTATTTCAAATACCGATATATGCAGTAATATATCTCGTAGACCCAATCTGTGCAGATATTATGGCTGAATTGGCAGAATCCACAGGTAACTTAAATTTCAATACGACACTGCTTGGAGAGTCAAACTAAGCTGAACATTAGAGTGATAGGTAAGGAATGTCTTGTTAGGGACTGTACTAACTAGCCTCAAACAGGAGGGGGAACAGGAGAACATACCAAGTACAGTAATCCAAAAGAGAGGCTGCTGTGGCAGCACATTCCCCGTCTGGTATTGGTGAATACCATTTTATTTACGCAATTACGTTGCAACAGCACAATAAACATGTCCTAAAATAAGTCCATGAATGTGGATGATTTGTCCTCAGAACGAAAAAAAAAATTAAAAAAACAACAGGCAAAACATAAATACATTAGTTAATTTGAATGAGATGAAGTGTCCTGCACCTGACACATATTGGAGTAGTCTCTGATGTCATCAATCACTTCTGCAAATGTAGAAAGATATGCTTAGCCTCTTATGAGTGGAAAAAGGATCGTTTTAGCTGGTGTAAGGAACTTCTTAACAAGTCTTTCCTTAAGTGGCTCTGTTTCCAGATTGTGAAATGGAGAATATTCTTGAATGGTGACCAGTGTAGAGTCGACGTCGCACTGATTTATACAGTGCCATTGCCATTTGACCTGTTAAATTGCATGACAAATCGCTACAATGTGAATGAGGGCTTAGAGTAATTACATTAAACATATTGCAGAACTCTGAAGTAGCAAATGAACGTGTGCTTTGATCATCTAAAAC
Source organism: Aquarana catesbeiana (assembly GCF_042186555.1). Taxonomy (NCBI): domain Eukaryota; kingdom Metazoa; phylum Chordata; class Amphibia; order Anura; family Ranidae; genus Aquarana; species Aquarana catesbeiana. Next base: position 243,058,131 of record NC_133328.1, on the reverse strand, counting down.
AGCTTATTTCAACCAGGGTTCTCTATTTCAATCCAGGTTTTCTCAGAGGTGCCTTGGCAAAATGCCTAAAATTTGCCCAAAAATGGTATACAAGCCAGCTGGTGGAAGAAGCCTGCCTTTTAGTTAAATAAAGCTACAGGTTTTCATTGTGTACCATTACAACCTTATGGTCGCCAGCGTCCTAACAACCAATGAGGTAACTGACTGATAAGGAGGACTGTGATAGACTCACCCAGGACAGAGGCTTTTTGGGGGGAGCTGAATGCAAGCCTCTTGCCTACCGACTATGGGCCCTAGTATTTGAGGGAGCTACAAGCATTTAGGAAGATATTCTGTTATATATTGCAAAAGGACATTATTAACCACTTGCGGACCTCTGCACACCGATATAAGTCGGCACAATGGCAGCGGTGGGCAAATGGGCGTACCTGTATGTTTCCTTTAATTGGCGGGGCTAGCACGCATGCGCCCGCCACGTACAGGGTGACCGTGCCCACGGGACCTGCAGGCTCGATGTCTGCTGGTCTCCCAGCGATCGTGTCACGGAGCCACAGAACGGGGAAGTGCCTATGTAAACAAGGCATTTCCCCGTTCTGCCTTGTGACATGACAGAGATCATTGCTCCCTTTCATCGGGAGCAGTGATCGCTGTCATGTGAGTTGAAGCTCACCCCCCCCACAGTTAGAATCACTTCCTAGGGCACACTTAACTCCTTCATCGCCCCCTAGTGGTTAACCCCTTTACTGCCAGTGTCATTTACACAGTAATCAGTGCAGTTTTATAGCACTAATCACTGTATAAATGACAATGGTCCCAAAATAGTGTCAAAAGTGTCCGATGTGTCCGCCATAATGTCACAGTCATGATAAAAATCACAGATTGCCACGATTACTAGTAAAAAAGAAAAAAAAAATAATAATAAAAATGCCATAAAACTATCCCCTATTTTGTAGACACTATAACTTTTGCGCAAACCAATCAATATATGCTTATTGCGATTTTTTTTTTTACCAAAAATATTTAGAAGAATACATATCGGCCTAAACTGAGGAAAAAATTAGTTTTTTTATATATTTTTGGGGGATATTTATTATAGCAAAAAAATTATAGTAAAAAATTTTTCAAAATTGTCGCTCTTTCTTTGTTTATAGCGCAAAAAATAAAAAACGCAGAGGTGATCAAGCACCACCAAAAAAAAGCTCTATTTCTGGGAAAAAAAGGACGTCAAAATTTTGTTTGGGTGCAATGTCGCACGACCGCGCAATTGTCAGTTAAAGTGGCGCAGAGCCGAATCGCAAAAAGTGCTCTGGTCAGGAAGGTGGTAAAATCTTCCGGGGCTGAAGCAGTTAAGGAGGCCATGATGGTTTCTGCTAGCTTGGGACTCAGTGGACAGATGTATGTGAAAGGAATGCTGATTAATGAGATCTGGAGAGCACGGCTCTTTCACCCAGTAGTTTATTGTGTTCATTAACACACCTTTGTCTTCTAGCAAACTATTGGGGGATGTGTTTATACTTATATGTATTGTAAGTTGTGAGTGAGGAGACGGCAAGTTTAACCTGAAAGGTCATATCTCTGAGTCACCTAGTCTGGGTAAATGATTAGATAACTAGAACATGTTAATTAGGCTTCTGGTTACAGTTTGTAATGTCAGCCTGCTGTATATATTTGTGTGTCATCTCAAATAAATCAGTTCATGTTCAGTAACCAAACAAGTATTGCCTTGTTTGTTGTTGTCAGCGGTTGGAATATCTGATATCTATATTCATACTGGGAGGAAGCGGTATATGACGAAAGCACTCAAGCAGAGTGTGGGACATTTCGTTACATTGGTGGCAAGCAGTGGGGTGCTTCCTAGTCTGGGACATCCAAACCTCTACCTGGATCCAAGGTCCGGATAGCAGGAAAGGAGAGGAGAGGTACAGATACCAGCCACCATGGAAGAGGAATTCGGAAGGAGGTTGCAAGAGATACAGATACAGCACAGAGGACCAGTATCAGAGCAGGTCTTGCTGGGATGGTATGATTTTATCCGCTGCGATCTCTGGAAGGAAACTCTAGCTTATGAGCAGCACCACCAGGGAAAAGTTCTCCCCTCCATCCAGGAAAGGTACTGGTCGCATTATGGATTGTGTGTGCTGTTTTTGGGAGAAAAACCGCACAAGGAGCAGACAGCTGAATTAAGCAGGCTGGTCTGGGCAGAGATGCGGCTGGATGAGAGCTACAGAGCCCTCCGGTGGCATGTATCCCAAGCATGCCCTTGGATAGTGGATGACAGCCCAACAGAAGGCTTCGGCTACGGCATCCTGGGACTGTTGTATGTGAAGCTGACAGGAGACCCTAACTTTGGGAGTGATTTGGAGTTGCGGTTGGACGAAATCGTGGATTTCAGAGAAGAGCTACTGAACGTCTCAGAAGTGCACTGGGCACTGGAAGATATAGAGTTTCTGGCCATTCAGAAATGGGAGCTGGAGATCGCCTACAGATGGCTGCTAGACTCTGGTCAGCGCCAGGGCTGGGCTCCCTTTGCCTGGGACTATCAGGAATTACCAGCAGACAGCTCTGAAATCCTGGCTGAAGAGTCGGCAAGGTGGCATAGTAACAGTGTGCTTTTCCAACCTGCCCCCGCAGCTATGGATGCGGTGGTCTTATGGCGGATACAGCAAGTGCTGACTGACCTTGACGAACCTGTTTCTGCGCAAGATGGGTTGGATGGAGGAATGTGCCTGTCCAGCAGCATGCCAGAGAATCACCATCTCCAAAGCTGAAGTGCTGACAACAGGGCAGAGCTCTGCTAACTTTCTGCCCAGCACCGATAGCATCTTTTGGGTTCCACGGACAGGAGATGGTGAACCTCTATCCCCAGACACCAGTTGCAGAGACAGGGGATTTGATAGACTTTTCTGCTGAGGAAGAACAACCTGGTGAGCCTCCAGCAGAAGAGCTGGTATCAGGGCCAAACTTCACTGAACTCTGCCTAGCACCAACAGCAGTATCTGTGGAGTTACAAGGAACTTCCCCAGCTGAAGTGCTGGCCACTGGACAGAGGGTCCAAGACCTCTGCCCCACATCTGTGGCAGTTCCGGAGGCTCAGGGTGAGAGTGTGGCGGTCACTTCCCAGCAGCAGATCAGGATACAGGGGGAGAAGGGAGAGGAGGTGTTTGTCGTCCCTCCCCAACAGTCGGCCAGGGTGGAGGAAACAGTCTTTCCTCCCCAGCAAAGATCCGTGCACCTGGGAGACAGTACCATAGACATGTCGTCGTCCCAGCAGCCAGATGAGAGAACAGAAAAGGAAGCAGCCGGCTCACCTCCCCAATGGCAGGTATACAGTTTGGGAGTGGAGGAAACCAGCCTCCTGCCCCAGCAGTTAGCCAGGGCAGAGGATGTGGAGTCCCCAGCAGAAGTGCTGGCAATAGGACAGAGTGCTACCAACCTCTGCCCAGCACCAGCAACAACCGTGGAGTTCCAGGGAGCCGGGGCACTCGGCCCCTCTCTCCAGCGACAAGTAGTAAAGCTTCTACTCCCAGCAGAGCGTCGCTGGCCTCTGCCTAGCACCTACAGTGTCTCTACAGCTTCAGGAAGCTGGAGCGATCGGCCCCTCTGCCCAGTAGCAGACCGAGCCCTGGAATGTTAAAAACCACCCAAGCTGAACAGAGAGTCAGTGACTTCTGCCCCACACCTACTGAGGTCAACTATTCCTTGCAGCCAAGAATGGAGATCATGCGGGAAGACTATGTGAGTTAAAAAATAGTGTAGCGCTATGTGTATAAATGATAATCGTTACAAAATTGAATGGTGAGCTAAATTCTAGCCATCCCTTACAGGGCTAGATAATCAACTGAGTACTTCAAAATAGCATATGAAATACAGTGAATATTATAAACCAATAGTATACTAAGTGCCTCAAAATAACATTTGAGATACAGTGAATATAATAAACCAATAATAAGAAGCAGTGTGGTAAATTTAAAAAAAAATCATATATAAGTGACCAATCAACGAATATAGTCCATGAAAGTTGACAATTGGATTCCGAGTGAAAAATAGAAAACCACCACCAAAAGTCTATGAGGGTTAAATATTGAGAAATGAAACTCCCAAGCTTCCTCGTAAACAAAATTAATCGCTTCTGGCAGATGGATAGATAAGGAACCACAGAAGGATGGAGGGTCTAAATAGGTGGCGGGACCATCACCGGAGCATCAAGAGAGGCTTACCAGAATCAGGTGACTTGAAAAGACATACGTCTTACAAGTCTAAGAAAGCTTAAATGACCACCAGGTCTGGCAAGATGAATCGTCAGATGTCCTCAGCTTCAAATGGGGAGGGATCTCGTCACAGATGATAGGAGATCTCAAAACAGTTCAAAAAAGGTCAGTCGCGGTGATCGTGGGGGGTCCACCCAACATGTTTCGGCTAACAAGCCTTCATCACACCCCAGATGAAGGCTTGTTAGCCGAAACATGTTGGGTGGACCCCTCACGATCACCGCGATTGACCTTTTTTGAGCTGTTTTGAGATCTCCTATCATCTGTGACGAGACCCCTCCCCATTTGAAGCTGAGGACATCTGACGATTCATCTTGCCAGACCTGGTGGTCATTTAAGCTTTCTTAGACTTGTAAGACGTATGTCTTTTCAAGTCACCTGATTCTGGTAAGCCTCTCTTGATGCTCCGGTGATGGTCCCGCCACCTATTTAGACCCTCCATCCTTCTGTGGTTCCTTATCTATCCATCTGCCAGAAGCGATTAATTTTGTTTACGAGGAAGCTTGGGAGTTTCATTTCTCAATATTTAACACTCATAGACTTTTGGTAGTGGTTTTCTATTTTTCATTTGGAATCCAATTGTCAACTTTCATGGACTATATTCGTTGATTGGTCACTTATATATGATTTTTTTCAAATTTACCACACTGCTTCTTATTATTGGTTTATTATATTCACTGTATCTCAAATGTTATTTTGAGGCACTTAGTATACTATTGGTTTATTATATTCACTGTATTTCATATGCTATTTTGAAGTACTCAGTTGATTATCTAGCCCTGTAAGGGATGGCTAGAATTTAGCTCACCATTCAATTTTGTAACGATTATCATTTATACACATAGCGCTACACTATTTTTTAATTTGTTTGTTCCAACCTGTGTCTAGAGGTGTGTTAGCTGCTAACTGTATAACATTTTCTTTAACACTTTCTGGCGCAGCGCTGTACTCATTTCCCCATTGATTCCAGACTATGTGAGTTCACTCTGCCCGACTAACGCATGTGCAGACCAGGTGGAGGTCTGGGACCTTGTTGGTCAACCTTTGATGGGGAGAAATGTGGTAGACTCACCCGGGACAGAGGCTTTTGGAGGGTCTGAATGCTAGCCTCTTGCCTACCGACTATGGGCCCTGACATTTGAGGGAGCTACAAGCATTTAGGAAGATATTCTGTTATGTAATGCAAAAGGACATTATTAAGGAGGCCACGATGGTCTCTGCCAGCTTGGGACTCAGTGGACAGATGTATGTGAAAGGAAGGTTGATTAATGAGATCTGGAAAGCCCGGGTCTTTCACCCAATAGTTTATTGTGCTCATTAATTGGGGGATGTGTTTATACTTATGTGTATTGTAAATTGTGAGTGAGGAGATGGCAAGTCTACCCTGAAAGGTCATATCTCTGAGTCACCTAGTTTGGGTAAACTATTAAATAACTAGCTCACGTTAATTAGGTTTCTGGTTACAGTTTGTATTATCAACCTGCTGTATATATTTGTGTGTCATCTCAAATAAATCAGTTCATGTTCAGAAACCAAATGAGTATTGCCTTGTTTGTTGTTGTCTGCGGTTGGAATATCTGATATGGCCGAAATTGTTGGCACCCCAGAAATTTTTCCAGAAAATCAAGTATTTCTCACAGAAAAAGTATTGCAGTAACACATGTTTTGCTATACACATGTTTATTCCCTTTGTGTGTATTGGAACAAAACAAAAAAAGGGAGGAAAAAAAGCAAAGTGGACATAATGTCACACAAAACTCCAAAAATGGGGTGGTCCAAATTCTTGGCACCCTTTCAAAATTGTGGATAAATAAGATTGTTTCAAGCATGTGATGCTCCTTTAAACTCACCTAGGGCAAGTAACAGGTGTGGGCAATATAAAAATCACACCTGAAAGCAGATAAAAAGGAGAGAAGTTCACTTAGTCTTTGCATTGTGTGTCTGTGTGTGCCACGCTAAGCATGGACAACAGAAAGAGGAGAAGAGAACTGTCTGAGGACTTGAGAAGCAAAATTGTGGAAAAATATCAACAATCTCAAGGTTACAAGTCCATCTCCAGAGATCTAGATTTGCCTTTGTCCACAGTGTGCAACATTATCAAGAAGTTTGCAACCCATGGCACTGTAGCTAATCTCTCTGGGCGGAAGAGAAAATTTGATGAAAGGTTGCAACTCAAGATAGTCCGGATGGTGGATAAGCAGCCCCAAACAAGTTCCAAAGAAATTCAAGCTGTCCTGCAGGCTCAGGGAGCATCAGTGTCAGCGCAAACTATCCATCGACATTTAAATGAAATGAAACGCTATGGCAGGAGACCCAAGAGGACCCCACTGCTGACACAGAGACTTAAAAAAGCAAGACTACAGTTTGCCAAAATGTACTTCAGTAAGCCAGAATCCTTCTGGGAAAACGTCTTGTGGACAGATGAGACCAAGATAGAGCTTTTTGGTAAAGCACATCATTCTACTGTTTACCGAAAATGGAATGAGGCCTACAAAGAAAAGAACACAGTACCTACAGTGAAATATGGTGGAGGTTCAACAATGTTTTGGGGTTGTTTTGCTGCCTCTGGCACTGGGTGCCTTGAATGTGTTACCAAAGGATTTTGGGTCGCACTGTAGAGCCCAGTGTCAGAAAGCTGGGTTTGTGTCCGAGACCTTGGGTCTTCCAGCAGGACAATGACCCCAAACATACGCCAAAAAGCACCCAGAAATGGATGGCAACAAAGCGCTGTAGAGTTCTAAAGTGGCCAGCAATTAGTCCAGATCTAAATCCCACTGAACACCTGTGGGGAGATCTTAAAATTGCTGTTGGGAAAAGGCGCCCTTCCAATAAGAGAGACCTAGAGCAGTTTGCAAAGGAAGAGTGGTCCAAAATTCCGGGTGAGAGGTGTAAGAAGCTTATTGATGGTTATAGGAAGCAAATGATTTCAGTTATTTTTTCCAAAGGGTGTGCAACCAAATATTAAGTTAAGGGTGCCAAGAATTTTGACCAGCCCATTTTTGGAGTTTTGTGTGACATTATGTCCACTTTGCTTTTTTTCCTCCCTTTTTTTGTTTTGTTCCAATACACACAAAGGGAATTAACATGTCTATAGCAAAACATGTGTTACCGCAATACTTTTCTGTGAGAAATACTTGATTTCCTGGAAACATTTCTGGGGTGCCAACAATTTCTGTCATGACTGTATATTTAGACTGTGAGGAAGCGGTATATGACGAAAGCACTCAAGCGGACTGTGGGACGTTTCGTTACAAGGACGTCGGGCATCTGCACAGCATCCTTGTTTGTTCCTCTCCCTCTCCATCAACACTGAGGTCACATTAGCTGAGCGAGGGAGAAAAGAAACATTAGAATACAAGTCAGTACCAGTGTGCAAAGGTGTAATCGCTTTGAAAGAATAAATCACCTCTAATGTTGGGTGTTCTATGCGCGTGGATGTTGCTGCGGTATATAAAACTATTTGTTTTTTACATTTTTGAAAGGGGTGCCTCGAAATTGTATGGAATTTTAAAGGATGTCTTGACTAAAATGTTTGAGAAACGCTAAAATAAAACAGCATACATCTTGACAGATTACCTTGGTTACCCTCGAGAAAACACACATACAAGTGGCAGTGGTGGCCCATCCATTAGGGGCGCCCGGGCGCCGCCCCCTATATGCAATGGATAGATTCATACATAGCATGAATCTATCCACGACTGCCTGCGAATATTCATTCATTGAGAATGAATATTCGCTGTCGCAACACTGATCCTCCTCCCGGCCAATCCCGTGGTCTGCGATTGTATGTATTGCCAAATTCTCTGAAACACCTTTGGAGACAGCTTATGGTAGAGAAATGAACATTCAATTCAAGGGCAACAGCTCTGGTGGAGATTCCAGCAGTCAGCATGCCAATTGCACACTCCCTAAAAACTTGCGACATCTGTGGCATTGTGCTGTGGGATAAAACTGCACATTTTAGAGTGGCCTTTTATTGTGGCCAGCCTAAGGCACACCTGTGCAATAATCATGCTGTCTAATTAGCATCTTAATATGCCACACCTGTGAGGTGGATGGATTATCTTGGCAAAGGAGAAGTGTTCACTAACACAGATTTAGACAGATTTGTGAACAATATTTGAGAAAAATAGGCCTTTTGTGTAGATAGAAAAAGTCATAGATCTTTAAGTTCAGCTCATGATAAATGGGGCAAACACAAAAGTGTTGCGTTTATAATTTTGCTCAGTGTAAATAACCCCTGTTAGTTACACTGTGTGTTTGCTTATTAGGTAAGTGACTCTACTAAAAAGAAAAGAATAGTTGCACACATAACATGCCTTGTCAATTTAAAGCCAACTATTCAGTCCTAATCTTACTATGAGCCAAGAGTAAAATGTAATCTGGCTATTTGTAATAGGTGAAAGCCAAGTCTTACATCTAGTGGCATGTAGCCACAAAGTATTATAGGTGTTTTTTTTTATACTTAGTGCCATCTAGTGGCCCAATGCAGTATTTTTTGTTTTAAATCATTGAAAAAACATTACACCAGATAAGGAAATAGCCTGCTAATATGTTTTTACCACATTAGCACAGAACAAATGTTCATGCTATTTCACTGGGCAAATTGCTATGCAAATTGTTTTTATAAATATGCCCCTTAATGTGGATTAATGTCACACAAAATACCACTTTGGAAACTAAATGAATCGAAGCTCCCAGGTTTTTGTATAGATATACAAAATTATTTACATTGCTTCACTGCCACACTTTTATAATACAAAAAATGCACATTGTAGAAAGTGTTGGGCTGTGTTTTGCAATGACCCACATTGTGAGACAACTAACCCTATAAAGAATGAATGCCTGAATGAGTCCCAAGTTATTTAACTTGAAAAATCTAATTTGTACCACCAAAATTACAGCTTGCAACAAGGGCCTGTTGCATTAGGTGATATTTTGTAATGCCACACTCTGCTGCAAAAGCACAAACCCGTAGTACTTTAAAAAATGAATCTCTTCTATAAAACTATAAAATTTAGTTTGCAACAAATATCTGGTGATCCTAATGTCTATTGCGGGGGGCAGGGTTAAATGTTTAGCTGTGTAAAGAGTACTCGGTGCAGTAACTTAAAGGGGTTGTAAAGTCAAAAGTTTTTTTATCTTAATGGATGCTATGCATTACAATAAAAAGCATTCTGTGTGTAGCAGCCCCTTCAGCCCCTCTAATACTTACCTGAGCCGCATCTCTATCCAGCGATGTCGGCCATCCAGGACTCTCCTCCTGATTGACTGAGACACAGCAGCGGCACCATTGGCTTTCACTGCTGTCAATTAAAGTCTCGGCCTGGGAGCCCCCATAGCAAGCTGCTTGATGTGGGGGCACTCAACAGGAGGCAGGGGGCAGAGGAACTCGAGAAGAGGAGGATCTGGGCTGCTCTGTGCAAGACCAACTGCACAGAACAGGTAAGTATAACATGTTTGTTATTTTTAGAGAAAAAAAAAACAAGACTTTACAATCACTTTAACCACTTGCCCACTGGGCACTTAAACCCCCTTCCTAACCAGTCCAATTTTCAGCTTTCAGTGCTCTCACATTTTGAATAACAATTACTCAGTCATGCAACACTACCCATATGACATTTTTGTCCTTTTTTCACACAAATAGAGCTTTCTTTTGGTGGTATTCATTCACCACTGGGTTTTTTTTTTTTTTTGAGCTATGAATGAAAAAAGACCGAAAATGTGGTAAAAAATTGCATTTTTCTCTGTTTCTGTTATAACATTTTGCAAATTAGTCATTTTTCTTCATACATTTTGGCCAAACTTTATACTGCTACATATCTATGGTAAAAATAACCCAAATCAGTGTATATTATTTGGTCTGTGTTAGTGGCGGCTGGTGGTTTTTTGTTTGTGGGGCGGCAAGCAACCACCCCTCGCGGCACCTGAACCCCCCCAGCACTTACCCGATTGCCGGGCACATCGGGGATCATCGGGCACATCGGGCAGGGGGACAGGCTGCGGCAGGCATCTTGCAGCGTGTTCCATGTCCTTCTGAGATCACGGCAGCTTCCACTGTGCGTCTCCTCCTAGGTGTCCAATAGGATCGCCTAACCTTTCAGCCAATTGGGAAACAAATAACAGACCCACGCTTCCTGATTGGCGGAGAGGCAAAATGGTGTTAGAAAAGCAAATGAATATTTGCTAACATATCTGGGTGAACTCCGAGCGCAATGCTCTGCATTTTGAGTCCACCCTATTTTGAAGCCTATTAGAGCCTATGGCTCTAATCAGGTGCTCAAAAAACACCCCCGCCGCTGTAATTGAGGTACCTGGCTTCTGAAAAGGGGCCGGACGCCTGAATAGGTGGTGGCAGAAGCGGCCATGGATAGATTCATGCAATAGATCAGGGATATGCAATTAGTGGACCTCCAGCTGTTGCAGAACTACAAGTCCCATGAGGCATAGCAAGACTCTGACAGCCACAAGCATGACACCCAGAGGCATGATGGGACTTGCAGTTCTGCAACAGCTGGAGGTCCGCTAATTGCATATCCCTGCAATAGGTGATAGAGGGGGCAGTGAAAGTTAGAGAGTCTACAAGCTATGGTGCCAATTACTGAAAATTGATCACACCTGATGTGCTGAGGCCCAGAATGCAGAGCATTGTCAGGTGTTCTAGGGACATAAATTACACATTTAATTTCTTGACTACCTATTACACTTTTGAAGGTCCTGGAGCACCAGGACAATGAAATTTACCCTCAAAATGACCCCATTTTGGAAAGCAAACACCCCAACGTATAATCTATTAAACATAGTGAGTGTTTTGAACATGTCATTTTCTTCCACAAGTTTTTGGAAAATGTGGAAAGAAAAAGAAAACATATTTTTTTTTTTCTACACAAAGTTGTCCATGTATAAGATATTTCTAACACATAGCATGTACATAGCAAAAATTACGCCTCCTGAGTATGGCTATACCACATGTGTGAGACTTTTACACAGCCTGGCCACATACAGAGGCACAACATGCAGGGAGTGTCACATATCAGCTGCGGAGCTGATCTGTGTCTCACCTTTACTGCTGTAGGCCGGCTGGCACCTGTTGTTCCACTAGCTTGTGTTCAGCTCTGCAGCACTCTGCAGCTATGGGTGTCGCCGGCTCCACCTGTTGCTTAATATATGATTCCTTCCTGCTACTTCCTGTCCAGCCCCTCATGTGCTTCGCTATTTAAATCCCTTCTGACCAGCTACTGGTTGCTTGAGCAACATTTGTTTCTGAGTCTCCTTCGTGTAACCTGCCTTTACCTGACCTCTCGTGAACTGATCTCTTGTGTACCGACTCGGCTTGTTCTGATTACGTTGTCTGCAGCCCGCCCTGACCTTGGCTCGCTATCCGGCTCTCCTTTGCTTCATCTATCCATCCATCCTTGTCTGACAGTGTCTTCTGGTACTTCCCTAGCGAGCAGGGTGAACCTGGGGGTCATGACCTGGGGTCAGCATGCAGCTAAGCCCAAACCCTCGTGAGGGGGGTCCCTGGCAGAATACCAGCTGGCCCTTAGACTCCACGCCCTGGGAGATCCCGTGTCACCTGCTTGCCTGTAGGCTCTCTGTAAGTAGTACCGTGACAGGGAGCACCGTCAGATGCTCTAGGGACATATAAAGAAGGGATACAGCGCTTTATATGATGTAGGTAAAACAGCAGCCAACACAGCTACAGACCCAAGCAATAAATGTAAAAGTGAAAGTGTAGCACTATAAAACTTTAATAAACGGAAAATATAGAAACCAGTGTCAAAAACCTGATATAAAGGTTATAAATAGATATGACAAGCCATAAATAAAAATTTCAGTGAAAAAATTCACAATACAAAAATTTTCAAAGATACGGTATGATCATATCCTGTGCAAAATATACAGTACAATATACATGTACATACTGGTGATACAATAATAATAAGAGGGGAAATCACCAAAGTAAATAAGAGTGCCAAAACACCCAACTAGAAATAAATAACAATTATAAGCAGCAGTCCAGGCATATGTTGGTAAAAAACAATATATATTAAAGTCCAAAGATATAGTGAAAAGCCTTGGAGGTCTGGACAGATGTTTGAGACCGACAGCGTTTCAGGAAAGGCTAGAATGGTGAAGAAGCCGCCACCAAGAGTCTTAGGAGGCTTACCAGATGTTGTTGACTTGGGGAGGCTTATGCCACCCAAGTCACAAAGGTTTTGAGACCAGCTGGTTAGAAGGGTACATCTTCTTGGACAGCCACGATGGATCCTAGGTTAGGACGGCAACTTGGCACCAACGATCGCCCGCGGCGGCATATGGATAATGTTCCAATAGGGGGCCACAAACGGGTGTTCACATACCATGCGAAAACAAATGAAAAACTCGCATAGTGTGATAACGTAAAAACTAATTTATTTACAGGAGTATAAAAACTGGCTCACATGTTAAGGATCATCAAGAGCATGTAAAGGCAAGTAGCGGTAATTGTAATGGGTCCACCCGACACGTTTCTGCTAAAAAGCCATCATCTGGGGTGCGGACCCCCTACACATCACCGCTTATAAAGAGCTAGTGACCCCATATGGAAGTGCCATGGTACCGGAAGTGTAACTGAGTCACACAACTTCTGGTCGGTTAGACCACAAACAAAAACCCATGTTAAATTATATAATACCAATAATTGAGATGTTCCAATGCGTGTAAATAGTAAAAGGATATCGAATTTGAGCCTCGTTCTCACGCCATATTGTAACATCACTCTGCTCTGAAGTAGCGGCGTCACGATGTACCGCAAGGGGCAAACCAAGCCTCTTTGTGGGGATGGTCATGTGACGCGATGTGGGAATGGTCATGTGACGCGATCATTTGCGGCGTGATTACGCCACAAGCGACGCAGGTCACGTCTTAATTGACAGCCAAGTCTCCGTATGTGTAAACATAGACCAGAGGGAACACCCATTGGCTCGCATCACTACAGTACAAAACAGAGGGATCGAACGAGCCACAAATAAACAGATCTTACATGCATGACAATTAAGTCATGTAAGCACCGTCAGGTGCTCTAGGGACATACATTTCAAATCTAATTTCCTACCTATTGCACTTTTGTGAGGCACTGTAGGGCACTGATGGGCACTATAGTGGCACAGATGAGCACTTATGTGGCAGAGATGAGCACTTATGTGGCACAGATGAGCACTGATGTGGCATGGATGTGCCACAGATGAGTATGGATGTGGCACGGATGAGCCCTGATGTGGCATAGATGAGCACTGATGTGGCATGGATGAGTACTGATGTGGCACGAATGAGTACTGATGTGGCATGGATGAGTACTGATATGGTATGCATGTGGCATGGATGAGTACTGACGTGGCACGGATGAGTACTGATGTGGCATGGATGAGCACTGATGTGGCACGGATGAGCACTGATGTGGCATGGCTGTGAAACTGATGAGCACTGATGCGACATGGGTGAGGTACAGATGAGTACTGATGTGACACGTATGCGGCACAGGTGAGTACTGATGTGGCACGGCTGGGCATGGATGAGCATGAATGAGGCATGGCTGGGCACAGATGAGTACTGATGTGGCACGGATGAGTACTGATGTGGCATGGATGAGTACTGATGTGGCACATATGAGTACTGATGTGGCATGGATGAGTACTGATGTGGCATGGATGTGGCATGGATGAACACTGATGTGGCATGGATGAGCACTGATGTGGCATGGCTGTGGAATGGATGAGTACTGATGTGGCATGGATGAGTACTGATGTGGCATGGCTGTGGCTCGGATGAGCACTGATGCGACATGGGTGAGGTACGGATGAGTACTGATGTGACACGTATGTGGCACAGATGAGTACTGTTGTGGCATGGCTGGGCATGGATGAGCATGAATGAGGCATGGCTGGGCACGGATGAGTACTGATGTGGCATGGATGAGCACCGATGTGGCATGGCTGTGGCTCGGATGAGCACTGATGTGGCATGGATGAGCACTGATGTGGCATGGCTGTGGCTCGGATGAGCACTGATGTGGCTGGCATGGGTGAGGTACGGATGAGTACTGATGTGACACGTATGCGGCACGGATGAGTACTGATGTGGCATGGATGAGCACTGATGTGGCACGGCTGGGCATGGATGAGCATGAATGAGGCATGGCTGGGCACAGATGAGCATGGCTGGTGAAAAGCAAGTGCAAAGAAATTGAAAACTTATTTTTATTTTTTATTGTAAAGTTGTCAATTTATAAGATATTTATAACACACAGCATGTACATACCAAGAATTAAACGTCAAAATACATTTTGCAACTCCTCCTGAGTATGGCAATACCACATGTGTGAGACTTTTACACAGCCTGGCCACATACAGAGGCCCAATATGCAGGGAGCACCGTCAGATGTTCTAGGGACATACATTTTAAATCTAATTTCCGACTTATTACACTTTTGTGAGGCACTGTAGGGCACTGATAGGCACTATAGTGGCACGGATGTGGAATGGATGAGCACTTATGTGGCACAGATGAGCACTGATGTGGCACGGATGAGCACTGATGTGGCACGGATGTGGCACAGATGAGTATGGATGTGGCAGGGATGAGCACTGATGTGGCACAGATGAGCACTGATGCACTGAGGTGGTAGCAGGGGATGACCTGCTACCACCTGTGCCTTTGCGCCTCACGCCTCGTCTTGAGTCCATGCTTAGAAGCTGGCTTTCCATCTTCAGCGGCGGATTCCTATACTGTTAGCATCAGATTGCGTAGGATCAAGGATCAGGACTCAGGAGCGTCACCAGGACTACCCTTGTTGGGACCCGCAATGCCTGTATTTTCAGCTTAAATGGTAATCCACTGGATGCTTATGCCTGGTCCGTGGAAGCGCACGTCCATTGGTGTATAGCGATTGTCTCCTGGAAGTGCACCATTGAGGATGATCTTCATTGAACCTGACCGGTCACCTGTGTAGGAGGTCTGGGAGATCTTAGCAGCATTCCTGTTGCTCTACCAAGCCTGTTTAGACCCCCCTGAGTAAGGGCGGTCACAGGCTTTCTGGTAAGCCTCCATTGTTTCTATTGAAAGGTGACGGGCAGCACAAGTGGTGGAAAACATAGACCCAGCGTCACGCATTGGAAATCTTCTTTTTGGATATTTTCATTTATGAACTGTATTTGTCACCAATTTTTTGTGTTTTTATATGCATGTTTATTGCCAATGGAGTAATTACTTATGGACTATTTTTTCACTTGACTTTTTTGCACTGGATTATTGATCACTTTTGTTATACTGGTAGTATACTGTATACATTATCATTATACATATCATACTCACTTGTAGTATTTATCTGGCGCTGCACTCTTATTTTTAGCTATAAATGAGGCATGGATGAGACTGAATGGGCACAAATCAGCGCTGTGGGCACTTCACATCCAGCCCACAAGCGCTGCTGCACCAGCTCCCTCCTCTCCTCACATACTGTACCGATCGGTGTGAGGAGAGGAGCTGAACCGGACATGCACCGGCTTGTTTACAAGTGAGCACTCCGTCATTGAACACAGCAATCACATGGTAAAGGGCTGCTGTCATTGGCCCTTTACACTGATCCCTGATGCACCGGGTCCGGAAGACCTGGTCATCACAGACACTAACGTGTGCACACCCCAGGGGGTGCATGGGGAAGCGTGAATTCAGGAGGACCTCCCTTGATGCCCTCCCAGAACTAGCCGACTGCACTGAAGCCGTCTTTCTGCTATGGCCCAGTCGGCAAGTGGTTAAAGTGATTGTAAATTATCACCTTGTAAAACACAACCCATTCAGTTTAAAATAGAGATAAAAGGCAAAACATTTTTGTATAGATATAAAAAAAAGAGGAAAAGCAGCAGCACACTGAACTTCCCGGTGACAGGCTGTGCAGCATGGGGGGGGGGGGGTCAGTACAAGTCTAATCATTGGAGGTAAGTACACCGAGTTCCCCGCGTAGCTAGAGAACTGACCACTGTGTGTTCTCCTGCTTAGTGTGGTCAGTTTTTAATAGGAAAGCAAGGGGACTAGAAGGAACACCAGGGGTTTCACATAAAGGAAGCAATACAAAGAGAACAGGAAACTTTCTTAACTTTCTTATACAAGTACATGGTACAGCAGGTACATATCAGGAATATGAAGTGTTGGGGTAACAAACGCTTTAAGATACATTTGGAAAAGTAAAGTGACACTAAGTTTGAGATCCCTTTCTGTGTCTCTCTACATTCCCCCTCCAGAAAATTGGACAGATCCTTGCAAACTATACTTTGGCAGACCTTTTACAACTCATCATCAAATGACTTGGAAGTTGACAAGTTGTGTATAGCAAAGCTTTAATGCCTCTGTTTTTTTATCTCTTCTAGGTTTAATCTGCCTGATATCGTTTGGAATGTCTCTTATTTTTACAATGAGATCTGGAAATTATTGGCTTCAAATTTTTGACACCTTTACAGGTTCCTTGACACTTCTTATAGTTGCATTTTTTGAAGTAATTGCTGTTACATATGTGTATGGAATTAAAAGGTAAACAGATTGCAACTTTTCATTTATTTATGTATCTTAAACTGCTTGCTTTGATATAAAAATACAGAGGGTTGAGAGAGAGTTTGTTGGCTTTCCCTATCCTGTCCGTATACTGACACTATGGCTGCTCTGCTGCCCATCCTCAACCTTTTGAGTGGGGTGGCTTACCCAAAACCCCCCTTATAGGCCCTTCTAAGCTTGCTGGCCATAGTTTGAAGGCTATGCAGTGCATTATGGTTCTTAGAAAATTATCCCAGGTAATTCAGTACATAAATTTACTGGGATCGTGGATCTCAAAATGTACATATAATCATTATTAGCACAGAATATTTGTGGAGTATCCACTTTAAGTGAAGCACTACTTGAAGGAAATATATTTATCTATGTGGTATTGAAGCAACAGGTCGCAGTTGTAATTAATTGTTTTAATCTGGAAACAATTGTAAATGTCTTAACACAGTTAAGTGCTTTTTACTTAAAGCATATGTGAACCCTTACCTTGTAAAACAACCCATTCCGTTTAAAATAAGTGATGTCAAAATCTCTGTTTTCAGCTGCATAAGGGGTTTAGAAACATGGGGTGGAAAAATAGTAGTGCACTGATCTTCTCAGTGAAGAGCTGTGTGTGTGTGTGGGGGGGGGTGGCGGATGTGTAGCACTGCACAAGTTTGATCATTCGAGGACAAGTAGGCTGTTCTCCGTGCACAGCCATAAAACTGACCACACTGAGATGGATGTGATTCCACATCTAGCGTGGTCAGTTTAAAATAGAAAAGCAGGAGGACCTGAACAATTCACCAGGTGTTTCACACAAAGGAAGCAATACGAAGAGAAGAGGTTACTTTTGTACATGATACAACAGACACATATTAGGAATATGCTGGGGTAACATAAAATGCTGGGGTAACATATTTTTAATGCTTAGATGATCTGTGTGGAATATTGTATTACTTTTTACTGTAACCTTAGTATGTTGTAACTTTTCTTGTACCTTAGATCGACAATACTTATAATAATAATACATAATAAATATAATAAATAGATATGAAAAGAGACTGACTCCAACAGTTTGAGGTTTGTTCTCTTTTGCTGATCAATCACTTTTTGTAGAATCTAAATTACCATCTTCATTTTTTTACCTATTTTTTTCTATGATAACGTGATAAAAAGATCAAAGTAAAAGTATAACTATATGTAAAACAGTGGAGAGGGCTGGGAACCCTGGTCAGGTTTTCATTGCTATCTGTTCCCCCTTTGAGAAGATTACCCCTTCTGATTTGTCCTGCTTATTGTTATCATTGAGACTAAAAGTGAAAGAAAATCCCAAATTGGTGGTGGTCACCAGAACAGGAAAAGAGGGGAAATCTTCTGATAGAGACATTAGTTCTGATGAACTAGGGAAATTTACCCAATGGGACATTGATTGCAAAAAAAAAAAACTTGACAGGGGTTATAACCCTCCTTTACTCTACCCAAAATGGAAAAAATTCAAGTTAGACTTATCGGTAACTTGTTTTCCAAGAGTCTTTCAGGACAGCACTTGAGAGAGTGACTCCTCCCCTTGCCAATTGGAAACACCTCTTCCACCAAAAAGAAAAGGAGGCTCTTTTCCACATATTCCCAGTAGTAGTAGAGAACCTCCGGCCCCAAACTGGAACACATAATCGAGATATGGTTAGTCACAGTATATATATAAATATACAATAGGGCGGGATGCTGCTGTCCTGAAAGACTCTTGGAAAACAAGTTACCGGTAAGTCTAACTTGAATTTTCCCCATAACGTCTTTCAGGACAGCACTTGAGAGGATAATAGAGACTTACCCCCCTAGGGAGGGACCACAGCCTGCAGAACTTTTCTGCCAAAAGCCTGATCCCCTGCTGACAGGAGATCCAGTCTGTAATGATGGACAAATGTTAAGTAGCTTCACCACGTAGCCGCTTTACAAATTTGATCTGGGGTGTCACCAGCTCTTTCTGCCCATGTAGTGGCCTGGGCCCTCATTGAATGAGCCCTAATTCCCAGCGGGGGAGATAAACCCTTCTGAGAATAGGCTACAGAAATAGCTGTCCTAAGCCATCTAGCCAATGATTTCTTTGATGCTTGGTGGCCTTTTTTGTTTCCAGAAAAAAGAACGAATAATGAATCCAAAGATTTAAAACCTCCCGTTACTTCCAAATAATGAAATAGGGTAAGTCTTACGTCCAAGTTGTGAAACTGCTCTTCCTTTTTTCCCCGAAGGGTTAGAACAAAAGGTTGGGAGAATAATCTCCTGAGACCTGTTACGAAAACTTGCCACTTTCAGCAAAAATCCTGGATCTACTTTAAGGACAATCCTATCTGAAAAAATTGACAAAAAAGGCTTTTTTACTGATAGGGCGTGCTGTTCACTAATCCTTCTTGCTGAAGTAATTGCGACAAGAAAAATAGTTTTCCAAGTTAAGTTCTTTAGAGATATGGTCTGTAATGGCTCAAATGGTTCTTTTGCAAGAGCTTGCAGAACCCCCGAGAGATCCCAATTTGGAAAATGCTTCACCGGGACCGGTCTTGACCTGGAATGTGCTTTGAAAAATCTCATGATCAGAGTTTCTGAAGATAATGATCTCTCCAGATAAACTCCTAATACGGCCACTTGTACTTTAAGAGTGCTGACTGAAAGATCTTTGTCTGCACCTTTTTGCAAAAACTCCAAAACTGAAACTAGGTCTTTAACATCCCTATGTTCTGAATGACAAAAAGAAACATAGACCTTCCATACTTTGGCGTAAATAGCCCTGGTTACCTTTTTCCTACTGGAAAGCAATGTAGACATTAACTATTCTAAAAAGCCTTTGCTTCTCAACAATTGCTCCTCAGATACCAGGCAGTGAGCTTTAACCTGGCTATATCTGGATGATGTACTGGCCCCTGAATAAACAAATCCTGACTGAGCGGAAGATGCCAACATGGTTTGATTGCCAACTGTAGAACCGCGGAAAACCAAGCTCTCTTTGGCCAAAATGGAGTAATCAAGATTATTGATACTCTCTCTTTTAGTATTTTCCTCAACACCAGTGGAATCAACCAGAAAGGAGGAAAAGCATACCCCAGGAGAAAATTCCATGAATGTGCCAGAGCATCTATCACCTGAGAGCCGTCGTCTCTCTGAAGGGAGAAAAATTGCAGGAGCTGCGTGTTTTGCCTTGAAGCAAACAGGTCTACTTGTGGAAGGCCCCAAGTTCTGGTGATCAATGCAAACACCTCTGTGTTCAGACTCCACTCTGATTCCTGAACCTTCTGTCGGCTCAGATAATCCGCTACTTTGTTTAACGTGCCCTTGAGATGGACTGTGGATAGAGATAGTAAGTGGTTTTCCGCCCACTCCAGAATCTCTACTGACAGTAAGTGAAGAGCTCTGCTTCTTGTGCCTCCCTGATTGTTCAGGCTATGGTAGTTGCATTGTCTGACAAAATCTGGACATGGCAACCTAGGAGGTTTGGAGAGAAGACAGCTAATGCTAGGGTGACCGCTTTTAGTTCTCTCCAATTTGAGGATTTTTCGGCCTCGGCCTGAGACCACGTTCTCGGTGCCAGAGCCTGACCCATGTGGGCCCCCCATCCCCGCAAACTGGCGTCTGTTGTGACCACTTTTCTGGTCAGAAAAGACCAAAGAAGACCTCTTTGTAGTACTACATGCCTTTTCCACCCCCAAAGTGAACGTTTGACTCTGGTGGGGATCTTTATCTTCGTATCTAGACTCTCTGTCCTGTGGTTCCATGTTCTCAGAAGGAATCTCTGGAGAGGCCTGAAATGCAGCCTTTCCCATTAGATGGCTGGTATAGAAGAGGTTAATATTCCCAAAGCCGACATAACCTTTCGAACTGAAATCTGCTGATTTGTTTGAAGTGTCGTTACTACCCTCTGGACCTTGATCTTTTTCTCTTCTGGGAGAAAAATCTTTTGTTCTACCGAATTTATCAAGTATCCCAGAAAAAGTACTTGCTGAGCTGGAATGAAATTCGATTATTGAACATTCACTATCCAACCTAGTGACTCCTAATGACTGCGGGCTCTGTTCAGATCCCCCTGCAACTTTTCCCTGGATAGGGCAAAGAAGAGGAGGTCGTCCAGATATGGGATTACCGCAATCCCCTGGAGTCAAAGAAGGGCGAGAGCTTCCGCCATTACTTTCGTAAAAATACGCGGAGCTGACAACAGGCCGAAGGGAAGGGCCCTGAACTGAAGATGTATTTACTACCCTCTGGAGCCTCGGATCCTTTAAAAGGTTCTTCATAGCCAGGGCCTTTGTTAGATCCCTTGGTAGGTTCGTTACAAAGTATCTTTTTTGGAGGGCGATCCGAAAACTCTATTCTGTAACCTTGGGACAGCATGTCTAGAATATATTGACTTTCTGTCACGCTGGCCCAAAGGGGGAAGAAACTTTGAAGCCTTCCTCCCACTGGTAAGTACAAGTCATTGCGTTTTACCGGAGGCAGCAGGATGATGGAAAAGGACAGTTCCCTTTCCTTTTCCCTTCTGCGACGCCCAATTTTTTCTTTTCTCCTGGGGTTTGGTTTGTTCTTGAGCCCTTTGAGAATGAAAAAAACGCTTAACTGGCTGTTTTTTCTTTTTGATAGGGAAAGACTTCTTTTTATCAGCTGTTCTATCTAGAACTGCATCTAAGTCAGGACCAAAAAGCAAGTCCCCCAGGAACGGTATCCCACACAGCTTATTTTTGGATGCCCATCCCCCGACCAAGTTTTGAACCACAAAGCCCTTCTGGCCGAGTTAGCTAAGGCTGCAGATCTTGCTGTCATTTTGATTGATTCCGCTGAGGCATCAGAAATAAAGGCTACAGCGGCTGACAGGGTCGAGAAGGAATCCAAAATTTCCTGTTTTGATGAGTCTGCCGAAATATGGGCCTTAAGTTGATTCAACCAAAACTCCATATTCCTGGAGACGACAGTAGTCGCCATAGCAGGTTTAAGATTACCCATGACGGATTGCCAAGCCCTTTTAAGTAGCTGATCCATCCTTTTGTCCATGGGATCTCTTAAAACCCCCATGTCCTCGAATGCCAAATCTGTTGATCTCGAGACCTGGGAGAAAGCGGCATCTAGTTTGGGACTTTTGTTCCAAACCGCCGCTGGATCTTCATCAAAAGGAAAACGCCTTTTTAAGGCTTTAGGAAAAAAAGGTTTTCTCTCTGGCTCTGTCCACTCTTTCTTAATAGCCTCAGAAATAACTGAGTGTACCAGGAAGTTGCGATTTTTTTGTTCGCTGAGCCCTGCATACATTTTGTCATGCAGAGATAACTCCTTTCTTTCCTCTTCCAGACCCAGTGTGGTATAGATTGCTTTTAACAGGCCATCTACCTGTTCTAAAGACAACTTATATTTTGAAGGTAAATTTTCTCCTCCCTCCTCCTCATCAGATTCTTCCCCAGACTGGGAGGGGGAATGTCCCTCTTGGGTAAGAGATGCTTCGGTCTCCACCGCCGGGACTACTAGTGAGCCCTGAGAGGACTGTGAGGTAGTTGGCTGACTCAGGGATGGGTTTGCTAGAGAAGAGAGAAATGATTGAATAGTCGCATCAAGAGCTTTCTTAACAGATGCAATCAAATCGCTGCAAGCAGAAGAAGCTTCTTCTTTAACTAGCGAATCAATACAGGTTTGACATAAAGTCTTCTTCCATCCTTCAGGTAGTTTTGCTTTACATGAAGGGCATTTCC
This sequence comes from Aquarana catesbeiana, assembly GCF_042186555.1. Taxonomy (NCBI): domain Eukaryota; kingdom Metazoa; phylum Chordata; class Amphibia; order Anura; family Ranidae; genus Aquarana; species Aquarana catesbeiana. The sequence continues at coordinate 243,035,591 of NC_133328.1, read as the reverse complement.
TTTTTGCCACTGGATCAGAGTTCTTGGCCTGCTGTGAGACAAAACAAGGAAAAAAGAAACCATCCCAATGAGACAACCTGTCCTTCTCTTCAAGGATGCTCACCACAGGTGCACAGTGAGAACCAAAGCCGCCTCATGTGCCCAGGCAGGTCCCTGCCACCAGGGGGAAGAGAAAGAGAGAGAGAGAGACCTCACAGTAAAAGGAGAATAGTATACAACTACCCCTTACCTGGGCCTTGCTGGTGCCTGTGCCTGTCCCACTCGCTCCCGCCATCGATTCCATTGAGGAGCGCTGCGTTGCTGTGTGCGTGGCTGGACGCCGGTTCCGGACTCCAATAGCACCATTGCGCTGGACCAGAACCGCCAAATAAGTACCAGCCCAGTTCCTACCCTCTTCCCCTGCGATTTCCGGTGGAAATGACGCCATACGCCTGTTCCGTGAGCGCCACCCCCTCCGGATGCCTCACTTCCAGCGAATGGAGCAACACATGCCATCCCCAAGATGGCGGCGGCGTCATAGGCAACAGATGGCCGCCTGTGCCTTGCCACCGCCTAGGAATGATGCCCACAGCAGTCCTGACTCACCCTGAGCCCAAATGAAGAGGGAGTGGGGGGCCCAGCCAGCAGCACCTGACAATAGCTGTGGAATGGGAGAAACAGCTCTCATGAGGTATGTAAAAACATTGGTGGAACAGGAAACCTGGGCTTTCAGGACAGCACCTAAGAGCCCTAACTTCCCCACGAAGTGTTCCCTCCGGAGGAAACACAAAAACTGGCAATGTGTGGAAAGGAGCCTCCTTTTAAATTTGGTGGAAGAGGGGGCGTGTCCAACTTCCGGTATGTGAGGAAGCCTTTCTCCGGAGCTCCGACCGCGCCAAAATCCTGAGTAATCCTGACGACCTGTAGGCTACAAATCTTCATTCCAAACTTATGGATAGAGGATTACTTCGGCACCTAAATATGGTAAAATATGGCCCAAGTGCGGATCCCACGCCCGCGGAGAAGCTGGCAAAGTTTGCCCATGAAGACTGCTGGCTTCTACTGACCCACCAGACCGTGAGTGGACCGAGGGGGATAGAGACTGGCTGGATCCATCTGATCCACTGGCTCGTCCCCTGCCCTCTCCGCATTCAGATTCTGGGGAGAGTGGCTCCGGGACACAGGGAGGTGAGCCGACGCTGCTGCAGATTATGGACACTATCAAGAGCTGCCATGCGGCCCTCTCTACACAAATAGAATCCATTAGGGTCAAATTTGCCTTGCTTAAAGATGAGGTGCAGAAGGTGAAGCAAAACAGCAGGCAGAACACAGAATAAGTGCAGTAGAGGATGATCTTAACCCTTTACTACTGCAGGTGAGAGATATGACGGCGGACAACAAATCCCAGGAGGCCAAACTGGGAGATTTTGAAGACAGGCTGCGAAGTTACAACCTCAGATTCATAGGATTCCCAGAAGGCACAGAAGGGAAGAATCCTGAGGAATTCCCAATGTTCTGGCTCAAGCAAATATTTGGGCCTGATAGTTTCTCTCATCTATTCGCTATTGAACGAGCGCACAGGGTCCCGCTGAGAGCACCCCCTCCAGGGAGATACCCCAGACCCATGTTGGCGCGCTTTTTATACTTTAGAGATAAAGAGACTATACTGAGGAAAGCCCGCAATTTGCCTGAATTGATGCACAACAATAATAAGATCTCCATTTTCCCTGATTTCTCTGCGGCCACGCAGAAACAGAGAGCGGCATTCCAGAGTGTGAAGCAGCGTCTGAGGGAACGAAGCTTACCCTACAGTATGCTCTATCCAGCTAAGTTGCGAGTGGTACACAAAGGACAAACACAATTCTTTTTATCACCCAAAGAGGCGAATAGATGGTTGGAATCCCTGGGACAAGGTTAGTGCCTTTGACATCAACACCAGAACGGGATATTACCCAGAAAAACCCAGGAGGCCTCCTGGGCTGTGAACACAAGCATGGTTTCTTTTTTGTGCCATATATTTGAACACTTGCAAGACTAAACAACAAGTTTGATGAATATTGGTTTATAAGATCCTGTTAAACTTCAAGCCGAACAGGGGAACTATTGTGAGATCTCCAAGCAACGCGGTCCAGTGAGGGCTCAGTGGACTCTCACATACCTTTCCCTAAAGCCTCCTGCCCGGCTGGTGCAGGGAGAATACCCCCCCCTTTAGGGAGAATTTGCTGCAAAGTTTGGGGTAAAAGTCTGTGGGATGTTCGGGGCTGCAGGCAGGGTGGGGGGAGGGGAAGTTCAAATCACCAAAGATGGTGCCAAGAAAAGTTATGTTGTTTTTTTTGTTGTGGTTGATTTTTCTTTGTTTGTTGTTGGGTATTATCTACATCTAATTTCCCACAAGTGTTGGAGAATGATGTGCACTGAGCATGGGTCCTACCTGTGCACACAAACACAAACATCGCATCTAGTAGGCTCCAAAACGTTGGCCCTCCACAGAGCCAGTTTCAGTAGAGCATTTCACTCAACTTACTCCAGTTACGCTAGAAGAGTATCTGTGCTGATAGCTAAATCACTTGTATACACTACTAAGACAGTGAAACTAGACCCTATGGGCAGATATGTGGCATTGGTATTGATCATCAATAATCAGGCATACACTTTTATAGCTGTGTATATACCACCCCCATTTACAATTAAGGTATGGGAGGAGATGATGACGGAGGTGTTGCAAATGGCGGAAGGTCCCCTTATTCTGGCTGGTGATTTGAACGCAGTATTATCCCTGGATAAGGACAGACATGGGATGGCTATGGTGGGGGGATCCCCACTAGAAGCATGTGTAAAGCCTTATGATTTAGTGGAGGCATGGCGGTGGAAACATCCAGACGCCAAGGAGTACTCATGTTTTTCCTCCACCTTCAATACCCTTTCCAGGATAGATTTATGTTTTGTGTCTAGAGAATTGTTACCAAGGGTGATAAATGCTCAATATCTGCCGAGAGCCATCTCGGACCATTCCCCCATGCTTCTCGTTATTGATATGGAGAAACCACGGGGGTATGTGGTGTGGAGATTGACCCCTCTGTGGCTTAAGGAGGAATGCTTCGAGAGGGCAACTGCAGCATCCATTAGCAACTTTTGGATAGAAAATAAAAACGAGGTTCCGATTGGGATCACCTGGGATGCCTTCAAAGCCACGCTTCCGGGATCTACGCCGGGGTTGGTCAAACAATTCCAGTCAGATAGGGGATGGAAAGTGAGGGAGGCAGAGCAGGTGGCCACTAGGGATGAGCTTCCAGTTCGAGTCGAACTCATGTTCGACTCGAACATTGGCTGTTCGCAAGTTCACTGAACAGCGAACAATTTGGGGTGTTCGCGGCAAATTCGAATGCCGCGGAACACCCTTTAAAAGTCTATGGGAGAAATCAAAAGTGCTAATTTTAAAGGCTAATATGCAAGTTATTGTCATAAAAAGTGTTTGGGGACCTGGGTCCTGCCCCAGGGGACATGGATCAATGCAAAAAAAAGTTTTAAAAACGGCCGTTTTTTCAGGAGCAGTGATTTTAATAATGCTTAAAGTCAATCAATAAAAGTGTAATATCCCTTTAAATTTCGTACCTGGGGGGTGTCTATAGTGTGCCTGTAAAGGGGCGCATGTTTCCTGTGTTTAGAACAGTCTGACAGCAAAATGACATTTTGAAGGAAAAAACTCATTTAAAACTACCCGCGGCTATTGCATTGCCGACAATACACATAGAAGTTCATTGATAAAAACGGCATGGGAATTCCCCAAAGGGGAACCCCGAACCAAAATTAAAAAAAAAAAATGACGTGGGAGTCCCCCTAAATTCCATACCAGGCCCTTCAGGTCTGGTATGGATATTAAGGGGAACCCCGGCCAAAATTTAAAAAAAAAAATGACGTGGGGTTCCCCCTAAATTCCATACCAGACCCTTCAGGTCTGGTATGGATTTTAAGGGGAACCCCGCGCCAAAAAAAAAAAAAAAAAACGGCGTGGGGTCCCCCCAAAAATCCATACCAGACCCTTATCTGAGCACGCAACCTGGCAGGCCGCAGGAAAAGAGGGGGGGATGAGAGTGCGGCCCCCCCTCCCTCCTGAACCGTACCAGGCCACATGCCCTCAACATTGGGAGGGTGCTTTGGGGTAGCCCCCCAAAACACCTTGTCCCCATGTTGATGAGGACAAGGGCCTCATCCCCACAACCCTGGCCGGTGGTTGTGGGGGTCTGCGGGCGGGGGGCTTATCGGAATCTGGAAGCCCCCTTTAACAAGGTGACCCCCAGATCCCGGCCCCCCCCCTGTGTGAAATGGTAAGGGGGTACATAAGTACCCCTACCATTTCACGAAAAAAGTGTCAAAAATGTTAAAAATGACAAGAGACAGTTTTTGACAATTCCTTTATTTAAATGCTTCTTCTTTCTTCTATCTTCCTTCATCTTCTGGTTCTTCTGGTTCTTCTGGCTCTTCTGGTTCTTCCTCCGGCGTTCTCGTCCAGCATCTCCTCCGCGGCGTCTTCTGTCTTCTTCTCCTCGGGCCGCTCCGCACCCATGGCATGGGGGGGAGGCTCCCGCTCTTCTCTTCTTCTTTTCTTCTCTTCTTCTCTTCTTCATTTTCTTCTCCGGGCCGCTCCGCAATCCATGCTGGCATGGAGGGAGGCTCCCGCTGTGTGACGGCGCTCCTCGTCTGACAGTTCTTAAATAACGGGGGGCGGGGCCACCCGGTGACCCCGCCCCCCTCTGACGCACGGTGACTTGACGGGACTTCCCTGCGACGTCACAGGGAATGCCACAGGGAAGTCCCGTCAAGTCACCGTGCGTCAGAGGGGGGCGGGGTCACCGGTGGCCCCCCCCCCCCGTTATTTAAGAACTGTCAGACGAGGAGCGCCGTCACACAGCGGGAGCCTCCCTCCATGCCAGCATGGATTGCGGAGCGGCCCGGAGAAGAAAATGAAGAAGAGAAGAAGAGAAGAAAAGAAGAAGAGAAGAGCGGGAGCATCCCCCCCATGCCATGGGTGCGGAGCGGCCCGAGGAGAAGAAGACAGAAGACGCCGCGGAGGAGATGCTGGACGAGAACGCCGGAGGAAGAACCAGAAGAGCCAGAAGAACCAGAAGAACCAGAAGATGAAGGAAGATAGAAGAAAGAAGAAGCATTTAAATAAAGGAATTGTCAAAAACTGTCTCTTGTCATTTTTAACATTTTTGACACTTTTTTCGTGAAATGGTAGGCCCTTACCATTTCACACAGGGGGGGGGCCGGGATCTGGGGGTCACCTTGTTAAAGGGGGCTTCCAGATTCCGATAAGCCCCCCGCCCGCAGACCCCCACAACCACCGGCCAGGGTTGTGGGGATGAGGCCCTTGTCCTCATCAACATGGGGACAAGGTGTTTTGGGGGGCTACCCCAAAGCACCCTCCCAATGTTGAGGGCATGTGGCCTGGTACGGTTCAGGAGGGAGGGGGGGCCGCACTCTCGTCCCCCCCTCTTTTCCTGCGGCCTGCCAGGTTGCGTGCTCGGATAAGGGTCTGGTATGGATTTTTGGGGGGACCCCACGCCGTTTTTTTTTTTTTTTTTTTGGCGCGGGGTTCCCCTTAAAATCCATACCAGACCTGAAGAGTCTGGTATGGAATTTAGGGGGAACCCCACGTCATTTTTTTTTTTTAATTTTGGCCGGGGTTCCCCTTAATATCCATACCAGACCTGAAGGGCCTGGTATGGAATTTAGGAGGACTCCCACGTCATTTTTTTTTTTTTAATTTTGGTTCGGGGTTCCCCTTTGGGGAATTCCCATGCCGTTTTTATCAATGAACTTCTATGTGTATTGTCGGCAATGCAATAGCCGCGGGTAGTTTTAAATGAGTTTTTTCCTTCAAAATGTCATTTTGCTGTCAGACTGTTCTAAACACAGGAAACATGCGCCCCTTTACAGGCATACTATAGACACCCCCCAGGTACGAAATTTAAAGGGATATTACACTTTTATTGTTTGACTTTAAGCATTATTAAAATCACTGCTCCTGAAAAAACGGCCGTTTTTAAAACTTTTTTTTGCATTGATCCATGTCCCCTGGGGCAGGACCCAGGTCCCCAAACACTTTTTATGACAATAACTTGCATATAAGCCTTTAAAATTAGCACTTTTGATTATTCATGTTCGTGTCCCATAGACTTTAACGGTGTTCGCATGTTCGAACGAACTTTTTTCCTGTTCGCATGTTCTGGTGCGAACCGAACAGGGGGGTGTTCGGCTCATCCCTAGTGGCCACCGAGTCGGAGGTGGAATACATAAAAAATCCTACTTCTGACACGCATAGAATATGGAGGGAGAGTATAAGACAACTGGATTTAGTATTAATAGAAAAAACACAGATTTACTTTACCAAGCGCAATGGATATTTGAATTTCGGGATAAAAATAGCAGGCTATTGGCGTACTTGGCCCAATCACAACAAGCTCCAACCTCTATCCCGCGAATATTAGATGCGAATATGAAACCATGCACATCACAAGTAGACATAGCAGAGGCATTTTTAGCATATTATACGGAATTGTATACCTCAAGGGTGGCTTATGGAATGGAGGAGGTAAGGGAATATTTAGGCCCAATACCCCTACTAGAGCTCACGGAAGAGGGGGCGGGGGAACTAGATAGTCCCTTTTCGATTGAAGAGGTTATCTCAGCTATTAGGTCCCTAAAACCTAACAAGACACCTGGTTTAGATGGATTCCCGGTGGAGTGGTACGGGGCATATGCAGAGATTTTGGCCCCTAAGTTATTGGCAATGTATGAAGACGCGTATGATAAGGGTATACTACCTGAATCCATGAGAGAAGCATTAATAGTGTTGATCCCCAAGCCGCACAAGGACCATGATTTACTGTATGTGAGTCATATAGACCAATATCTCTTATTAATGTTGACGCAAACATTTTAGCTAAACTTTTGGCAAAAAGACTGAATAAGGTTATTGCATCCATTATTCATACTGACCAGACAGGATTCATTCCTGAAAGGTCGACTGCCATAAATCTGAGACCTCTTTTCACTATAATACAATCAAGGGGCCCTGCCCTGGATACCCGGGTGGTGGTGTCTTTAGACACGCACAAAGCGTTCGATTCCATAGAATGGCCCTACCTGATCGTGGTCCTTGGGCGGCTGGGCTTCGGCCCAAAATTTATAAAATGGGTTGAACTTTTATATGCAAACCTCCAAGCTAGACTAAGGGTTAATAACATCATAACGGGACAATTTAAAATAGCTAGGGGCACACGGCAGGGGTGCCCTTTGTCGCCCCTGCTGTTTGCCTTTGCAATAGAGCCGCTGGTGGCTCTGCTGAGAGCAGACGGGTCAATCAAGGGTTGTATGATTAATGACAGGGAGGAGAAAACATCCCTATACGCGGATGATATGCTATTATATCTAGAGGAAGCGGAGGGATCGTTGCGCACAGCCCTAGATAGAATCTCTGACTTTGGGAAATATTCCGGGTTCAAAGTGAACTGGAGTAAGTCAGTGATACTCCCCCTGGATCCTGCGTATAATCCGAGAATCCCTCCAGAGGTCCCACTAAAAATAGTTAACAAATTTAGATATTTGGGGGTTGAGATCCAATTACCACTAAGCTTGTATGTATCTAATAACCTGACACCGATCTGGAAAAGGCTAAAAGAGAGTACACAGACCTGGGCCAAGCTGCCTCTCGGCCTCCTTGGGAAAATCAACATATTTAAAATGATTTACCTGCCCAGGTTTCTGTATCTGCTCTGGCATGCCCCAGCATATGTCCCTAAAAAATGGTTCACGGATATAGATAAGACAATTTCCTCCTTCCTATGGGGCCCTAAACCAGCTAGAATATCACTAGAGACACTTCAATTACCGATAAGTTCGGGAGGGCTGGCTCTCCCAAACCTACGCTGTTACTATCTTGCAGCTCAGCTAACACATGTTCACTGGTGGGGTTTTCCGAAGATGAATATTGCCTCAGTGGCAACCCAGGCTGCTCAAGTGTATTCGTATGAAGCATTATCCAATATACTTTATAGAAACGGCCCTTATCCGGAGCAGGGTGCTGATATTTTGAAGCTATCAAACAAAATATTTCATTTGTGCAATACCAAAACGGGTGGGTCTAGCCTGGCAGAATCTCCTAATGCCCCACTATGGTATAACCCCCAGCTTAAGGAAATAACTAAATTGCCGGATGGAGTGTGCTGGGCAGCATATGGGGTTAAGTATGCACATCAGCTGTTCAGAGATGGATTCTTTAAATCATTTACAGACCTGAAAGTTGAGTACGCCATCCCCAACACTTTCTTTTTCAGATACCTCCAACTACGTCATGCTGTAATGGCTCAATATGGTAGGGGTAAAATAATCCTCTCCCCCTCTGCAGTGGAAAAAATTATTGCTGAAGAAGATCATGGAAAAATGATCTCTAGATATTACTCGGCTTTGCTGTCATCCTCTACCAATAGGGTGGAGAGGGTGGCGGCACAGTGGAGGTTGGATATACCATCCTTTGGGGAGGAGACTTGGCTGGAGGTGTTGGATACAATGCTGACCTCAATGATCTCAGCTAGAGACAAAATGCTTCAGTTCAATTATTTACATAGAATTTACTATACACCAGAACTATTACACAAAATGGGTAGGAGGGAATCCCCGGAGTGTCCCTGTTGCAATGCAGAGGTGGGGAGTTTCTTCCATATGGTGTGGCAGTGCCCTCGGGTGGTGTCATACTGGAGGTCAATCCTCGCTTATATGGAGGAGAGGCTTGAGCTTCCAAACATATATTCCCCAGCCAGGTGTCTCCTTGGGGAACTGGAGGAGGAAGAACTACCCACATCACAGAAGACCCTTCTGAGAATAGTATTCTGTTATGCTAAGAAAGCACTGGCTTTAAAATGGAAAAACTCAGACCCTCCCTCCTTACAGGAATGGTTAAAATTGGTTAATAATGCCATACCAATGTATAAACTTACATATCAAGCCAGAGGTAGCACTAAAAAGTTTGACAAAGTGTGGGGAAAATGGATTAAAAATATTTCTGGAGATATTGAAGTGTAAAAGCCTTATCATAATTGACAATGACAGGATAACAAAAGTGACAATTACATAGGAGGTGAATGAACAAATTCCGTTTGTGAAACAGGGATAGGGTGCGCAAAAATAGGGAATAAGAAAGAAACAGTAAAGTGGAAAACTTGTGGAATTAACAATCTTATTGGTTATTTTTTTTTTTTTATTCCTTTAGGATAAAAATGATTTACATGTATATCAGCAGTTCTATGATCTAAATAAATGTTATTAGTCTGTAATGTAACTTCATGTAAATGTATGTAAAACTGAAATGTGATATGGATATGTAACATTTTGTGAGTTTCAACAAAATTTACCCTTTAAAAAAAAAAATTGGTGGAAGAGGTGTTTCCTATTGGCAAGGGGAGGAGTCACTCTCTCAAGTGCTGTCCTGAAAGACGTTAAGGGAAAAAAAGGTTTTTCTTTCTTTAAGCTGCAATTACACTGGTAGAATTTTGCTAGCTTTAGTCATCCTCAAGCAGCACACAACTTTCCTGTCCTCTTTCTTTTGCTTATGCTATTGTTCTATTAGAATACTGTAACCCGGAGCTGGCTACACACTAGTAGAATTTTGTTAAAACATTTTCTGTTTAAGATTTTTTATGTAATTTTATAATCAGGATGGAATATTTTCCTTGAACAAACAAATTTACAGAGGAACTGCAGTCTGCTCACATAATTTGTAATAAAAACATCTTTGCCATTCTGAAGCTTCCATCCAACCACTTTGTATATTATTTTATATATACTGTGATTCTGTACTTGCCAAATATGCTGCAGAAATCTCCCTCCACTGAGTCTGGCTGCAAACATTTTAACTGGGGGCAGCTGAAGCTGCTGCCCGTTCACTTCCTGGATTTACACAGACACAGAGAGGCACACCTCCAGCCCTGCAGTGCTCATTGGCCCTCTTATGACTCACCCCCCCTCCCTTCCTGGCAAACTCTCATGGGAGTGAGAGAGAGAGCTGTGCATATGATGTCATAAGCCTAGGCTAATGACCAGATAAGAAACAGAAAGTGGGCTGAATAAGGTATTTACTGGCAGAAAAAAATGTTTTACTATCCAAAGTTAAAACAACAAGGGTAGAAGATTTAATAGATGAAAAAGTTTAAAAATGACTGAAGTTCCGCTTTAATTGTGTATATGTTTTACTTTGGGAAATTACATTTATTGCAAAATTGAATGTTAAAAGCAAAATTTTGAACTACATTCAAATGTCCTTTGTTAGAAAATCTACTAATGCTTTTGATTTGCAAATCTCTACCTTTTGGGTGTCATGCATAGGCTGAATAATATGCTGAAAGTATGGCAACATAAATGAAGTCATTAAAACAGACTGGCTTTGATAAAAAAAAAATCTGATCATATTTTAGGAACTATTTTAATTTAAATATCTATTTAAATGTTTTGGGTTTAGGAAAAGCTTCATCATTTTGGACAATGTATTTTAATAGCATGAATTTAGAAAGAAAATAAAAAAAGGTTGTGCAATATATTTGCTTTGAATAACTTCCACCAACAATATTAATGTCCCCAAGGTTCAGTGAAGATATCAAATGGATGACCGGAAGATATCCAAATATATATTGGCAAGCAACGTGGAGATTTATTAGTCCGTTGCTAATGGGAGCAATGTTTTTGTCGTATATAGTTGTTCAATTTTGGACACCTTTAACTTATGAAACATGGGATCCTAGTTATGTAAGTATGTGATATAATCAAGAATAAAATAATTTTTATGTTTCTTTACTATTCTTTAATATTGAGCAGTTCTACTTCATGGGCTGGGTATTAGGAACATCAAATAAACATAGGCAGCATTTTTACAGAATTAAAACAATGTGCCCTAGCTTACTACACAGTCCAAGTGCCCTTCTAACAGCGATACTGACCAACTCCACAAGACAATAGCTTTTGCTCAAACAGCTGCCATTGAATGGCCTCTCTCTTACACCTCGTTCAGATTGAATGCAGCTTTAAAATCGTGTGACTTCATCTGAAATCCCACTATTTCAAAGCCGCATGTCAGTGCAACTCTGAAGACACCTGTACGGTATCATGCACAGATGTCTATGCAAGTCGCACCTGAAATTGCCAAAAGTAGTGCAGGAACTACTTTTTCAAATCGATGCGTCACCACAAAGTTGGCGTCACACCAATTTTAAAAATTGCCATTGCTGACAATAGGATGGGACTTGTCATGCAATTTGACCTGACAAATCGCATGACAAGTCGCTCCAATGCGGACGAGGGCATAGAGTCACTCTGTAAAGGTAGAGGCTTTCTCTATAAAGGATAACCATACCAGTAGCTTAATTTCTTGTCACCCGCACTATAGCCTAAAGTCGGGTCATGTGCGAAGCGTTCTGTGATTACCAAGTCTATGAGATTTGGCTGATCACAGATCGGAGTAGGGGGCCCCATACCACGTGATCAGCTGTCAGCCAATAACGGCTGATCACATGATGTAAACAGAAGATCAGTATTTTTTTCACCGGCTTCTGTCAGAGGGACATCGATCCCTCACACAGAGCCGTGGCTGCCTCATCTGTGCCCACCAGTGCCACTTGCCAGTGCCACCCATCAGTATCCACCAGTGTCACCTACCAGTGCCACCTACCTTTGCCCACCAGTGCCACCTATCAATGTCTACCAGTGCTGCCAATCAATGCCCATTAGTGCCACTTATTAGTGCCGCCCATCAGTGCCACCTATCAGTGCCCATCAGTGTCACTTCATCGGTGCTTATCAGTGCCACCTATCAGTGCACATTAGTGCCGACTTATCAGTGCCTATCAGTGCAGCCTATTATGACAAGTGGCTGTCTTATCAGTCCAGCCTATCAGTGCCCATCAGTGCAGTCTCATCAGCGCACATCAATGAAGGAAAAAAATTACCTGTTTTCAAAATTTTATAATAAACTATGAAACCTTTTTTTTTTTCTAAATTTTCTGTATTTTTTTTTTTTTTATTTTAGCAAAAAATAAAAAACCCAGCAGTGATTAAATACCCCCGAAAGAAAGCTCTATTTGTGTGAAAAAAATGGATAAAAATTTAATTTGAGTACAGTGTTGCATGACCGCACAATTGTCATTCAAAGATTGACAGCGCTAAGAGCTGAAAATTGGTCTGGACAGGAAGGGGGTTTAAGTGCCCATTAGGCAAGTGGTTAAAGAGGAAGTAAACCCTGAAGTAAACTTCCTCTTTTGTTCCCTGCAAAGTAAAAGCATAATGGGCTAGTATGCATCGCATCCATCTTCACCTCTCTTCCTTCCGGGGCCATGGGCTCCGGCTCTGTGACCGGCCGGAGTCACGTGACATCACTTTAGAAACTGCACGACCATGCACTTTCATCAGTGCACATGTGCCGATGACGTTGGAGCAAGAGTATATGGTAAATATCTCCTAAACTGTCCAGGTTTAGGCAGGTGTGGATCCAGAGTCTAGTCTCGGGAGGGGCACTGCCAGAAAATCCGTTTTCTTTGTGGGCAATTTATCGGGGAAACGGCTGGTGTTTGCGCTTCAATCATCCCGGCACCAGTGTCAGGATGATTGAAGCGCATTTTTTCTATAATTACATTGTAATATAAAATGAAATAGTTCAACTCACCATAATGCAGAATCAGTGAGAGACCTGAGTGTGTCACTTGCCACGTTACCTGCTACACGTTGCGGATTGTCACTTGCCTGCCACCAGATGCAGATTGCCACTTGCCACGTCACCTGCCACACCTTGCGGATTGCCACTTGCCACGTCACCTGCCACACCTTGCGGATTGCCACTTCACCTGCCACACCTTGCGGATTGCCACTTGCCACGACACCTGCCACACCTTGCGGATTGCCACTTGCCACGTCACCTGCCACACCTTGCGGATTGTCGCTTGCCTGCCACGTCACCTGCCACACCTTGCGGATTGCCACTCGCCACGTCACCTGCCACACGTTGCGGATTGCCACTTCACCTGCCACACCTTGCGGATTGCCACTTGCCACGTCACCTGCCACACCTTGCGGATTGCCACTTGCCACGTCACCTGCCACACCTTGCGGATTGCCACTTGCCACGTCACCTGCCACACCTTGCGGATTGCCACTTGCCACGTCACCTGCCACACCTTGCAGATTGCCACTTGCCACGTCACCTGCCACACCTTGCGGATTGCCACTTGCCACGTCGCCTGCCACACCTTGTGGATTGTCGCTTGCCTGCCACGTCACCTGCAACACCTTGCGGATTGCCACTTGCCTGCTAAGGTGGTGTTTTGGTTGTCTCTTGCTGTGTCCCAGACTCAGGCAGCAGAGAGATAATGTAATCTCCCTGCTGCCTGCCCAGTCACTGGAGCCAACACTAACGCTGCTATCCTTGGTGCTGCTGCTGGGGGTTTTCCGTCCTGCCCTCAACCATTCCTTCTCCTCATGCCACATTCCCCGCTCCTCCGTGGAGAAGATGATGCCGCGCAGAGGAACACTGTTATCCTACGTGGATCCGGTCTGGCCAGTCATCGGCCGTAATCCATAATGGAGGCGCCTGTTACCCGCCTCCCCAGGCCAAGAAACAATTGCTGTGGCGGCGCCGTGCTCCTGCAGGCCAGCCGCGGCGCCGGAAGCTACATGGTTGCGGGAGGCGGCCGCGGGAGGACGGGTGAAGGTTTTTTCGTGCAGGGGTGGCTTTTTGCCGCCCCCCCATGGCGCCCATGGCTGCCATACCCCAGAAACGCCACTGCCGACGTGACTCTGACGTCACTCGTTGCTAGACGCCGGGCGGCCCCGGTGTTAGCAACGAGTGCAGGGAAGAGGCTCCGAGTGCAGGGAAGAGGCTCCACCCACCCCTCTTCCTAGTCAGTCAGTGCAGCCGTAACTACATTAGACGGGTCTCTCTCTCGTTGCCGCTGATCGGCTGATGTGAGAGAGAGACTCGGGCTGCGGGCAGAGGGAGCAATGACATGGGAGATTGTCAGTGTGACTATTTCCCTATTACCCTGGATCCGCCCCTGGGTTTAGGAGATATTTCCAGTACCTACAGGTACAATGCCTTGAAAAATTATTCATACCCCTTGAAATTTTCCACATTTTGTCATGTTACAACCAAAAACATAAAATGTATTTTTTTGGTATTTAATGTGATAGACCAATGCGAAGTGGCACATAATTGTGAAGTGGAAGGAAAATGATAAATGGTTTTCAACATTTTTTACAAATAAATATCTGAAAAGTTGGTTGTGCATTTGTATTCAGCCCCCTTTACTCTGATACCCCTAACTAAAATCTAGTGGAAACAATTGCCTTCAGAAGTCACCTAATTAGTAAATGGAGTCCACTTGTGTGTAATTTAATCTCTGTATAAATACAGCTGCTCTGTGAAGCCTTCAGAGGTTTGTTAGAGAGCCTTAGTGAGCAAACAGCATCATGAAGGCCACACCAGACAGTTCAGGGATAAAGTTGTGGAGAAGTTTAAAGCAGCGTTAGGTTATAAAAAAATATCCCAAGCATTGAACATCTCACGGAGCACTGTTCAATCCATCATGTGAAAATGGAAAGAGTATGGCACAACTGCAAACTTACCAAGACATGGCCGTCTACCTAAACTGACAGGCCGGACAAGGAGAGCTTTATTGTGAGAAGCAGACAAGAGGCCCATAGTAACTCTAGAGGAGCTGCAGAGATCCACATCTCAGTTGGGAGAATCTGTCCACAGGACAACTATTAGTCGTGCACTCCACAAATCTGGCCTTTATGGAAGAGTGGCAAGAAGTAAGCCATAGCTGAAAGAAAGCCATAAGAAGTCCTGTTTGCAGTTTGCGAGAAGCCATGTGGGGGACACAGCAAACATGTGGAAGAAGGTGCTCTGGTCAGATGAGACCAAAATGGAACTTTTTGGCCTAAAAGCAAAACGCTATGACTGGCAGAAAACAAACACTGCATATCACCCTGAGCACACCATCCCCACCATGAAACATGGCGGTTGCAGCATCATGTTGTGGGGATCCTTTTCTTCAGCATGGACAGGGAAGCTGGTCAGAGTTGATGAGAAGATGAATGGAGCCAAATACAGGGCAATCTTAGAAGAAAACCTGTTATGCTGCGTACACACAATCGGAATTTTGGTCGGAAAAAACTATGATGGTTTTTCCGACGGGGTTCCACTTAAGCTTGTCTTGAGTACACAGGGTCACACTAAATTCCGACCATCAAGAACGCGGTGACGTACAACACGTACGACGAGACTAGAAAAAGGAAGTTCAATAGCCAGTGCGCCACCCTTTGGGCTCCTTCTGCTAATCTCGTGTTAGTGTAGGTTTGGTGAGATACGATTTGCGCTTTTCAGACTCGTGCTTTTTCAGATCGTTTTACTGCTGTTCAGTTTGTGCTTGTGGTTTTGTATCTGTTTTTCAGTGTATGTAGTCAGTTCGTATCTGTTTTCAGTGTGTTCTTGTCCACTCGTTACTGATTTTCAGCTCGCTCTTCACAGGCTTTGCTGTTCTTCAGTGCATTCTGTTTAGTTCGTTCTGACCAGCCGACCATTTTGAAGCCATGTTGCGCTTACGTACTCGTCGTAGAGTTCGTGCTGTGCAGGGGCTTGGTGTTGGGGTTCTTACTGTTACCCAAGCCCAGTCCATGAACAGAGTGGAGAGGTGTTTATGGACCAAGAATTGGTTACTCCAGCGTGACCAATTCTCTCATATGCCTTTGCTGCGGGAGATCCAAGAGAATAACCCTAATGATTTCAGGAATTTCCTCCGGATGACGGACCCCATTTTTCACCGTTTTCACTAGTTGGTTTTGTTCACCCCTTATATTACAAAGCAGGACACCTGCATGCGGCAAGCCATCACTCCTGAGCAGAGGCTAGTCGCCATGTTGCGGTACTTGGCGACGGGGAGAAGTCTACAGGACCTCAAGTTCTCTACAGGCATCTCCCCCCAGGCTTTGGGGATCATTATTGCAGAGACCTGTTCTGCCATCATTCAGGTCCTGCAGAAGGATTATATTAGGGTAAGTTTTCTCCTTTAACCTTACATTATATGTATTTAATGTTTGCTAATGTATTGTATTTCTTTCATGATTCCATAATTACCCTGAATATGCTGTGTAATATGCTGTGAATGTCCTCTTTATCCTCATTCATACTGTAATCTTTTAATGCTCCTTTCTTGTCCTTCATGCATATTTGCCTTCACTAACCTCCCCAGCATGCTATCCTGGGCCCATATACACCTAGCCTAGTCACTTAACAATGTATTTTGTCAGCTCCATTGTAGTGCTTTACCCTAAACACCCCCTAAAATGTGTCCAAATGTTATTGTTGTCCTTAAATTCAGGTAGAGTGCCAGAGGCTTTTTGTTGGCTCCCAAACTCATTTAGAACCCCCCCTAAAATTTTTACAATGGGCCATCAGAGGGGGTGAGGAATCTGATAAGTAGACCTTATACGTTTGTCTTTAAATACTCCTTAAAATAAATGTTATACTGATGTTGGCCAAGAATGTTTGTGTCTAATTTGTTTGCAATGTTTATGTGCAAGTTTTTTTTGGTTTGACTCCACAGTTTCCTTCAATGCCACAGGAATGACAGACTGTAGCCTCCCAGTTTGCTCATCGTTGGGACTTTCCCAACTGCGGAGGGGCAATCGATGGGAAACACGTCCACGTCGTCCCACCACCCCATTTGGGATCATACTATTTTACTATAAGGGGTTTCATAGTCTTGTGTTGATGGCGGTGGTGTCAGTGACATATGAGTTTCTCTATGTGGACTTAAGGGGAAGAATGGCCGGATGTCGGATGGTGGAGTCTTTGCTCAGACATGGTGGCTTGTGATTGTCACCTGCGGAAGAGAATGTCGGAGGACTCCCATCTGTTTTTATCGCTGATGAAGCATTTGGTCTGGGTGATCACATGATGAGGCCATTCCCCCAGAGGACCCTCACCCCAGAGAAGAGGGTTTTTAATTACTGGCTGGCCAGAACCAGAGGAGTCGTGGAGCATACCTTCGGGATAATGCCCAGCCGGTTCCGCTTATTTCTAACATCAATTAACATGGTGGAGTACAAACTTAATTACATTGTTTTATCATGCTGCATACTGCACAACTTTTTAAAGGAAAATGCACCTGATTATGTTGCCACAGTTGGGCCTGAGGCCAGACTTCATGAGAATCCAATGACGGCCCTGGAAGCTGGCCGTCCTGGCTTGCCCCCCAAAAGCGCCCGTGAAGTGCGTGAAAAATATGTGGGATATTTTACGGGTAGGGGGGCCATTGCTATGCCAGCCAATTTTTAAATAATTTCAAAATAAAAAAAAATTGATATGATAAAATCTTGATTTGGATTTACTGCTTGTGTTTCTTTTATCTGTCTCCTAGGTTCTCCTTGTAGTGCCAAGTGGTTTTAACATTATTTAAATAACACCCATTGTCACTGTAAACACCAACTTAATACAAAAAGTGTTATTGAGCACTGAAAGAAGAAGCCACACATTGTTGAGTACATAGTTATATAGTTACATAGTTAGTCAGGTTGAAAAAAGACACAAGTCCATCCAGTTCAACCTTAAAAACAATAACTAAATAAAATAAAAAATATCGTACAATCCAAGATATCTAATTTTATACCCACAGTTGATCCAGAGGAAGGCAAAAAACCCCAGCAGAGCATTCTCCAATTTGTTACAGCAGGGGAAAAAATTCCTTCCTGATCCCCCAAGAGGCAATCAGATTTTTCCTGGATCAACTTTACCTATAAATGTTAGTACCCAGTTATACTATTTACATTTAGGAAAGTATCCAGGCTTTTCTTAAAGCAATCTACTGAGCTGGCTTGCGGGAGTCTATTCCACATTTTCACAGCTCTTACTGTGAAGAAACCTTTACGTATTTGGAGATCTCTTTTCCTCTAGACGTAAAGAGTGCCCCCCTGTCCTCTGGGTTGACCATAAAGAGAATAACTCAACACCAAGTTCACTATATGGACCCCTTATATATTTGAACATGTTGATCATATCCCCCGTTATTCTCCTCTTCTCAAGAGTGAAAAAATTCTATTCCTCTAATCTTTCCTCATCAGATGGGGTGAAGTCACCCCTGTAAAAGCCAAATTTAGAAGATGCACACAAATTGTAAGTCAAAATGGGGACTTCCTTTCTAATCCCATACCTAATGTTAACATGTGCTATCTCCCATCATGGGGGATCAATGGACATGTTTTGGGGGTGCAACCACTTCCTCTCACCTACTAGAGTTGAGAGGAAGGGGTTGCACCCACAAAACGCGTACATTGAAATTCGCTGATGGCAGATAGCACATGTTGACACACTGTGTGCATCTTCCAAATTTGGCTTTTAAACTGTATTAAAACTTTAGATAAATTGTATATTAAAAAAAAGTGTAATCTTATTTGGATTTAGATTCTCCCTAGTATATCAATCATGTTCTTCAGTCTTTGTTCAATCACCTTGTTTTTTTCGTTGATAAGGTCTAAATCCCGACTACACCACATTATGTCCTGGATAAAGGGCCCAAAATACATCCCTGGGAATTACAGACCAGTTACCCTAACATCAATAGTATGTAAACTCTTGGAGGGGATGATAAGGGATTATATACAAGATTTTAGTAATGAGAACGGTATCATTAGCAGTAATCAGCATGGATTCATGAAGAATCGTTCTTGCCAAACCAATCTACTAACCTTCTATGAGGAGGTGAGTTGCCATCTAGATAAAGGAAGGCCCGTAGACGTGGTGTATCTGGATTTTGCAAAAGCATTTGACACAGTTCCCCATAAACGTTTGCTGTACAAAATAAGGTCCGTTGGCATGGACCATAGGGTGAGTACATGGATTGAAAACTGGCTACAAGGGTGAGTTCAGAAGGTGGTGATAAATGGGGAGTACTCAGAATGGTCAGGGGTAGGTAGTGGGGTTCCCCAGGGTTCTGTGCTGGGACCAATCCTATTTAATTTGTTCATAAACAACCTGGAGGATGGGATAAACAGTTCAATCTCTGTATTTGCAGACGACACTAAGCTAAGCAGGGCAATAACTTCTCCGCAGGATGTGGAATCCTTGCAAAAATATCTGAACAAATTAATGGGGTGGGCAACTACATGGCAGATGAGGTTTAATGTAGAAAAATGTAAAATAATGCATTTGGGTGGCAAAAATATGAATGCAATCTATACACTGGGGGAGAACCTCTGGGGGAATCTAGGATGGAAAAGGACCTGGGGGTTCTAGTAGATGATAGGCTCAGCAATGGCATGCAATGCCAAGCTGCTGCTAACAAAGCAAACAGAATATTGGCATGCATTAAAAAGGGGATCAACTCCAGAGATAAAACGATAATTCTCCCACTCTACAAGACTCTGGTCCGGCCGCACCTAGAGTATGCTGTCCAGTTCTGGGCACCAGTCCTCGCAGAAGAGATTTTAACAAGACTCGTGGCCACTCATTAAAATTAGAAGAAGAGGTTTAACCTTAAACTACATAGAGGGTTCTTTACTGTAAGAGCGGCAAGGATGTGGAATTCCCTTCCACAGGCGATGGTCTCAGCGGGGAGCATCGATAGCTTCAAGAAACTATTAGATAAGCACCTGAATGACCGCAACATACAGGGATATACAATGTAATACTGACACATAATCACACATAGGTTGGAATTGATGGACTTGTGTCTTTTTTCAACCTCGCCTACTATGTAATTATGTAACTATATAAGCCGTTGTGCACTGTCACTGGTGAAATGAGTAGATTGTTCTTCCACAACTTGCTCATCACCTACAATAAAAATACACACCATGTATTATAAATATGCAGGCATACATCTATTACCTGAATCTGTGATATCAGACTCTGACCTGTTCTGGTGACAATTTCAATCACTTCTTCCACCTCTCCTTCCTCCACATCCTCAGATTGTGGTGTCCTCTGTTCCCCTTCTTTCGGAGGTGGGGGGTTCCTGTTGTCCTCCGACGTCCCGAGTCTTTTCTCCCCTATGAGAATGAAACAAAAGGTATACTTAGCACACAGATATTTGTGGCCAAAAATATGAATGTGAAACATTGCTTGGAAGTGGGGGTACAATTGTCTGTTTGGACAGAGTTCCAAGTTGAAGACATGATTAATTCCCTTAACCAAGCTGGAATACTTTCCTTTTTTGGACAAGTTTCACACATGTAGACACCCCAAGTATCCACTGGAGTACCTGTGCGGGACACCTTAAAAAGTTTGTTCTTGTGTCCCACACTAGTGCTCCTGAGTCCAGATGTGTAAAGTTGCTGAGTGTCCTCTCCTTTCATTACACTGAATCAAGTTTGCAATTCATTCTAGTTACAAACACATCTAGACAACAATGTCCTAAACTTCTTTTAATACAAATTAGCATGACCAAATGTAGTTAACCCTGTAACTGCCCAAAACATTGTATTTCGTTGGCAAATGAACAATGTTTCTTATGACCGATTACTGTGCCCACGAACATGAAAGTAGCCATTTTAAACTGTACAACAGTAAAGAAAAGCACATGGAGCAGCATGCAAGTAATAATAATAATAATAGGAACACACAACAACTACTTACTTTTTAGAAAGCACTTTCTTGATCCTTCTGTACTGATCCTGCTCCCTCAATTTGAGATCTGACCAGCGTTTCCTCAATTGCTCCTTGGATTGTCGTACCCCAAAATTCCGGCGCAAACTCTTCACAACTTTAGTCATGATCTTGGCCTTTCTCACATTTGGGTTCAGGTACAGTCCATACTTCCCATCATAGTCAGCCCTCTTCAATATGTCCACCATCTCCACTATCTCACCAAAGGACATATTAGAGGCCTTAAATCTTCTCCTCCGGGATATGGACGTTTCTTGCTCTGGGCTTTCGTCCTCCTCGTTACTGCTATTATGCACCTGCTGTGTCCCCGCCATGTTGTCTCCCACTGCGCCAAAAGAGAAGGGGCGGGAAATATTCTAGAAAGAACGTCAGGGGCGGGTGACAAGGGCGGAGTTTCACGCATGCGCAGTGTATATAAAGCTAACACGCATGTGTCATACATATGATCTGTGAGTGGAGGAAGCGCCGAACGTTATAATGAAGGTAACATTTTAACTTGGGACATCAGTGGCCTATACTCATTCTAGATTGAGGCCTATATTGGGATATGATTAGTAGAGTTTAGCCTGATATTAGTGTTTTTGTCTTGTGTTTTGTCTTTTAGCAAATATGAAACAATTCAAAGACCTTGAATTCATGGGCCAGTTCATCGACAAATACAGGATAATGCGAAATTTGTGGGAGGTTAAAAACCCCTTATATCGCAATAAACCAGCTAGGAAGGCATCGCTGGAGAAAATGCTGGAAATTGTGAAGACACAGGTCAACAACGCAGACATTGAGTTTGTGGAGAAGAAAATTGGTAGCTTGAGAAGCACATATAGGAAGGAGCTTAAGGTCCAGGCTTCCATGAGATCAGGAGCAGCAGCAAAGGAAGTATATGTACCCAGTCTGTGGTACTACAACAGGATGCGGTTTCTGGAAGACCAGATTGAAGGCAGGGAATCACTTTCAACACGTCCATCCACCCTTCTCTCAAGCCCAGCTGAGGCTTCCGAGGACCAACCTGGGCATTGCATCCTGAAAGAAGTTGAGGAGCCCAGCTGGAGCCAGGTATAGTATTTTTTTAAATATTTATTGTCTGAAAATGATTGTTGTTAACTAGATGTTAATATTGCTAACAAATTAATGATTTAACAAAAAGTGTTTGACATATCAATAAACAGTAGGGGCCAAAAATGAGTGTGACAAGAATGGAAAATGCTGGTGTCAGAATGATAGTCTTTTCTATTTATTAACATTCAATTTGCAACAGTCATGAGCTGAAAATTGTGTGTGATTGATGAACCAAAAAATAAAACTATGTCCCTTTTTCATACACAGGAAGACCTCAGCCAGGACGAGGCTCTGGAATGTGGCAGACAGGAGGAAGCGGAGGTAAGTGTCAGCCAGGAGGTGGCGGGGCCCTGTAGCCTCACCCAATCCCAGGTACCTCCCCTCCGACTTACAACAAAAAGGGCCAGGAAGAGGACTAATGTGGAGGAGGCAGCACTGGGCTTCATTAAGGACGCTAATGCGGCCCTGAAAAGCCCCCCCGACGCTGAAGAGGCCTATGGCTGCTATGTAGCTGCTAAAATTGCAGCAAATGGAGGAGGGCCAATGCCTCAGGTGTGAGAAATGTATTTTTGAGGCCATTCAGAAGGGGTTGAGTGGCCAAATAAGTGACAACATGCACTTATGTGTGCTCGTCCATCCTCCTCCTTCTGCCACAAGTCCACCTCCAGAGCCACAGCCTCCGCGGAAGGCTGCAGAGAAGGCTGCAGGGAAGCCTGGAGGAAAGGCTACAGGGAAGACAAGAAAGTGATGGCCTGGGTTCAGTCTGGTCTGACAGAAGACGCAGGCTGTTGTAGTACCACAGCCTGGGGACATCTATATCATCTGCTGCTGCTGTTGATCTCTGGGATCCCTGGACCCTCTTATATGGACTCCTCAAGATCCCAATTTTATTTTCCAAATAGTTGATGTGTGCCCTGGAGTAGAAAGGCTTCGCAAATTCAAGCAGTTTCTCCAGCTTTGCCTTCCTCTTTATTTTATCAGCCAGAATAAATGGAGATTTTTTTATGTGAAAATACTTGCCTATGTGTTTTTCTTCGAATAGGACAGTTTGTGAGTAGGCAGGTACATTTCAAAAATACAATGTCAAATTAACAAGGGACACCAACCAACCTCCTTGAGCTTTAAAAATACAAGATAATAATGTTGTTGTGTAATCTTGACACAAAAAAAAATTATGGAGATGTGTTTTTCTTCGAATAGGACAGTTTGTGAGTAGGCAGGTACATTTCAAAAATACAATGTCAAATTAACAAGGGACACCAACCAACCTCCCATTGAGAACCTGTGGCAAGACTTTAAAATTGCTGTTCACAGACGCTCTCCATCCAATCTGACAGAGCTTGAGCTATTTTGCAAAAAAGAATGGGCAAAATTTCACTCTCTAGATGTGCAAAGCTGGTAGAGACATCCCCAAAAAGACTTGCAGCTGTAATTGCAGCGAAGGTTGGTTCTACAAAGTATTAACTCAGGGGGGCTGAATACAAATGCACGCCACACTTTTCACATATTTTTTTGTAAAAGATTTTGAAAACCATTTATCATTTTTCTTCCACTTCACAATTATGTGCCACTTTGTGTTGGTCAATCACATAAAATCCTAATAAAACACATTTATGTTTTTGGTAGTAACATGACAAAATGTGGAACATTTCAAGGGGTATAAATACTTTTTCAAGGCACTGTAAGCCCTTTTAAAGGCTTACCTGTAAGTAAAAATGGTGTAACTAGGTATACAACCACTTTAATTATGCCATATTTTCAAGAAACACAGTAGTGCAATTAACACCCATCCTTTCCTTGGAGTTTTAACACATATACAGTGGGGCAAAAATGTATTTAGTCAGCCACCAATTGTGCAAGTTTTCCCACTTAAAAAAGGTATACCTCAACTATGAGAGACAAAATGTGGAAACAAATCCAGACAATCACATTGTCTGATTTGGAAAGAATTTATTTGCAAATTATGGTGGAAAAGTATTTTGTCAATTTCAAAAGTTCATCAATACTTTGTTATATATATATATCCTTTGTTGGCAATGACAGAGGTCAAACGTTTTCTGTAAGTCTTCACAAGAGTGTCACACACTGTTGCTGGTATGTTGGCCCATTCCTCCATGCAGATCTCCTCTAGAGCAGTGATGTTTTGGGGCTGTCGCTGGGCAACACGGACTTTCAACTCCCTCCAAAGGTTTTTTATGGGGTTGAGATTTGGAGACTGGCTAGGCCACTCCAGGACCTTGAAATGATTCTTACGAAGCCGGTCCTTCGTTGCCTGGGCGGTGTGTTTGGGATCATTGTCATGCTGAAAGACCCAGCCACGTTTCATCTTTAATGCCCTTGCTGATGGGAGGAGGTTTGTTTCCCTAAAATCTCATGATACATGGCCCCATTCATTCTTTCATGTACACGGATCAGTCGTCCTGTTCCCTTGCAGAGAAACAGCCCCAAATGATGTTGCCATCCCCATGCTTCACAGTAGGTATGGTGTTCTTTGGTTGCAACTCAGCATTCTCTCTCCTCCAAACACGACGAGTTGTGTTTCTACCAAACAGTTCTACTTTGGTTTCATCTGACCATATGACATTCTCCCAATCCTCTTCTGGATCATCCAAATGTTCTCTAGCAAACCTCAGACGGGCCCGGACATGTACTGGCTTAAGCAGGGGGACACATCTGGCACTGCAGGATCTGAGTCCCTGGCGGCGTAGTACATTACTGATGGTAGCCTTTGTTACGTTGGTCCCAGCTCTCTGTAGGTCATTCACTAGGCCCCCCCGTGTGGTTCTGGGATTTTTGCTCACTGTTCTTGTGATCATTTTGACCCCACTGGGTGAGATCTTGTGTGGAGCCCCAGATGGAGGGAGATTATCAGTGGTCTTGTATTTCTTCCATTTTCTAATTATTGCACCCATAGTTGATTTCTTCACACAAAGCTGCTTGCCTATTGCAGATTCAGTCTTCCCAGCCTGGTGTAGGTCTACAATTTTGTTTCTGGTGTCCTTTGACAGCTCTTTGGTCTTCACCATAGTGGAGTTTGGAGTGTGACTGTTTGAGGTTGTGGACAGGTGTCTTTTATACTGATAACAAGTTCAAACAGATGCCATTAATACAGGTAATGAATGGAGGACAGAGGAGCCTCTTAGGCCGGGTTCACACTGGTGCGACACGACAGCTGTCCTACTTTGGATCCGACTTTGCCCTGTGACTTGGAGCCGACATACATCCGACTTTCAGTGAACAGGGATCCGACATGGATCCCTGCCAATAGCAGGCACTGTGTTTGGTATGAATCTTGAGGGGGAACTCCACGCCAAATTTCAAATAAAAAAACGGATGGGTTCCCCCTCCAAGAGCATACCAGGCCCTTTGGTCTGGTATGGATTTTAAGGGGCACCCCCTACGCAGAAGAAATGGCGTGGGGCCCCCCAAATCCATACCAGACCCTTATCCAAGCACGCAGCCCGGCCGGTCAGGAAAAGGGGTGGGGACGAGCGAGAACCCCCCTTCCTGAACCGTACCAGGCCACATGCCCTCAACATGGGGGGGTGGGTGCTTTGGGGCAGGGGGGCACCTTGTCCCCATGTTGATGAGGACAAGGGCCTCTTCCCGACAATCCTGGCCGTTGGTTGTCGGCGGTCTGCGGGCGGGGGGGCTTATTGGAATCCATCGTACCCCTACCCATTCACCTAGGAAAAAAGTGTCAATAAAAAAACACACTAGACAGGTTTTTAAAGTAATTTATTAGGCAGCTTCGGGGGTCTTCTTCCGACTTCAGGGGTCTCTTCCTTCTTCTCCGCGCTCTCCGGTTCTTCTCCTGCTCTCCGGTGCCTTCTGCCGGGCTCCTCCGCTATCTTCTGCTCTTTTGCCGGCTCTTTTGCTAGTGCTGGCCCGGTCTTCACCGTCGTCTTCTTCCCTCTTCTCTTCTTCTGATGTAGACACGACACTCTCTCGTGCTGTAATGCCGTGTGCGCGGTGCGCAACGACTTATATAGGCATGGGGCGTGGTCACCGGGTGATGTCACCAGATGACCCCGCCCCTTTATGACGTCCCGGGCCGGGGCATGATGGGGCAGCGACGTTATAAAGGGGCGCGATCATCTGGTGACATCACCCGGTGACCACGCCCCATGCCTATATAAGTCGTTGCGCACCACGCACACGGAAAGAGAGCGTCATATCAACATCGGAAGAGGGAAGAAGACGACGGTGAAGACCGGGCCAACGCTAGCAAAAGAGCTGGCAAAAGAGCAGAAGATAACGGAGGAGCCCGGCAGAAGGCACCGGAGAGTGGGAGAAGAACCGGAGAGCACAGAGAAGAGGCCGGAGACTGCGGAGAAAAAAGAAGAGACCCCCGGAGGAGGAAAACCCCCAGAGCTGCCTAATAAATTACTTTAAAAACCTGTCTAGTGTGTTTTTTTATTGACACTTTTTTCCTAGGTGAATGGACAGGGGTACAATGTACCCCATACTCATTCACATAGGGTGGGGGGCCGGGATCTGGGGGCCCCATTATTAAACCCCGACAAGCAACGGCCAGGGTTGTCGGGAAGAAGCCCTTGTCCTCGTCAACATGAGGACAAGGTGCTTTGGGGTGGGGGGGTCACAGGGCGCCCCCCTGCCCCAAAGCACCTACCCCCCCATGTTGAGGGCATATGGCTTGGTACGGTTCAGGAGGGGAAGGCGTTTGCTCATCCCCACCCCTTTTCCTGGCCGGCCAGGCTGCGTGCTTGGATAAGGGTCTGGTATGGATTTGGGGGGGACCCCACGCCATTTTTTCGGCGTAGGGGGTTCCCCTTAAAATCCATACCAGACCCAAGGGCCTGGTATGCTCTTGGAGGGGGAACCCATGTTGTTTTTTTATTTAAAATTTGGCGCAGCATTCCCCCTCAAGATCATCTAAGCACAAGTCGCATGCCAAAGTCGGATCATGCAAGACGGCGATCCGACTTTGATCCGAATTCAATGATAGTCAACGGGCTGAAGTAGGATCAAAGTCGGACCAAAGTAGTACAGGGAGCATTTTCAAAGTTGGACCGACTTGTGTCGGACCAGTTAGGATGGCTCCCATAGGGAAACATTGATTTTCACACGTCATGCGACATGAGCTCCCAATGACGGAGCGTTTATCGCACTAGTGTGAACCCGGCCTTAAAGAAGAAGATACAGGTCTGTGAGAGCCAGAAATCTTGCTTGTTTTAGGTGACCAAATACTAATTTTCCACCATAATTTGCAAATAAATTCTTTCAAAAATCAGACAATGTGATTGTCTGGATTTGTTTCCACATTTTGTCTCTCATAGTTGAGGTATACCTATGATGACAATTACAGGCCTCTCTCATCTTTTTAAGTGGGAGAACTTGCACAATTGGTGGCTGACTAAATACTTTTTTGCCCCACTGTATAATTGCAATCTAGGGAAAATGTAAATCCCTTCCACTTGCATTCCAGCTTCTCTCATAATAGATATGTATATACTGTGTTATTCTGGATCACACCTTTCTTTCCACTCATGCAAACCATACTGGACAATATAGGTTTCTTTACAGGGTGTCCTTGGTAAGATGTACCTTAGCCCCCGTACCTTGAAGGGAAGACATTTTTTCTAGAACTCACTGCTAATGGAGAATAAAAATGCCTGTTTTCAAAACCTGTTAATACTCCTGGTAAATTTTTAAAAGGCCTTGAATAAGCCTAGCCAGTTTCCCCTGCAACAAAATGCAGTGTATTTATTTATTTATACGTTAGTTGAAAAAAAAAACTCTATTACAGCTATTCTCAGCCTTTTTAACATGAAAAATAACTTTCTGGTCTCAGGGAACCCCTGCTAATAATTTCTCTATCTACAGCTTATGGTACACTAGCATGATGGTTATTGGGAAGAATTCACCTTATATGTGTGGTTATTGGGAAGAATCCCCCCTTACAGATTACTATTGTCAGTGGTTACCTATCAAAGGGCTCGTTCACACCAACCACTGGTGTGAACAAGCCCTTATGAACTTTTTTCGTTGAACTTTTTTTTTAATGAACTTTATTGAGTTCTACTGGCCAGCACGTGGTGACCCACGGTGCGCTGGAAAAAGTACTGCAGCGCACACAGCAAAGCAGTGGTGTGAACCAGCCACACCAGAGATAATGCATTTCTCTGTGTTATGGCATGGGAGTGCGGTGGGACTGCTCAGGCATAGTCACCCAACACAGTCCCACTGCACCTGGTGTGAATGAACCCAGAAAGGCACTAATTGTTTCTTGTTCATGGAACTCCTGGAAACCTCTGGAGGAACTACGGTAATACAGCCACCTTCCAATACAAACCACACTCCCCAATGCTCTAAAATACCTATACCTATTCAATACAAGTGACAAATTGTTAATCCTCAACAAATCCCCAACAAATTGTAAATCCTCAATGTAAAAGTTGAGACCACAATAAATGAATCAATAGTGTGATCAGTGAATTAGAAATCAATGGTGTAATCTGTGTGGATAAAGTCCAATAAATAAAAGTTCAATAAATAAAAGCCCCCAATTCTTCCACTAAAGTGTTCAAAGTGTCCACAAAACCTGGGAGCTCACCTGAATGTATTGACCCCTTAGTTACACGCAGGTCAAAATGCTTTTCTCCAAGGAGATGGGTATGCCAGATCTATTATCCACCTCCTCCTTCCCACTCACATGGGCCTTGCCTCAGATTTCCATTTCACTTATTCTCCTCCCTAATTCTTTGGCTAAAACTGCATATTAAAAAGAAAAGCATATCTCCTAATGCCGCATACACACGAGCGGACTTTACGGCAGACTTGGTCCGGCGGACCGGAGTCCGTCGGATAATTCGATCGTGTGTGGGCTCCAGCGGACTTTTTTTCCCCAAAAGTTCGACGGACCTAGAAATGAAACATGTTTCAAATCTTTCCGACGGACTCGAGTCCGGTTGAAAAGTCCGCTCGTCTGTATGCTAGTCCGACGAACAAAAACCGAGCAGCTATTGGCTACTGGCTATGAACTTCCTTGTTTTAGTCATGTTCTCCTACAAATCCGTCGGACATAGGTTGATTGTGTGTAGGTAAGTCTGTTCATTCGGAAAGTCCATCGGAAAGTCCGCTTCACCAAGTCTGCCGTAAAGTCCACTTTCAAAATTTCTTTATACATCAGTCAAATTGAGGGCTCACTGGATAGAGAAGACTTGTTAGTATCTCCGAGTCAAAAATGCACATTCCACATAGATCCTCAGCTTGCTTTAAATCAAGTGGACCTGTGAATATACTTGCACTGATCAGAAAGAATTGACCCTCTTCTTTTACAAAGCAAGTTAAAAACATCTTAACACACAATGGGGGTTATTTATGAAAGGCAAATCCTTTTTGCACTACAAGTGCAAACTACAAGTGAGAAGTGTACTTAAAATTGCACTGAAAATGCACTTGGAAGTGCAGTCGTTGTAAATCTGAGGGGTAGATCTGAAATGAGGGGAAGCTCTGCTGATTTTATTATCCAATCACGTGCAAGCTAAAATGCTGTTTTTTTATTTTCCTTGCATGTCCCCCTCGGATCTACAGGGACTGCACTTCCAAGTGCAATTTCAGTGCAATTTCAAGTGCACTTTGCACTTGTATTTGTCACTTGTAGTGCAAAGTGGATTTGCCTTTAGTAAATAACCCCCTCTGTGTTTTCAACCCCCCCAACAATGGAAATGGTTCATCAGATGTTTTTTGACCCCCTCTCTTATAATGTGAGCCCAAAAAAAAGCATGTTTCCTGAGGGCTCCATGTCAGCACAGCTGGGTATAGGCTCTGCCCCCCACCCCTATTCATTCAGGACCTAACTCATATAAATTTGAGCCCATCTGCAGCCTCTACGTTCTTTTTTTTTTCCTTTTATGTGCAGGGCATCCTGGCTTCTGTTTTTAGCCAGAATTAGGGAGTGTGTAAAATTATCCCTCCCCTGTTTGGCTGGTTAGTTCCCAGCTGTGCTGACATGGAGCCCTCAGAAAAACGGAAAATTGAATGACAGATACTTATCGTAATTTTCTTTTCCTGATGAGCTTCATGGCATCATAGATCCTACCCAGCTTGGTAGGACTAGTTACACAATGCTGAGGCTGCAGGTGGACTCACATTTATATGAGTTAGGTCCTGGAAGCATAGGGGTGGCAGAGCCTATACCCAGCTGTACTGCCATGGATATCGTCAGGAAAGGAAAATTACGGTAAGTATCTGTCATTCAATTTTCCGTTTTCAATATCACTCTACCACTTTCCTCCATATTTAGCCAATACTAGATCCACCTGAGATAAAACTCTCAATTTATCTTCCTTTTCCGGAATTTCCAACAAGATCTCACGCAAAGCAAAACAAAAGCACCTACATAGTGTACATTTTTTTAAACCAGTGCTTTTATTAGATTTATTATATTTGTTATTAATAAATCAGTGCTTTATTATTATTATTCACAGAATCATAAAAATTGTATTCCCCTTTAAAAACAGTATAAAAGGGGTAATACAACATACAACTGTTGCAAATCTTGTAAAAGGATGATAAAGTGGAGAGTTTTATCCCAGCTGGATTTGGTATTGGTAAAATATGGAGGAGAGTGGGGGAGTGATATTGAAACATGCTTTTTGGATTGACTTTATAAGAGAAGGATTCAAACTTATTATGCGCCTTTTCTGTGTACCATCAGTGGGTGGCTTGGAAACACACAGTTAGGTTGATTTTTTAAAAGGGGAGAGTGTAAAATCTGGTGTAGCTGTGTATGGTAGGCAATCATCTTGTAACTTCAGCTAAGGTTTGCAAAAAAAAACCTGGAAGCTGATTGGTTTCTATGCAGAGCTGCACCAGATTTTGAACTAGAGCTAGACTGTTTCCTGACATATGCCATTGTTATGTTTCTTCTTAATTGCAACCTGCTCTAGGGAGAGGCAGAATAGCAGCGAGGGAAGAATTTGTTCAAGGGCTGGGGCAACTTGCAGGGGGCTGGAGGAAGCAGCCGTCCTAATTCATTGGATGAGGTACAGGCCACTGCTATCCTCAGGGCCAGTCCACAGAGCTTGGCATTCTGAGCCTTTTTAACATACCTGCTGCTGACAGAGCATCTATGGTCTGCAGCATCTGCCTGCAGCATATCAGCTGTGGTAAAAGTAATTTGGGTACCACATGCATGAGGAGACATGACGCAGCACCTCAATAAGGCAGCCAAAGCTCCCCACGCCTCCTGCTTGTTCCTCACTTACCATCTCTCCCCTCTCCACAAGATTCTTCTGCTACATCCTCTGCAAAATCTGTGGCTTCTTGTGTCAAAGAGGGAAGTCTTGCAAGGAGATTTAGGGTCTTATGCCGCATACACACAGTCGGACTTTTCGGCTACAAAAGTCCGACGGCCCTTCCGACAGACTTTTGACGGACTTTTGGCGGACTTGCGGCAAACTTTCTAACGGACGGACTTGCCTACATACGATCACACAAAAGTCCGACAGCCTAGTACGCAGTGACGTACACCAAGTCCAACGAGACTATAAAACGGAAGTTCAATAGCCCGTACGACACCCTTTGGGCTCCTTCTGCTAATCTCGTGTTTATCTTGTGTTAGTAGAAGTTTGGTGAGAGACGATTCGCGCTTGTGAGACTCGTATTTTTCAGTTCGTTTTAACTGTTGTTCAGTCTGTGCTTGTGAGGTTTGTATCTGCTTTTCAGTGCGTTTGGTCAGTTGGCATTGAGCAATCTTTGTTTTATTGTCCGCTCGTTGCTGATTTTCAGGTCGCTCTTCACAGGCCTTGCTGTTCTTCAGTGAGTTCTGACCAGCCGACCGTTTTGAAGCCATGTTACCTGTATGTACTCGTCGTTGAGCACGTGCATTGTATGTGCTTGGTGCTGTAGTTCATTCTTCAGCTCAAGACCAGTCCATGAACAGGGCAAGGAGGAGTTTATGGACGAAGAATTGGTTGCTCCAGCGTGACCAATTCTGTCACATGCCATTGCTCCGTGAGATCCGTGAGAATAATCCTGAGGATTTCAGGAACTTTCTCTGGATGACGGACCCCGTTTTTGACCGTTTGGTGGCTTTGCTCACCCCTTATATCAGCAGGCAGGATACCTGCATGAAGCAAGCCATCACTCCGGAGCAGAGGCTAGTCGCCACGTTGCGTTACTTGGCGTCAGGGAGAAGCCTGCAGGACTTGAAGTTCTTGACAGGCATCTCCCTCCAGGCTCTGGGGATCATTACCCTAGAGACCTGTTCTGCCATCATTCAGGTCCTGCAGAAGGAGTATATTAAGGTAAGAATTTTATCCTTTATTCGCATCACATGTTATTTTATTTAATGTTTGATAATGTAATGTATTTATTAACTCAAACACTACTTACCATCATTGCAATATAGTGTGAATGTCCCCTTTTTGTCCTCATGCATGCTGTAATTTTTTCTGTTTTTTTTGCCCTGCATGTATATTTGCCTTCACTAACCTCCCCAGCATGCAATGCTGGGCACATATCCACCTAGTCTACTCACTTTGAATGTATTTTGTCATCTGCATTGTAGTTTTATTCCCCTAAACTCCATCCAAATAGTGTGTGTGTCATTAACTCAATTTCCAAAACCCTCCCCCCCAAACTCCATCCAAATAGTGTGTGTGTCATTAACTCAATTTCCAATCCCCTCCCCCCCTAAACTCCATCCAAATAGTGTGTGTGTCATTAACTCAATTTCCACCCCCCCCCCCCCCCCCCAATAATTTGCTCTAATGTTCTGAGGTGTTGATTTTAAAAAGGCAAATATATGTTGCACTTTGCAAAATGCATTTGCACTCTGCAAGTGCATTTCCTCCAGGGCTTTAGTAAATGAGCAGAAGCTCTGCTGATTTCCACCATCTAATCATGTGCAAGCCACAAAGTTTTGGGATTAATTGCCCTTGCATGTGATTGGGTACTCCTTGCAACATGAAGCCTTTTTACCTTACCTCATTTACTAAGCTGTGGAGCAACTGCACTTGCAGAGTGCAACAACTGCACTTTTCAAACTGCACAGTCTTGTAGCCTTCAGTCAATCAAACCCTGCGTGGACTTATTTTATAATTTCACCACCCCCTAAAATGTAACAAGGTGCCATCAGAGGGGGTGAGCAATCTGATAAGTGTGCCTTTCCATATTATTTATTCAAGAAGATTTCAATTTTTTAATGTTATACTGATGCTGGGCAATATTGTTTTAATAAGTGTAATGTTCTTGCAATGTTCTTTTCAAAATTACTGATTTTTGGTTTCTTGTTTGATTCCCCAGTTTCCTTCAACGCCACAGGAATGGCAGACTGTGGCATCCCATTTTGCCACCCGTTGGGACTTTCCCAACTGTGGAGGGGCTATAGATGGGAAACATGTCCACATCGTGCCACCACCCCATTTGGGGGTCATACTATTTTAATTATAAGGGGTTCCATAGTATTGTCTTAATGGCGGTGGTGTCGGCACAATATGACTTTATGTATGTGGACGTGGGGAAGAATGGCCGGATGTCGGATGGAGGAGTATTTGCCCAGACGGAGTTCTACCAGCGTCTCCAGAGTGGTGGCCTGGGATTGCCCCCTGATGCGGATAACGTGGAAGGACTCCCCTTTGTCTTCATAGCAGATGAAGCCTTCGCTCTGAGCAAGCACCTCATGAGGCCATTCCCCCAAAGGACCCTCACCCCGGAGAGGAGGGTTTTTAATTTCCGGCTGGCCAGAGCGAGAAGAGTTGTTGAGAATGCTTTTGGGATTATGGCCAGCTGGTTCCGCCTGTTTCAGACATCGATAAACCTTGCGGAATACAAACTTAATTACATCATTTTAGCGTGCTGCATCCTGCAAAACTTTTTGAACAAACATTCCCCAAATTATATTTTGCCAGTTGGGCCTGAGGCCGGACTTAATATTAGTGACAATCTGACGGGCCTGGATACTGTCCGTAATGGCTTGGCCCCCCAAAGTGCCCGTCAAGTTCGTGATCAATATATAGATTATTTTATGGGTAGGGGGGCCATTGCAATGCCCCAGAATATTTAATTTGTCAAAATAAAAAATCTGGATCAAATCTTTATTGCTTGCCTTTCTTTTTGGGTTTCTCCTAGGTTATCGTAGAGCACTTGTAGTGCCAAGTGTATTTTCATTTATTAAATAAGCACCATTGTCACTGTAAGCAACTATTTTAACTTTAAACAAACTGATACTGAGCACTGAAATAAGAAAACACACATTTTGTTACTTACTACACAGATTTTTTTATTATTCTGTGTACATTCACTTATGCGTTATTGAAAATTTTTGATAGTCCAAAATATATCTATATTTATAAATTATTAACAATAGAATTAGGTCATTTTTTTTTTACAAAATTTTATTTTAGTTTTGTTTTAACAAACAGGCCTCTTGTTTATTTTTATTTATTTATTTTTTTTTTTAAACAGACCTCTATTTTTTTTTTTTTTAAAAACAGGCCTCTATTTTTTTTTTTTTTAAACAGGCCTCTATTTTTTATTTATTTATTTTTTGTTTTTTTTAAACAGGCCTCTACTTTTTTATTTATTTAATTTTTTTTTTGTTTTTTGGAAAACAGGCATAAAATTTTGATAAGAGATAAGAGAAGGCCCAGAATGGGGTCAGCAAACAAGGAAATGAAGAACATGATTGATGTTTTTTTTTTGGTAGAAAAAGGGCATTTAGATTCTCCCCAAAACATCGATCATGTTCTTCATTTCCTGCTGCATACGATCCAGCCGATTCCGCATTAAATCAATCTCCCCATTCCAGGCCATTATCTGACCAATTAGTTGTTGGGCACTGTCTGTGGTAAAATGTTCACCCAGACCTAAAATTGAATGAAAAAAAGATGTGTTTGGAAATATGCAGCCATACATAGATTACCTTACCATAAGCTGGTGTCTCAGACACTGACCTGGTGGGATGCTCATGTCGCATACTTCCGAAACATCCTTGGGGGTGGCGCTGTTGCTTGATTCAAGCACAACCAGATCAACTAAAATAGAGTATAAAATTTTATTTTAAAAATATGCAGCCATACATAGATTACCGTAAGCTGGTGTGTGAGACACTCACCTGGTGGGGTGCCCATGTCGGCCACCTCTCCTTCCTCCACATCCTCAGTGGGGCTTGGGCTGATTTCCCAATTATGGTGTTGTTGCGGTTGTTGTTGCGGTTCATCTTGTCTTTTCTCCCCTATGTGAATGAATCCAAAAATATACTTACCACACAGATATTTTAGTACATAGTAATCTTAAAACATTGTAGTGAAGTGGTGTACAAATTGTCTGTTTTTTTGTAGAGTTCCTAGTTTAATACATTTTTCAAATTTTTAAAGACATATCTAGATATATATATCTATATATATATCTATATATAGATATATATATAGATATATCTATATATAGATATATCTATATATATATATATCTCTATAGATAGATAGATAGATATCGATATCTCTCTCTCTCTCTATAGATAGATAGATAGATAGATAGATAGATAGATAGATAGATAGATAGATAGACATACATATATATATATATATATATATATATATATATATATATATATATATATATATATATATATATACATATATATATAGAAAGAGAGAGCGAGAGAGAAAATATAGATAGATACATTAATAAAAAGATATAGGTCTGTATATATGTAACGAGGTTTATTAAGATCGTTTCAAACGATATAAACTTGTACATTAAAGAAAAGCACATGGAGCAGTATACAAGGTAATAAACAGAATATGAACACACGACAAGTACTTACTTTTTTTAAGCACTTTACGGATCCGTCTGTACTGATCCGGCTCCCGGAGTTTGAGGTCGGACCATCCTTTCCTAATCTGATCTTTTGAGCGCTGTACCCCAAAAGAAAGATGTAATGTCTTCACCACCTTTGCCATTATTTTTGCTTTTCTAAAATTAGGCCGGGCATACGGTCCATACTTCCCATCATAGTCATTTTTTCTCAGAATTGCCACCATTTCCACCATCTCTTTAAAGGACATTTTGGAGGCCTTAAATCTCTGCTTCCCAGATCTGGACGTTCCGGCCTCCGGGCTTTTGTCGCTACCTGAGGTAGTACACACCTGATGTGTCTCCTCCATTGTTCATCCCACTACGCACCGTACAAAGAATGGGCGGAGAATCTTCGTTAAACTAGAACGTCAGGGGCGGGCGACGCAGGCGGAGTTTCACACATGCGCAGTGTATAAAGAGAGGTATTACACATGTGTCGTACGTACGTTCTGTGCGTAAAGACAAGGGGCAGAGATTATTCGTTAAAATAGAACGTCAGGGGCGGGCGACGCAGGCGGAGTTTCACACATGTGCAGTGTATAAAGAGAGGTATTACGCATGTGTCGTATGTACGTTCTGTGCGTAAAGACAAGGGGCTGAAAATATGCGTAAAGAAAAAGAACGTCAGGGGCGGGCAAAGCAGGCGGAGTTTGACGTGCGTTCTGTGCGTAATTGATAGTGGACCGGGACGCTAGAAAACAAAGGTAAATTTACATTTTCAAATTTTGTAAAAACTTTTTAGCAAGCAGCCTATATGGCTTGACAGATTGATGAGGCCTATGTTGGGATAAGATGATGAGGGTTTAGCAGAAACATAAGCGTTTTTTGTCTTGTGTCTTTATCTTTTACAGAAATTATGATTGCTAAATTTAAGGAGCCTGAATTTCTGACGGCTTTTATCGATCAATACAGAGAGATGAGGAATCTGTGGGAGGTAAAATACCCTCAATATTATCTGAAACATGTAAGGAAGTCAACGCTGGAAAGACTTCTAACATTTGTCCAGATGTACATCCCAGAAGCAATGATGGAGATGTTGTTATCGAAAATTGGGATCTTGAGGAACATGTATAAGAGGGAGCATAACAAGATCCAGAATTCTTTGATATCAGGAGCATCAGCAGATGATGTATATGTACCCAGGCTGTGGTACTACCATAAACTATGTTTTCTTGATGACCAGACTGAAGCCAGGGCATCACTTTCAACCCTTCCCTCCACCCTTCCATGCACTCTTCCATGCACCCTTCCCTCCACCCCAGCAGAGGCTGATGAGGACCAAGCTGGGTCTTCCATCCTGGAAGAACTGGATGTGACCATCTGGAGTCAGGTAAATTAATTTCAAAAATATTTACTGTCCTAATATTAATGATGTTAACTAGATGTTATAATTGATTAAAATAATTTTCGCCTAAAAATGATGTATACATATCAATTGACAGTAGTGGTCAAATATGTTTGTCACCAGCTTTAAAAAATTATGGTGTCTGATTTCTAGACTCTTTTATTAATAGATGTATTAACATTGAATTTGCAAGTCATGAGAAGCAAATTGTGTGTCATTTATGAACCAAAAACAAACAACTAAAACTATGTCCTTTTTTATACACAGGATGAGGTCAGCCAGGAGGAAAGTGGGGAAAGTTACAGGCAGGAGGAGGCCAGGCCCAGGGACAGCCAGGAGGAGGCTGGACCCAGTGTCATCCAGGAGGAGGCAGGACCCAGTGTCATCCTGGAGGAGGCCGGACCCAGTGTCAGGCAGGAGGTGGCTGGGCCCAGTAGGAGCCTGACCCAAACCTAAGTGGCTCCCCTCTGTCTTCCTACAAAAAGGGCCAGGAAGGGGATGGTGACACAAGAGGCATCCCTGCGCCTCATGCGAGAGGCCACCAATTTTTTGAAGAGCCCACCCGAAGTTGAAGAGGCCTATGGGTGCTATTTAGCCAGCAGGCTGCTTCAAATGGAGTGGGGCCAACGCCTCATTTGTGAAAAACTTTTTGCAGAAATGATACACAAGGGACTGAACGGCGAGCTAACTGCCAACACACAAATACATGAGGCAGCCCCCCTCCTCCTCCTCCTCCTTCTCCTCTTGCCACAACTCAACCACCAGAGCCACAGCCTCCAAGGAAGGCTGGAGGGAAGAGAAGAAAGTGATGGCCTGGGTTCAGTCTGGTCTGACAGAAGACGGAGGCTGTTGTAGTACCACAGTCTGGGGACATCTATATCATCTGCTGCTGCTGTTGATCTCTGGGATTCCTGGACCAGATTGTGCTCCCTCTTATATGGACTCCTCAAGATCCCAATTTTCTTGTCCACAGACTTTTTCCAGCGCTGACTTCCTCTTTATTTTCTTTTTACCATAAATAAATGGATATTTTAGTTTATGAAAAGACTTTATGTGTTTTAATTAACATCATTGATTTAGAGACAGTGTCAAATTAACAAGGGACAACAATCTCCTTGAGGTTGCAAAAACACCCCCCAAAAAAATATAATGTTCTAGTGGTAACTTAAAAAACTAAAAAAATATATATACATAACCAAAAAAGGTTCAAAGGTTCTTTTGTGTTAACTTTATATACAAAGAAAAAATCAAAATACAAAAATAAATGGTTCTTTGTGGTAACTTAAAACAAACAAAATTAAAACAAAAAATAAATAAAACAAATATGTATTTGTGATCAATTTAAGAACTACAAAAATCAAAATCAAAATGGTTCTTTGTGGTAACTTTACAAACACACAAAAAAAAAAAAAATTAGATAAAGCTAAAATAATTTCGACAATAATCATAAAAAAACAGGATAAAATCTACAATAAAAGATGACTCCCCCAAAAATAAAAAGTGTAAAAATTTGTATTAAGTATGGAGATATGGCTTTTCAAAAAAATACTATATCATTCATGAGATCAAAGAGAAAAAGAATCCAGAAATCAGATTGGGAGAACTCTGTGTGAATAGGAACAGCAAAACATCTTCGTTATCATAGCATTATTTTAAAGAAGACATTAAATGCGCTGCATTCAACGATCACAGAATTTGCACCGTGAGGAATGTGCTACCTACAATACGAACACTAGTTTTACTAGACCGAGTGCTTCTGTTTAGTTTTTGCTTCTGAGCATGCGTCGTTTTTTTGTCCACCAAACTAGCATACAGACGACCGGATTTCGGGGTCCGGCGGAGTTACGACGTAAAGATTTGAAGCATGTTCCAAATCTAAAGTCCATCAGATTTGCGGCTGGAAAAGTTCGCTGAAAGTCCGGGGAAGCCCACACAAGATCGGATTGTCCGCCGGACTTAGTCCGTCAGCATCCGTCTGACTTTTGTAGCCGAAAAGTCCGACCGTGTGTACGCCCCATTAGTATACACCATATCAAGCAGGAAAAGGGGTCATGGGTCAAGCAAAGGCTTGAACCTGATCACAATTCTAATACACCCACCCCCAAAGGTAGGTGCAGCTGCTTAAACAAAAGAAAAGAAATATCCCAAAATCACCCCCATGCCCAGCACCTTAATGCCAAATTGAGACAACTGCTGGTTTTGCAGCTGCTTCCATTCCAGTTCATAGAATTAACCCTCCTTCCATAAGATTATGGCCTGTGCTGTACCATAGTTGCAGGTACCCAGCTGCCAGTGTTTTGCCCAGAAGGCAATCTCTGCTCTCTACCAACATGTGGAATATAACATTTCTGTGTTGTTGGATCATGTGGTCTAGCAAGCATGGACAGGAAAACTACATATTCTTTATGGCACACTGGGTCAATTTTCTTGCAGCTGGGAAGGATACAGGATGTGGCTCACCACTATGTTGGTGACAGCACATTCATCTATACCCCTTCCTCCAGTCTCATCCTCCAACTCCTCTGAGCTATCAGTCCCTCCCAAGTGGACCAGAACAAATGCAGTCTCCCAGGCTAAACTCTGCTATGTTGTTTTGCAGCTAGAATGTCTGGGGGACAGGAGACACACTAGGCAAGAACTTATGGCAGCTCTTCAGTCTTAGTTGTGTGTGACAACAGCAATAACCTGCTGGTCACCCTTTATCAGGGAAAAGTCACACACATACCTTGCTTGGCACGTCTTCAACCTGGTGATGCAGCAGTTTATGGTTAAATACCATATCTTCCAGGAGATCCTTCATTAGGCCAGAACAGTATTTGCCTAGCAGAAATGCAGCACAACACAAGCTGCCTGCCAATTGCCTAATTTGTGACACCTTCTTGATACAAGGATGGGCATTGGGGAGCTGGAGTTCTTTTTGCCAAGCCAGTTGCTCATCATTCAGGAGGCATGCAGCATTTTGGCACCTTTTGAAGAGGCAACCAGAATAGTGAGCCATGACAAGGTGGGATATAGTGACACAATCCATCTACTGCCCCTCCTGGAGCACATACTCCATGGCCTGATAGACCGGATACTAGAGGGACATCAGCAAGAGGAAGAGGATGGCTTGCTGCTGCATTGAATTTTATCAGGTTACTATTCTGATGCATGCTTATATTTAGTGGTGGCTTAGGGCCACTAAAACGTGTTGTAGAGCAATATGCAATTTTGTTATAGAGAGGTGAATAAACTTATTCTCTGTCAGTGTGGACAAGAGCACTTTCATTAAAATGAAGATGTCTTGGGTTACTAATGAGTACAAAACTCTTGCTGCTGATGCTTCAGACTAAAATGTTCAGTGTCATCATTGATACCTGCTAGCTTTACTAGCTCTGGACACTTCTCCTGGACTATTCCAGTGCTCCAGCAGTGTAAAGGTGTCACACAATGTTTCTGCAGCTGGACCTCAGCTTCAAATTTATAATGTTTGCTGCAGAGTAAATCTGCTTTATGTGTCAAGCTTTGCAGCCTATTCTAGTGTTCTAGCACTGTAAAGTTGCCTCAAAGTGTTTCCACAGCTGGACCTTAGCTGCAGTACAAATCCTGAATTACACCAAGAAGTTGGTGGCCTGTTCCAGTGCTCTAGCACTCAAGAAATGTGTGGCTATTGCCTGCCATATAATACACTCTGTTTATTTCAAGCTAAAAGATGTCTTGTCTCTCTTTCCTACATTGCGGCAAAGCCAAGTTGCTTAAATATTGTCCGGCGAGTGTACATTATTTGTGGCTTTGTCTCTCAGAAAATAAACTTTGATGTTTATTTCAAGATGAAACTTGCCTTACCCTTCCCTCTTACAATGCAGGCTTACTGTGCTGCTTACATACTGACCAGTCACCAAACAATACTAATTGCTATTGTCTATCAAATAATACACTCTAATGTATATTTCAAGATAAAACCTTCCTTTGCTCTCCTTCTTACATTGGGGCCCTACCAATGTCACACTCACCTGTGCCATGTTCAATGCAGAGTCTTCCCCTCTTGTACAGGGCCAATGGTGTGCAACAAATCAGCAACCACCGACATCTCTGCCAATCCAAGGTCAGGCTCTATCTTAAATAGCGCATGCTGCTTGGCATTCATAGCGTCTCCATGTTAGCTGCCAAGTTCCCTGTGTCTCCAAGTGGCTTTCTGGGAGTGTCTCCAGTGATTCTCTGTGACCCTGTTTGTTCCAAATTGAAAAGAGTACCTGTGTCATTCTCTGTGGGTTCCAGCCAGCAACTTGCACCCAGGCACCTGTGAGGCTCTCTGTTCGCTCCAACCTTTAACCAGCATACATGTACCTGTAACTCCCTTGTGCATCCCAGCCAACATCCCATCTTCCTTCACCTCTTTGACTGCCTGTGTATACCAGCCAGAAACTTGCATTCTATCACCGTGTGTTTCCTTGTGTGTTCCAGTTAACTTGGTACCAGCACCTGCGTGATTCTCAGGGAACTCCAGCATGTATCCAGTCTCCCTACACCTGTGTGTCTCCTGTACTCTAGAGACTATCTCTCTGAGCCCAGTATCCCAGTGTTACAAGAAACCAGTTGCTACTACTCCTAGCAAACCCAGAACCCCAGTGCTACAAGAAAATCATCCCTATATATCTGTACTCATTCTCCTGTAACTGCCTGCTTGGGTGAGTCCGAGGACTACAATATGTGCGTCGTCAGCAGCGAAACCTATCACTCGCTCCTTAGACCCTGAGCCTTGGTACTTCTAAGGGCTCAGACCTTTGCTGAATGAGCGGGCATGTTGACCCCATTCCCTTCATTTGCCATTGAATATCCAGCTTCAACAGTTTCCTTTTCCACGCCATGACCAGGGCCCTCTTTAATATTGATTGGACCTTGGCCAAACATTTTC
The DNA here is from genome assembly GCF_042186555.1 of Aquarana catesbeiana. Classification (NCBI taxonomy): domain Eukaryota; kingdom Metazoa; phylum Chordata; class Amphibia; order Anura; family Ranidae; genus Aquarana; species Aquarana catesbeiana. Next base: position 242,993,786 of record NC_133328.1, on the reverse strand, counting down.
TTTGGGCCCTCCCAATGCAATTTTGCTCTCCACCTGCTTTGAAACATACAGTAAATAGCAGCTAAACTCCAAATCAGTTTAGTGCAGCAGATCAGGCAGCAATTGTGATTGGTTGCCAGAGGTTAAAGCAAAACATTACTGCTCACTGATTAGTTGCTAGAGGTTACAGCACATAATTTTACTTGCTGATAGCTAGAGGTTACTGCACATCATTACCACTCACCCATTGGTTGCTGGGACTGGGGGGCAATGGTGGTGGTGAAGGGTGGATTGGTATCAGTAGCATTGGGGGGGATTGGAGGGTGTGATCAGTAAAAGTAGAGGGTTAGAGAGCAAGAGAGGGTGAGCTTGGGGGGTGAGAGAGAGAAGTGGGTGAAAAGAGAGGGGTGAGAGAGGTGGGGGCAAAAGAGAGGGGTGTGAGAGAGAAGGGGGTCGGTAAAAGAGAGGGGGTGTGACAGAGAGGGTGAGAGAGAGACAGAGAAGGGTGTAGGAGAGAGAGCTGGAACAGATAGGATTGCTGAGTTGAGCTGGGGATTTTCACTGGTTTTGTCTTTCAGAGAGAGGGGGTGAGTGAAAGATAGAGGGGTGAGTGACAGCGAAATTTGGCTGCACACAGAGCACACAGCCAAATCTCCTGTTTCTAATAATAATAACAATTTCGTCTAATGATATAAATGCATCTCACCTTTTGATCATATGTCTTTCCTTCTGCCGTAGCCCATCCTCTGGTGTGTGCCCCTTCCCCACAAACAGACACAACACATGCTTACGTTCCCAGCTCCAACATCACTCTCTCTCTGCCCTCAGCCGTGAGAGCGTCCCTTTATTAACATATCAACAGGAAGTCCCAAAATTCGAGGGTTGGGCTTCCAACAGCCAAACACCTCTTACAAAGCTTGTGACCTCACAGGAAATGAACACAGGATGTGAATGACCATATAAGGATTTAACAACACAACAAAATGCATACAACCAAATGACGATGACTAGAGTTCCTCATGGATGGGAGATTATCTGCAGGTGTACGTCATGGCACCCCAAACATGTTGATCAGGCATACCAGGGGTTACAAGAGCAAACAACTGCTAAACCGAGAATGTCTTTGCAGAGCGAACACACCCCCACCAGACGATCGTTCTGTGCATTCCACAGGGCCCTTTGCTGGCGGACATGTCCTCTCTCCGCCAACACCTCTCTCACCAGGAAGTTTTCCACTACCTAACAGGTCTCAACCAGCATCAGTCAGCTCTTCAGAGCGGGCTGCGAGAGAGCAGACACTGGGAGACTCTTATGACAATACATTAACATAAAATTTTCCACAACAGTCCCTCCTCTTGTCATATGATCCCATGTGTCCCTCGATGAATCCTGATCTTCTTAGTCCATAAAAAGTAAAACACGGCTTGACATGTAGACTCGGTTGAAGATGACGTGGTGAGCTGTAGTAGTCGCCGGTCGTTCTGGGATCCTCTGTGTCTTATACGTGGGTCGTGCTTGGGGGCATCTCATCAGGGAAGATGTGGTCATCTACTCAGGCTCTGGTCACGCGTCCAATCAGGCAACAGGAGTCCCTTATCATGGCATATAGAAGGAATAGAAACAAAAACAACATGAGTATATATACCCCTACTTCCTTCACTATGATCCGCTGCAAAATAAAATAATTAAATCCCCGATTCCCAAACCCTTAAAAGGATTCCAACCTTCACTAACTATAGCTCTGGCATTGCCTTGTAGGGATCTAAACCTTATCCATATGGGTCTGAACTTTGTCACTACTATCCCTGATCCAGATATAACAATCTTTACTTCCCAGAAACCCCCTTGGACTGTGGGAACTTCCTTGTAGCTTCAACAGTTACATGCAAGTGTTTCAAAAGCTCAAGTCCCCACTGTGTACAAGCAATTCTCTTCCAGCTGTCCCTGCCATTCTTACCTTCTCTCGCGCCATCAGATCCTCACGATCGGCCGCGACATAAGATGCTGGGACGAGTTTCAGCAGCACACATAAACCTCTTGCCTTACGGGAAATTACCTTATAAGCTGTAGATCCGCATTAATACCAAACTGCAGTTGAAGCACACTTGTGGGTATCCCGATACCAAAGCTGGCAAGAACCAGAGCTATTGTTAAAATTATACTAATTTTACCCTCTAGAAATGTTTTGTTAAGTTCTATTGACAGGTGTCTGTTTGGATTTTACTAGTCTGTCAAAACTCCTCACACCAATATGAACGTCACATATAGCATGTACCGCCGTCATCGATGGGGCACTAATACCCGACCATGTGTCCTGTTCTCTTTCTTAGCTAGTTGGGATGCTTTTCATCGTTACCCTTGCCAAAATTTATTAAACAAAAAAATATAAATTAATGAAGATACTTCTCTACTCTTTGTGGTTGATCCGCTTCTTGCAGTGGCTGGCGTGGTCTCATCCCTCAAGCTTCTTTACAATGACCCAGTCACCTGGTTGGAAAGAATGTAAACTGGTTATTGTGTCAGGGTCCAGGATGGACTCGTGAACCCTGTGGTGGACCTTTTGAAGTTCATGTTACAGTGATTGCACCTACCCCATCAACTGGGAATGCAGGTGACAGCTAATGAGGAAAGTACAACTCTGTTTTTGGTTGACCTCCAAACAAACCTCATATGACAATAACTCAGACATTGGGACGGTGGTCACTGCATAACCTGTGCGTGGCTTACCATCTGGGGTGTAATACCTGGAACCGGTGACAAAAAGGTTCTTAGCATCTGGGATGGGAGCCTCTTTCACCAGGCTGCTGCTTGCTGATTCAAATTCTATCAAAGAAAGACAGTCTTGGCACAAACTTGGTTAGAATTACAAAGGTTAGTATTATTGGTTTGAAAAATTGTCATTCTCACCACTCTCATCCCCCCTTTTCTTCCCTCCTCATTACAAGCTGGAGGAAGACATGCAGGGTTTAGAAGGGTACAGAATAAAACAATGAAATAGCCTATGATACTTTTACCTTCTTATACACCTGTACATACACTTTTAGAAACTCTTTGGACCTGAAAAGATACTTATAAACAAAAGTTATTAACTCTATCTTTCAAAGAATGGTAAACAATACAACATTCGTGTACTGTACATTGGCAAATTGTCACTTGACATTCCACAAAACCGATAATAACTAAACCCTCTGTAAATCTTACTTTCACGTTTTTTTACTAAAATACAACAGCCGCGACACGCAAGAGGGCTGTCGCGGTAGGTTCAAACATCTTGTTACCACATACAGACAATGAAACAAAGACAAACATTTAGATACAAATGTGGGGGAGATATTTCATAGTTCCCAAAAACGAAAATGAAAAAAAAATAAAAACGATCAGATGGAATGCTGCCTTCACTCTTTTAGCGATAGAAAAAGAATACAATTTGAAAAGCACGAGAGCATTTTGAAATCTTTGCATGGACCAGCCACACAAAGTTCAAAAACAGACCTGTGTATTTTTAATCACACAAACGTGTACTACGCATCCATCAACTCACTCAACATTACAGATTTGTGAAGCCACAGCTGAACTACTTCCAAGGTATTTTTATTCTGGGGTCTCGTACCTCCAGACATCAAAAGTACCTTCCAAAGGAATACATCTTACTGTACCTTCTGACCATATCTGCCAATCTTTAAGGGGTCTCATGTCTGGAGCCCCAAACCAGATCTCATGTGAGGTGCAGCTGTCTGACTGGTGTGGAGCCTCATTTTTTCCTCCAACACATGGACGGCACATTACCCATGACGATTTGGATCGCTTTTTTGGCGAACTCTGCGTTCAGAGAACCCTGCGCTTTATTTTCGGAGCGATTATGGTTTGCGCCTTTATCACCATAATCGACCCCCGCATTCCGATTATCATACATGGCCTGAGCGGGGCTGTTAGCGTACTACTCCTCACATTTACATGCTCTACAACCGGTTATCGGCGGCCCTATAAATGTGTTGTCAGACAAACTACAAAGCACCATGAAATCCTCCACTATTCAAAACAATATTATGGCTTCTATCTGTACCTAGATATTACAACAATAACTTGAATGCCTCCTGTTTGCTCTCTACCCAAAACTGTATTACAGTATAAACCTTAATTTAATTTAATTTAATTTAAAAATGATTTTGTCCTTCCAAACACAAGTCAAAAGACCCCAACCCCCTCCCACCAACTTCCTGTTGCACACCTGAGTAGGAAGAGGGAGGGGGAGGGGAGGGGAAGCCTTTAATAGCTTCATATTTTGTCTATCAAGACATTAGAAAAAATCTATGGCTAACATCAACAAATAAAAACTTTTGTCCAGGAGTGGGTGGAATAAACCCCCATATTGCAAATGGGAGGGAATCCCCCTTGATTCACATATCCCCTGGGAAGTCAAACCACAAGTTTTGAGACTAAAATACCACACAACAATGTAACAAAAGCCAAAAACTGAAACTCCTGCAAAAAGACGGCTGAAGGAGTTCAACCAAAGTCTTTCCCTTCCACTGCAAGCCACAAACAAAATGGCGCCATTGACACATGAAATTTAGTTGTTGATCCCGCCAAAATCGAGATTTCTTCACTAGAAACATAAACTTCTTTAAAACAACTGGAATAAAAACCTAAATGATTCTACTGGAAATGGAATTCAGTACAAAACCAGAGATATTTTGCTTGAGACTAAAATCAGCAGAAACAAAAAGGCAGTTGCAGCAATCGAAAATCAGTCCACAGGAAAATGGTGGATGAAACCCGGCCTACAGAAAAATGGCCAAAGACAAACCAGGATTTCTCCCTACCAAAACTGACTATACAATTGAGACACCAATTTTAACACTTATCCCTAGACAAACACTTTAGGCTATGTCAATTAGGGCCTATACTGAAATATAGGCATATTTAAGTAAACAATATTGGGTGACACAGTGGTGTAGTGGTTAGCACTCCCGCCTAGCAGCAAAAAGGGCCACTGGCTTGAATCCCAACCATGACACCACCCGCCCGGTCTCTGCATGTCCTCCCTGCGCCTGCGTGGGTCTCCTCCAGGCACTCCGGTTTCCTCCCACACTCCAAAGACATGCTGGCAGGCCAATTGGCCTCCATCCAAAATTGGCCCTAGTACATGAATGCAAACCGGGGACCCCGGACTGAGGGCAGGGACCGACGTGAGCATGCGATGCACGTGTGGAGCCCTGCGCAAACTGATGGCGCTATATGGGTACCTTTAAACAAATATGAGCACCTCAATGAGACACAATGCACAGGGACAGGGACAACCGCAGACACACACCCACACTCACTCAGGCTGAACTGGATGGACTGGTGTCTCCACCCAACCCCACCAACCATGCAATTATGTAATATATCCAAAACGCCAAAGTTACATAAAACATGAAATAAAACATCTTAAACAATACACTCTTGTCGCAAATACAACACAATATTTGACTCTGAGAGTTAGAACTCCCACCATGCTATTACCTAGACACCTGAGACCCCCCAATATTCAATACAGAAAACGCAATAGTTTCCTTGAAAAGTATGTAAACAGTACAAAAATAGAATTCATAAAATGGCGCCTAGAAGCCAGATTGTAGCTTATAGCACATGGCTTTGCACACACAAAGGAATACACAATGGAGCAGCTTCCCCTGTAGGAAGGCCCACAGGTCTTCAAAATGGCCGCCGATCCACATGGTGACTCCAACAAAAGCCAGACCCCAACAAAAAACAAAAATGGCCGACCATAGTCACATGGTAGACAACAAAAGGAAATAGCAGACAAAAACCATTTTCCTGCCAAAACCAAAAATTTCTCCCCAAAAAATTACATATTTGAGATACTAAATGAATGCTTAGGCAAACATTTAAAAGCGTTAAAGTTACGAAAAAGCACAACTTAGGAACACATGGTAGATGAAATCTGGACCACACTAAAAACACAAGCACACAGCTGAGACATACCCACTTCTCAAACTCAGTTCACATCAGCTTTCACAGGAACAAGTCATTGAGAGGTACAGACAGTGAATGCTTGTATGTTCTTTTCATCTCAAAACAAAACCTTTCTATTGTCCACAGGGAGCAGCCAACTTTCACCATTGTAAAATGCTTGGCCGCCCCTCCCCCAGGCAGCATGTTCACTTAAAATATGCAGCAGCCATCTTCAAACTAAAAGCTTTCCTATACAACTATCAAAATCCACTAACCATCTGTGTCTTGAGACAATTAAACACTCTACAAAACTCATGTAATCTACTTGTCCCATGCATAAGTAATAATTACAATTCATCCATTTCTCACATGCATTACAAACTTGTTACACAGCATACAATTACTTACACATACACACAGTCTCCTTACACAAAGATTTGAGATGCAAATCACACATACACACATACACACACAGGCACGCACACACGCGATCAAACTTCCAGCATTATCTCAAAAGACGAAAAATTTGTTCTTTTCGCGAAGCAGACCCTCCCCAACACATCTTAATGATCCAATTCTGAAGGAGGTTCTGTTCACTCCTACGTTCTGACTCGCCAAGCTGACAGCGAAATTTGGCTGCACACAGAGCACACAGCCAAATCTCCTGTTTCTAATAATAATAACAATTTCGTCTAATGATATAAATGCATCTCACCTTTTGATCATATGTCTTTCCTTCTGCCGTAGCCCATCCTCTGGTGTGTGCCCCTTCCCCACAAACAGACACAACACATGCTTACGTTCCCAGCTCCAACATCGCTCTCTCTCTGCCCTCAGCCGTGAGAGCGTCCCTTTATTAACATATCAACAGGAAGTCCCAAAACTCAAGGGTTGGTCTTCCAACAGCCAAACACCTCTTACAAAGCTTGTGACCTCACAGGAAATGAACACAGGATGTGAATGACCATATAAGGATTTAACAACACAACAAAATACATACAACCAAATGACAATGACTAGAGTTCCTCATGGATGGGAGATTATCTGCAGGTGTACGTCATGGCACCCCAAACATGTTGATCAGGCATACCAGGGGTGACAAGAGCAAACAACCGCTAAACCGATAATGTCTTTGCAGAGCGAACACACCACCACCAGACGATCGTTCTGTGCATTCCACAGGGGCCCTTTGCTGGCGGACATGTCCTCTCTCCGCAAACACCTCTCTCCAAACACCAGGAAGTTTTCCACTACCTAGTAGGTCTCAACCAGCATCAGTCTGCCCCAGACAGCTCTTCAGAGCGGGCTGCGAGAGAGCAGACACTGGGAGACTCTTATGACAATACATTAACATAAAATTTTCCACAACAATGAGAGAGACAGAGATAGAGGGGGATGGGTGAAAAAGAGAGGGGGTGAGGGGGGATTGAGGATGAGAGAGAGGGGGGATTGGGGATGAGAGGGGGGGTTGGGGATGAGAGAGAAAAAGGGGGGATAGGGGATTGGGATGAGAGGGGGGATTGGGGATGAGAGAGAGAGGGGAGATGAAAGAGAGGGGATTGGGGATGAGAGAGGGGGGTTGGGGATGTGAGAGGAGAGGATGAGACAGAGGGGCCCTTAGCCCTGGCTGCAGTCCCTTCTGTGCACCCCCTGTCCCAGTCTGTGTATTGGTGTGTACGATGCCTGGTACCTCCTTCCATAGGATGTTCACGCTGGCCAGCAGCAGGCAAGGCCCTTCTCCTTCTGGGTGGTGAGGATGGGGGTGCCCTGCTCCTTTCAGCAGATCCTTCTTAGACCGCGGACTGTCCTGGGTAGCAGTCCCTGCTGCATGCACCCTCTACCTATCTCCTGGGCCGCTATCTGAGCTTGGAGTGGAGGGGAGAGCAGGGTAGCAGTCCCTTGCTGCATGTACCTCCCGCTGGTCCTCGGTTGGGGGGTCAGAACCGCCTGTCCCATGGGCCGCTGTCGGAGCTTGGAGTGGAGGGAAGAGCAGGGTAGTAGTCCCTGGCTGCGTGCACCTCCCGCCAGTCCCCGGGGGGGGGGCCTGATCCTCCGGGCTACTGTCGGAGCTTGGAGAGGAGGTTGGAGGAATCCAGCCTCTGGGTGGCGCCACCGCATCGGGGTTGTGCCTGCTGCTCCTCACCTCTCTGGTGGTCAGGGAGCTCTTTCCCCTCCCGGGCTCTCACTTCTAATTGTTCCCGGTCCAGGACTCCCCATGCCAAGGGGCTCAAGGGAAAGCTGCTTTGGGCCCCTCAACAATGACAGGGCCCTGAGCAGCTGCCCCTTTTGCCCCGCATTAAAGACGGGCCTGGCCATGACTCCGCTCTGTGTCTCCTCTGTAGTCTAGCCACTGCAGACTCCAGCTTCTATTACCAAGTTCTGGTTAGCCTCTGCCTCTAGTGGGAACAGATTTTTTGTCATTGACAACCATGCTGCCTACATACTGTCTAGTCACTGTACAATATTTTTGGCTGTTGTCTCTCAAATAATACATACTAATGTTTATTTCAAGATAAAACATGCCTCCTCTCTCTCTCTTTCTCTCTCTCTCTTTCTCTCTCTCTCTCTCTCTCTTATAATGCAACCTTCCCAAGCTGTCTAGCCATTGAACTACATGGTTATGGTTATTGTCTCTCAAATAATAGACTCTAATTTCAAGATAAAACCTGCTTCATCTCCCCCTCTTATATTTTGACTTTACTTTACCAATGTGCTTCCATATTGTGCATCCACTAAACAATATGTGTGGCTATTGTCTCTCAAATAATACACTCCAATGTTTATTTCAAGATAATACCCGCCTTATCTCTCCCACTTACATTGTGATCTTACCAAGCTTCTTACATATTCTGCAGGCACTGTATAATATATACAGCATATACAGTATAAGAAAAAATACTAGCATAGTATAAAACCCTTTTATCTTTCATTTGTTAAAAGCAATAAAATCACCTCATTACTGGGAGTGGAACGTATATCATACCACGTCTGTATGCATTACATCAAATTGACTTCCTCAGAAGCAGAAGGATAACATGTAACAAAAACACTCCACATTACACCACTAACCTCCAATGCAACCCCTATCCATATTAGCCTTGAAAATGACCAGATAAAATAAGTTTCCGTCCTGGCCCTCCTTGCTAATCTCTAATATTCACTACTGGATGAAGGCTTTAAAAGGGGAAAAACAATAACATTGAACTTAAGGAAACATTGTATACCAATGCTCCATGATGATCAAAAGATATCAAAACATGTCAGGAACGAGGTGTCATATAGCTTCGCAATTACTTGCTAACCGCAGGCCTGCCACTGCTGACAATGCAAACCACAAAGGATGGTGACTCAGTACCCATGTGAAAGTGGCTTAAGTGTGCAGTAGTTCAGTTTGTAACTTTTTTTTTCTTCTAGAGTAGAATCCTAATTCATCCATTCCTAAAGCTCCTCACAGATGGATTGAAATTCTGTCAGTTCAGCAGTGACCAGCCATATCTCAATCGATCTGTGGCCATTACCAGGGGAGGGCTGGCAGCCTTAGGCCTGGGGGGCAAGTCCAGTAAAGTGGCCAATAGAGCTGGTGGTGGCAAGTGATGTATCGGGGAAAACTGTCTAAGGTTTTCCACAATCACAAAGGTGAGGGGAGAACAATGTGGCCCTCCAGAGCCCCTGCCAGGGGCTGACTGGCAACCTTTTGCCCAGGGGCAAGTATAACCCAGAGTCCCATTGTAGAGCGACTCAGTCTCACTCTTCCCTGCCTCGTCCAAACTTCCACTTGACACTTTCGTCATCCTTGTAAATTTACCTTTTCATAGCCAGAGCTGTTTTTGCAATTTTTGCACACATGTTTAATAAAATAATTTTAGGCCTGAAGATTACACAAAACCCTCAAACATTATATATTTTCTGAAAGCAGACACCCTAAAGAATAAAGTACCGATAGTTCCAATTTTTTATGTCACATGTTATTACTCCAATGGTCTAAGAAATGCAAAATTTCTGTAAAAAAACACAGTGAAATCTTAGGGCAAACAAACGCCATAAACTACCCACATTTTTGGTAATATATAAAAGACGAGGTTGCACTGAGTAAATATATCCAACATGTCAAACCTTAATTTTGTATGAAATGGCGACAAACTTCAGTACCCTATATTTTCTATAGGTGATGATTCAAAAGCCCCCTTTAGGTATCAGTTTAGTGTTATGGAGAAGGTCTTGTGTTGCTCAAATTCTGGCGTGCACGGTAGTATGGAACATGTGTATCGCAATTGACATTTCATGCATGGGTGCCCCTGATGCATACATTTATGTTCGTACACGTGTATATGTGAGGGCGGGGGGCATCAAAATCATTTTTTGGGGGGGTTATGTACTTGGGTTTTTTTTTTCATCACATAGGTGGAAAAAAAGTCCCCTATGTGATGATTTTAAGGTGACAGGTGACAGGAGGCGGGATGAAGATAAGGGGCCTGGAGCACTGGTGGGGGACCCCAGAAGAAGAGTCTGGGCTGCTCTGTGCAAAACCTTTGTATAAAATATATATATATATATATATATATATATATATATTTTTTTTTTTTTTTTTTAAATAAAAATAACAAACAATGAATGTTTACAACCACTTTAATCTACAATGCTATTTGGAATATGCAGCATGGACAGGATTAATGTATTGCCATCGGTCACTAATGCATTAGTGGCAGTGGTGTCAGTGTTAATTAACCCCTTAATGCTGCAGCTATCAGCTATCTTTAGCGGGACTGCGACATTGCGGTGGACAAAAGGTGACACTTTTTGGGGACCAAATACACCAATACAGTGATCAGTGCTAAAAAAATGCACTGATTAATGTATAAATGACAATGGCAGGGAAGGGGCGATCAAAGGGTTAAAGCATTTGCTAACCCAAAAAAATACAAAAATGGATCCTGCTCCTTTAAAGCATGTTATATGACACTGTGCTTGTCCTGTGTCATTTGGCTGCCTATAACACCTAAAAACCTGGCTGATCCTGCCAGTTTCTGCCCATGTCAACTGACCACGGTGTATTAAGGCTGCTGAGCCCTGACACTGTGGTCAGTTTATGTGCCTCCGTCATCAGCAGCCCTGCTTTCTGTCTCTTCTGTATGGGGTAAACAGTTCAATCTCGGTATTTGCGGACAATACTAAGCTAAGCAGGGAAATAACTTCTCTGCAGGACGTGGAAACCTTACAAAAAGACCTGTACAAATTAATGGGGTTGGCAACTACATGGCAAAAGGGGTTTAATGTATAAAAATTTAAAACAATGCATTTGGGTGGTAAAAATATGAATGCAATCTATACACTGGGGGGGAGAACCTCCGGGGGGAATCTAGGATGGAAAAGGACCTGAGGTTCCTAGTAGATGATAGGCTCAGCAATGGCATGCAATGCCAAGCTGCTGTCAACAAAGCAAACAGAATATTGGCATGCAGGGGATCAACTCCAGAGATAAAACGATAATTCTCCCGCACTACAAGACTCTGGTCCGGCTGCACCCAGAGTATGCTGTCCAGTTCTGGGCACCAGTCCTCAGGAAGGATGTACTGGAAATGGAGCGAGTACAAAGAAGGGCAACTAAGACAATAAAGGGTCTGGAGGATATTAGTTATGAGGAAAGGTTGCGAGCACTGAACTTATTCTCTCTGGAGAAGAGACACTTGAGAGGGGAAATGATTTCAATTTATAAATACCATACTGGTGACCCCACAATAGGGATAAAACTTTTTTGCGGAAGGGAGTTTAACAAGACATGTGGCCACTCATTAAAATTAGAAGAAAAGAGATTTAACCTTAAACTATGTAGAGGGTTCTTTACTGTAATGCCCCATACACACAGTCGGATTTTCCGACGGAAAATGTTCGATGGGAGCTTGTTGTCGGAAATTCTGACCGTGTGTAGGCTCCATCGGACATTTTCCATCGGAATTTCCATAACACAAAATTTATTCTATCTCAAATTTTCCGACAACAAAATCAGTTGTGGTAAATTCCGATCGTGTGTACACAATTCCGACGCACAAAGTTTCACGCATGCGCGGAATCAATTTTTCTCAGCTCGTCGTACGTGTTGTACATCACCGCGTTCTTGACGTTCGGAATTTCCGACAAGAATTGTGTGAGGTGTGTATGCAAGTTTGAGCCAACATCCGTCAGAAAAAATCCATGGATTTTGTTGTCGGAATGTCCGATCGTGTGTACGGGGCATTAGAGCGGCAATGATGTGGAATTCTCTCCCACAGGTGGTGGTCTCAGAAGGGAGCATCGATAGTTTCAAAAAACTATTAGATAAGCACCAGAACGACCGCAACATACAGGGATATACAATGTGATACTGACATATAATCACACATAGGTTGGACTTGATGGACTTGTGTCTTTTTTCAACCTCACCTACTATGTACCTATGTAACAGAAAAAAAATAGTGTGTTAATGATTATTACTTTATTGTGATTAGGATTCACTGAGTGTGCATTTTTGTTTCTCTCTTATGCAAATATTAATTATAGTACCTAACTTAAAATACAATACATTTTTTTAACAGATTTACAATTAATTTTTTACAAACAATAACTTGCTTGGTAGAATCTGTGCTAGAATATGTACTGCAAAGGTTATAATGGCAGTAACCTTATAACATTATATATTTTATTCCCATATAGGAAGAATTCCCTATGAAGAAGGTACAAAGCTATCCCGGTTGGGTTGTAGCCATCTGCGTATTGTTGGTAGCCATACCATCCATGTGCATTCCATTAGTTGCGCTGGTTCACCATGTTAAAAGAAAACTGACAAAGAAACCAAACTATGAACCAGGAGATCATACAAACAATTTAAATTAAAAGAAAATGGGCTTGTGCTGTATACTTTATATTACTGTAAATTGTATGTAATAGATAGATTCTTTAAAAGATGAAGGGTTTTTTTCCTGAAGTTATGATGTTAAGTAGTATAAGGAATAAAGAATAAAAAAAAAAAAAAACAAATAACAATGCAACAATGCACAGTGGAGCATATGGTGTATAAGGTATACAATTATACACCATTTAGATTTTTTTTAATGGCAGGGTAGTCTGTTTATAGCACTGATTTTAGCAGTTGGTTCTCCAAATTGTGGTGGTCACAATTCATAAACAAATTTCTCAGAAACTAAGCAAAACAAATATGAATTTGCACCGTTTTGTCTGGACCAACTTACCCTATTCATACACATTAGCTAACGGTCCAAAGAAAGAGGTGATTTCAGGCTGAATAGTTGTTCATCCAACAAAGATAATAGGAAGACTGCTCATATGAAATATGCTTTGGAGACAAACTTCACATGCAAAAATCAACCTGCAGGGCTGGAACTTTGTCAGACAAACAATCTATTTCTTCATCTGAATACCTGTATAACTGAACTATCATATGCAATATGCACTTATATTTCTTGTAAAGCATTGATTTCCTTATTGTCTAACACCACTCGTATGTATATTTTTCAAACCAATAAACTTTTCAAAAAGTAAGATCCTTCTTCCATCTTTCAAATGTCTCCCAAACATTGTGAAGATGTGGCTGTAGGCCCAATTCAAACAAGGTAAAACAAAAGATGCATCCAACGACTGTACAGCAAAATGCTCTGACAATTCAGCCTATTGGGGAGGGGTATCATGTTCCACCTCCATATCCTGCCAGGATCTTGATCTGGATCACCTTCTTAAACAGTAAAATTTTATGTAGGTGACATCTAATTTACATTTATACATTCCATTATTTATTCCATCAAACTTTTAGTTTGTAGCAGGTTTAACTTATGTCTGTAACTACAAATGTCCTCTGTTTGAAATAAAAGTATCCTTAAGTAACATTTCTAAAAATAATGTATTCAGTGGCAACACTGTTACGTTTTCACATGCACCTATTTCCTTGTCAAAAGAAGTTTATTGAGTATACAATGTTATAAAGATACATAAAGATACATAAAGTAAGTTTACAAGGATCTATAAAGTAAGCTCATTACATGCACCTATTTCATTCTACTCACATATCTTGATCTTTGATAGCATGTACCTGTATACTTTGATTTGTTTAATAAAATTCCCTATAAAAATGCTCATTTCATTATCTATCATTGAAAGTTAAAACTAAAGCAACCGCCAACAATGACCACCGACAACACTTTTTAATGATGTTAAAGCGGTTGTATACCCTGCTTTCACATTTTTACCTACAGGTAAAACTATAATAAAGCTTACCTGTAGGTAAAATGAATATCTCCTAAACCTGTACGGTTTAGGAGATATTCAGCTTGCATGCAGCCGCTGACAACAGTGGCACATGCGCTCTGAAGGTCCGGCGGACGCTGCCAGAAAATCAGAGCTCCTTCCGGGAAGTGGACTCCCACGCGCATGTCACAAGGGGCGGATGATCTCCGGATGATGTCATCAGATGGTCACGCCGCATTGCTATACAAGAGCCAGCAGAGAGTGGGCAAAACAGATGAAGACATCAACAGAACAAGAGCGGCTTTTTAAATTTTTTTAGCGGTAACCGGTGACGAGAAAGAAGACAGCAGCGGGAAGAGATGGCGGTGGCATGAAGAGTCAGCTGGAGGAGAAGACGTCAGAAAGAGAGGGCAGGAAGGAGAAGACAGCGGAAAGAGATAGTTCAAGGAAGAGATGGTGGGAAGAAGGAGACGGCGGGAAGGAGGAGACGGCTAGAGAAGACAGGGCTATTAATAAAGGAATTGTCAAAAACCCGCTCTTGTGTTTTTATTACATTTCACTGCTTTTTTGGTGAATGGGTAGGGGTAGGGGGGGCGGGATCTGGGGGCCCCTTCTTAAAGGGGGCTTTCAGTTTCTGACAAGCCCCCTGCCCACAGATCCTGACAACCCCTGGTTGTTGGGAAGAGGCGCTTGTCCTCATCAACATGGGGGCAAGGTGCTTTGGGGTGGGGGCACAGAGCCCCCCTGCTCCAAGCACCCACCCCCCCATGTTGAGGGCATGCTGCCTGGTATGGTGCAGGAGGGGGGCACTCGGTCCCCTCCCACATCCTGACCTTCCGGAAGGCATGCTCGGATAAGGGTCTGGTATGGATTTGGGGGGGGGCCCATGCCGTTTTTTCGTGAATACTTTTGCCGGCAAATTTTAATTTTATTTTTACATTCAGATTTCAGCAGGGACAGCTGATGACGCATTGGTTGATAAGGACACAGTGGCTGGCTTCCCAGCCCCCTGCTTAGCAACCAGCTATATACAGTGGTAAAATAAGAACCGCAATATGCAACACACATCAAAAATCACATAAAAAATGCACCACTTGTGTTTCTGGTGCAGCTCCATTGAAGTCTATTAACCGAAAATCGTGGGAAAAAGTCCCCGACCCTATCCAAAAACGCACTGGCCGCAAAACACATAGATATGAACTAGTACCATAGGAAACCATGTTAAATGGACTGTAGTGCATTTCTGCAAACTGAAAAACGCACTAAAAAACGCATAGGTGTGAACGTAGGGTTAAAGCAAACCTTGCAGTAGAAAAAACAAGGTCTGCTTAATATATCAGGACCACTACCTCAACATAAATAGTAGCTTTATAGTGAAAAAACAAAACTGTTACAAAGTTATAATATATACTTACTTCAACCCACCGTGCCTAGGTATGGGTGATGTCACAATCCTTCCAGAAAGATCTTGGGGAATGCTGAGTATCCCAAATATCTCAAGAAAACACTTCCAAAGTGCTGAAGTGTATTCTTATGAGATTTGGTGTACTTGGCATTCACTGGGATCTCACCAGAAGACACACATCACACTCTGCAGTACGGAGGGTAAGTATATTTACTAACTTTTTTTCCCTATATTTTCTTTAACATTAAAATTTTACTTACCTGAACCCGGTGTTTCCAGCAACAGGGACGAGCACACAAGCTCCAGCCGGTGTCTCGGGTCCTCATTGGATAGATTGATAGCAGTGGGAGCCACTGGCTCCCGCTGCTTTCAATCAAATCCAATGATACGGGAGCGGGGGTGGCGCCCAGCTGCGTGTGTCAATAGACGCAGCACACACGAGTGCCCCCAGGGAAAGTGCTTCTCCATCGGGGCACCCGAGAAGAGGAGGAGCCAGGAGCGCCGCAGAGGAACCTTATAAGAGGAGGATCGGGGCCACTCTTTCTGTTTATGATGGGGAATGGCAAACATAAATTAAGCAGACCTTGCCTTTTACTGCACAGCCCACTTTAAGAATTTGTGCCATGGGCTTTTGTTTGCTTTTGTTTTCTTAAAGATATTTTTTTTGAGTTTTGATAAACCAACCAACATATAAAAGAGAGACTTTGGTTATTCATAGCAGTGCATAAACATGTAGTACACTTGAACATTCAATAAACAATTTACATGCCTCTTGTGATTATTAAATGCAATATTACGAGAAATGACCAACAGACAATTTTCCAGGTTCAAAAAGCAACCAGATATGTTAACACAGTGAAGTGCATGGCATGATCAATAATAGTATGTAACAATGTATCTACCCTGGGGTAAGTGTTAGAGGGCTAGCTATCCATCTGCCCCATATTTTTTGAAAGGTTTTGGTTCCCTTTCAGAGTCTCAAATGTGAGTTTATATAATGGTAAAGAGTCATTAATTAATTTTAACCAAAGGGACTTTAGAGGTGCCTGTGATCCTTTCCAGGATAATAAAATTTACTGCTTTGCATAAAAGTACAGGATGCAGAGGAGTCTCTTAGCATGGGATGATATATGTAGGTCACCAAAAATGCCCATGAGGCAGTTCTTGGGGTGTATAATATTTGGGAGACCTATTGCTGATGAGAGGAAGGAACCTATCTCCACCCAGAGGTTCTGTGCCACTGGACAGGACCAGAAACAGTGTAGGAAGTCTGCCGCTTGACCACATCCTCTAAAACAGTCAGCTGTGGGAGACAACCCTCATTCTATGTAACCTAGCAGGGGTAAGGTAAGATTTTAATGTGTATGATACGGTCCCTTGAAGATATTACTGAGGACTTGTATATGTCACTGAATTCTAAGCAGTCATCTACTGTAAAGGAGATGTCCATAGAAGACAATTTTGTCTGGGCTGTTCTGAATATAGGGTTACAATTAGGGATGAGCTTTCTGTTCGGGTCGAACATAAGTTCGATTCGAACATTGGCTGTTCGCCCGTTCGTCGAAAACCGAACATTATTGGCCGTTCGTGCCAAATTCGAGCGCCGCGTAACAGCCCACAATGCACGGCGGGAGCACAGTGCATTGCTGTATGATGATTGGCCAAAGCATGCACCATGTCCTGCATGCTTTGGCCAATCCCAGTGCCCTCAGCTAAGAGAACCATAATTGGCCAAAGGCAGGGTGCCTTTTGGCAATCATGGCTCAAGGGGACATGTCGGCCCCGTGTAGTGTGTTGGTGTGGACGGAGAGAGTGTCATTTAGATTGAGCAGGCAGGCAGGTTATTCAGTTAGCTGCCGTGTATTTAATATATATATACAGACAGTCTCGTGTGTGTGTATATATATACATATATATATATATATATATATATATATATATATATATATATATATATATATATATATATATATCCACTGCATACAGTTTAGCTATATCTGACTGCAGGCCATTCCTGGTGTACTTTTTCTAATATACTTCAGGCAGCTAGGTTATTCTTTTTTTTTTTAACTTCTTCATTTTTATTATTTTTCAATATCAAAAAAAGAAAAAACATACAATGTCATAAAATATTATATAATATTACATAGTACAAAGAGAGAAAAAAAAAACAGAATTATTATTACTATACCTTCCCTCTCCCTCCTTCTCACACACCACTCAGTCATTAGTTGCGCCTGTACTTCAGTAATTGTAAAGCCAAAGAAGAAGGGAGAAGCCATCTCCCTGAGCAAGAGAGGTTTAAAAGAGAGAAGCATCCAGGGTCACGTAAGGGAGAGAGAACCAAGATGTGGGGCAAGGAACGTGAGAGAATCTCTCATCATCCCCTTATAGAGGGCACCTCATCTCGTCCAGCCAGAGCCTCCACATTCTTTCAAACCTACTGTGATTACCCTGACTGATGCATATCGCCCTCTCACTCCATACCATTGAATTAATGGTCTCAACCCAGTTCTCCACTGCTGGGGGAGTCTGTGCCTGCCATTTCTGTGCTATTAATTTTCTCGCCTGAAACAGGCATCTCAACACTACTTCAATGGGGCCAGTCAGGACTCTACCTTCCTCCAAGCTTCCTAATAGGCAAGTCTTGACCTCCGGTTCTAGTGTGATCCCAAAAGTTTTATTTATCCTAGCTACTATCTCTGCCCAGTATCTAAATAGCTTGGGACACTTCCACACCATATGGATCAGATCTCCTGACACCTTACATCAGGCAGGCAGGTTATATATATACTTCAGGCAGGCAGGTTATTAAGTTAGCTGCATTGTAATTAAAATATATATATATATATATATATATATATATATATATATATATATATATATATATATATATATATATATATATATATCCACTGTATCCAGTTTAGCTATATCTGACTGTAGGCCGTTCCTGGTGTACTCTTTCTAATATACTTCAGGCGGTGTACACAGTACTGTGCACCCATAGTGCAGTTGCTACTACTTTTCTGGTGGTTTACACAGTACACCCATTGTTGTTATTACACTTCTGTTGGTGTACACAGTTCCGTGCACCCCTAGTGCAGTTGCTACTACTTTTCTGGTGGTGTACACAATACAGTACACCCATAGTTGTTATTATATTTCTGTTGGTTTGCACAGTACCGTGCACCCCTAGTGCAGTGGCTACTACTTTTCTGGTGGTGTACACAATACAGTACACCCATAGTTGTTATTACACTTCTGTTGGTGCACGGTACACAGTACCATGCACCCCTAGTGCAGTTGCTACTACTTTTCTGGTGGTGTACACAATACATACAGTGCACCCATAGTTGCTATTAGACTTCTGGTGGTGTACACAATACCGTTCACCCCTAGTGCAGTTGCTACTACTTTTCTGGTGGTGTACACAATACAGTACACCCATAGTTCTTTATACATTTCTGTTACTGTACACTGTACCTTACACCCCTAGTGCAGTTGCTACTACTTTTCTGGTGGTGTACACAATACAGTACACCCATAGTTGTTATTACACTTCTGTTGGTGTACACAGTACCATGCACCCCTAGTGCAGTTGCTACTACTTTTCTGGTGGTGTACACAGTACACAAGACATACAGTGCACCCATAGTTGCTATTAGACTTCTGGTGGTGTACACAATACTGTTCACCCATAGTGCAGTTGCTACTACTTTTCTGGTGGTGTACACAATACAGTACACCCATAGTTTCTATTACACTTCTTTTGGTGTACACAGTACCATGCACCGCTAGTGCAGTTGCTACTACTTTTCTGGTGGTGTACACAGTACACAATACATACAGTGCACCCATAGTTGTTATTACACTTCTGTTGGTGTACACAGTACCGTGCACCCATAGTGCAGTTGCTACTACTTTTCTGGTGGTGTACACGATACAGTACACCCATAGTTGTTATTACACGTCTGTTAGTGTACACTGCACCGTCCACCCCTAGTGCAGTTGCTACTACTTTTCTGGTGGTGTACACAATACAGTACACCCATAGTTTTTATTACATCTCTGTTGGTGTACACAGTACCGTGCACCCCTAGTGCAGTTGCTACTACTTTTCTGGTGGTGTACACAGTACACAATACATACAGTACATCCATAGTTGTTATTACACTTTTGTTGGTGTACACAGTACTATGCACCCCTAGTGCACTTGCTACTACTTTTCTGGTCGTGTAGTGTAAAGTAGAGTGTGATTTTGCTAAACAAAATTTACAGCATGTCCAGAAGGCCACCAAGGAGAGACAGACGCTCACAGGCCACTAAAAGAGGGCAAGCAGGCTCTGTGTCTACAGTTGACAGTGCTGGTCATGGACACGGTGCATCCTCAGCATGTGGCCATGGGGCACGCTTGTCCTTTTTTTCTGCAGCTGCCCGTGTTATTGAGCCACAACATGCAGAAGAGTTGGTGGAATGGATAAAAAAGCCCCCCTCATCCTCCGTCACCCAGGCTCAGAGTAGTTTGCCTGCCAATGCAGCTGCCAAAGCGGCCTATTCCATCGGCTCCATGCCAACAGTCACTCCTTCCCTAGCCCCACCATCATGCACAGAGGAGTTCCCCAAACTATTCGACCACAGTGTAGGGTACATGCTGCAGGGGGATGCGCAGCAATTTGAAGGCTCCGATGATGGTACCCAGGTTGAGGAAGGGAGTAACGGGAGCCTAGAGAGAGGGGGTGCCCAAGAAGGTCAAGAAACTGCCAGTCATGTTCCCCGAGCTGCAGCATACTGCCAAGTTTGCTCCAGTGATGAGGAGGGAGGGGATGATGAGGTCACTGACTCTACTTGGGTGCCTGATAGAAGAGAGGAGGAGGAGAAGGCACATCTCCAATAAGGCAGGATGCCCTCCAGTGGGCAAATTAAGGGCAGCCACCATATTGCATCACATCGCAGAGCTAAGCAGGTGCAGGGCGCTGCTGACTCCCCACATATTTTGAAAAGTTCTTTGGTGTGGGCCTTTTTTGACACATGTGCAGCAGATCGCACCGTTGCTGTTTGCAACATATGTCTGAAGCGTATCAAGCGTGGCCAAAACAGCAGCCGCTTGGGCACCACATGCTTGACCAGACATATGACGACCTCCCATGCAGTCCGTTGGCAACAGCATTTAAAAGACCAACATCAAAGAACAAGGCGGACCTTTCCTTGCTCCTCATCAGCTGGGATCTCCAACCCCACTATACCTCCAGTCCTCTCAGAAACCTGCACTGAGAGGAATGAAGGTATAGAAATAGGTGTCCCAAGTACTTGCGGCCAATCTGCTAATGGTACACCAACATTGGATTTTAGCAGGCAAATTTCCCTACCCCAGTTGCTAAACCATCGAAAGGAATTCGGTCCCAGCCATCCACACGCTCAGCGTGTGAATGCTAGCTTGGCCAAATTGCTAGCACTGCAACTGCTGACTTTTCAGCTGGTAGACTCTGCCCCCTTTCGTGAATTTGTGGAATGTGTGGTACCTCAGTGGCAGTTTCCCAAATGCCATTTCTTTTCATGGAAGGCCATTCCGGCTCTCTACCAGCATGTGGAAGGCAATGTCTTGGCCTTGTTGGACAGGGCGGTCAGCAATAAGGTGCATATTACTGCTGACTCATGGTCCAGCAGGCATGGACAGGGATGTTACCTTTCTTTCACGGAGCACTGGGTAACTCTGCTGGCAGCTGGGAAGGATGCAGGACAGGGTTCAATACTGTTGGAGCTTGTACCACCACCACGCCTCCAAAATGCTAGTGGTGGTTCTGCCACAGCTCTCTCCTCCACCCCCTCCTCTTCTTCTTCCTCTATGGCCTCTTCCTCTGCAGATTTGTCCTCTGAACCAGCGGTGCTCCATAGGCGTTCAAGGGGCTACGCAAGCACTCAGGCAAAAAGATGCCATGTGGTGCTTGAGTTGGTCTGCTTAGGGGACAGGAGCCACACTGGGGCAGAGATTCTGTCAGCTCTGCAGGGGCAGGCTCAGAGGTGGTTGACACCACGCCAGCTTCAGTCAGGAATGGTTGTATGCGACAATGGCACCAACCTCCCCTCCGCCCTCTGACAGGGACACTTGACCCATGTTCCCTGTCTGGCTCACGTTCTGAATTTGGTGGTGCAGCAGTTCTTGAGCAGGTACCCTGGCTTACAGGATATCCTGAGGCAGGCCAGGAAAGTCTGTGGTCATTTCCGCCGGTCATATAATGCCAGTGCTCGGCTGGCTGACATTGAAAGAGAATGCAACCTGCCCAAGAGCCGCCTCATTTATGGCATGCCCACCAGGTGGAACTCAACATTTACAATGCTGCAGGGGCTGCACATGCAGCAGAGGGCCATCAATGAGTACCTGTGTGAGCATGGCACCAGGACAGGGTCAGGAGAGCTTGTTTTTTTTCGTCACACCAGTGGTTACTGATCAAGAATGCTTGCACTGTCCTGTCACCATTTGAGGAGGCCACGAGGATGGTGAGCAGTGAAAGTGCATGCATCAGTGATACTGTCCCTCTTGTCTTCCTGTTGGAGCACACGCTTCGTGGAATAATGAACAGGGCACTTGAGGCAGAACAGCAGGAGGAAGCGGGGGACTTCCTTACCTCTCAAGGCCCCGTTTATCCAGATACTAGTATTCCTGCAGGCCCACCAATCACACAGGAAGAAGAAGAGGAGGAGGATTGTGTTAGCATGGAGGTGGAGGATAACACTCAGCATCAGCAGCAGTCTTCAAGGGATCGTTTGCAGTCCCCAGAAACCCATGGAGTTGTACGTGGCTGGGAGGAGGTGGTTGAGGATCATGTGATCCTTAGTGACCCAGAGGACTCAGGATCGAATGCCTCTGCAAACTTATGCTGCATGGCCTCCCTGATCCTGCAAAGCCTGCAAAAGGACCCTAGGATTCGTGGTATCAAGGAGAGGGATCATTACTGGCTGGCAACCCTTCTTGATCCACGTTACAAGGGTAAAGTTGCAGAACTTATCCAGCCTTCGCAGAGGGAGCAGAAGATGAAACATCTTCGGGAGGCCTTGCAGAAAGGTTTGTGCAATGTGTTTCCAGAGCCTGGGAGGTTACAATTTCCTGGTGCTGGACAACGTGTTGCTGAAGCTTCGTTCAGTCACAGAAAGAGCGGTGGAGAAGGTGACCGGCTGACCGATGCCTTCAGACAATTCTTCAGTCCTCAGCGCCCAGGTCTGATCGGTTCCAGCAACCATCACCAGCGTCTGAATTACATGGTGCAGGAATATCTAGGGGCAAGATCAGGGGGGGAACTGTGCACTGTGACACTGTAATAACCACAGTGAGCCAACACAAATGCAGCCAGACACCCCTACATTTACACAAAGCTTCTCCTGTCCCATAGACATTTATGGACAGGAGAAATCGGGCTTGTACTGCTGGCTGGGTGGGCAGATTTTAAGGCAGAGGCCTGGATATGCAGCTCCTATAGCCCCTATGTTAATCCGGCCCTGCTTAGGTGGTGGTGGTGGTGGCACAACACTGTAAAGCCTCACAGATACTTTTGTTGAGCGCAGGAACAGGCCCTGCTGTGAAATATTAGATCAAAAATTGTAATTACGTGCCCCTGTTAAACAGGGGCATAAAAATCGGGCCTTAGGCGGTGGTGGTGGTGGTGGCACAACACTGTAAAGCCTCACAGATACTTTTGTTAAGCGCAGGAACAGGCCCTGCTGTGAAATATTAGATCAAAAATTATAATTACACGCCCCTGTTATACAGGGGTAGAAAAATTGGGCCTTAGGCAGTGGTGGTGGTGCCCTGAACCGAAAATATACCTAGAAGCTATCATCATGAAGATTGAGGAGGAATAGGATAGTCACTCAGCATATGCAGTCTTCAAGGGATCCTGCATCCATAGAAAAATCAATCGGTTACATCAGCATTAGGTGCTTGGTAGCTGGTGATCCAAGACTGATTCATTTTTATGAATGTGAGCCGATCAACAGAGTCTGTGGACAGGCACACTGTGTGATCGGTTACAAAGCCTCCAGCAGCACTGAATGTGCGTTCAGAAGGAACGCTGGATGCAGGACAGGCCAGTAGCTCAATTGCATATTGAGCAAGCTCTGGCCAGTGGTCCACCCTCAAGACCCAGTAACCCAGTGGATGTTCTGGTGGAAAGGTCTCCAAGATCAGACTGTTTAACAGGGGTGCGTAATTACAATTTTTGATCTAATATTTCACAGAAGGGCCTGTTCCTGCACTCAACAAAAGTCACGTGAGGCTTTACAGTGTTGTGCCACCACCACCGCCTAAGGCTCAATTTTTTGCCCCTGTTCAACAGGGGCACGTAATTACAATTTTTGATCTAATATTTCACAGCAGGGCCTGTTCCTGCGCTCAACAAAAGTATCTGTGAGGCTTTACAGTGTTTTGCCACCACCACCGCCTAAGGCCCAATTTTTCTGTCCCTGTTTAACAGGGGCGCATAATTACAATTCTTGATAAAATATTTCACAGCAGGGCCCGTTCCAGCACCCACCAAGAGTAACTGAGGGCTTAAAGTGTTCTGGTACCACCAACACCTAAGGCCCAATTTTCTGCAGACTGTATAGGGCAGGCCGTATAGTATATACAGGCGGTCCCCTATTTTCAAACATTCGACTTACAAACGACTCCTACTTACAAACGGAGGGAGACAACAGGAAATGAGAGGAAATCTACCCCTAAGAAGGGAAATTCTCTCCTTTAAGAGTTAATATGGGAAAAAGGTGTCTCCACTGATGCTTTATCACCAATCCTTGTTTCCCTAATAACCCAAAATGTTCTATTGTCATTGGGACAGAAAGTGAGGTGAAATCTTCTGAACAGGGGCACAGACAGCAAAACAAATGTTACAGGGGTGATGATAACCCTTCCCTATGTTATCCAAAAAGCTAAAAAATAAATTTTTTTGGCTGGAGCTACACTTACAAAATGTACCTGTACCAAATTACAAACAGATTCAACTTAAGAACAAACCTACAGTCCCTATCTTGCTTGTAACCCGGGGACCGCCTGAATACTGCTGTTCAGAGTATATAGGGCCTGGGGGCCCCACACCTTTTCTTTTTATTTGGGTGCGGGGTTCCCCTTAATATCCATACCAGACCCAAATGGTATGGGGGGGGCAACATTACATTACAGCCGCAAGCAGTTTCAAATTACTTTTGTTCCTTTAGAAATGTCATTTTGTGCAGGGACTGTTCTAAACACAGGAAAAATGCGCCACTTTACAGGCATACTATAGTCATCCCCCAGGCATGCTATTTAAAGGAATATTTCACTTTTATTGTTTCACTTTAAGCATTATTAAAATCACTGCTCCCGAAAAAACGGCTGTTTTTAAAACTTTTTTTTTGCATTGATACATGTCCCCTGGGGCAGGACCCGGGTCCCCAAACACTTTTTATGACAATAACTTGCATATTAGCCTTTAAAATTAGCACTATAGATTTTTCGAGTCCCATAGACTTTAACAGTGTTTGCATATTCACACACATTTTTTGTCTGTTCGCATGTTCTGCCGCGAACCGGGGGGGTGTTTTGCGCATCCCTACAATCAGTCGTAAGGACAGTGTTAAGTAGAGCCTTGAAATAAAAGACATCAACGCCAATAGAGCTGCATTCATCTCATGTTTACTTCAGAATATGCACTGTACATACAGCGGATCACATCTTTCAAGGGAATGTGATACAGAATACAAGTTGATACAGCCTTTTATAGAAAATCATAACATTGCAGTCTATGGCGGGCACAAACCCAAAGTTACACATCACAAAGTGCGTATTTTACCACATATTTCAACATAACTTTTAGCCAGCTTTTTGGGTCAGCTTGACCTGGCTAATTTATAGGTGACAAGTTATTTTGACAAAAAGGAAGAATAATTATTTGAAAGGATTTAATGTGACTTTCAGACAGGGACTTTCCGTATCAACATCTTTCCATATCACATCATTTCTGAGAATTGTGTCATGTCATTGGCAGAACATTTAATGTCAAGTGGTCAGCTACATGTGTTGCAATACCAAAAGAATTCAGAAACATTTTAGTGAAAAATAATAAGAAATACAAATTCATGTTGAAGAGGAACTCTGGATACATAGCAAGATATGGCTCATATATTTCATAACTTCACAGCAGCATAATATGAGGAGAGAAGCTTAGTAGAGTCAGGGTGTCTTAGCATTTTCTCTAATGGAGGTATGGTGATAGGATTGTCTAGAAAGCCAAACTGAGCATGAAGAGCATGACAGAGTTGGTAATAAAAGAACAGGTATGAGCGTGGTAAGTCAAAATCAATGCGCATTTGTTGAAAAGATTTAAATCCCTGTGTGTCATATAGGTGGCACAGGTATTTGACTCCTCTAGAGTACCAACGTTGTGGATCAGGTAGAGAGTACAGTTCTTTCAAGTTGGGATTGAACCACAGAAGGTTATTTGGGGAGGCTGACCGTGAGACTTTAGAATTTTTTTTATTTTTTATAAATTCTTTATTTTTCAATAGATTTCACATTACAATTCATCACAATCTTACAGTGTTTTTTTTTTTTATAACATCCTTAATACTTCCATCTAACTTTATACATTGTATTACCTCTTGAATAATTCCTTAGCTCAGTGTGAATTCTCCTATCAAAGAAAGAAAAAAAAACAATAAGGGGAGGGAGAGGAAGTATAACCCCCCCTCCCTTCCTTTCACCTCCCTCCTCCTCCTCTCCCCACTGAACACTCTACCCTTCTAGTCTGAATCACTTTACAAGTTTTGCACCTCATCCCTATACACCAAATAAGGGGCCCATGTCTTCCGGTACCTCCCATCTTGATCTTTCATTGCCAAAGTAAGATTTTCCATTTGTTGGATTTCTGCAATTCTAGCAAACCACAGTGCTCTAGTTGGAGGGCTATCCCTTTTCCACAGGACAGGAATACATGCCCTTGCTGCTGTAAGAAGATGTCTCAGCAAAGAGTTTTTATATTTTTCCACTGATATAGGATTGTCAAGTAATAAAAAAGCTGCCGGTCTATCTCCTAGGGATGCCCCTGTTATTGTTTTAATGGTTTCAACAACCATTCCCCAAAACAATTTTTGCACACTCCCAAAAAATGTGCAGTATAGTACCCTCTGCTTCATGACACCTCCAGCAGACATCTAACATTTGGAGGTATATCCGGTGTAATACAGTAGGTGTTCTATACCACCTAGTGAGAATTTTATATCCCCCCTCCTAATATCTACTTGCTACTGATGCCTTTTGATTAAATAGCAAGATCCTGTCCCTCTGCTCTTGGGATAATTACATATCTAAATCCCTCTCCCATGCCTGGAGGAAAGTACGTTCTTGCGGTGTTTCTAGTCCAGTTAATGTGGCATCAAAATATGACAGCAAGTGTCTCATTGACTGCCCCTTCAGGCATGTCTCCTCAAACCCTGTCAATGCCCTGACTACTCCGTATGTATTTGACTTAGATTGAATAAAGGCATCTAGTTGCATCATCTTAAAAAAATCTAATTCTGGTGCTATCTCTCGTTCAAGCTCTATTTTTGTCATTAAGCGGTTATCCAATGAAAAATGGATGAGCCTACTGATACCTCTACAATGTATTGCTCCAAAAAGGGGCCGTTAGACCCGGCCGAAATGCCGGCGTGCCTAAAATCGGGGTCAACGGGTTAAGATGTGTCGAGATGGGTGTTTTTTTTACATATCTTTTTAGTCGTTCGCAGGGTGGCGCCTATCATCGGATGTTTCCTTACTTCCAATGGCACATCAGCTTCTGGTATCCATACCAGACCATCCAATGAAATATCTATCATCGCCTGTTCCATTTGTATCCAGGGTTTCTTCCTTTTAAGCCTGCACCACTCCTCCACTCTGACTAAATGTGAAGCTTCCTGATATCTTATTGGGTCCAGAAACCCTATCCCTTCTTTTCCTTTAGTATGATAGTATAGTTCTACGTACTCTTGCTGGCTTCCCGGCCCAAATAAATCTCAGAAATCTAAGATCTCTTAGAAGACTTGGGGGATCTTAATTGTCAGGGTCTGTATTTAATACCAAAATCTTGGCATCACATTCATTTTTATAATATTTGTTCTCCCGAACCATGTAAAGGTTTCTTTATCCCATCTCAAGAGGTCGAGTTTGATTTGTCTCGCCATTGGTGCATAATTAAGCTCAAATAGCTTATTTAAAAGTTCTTCTGAATTTTTGTCCCTAAATAGCTTATATGGGATTCAGTCCATCTAAAATCAAACTGTGTAGTTATCAAATGTAATAGGGACGTATTTATTTCTATCCCCATCGCCTCCAATTTCCCATAGTTTACTTTAAAATTGGATATTTCCCCATATTCACGTAACTCCGACAGCAGGGACGGAGGGGATATAACTGGGAAGGTTATAAAAAAAATTAAATCGTCTGCATATGCCGTAAGTTTCTGTTCTTCTCCTTTTATTAATATCCCCTTAATGTTCAAATTTGCCTGTATTTTTCATAAAGGTTCTATTGTCAGAATAAAAATAAGGGGCGAAAGTGGGCATCCCTGTCGTGTTCCGTTTTGAATGGGAAAAGGCTCTGAGCTTCCATCACCTATCTTTACCCTGGCGCTTGGTGTTGAGTATTAATTGGAAACCCAGCTCAACATCCCAGCTCCCAAGCCTATGTGTTGTAAAATAGCTTTTAAAAATATCCAATCTACCTTATCAAAGGCTTTTTCCGCATTAGCGGAAACTAACATGAATGGTCTCTGTTGCCTTTGTGCAAGGTAGATCGTATTCACCACCCGCTGTGTGTTCTCTCTTCCCTCCCTCCTAGGGGTAAATCCTACCTGATCTGTATGTATTATGCCCAGTATATGATCTACTAATCTCATGGCTAGGATTTTTGTGAACACTTTAAGATCTACATTCAGCAATGAAATAATGCGATAACTAGGGCATTGGGAGGGGTCCTTTCCTTCTTTTGGGATAACTGTTATGTGTACCAAAAGCATTTCTGTCGGAATTTGCTTCCCTTCGCATAATGAATTATAGGCTGCTATGAATCTCTGAGCCAGTTTCTCAGCAAAGCTTTGTAACATGACCGGGTGTACCCATCTGGGGCCTGTCCCTTACCCAGTTTCAGGAGTTTTAATGCCCTCATAAATTCCTCTGTTGTAATTGGTACATCAAGTTCTCTGGCCAGCATTGGCATTTCTGTTTCTTTAATATACTCCCTGGCCGCCTCCCATTTCTTTTGAGCATTTTCTGGGGTGGATTTCCCTTCTAGTTGGTTCTCATAATACTCCTGCGCAATTTTCTGTGGGGTGTTAACCATTTCATCTCTCTGCATTTTGATTTGTGTAATATGATTTCCTGCAGTAGTTTCTCTAAGAGTGTTTGCTAGCATTCTCCCTGGTTTTTTCCCCAAATTCGTAAAATGTCTGCCTCCCTCGGGTTAATTTTGCTTTTTCTTTATCTATAAGCAAGAGATTGAACTTTTCACTTTGGCCAGCTAATTCTTGTTCTATTAATTGTGCCTGACATTTTTTGTGTACTGTTTCCAATTCCCCAATAGATTTAAGCAGTGAGTCGATCTGTTCGTTAAGTTTCCGTTTCCTGTGTGCCCCCATGGAGATGAACATACCCCTCATGATGCACTTATGTGTTTCCCATATACAGAAGGGCGTTGTTTCCCCTGTGTCATTTATTGTAAAAAAGGATTCCAGTTCCTGCCTTAGTTTTCCCTCATATTCGGTCTCTTTAAGAAGGGTTTCTTTGATCTTCCAGTGCCATTTTCTGGGTTTTGCCTCCCCCATTTCTAGCGTACAGCTTATCGGGGCATGATCTGAAAGGGTAAACTATCCACTAGAGGCTTCTATAAGGGATGTAATTATATTTTGGGATACCAAAACATAGTCAATTCTGGTATATGTCTTATGTTTTGCAGAGAAAAATGTGTAATCCCTATCTTGTGCGTGAACAGCCTTCCAACTATCTATCAATTGCAAATCTTGTAAGAGTTTTTTCACTTTTCTCAGTTTGACGTATGATAGATGGGAGGAACCTTTTGATGAGTCCCTCATTGGGTCTAAAGCCATGTTAAGATCACCACCTGACACCAGGATTCCCTCCCTGTGTTGTTGCACCATTTGCAGATATATCTCCAAAAAGTTTACTTGATCTTTGGTAGATTTACATTTACCAGTGTAACTTTTTGATGGCCCAGGGTTCCTTTCACTATAAGGAGATGTCCATCCTCATCCGTAAGTACCCCAGATTCATTCCATGGCATCTGTTTTGATACTATAATGTTTTGATACCCTACAAGATTTAGAGGTCTG
The DNA here is from genome assembly GCF_042186555.1 of Aquarana catesbeiana. Taxonomy (NCBI): domain Eukaryota; kingdom Metazoa; phylum Chordata; class Amphibia; order Anura; family Ranidae; genus Aquarana; species Aquarana catesbeiana. The sequence goes on along the minus strand of NC_133328.1, from coordinate 242,963,861 downwards.
CAATGCACTGTGATACACTTTCGGGAATCTATGGTTTTTACAACTTGGAATTTTGTCCCTTTTAAAATGTGTCTCCTGTAAGAAATAATTTGGGATTTAAGTCTTCCTAATTCCGCCATAAGTCTTATCCGTTTCTCTGGGATGTTTAGTTCTTTGACATTATATGATGTAAAGGTTATCCTAGTCATTTTTACAGTCGGCTAAGTTTGAGAGAGAAGTAAAGAGGAGGGAGGAAGAAAAAAAAAAATGATATTCCCTTCCCCGGAAGCAAAAGCTCCTTGGGTGGATAGGTGACTGAGTTCAACTCCGGACCAGTCCTCTATCCTTAAAAAAATTAAAAAAACAGAAACGCCTCCGACTTTTCCTCCACCCGGAGGAGAGGCATTTATTATGGGGGGTGTTGTCAAGCAGGCAAGAGTCTTGCACTGAGATCTTAAGAAATTTTTGAGACAATCAATTGAAATAGGGAAAGTGAGGTAGCCAACATAGACATGCCCGGATGGGCCGGGACACGATTTCTATATACAATATTACGGAGGGTCTCTAGAGAGGAGGCAATAGCTCTCTCAGTAGTAGTACAGGCGTTTGCCGCAACTGGGTGCAGCCAGTCATGAATGAGGCCAAATAGTGCCATTAGAAGTTAGGAAACGCCAAGCCCGCCAGATGTGTTGGCAGCCTCAGTGTCTCTATTACCGTATCTATCTGCCTGAAAATGGATTTGGGGATTTTTCAAGGGGGGTTGGCTAGGACATATAATAACTTAGGTAGATATATCATTTTAAGAGTATTGGCCCTTCCCATGAGGTCCAGAGGTAGGTCCATTCATTGCTCAGTTTGTATTTGTAGCTGGGTCAATAGGGGACATAGGTTATTATAAATGTAAGAGGTCAAAGGTAATTGCACTATAACCCCCAGGTATCTAAAAGAGGACACCACTTGCAATCTGGAGTCCGGGTGAACCTGCAGAGATGCATCAGGATCCAACAGAAAGAGATTTCATTTGTCCCAGTTCATCCGGAATCCAGAGTAGTCACCAAATACGTTGATTTCGGACAGCAATGCCCCCAGCGAATCACAGGTGTCAGCCAGGTATGCAAAAGAAACGGGCATATTAGGTGCTGAAAGTGGGTGTACCATTCAGCTGGGAATCCGTCTAGGCCCAGCGTCTTATGTGCTGGTAGCTTCCTCAACAGAGAGAGGTGCCTCCAGTTCCTCATGCCTCTCAACCGATACCGCGGGGAGAGATATCTGGGCCAAGTAATCGGTTAGTTGAGCGTCAGTGTAGTCTACTCTGGAGGAATATAGGTCTTAGTAGAAGTCTAGAAAAGTTTCCATAATATCCCTAGGGGTGTCACTAATCTGGCCCTGTGTAGTCAAGATACGAGGAATAGAAATAGTGGTGTGTTCAGATCTAGTTAGGTCAGCTAAAAGGCATCCAGCCTTGTTACCATGCTCAAGGTCCAATAAGCGGAGCTCATATTCTCTGCGGCACTGTAACCAAGTGTCCCATGTAGTGGGACTGGGGTCAGTGGCATAGGCAGATTCTGCAGAGGTCATAGCTGTCTCCAATTCCACAGTATGTTGTTGAGTATTATTTACGTAAAATGCCAGTAATGGACATAAAAGTACCCCTCAACGTGGTCTCAAAGGCCTCAAATTCTGTTATTGGGTCTGCTGTACCCGAGTTCTTATTCCAATACTCAACAATACCCTTCCATTCCCCAATACCACCTCATCCTCTAGCCAATGTGAATTCAGGCGCCACATAGTCTGGCCTGAACCTGGAAGAATATAGAGATCTACAGACAGGGGGGCGTGGTCAGACACACCCCTAGGTAGGTATGATACAGCAGAGACAAATAGGAGATTGTCCCGTGTAACAAATGCCAGATCTATGCGAGACATTGTGTGGAAAGAGTCCGAGTGGCAGGAGTATTGACTTACATCCAGGTGTTTCCAACGCCATATCTCAGTGAGCCCGTGGACCTGGGCCCAGTCAGTAAAGGAGGTAAACAATCTACCCCCACCCCCAAGCGGTTCATGGTCGGGTTCATTACAGCATTAAAGTCTCCCACATAAAGAAGAGGGCCAGGGGGCCTGGATAAAAGCATAAGTGACAATTTGGTTAGCACATCTGCGGAAAATGGAGGTGGGGGACATAAACATTCACCAAGGTGAGCGTCACAGAGGCAATTTGTGTTACAAGTACAATGTACCTTCTTTCAGGATCTGATTTAATTTGTAATATCTCCGCAGGGAGAGATTTTTTGCCAGCAAAATAGAGACCCCTCTAGAGTAGGCCGTATGGGTAGCATGATAGGTCTAGCTGATGAGCTAGCCATGGTCGCTTAAGGGCCCTCAGATTTGAACCAATAAGATGTGTTTCTTGGAGGCAGATGATGTGGGGACGGTGTTTTTTCAAGACCAAAAATACCAGGGACCGCTTCTGGGGGGAATTCAACCCCCTAGTATTCCATGAATTTATCTTTAACTGTTGTGTCATAGCAAGTCAAGCAGTTCATAACTAGCATCAGGGGAGTAGAAAACATAAACAAATGGCAAATGAGGTTCAATGTAGAAAAATGTAAAATAATGCATTTGGGTGGCAAAAATATGAATGCAATCTATACACTGGGGGGAGAACCTCTGGGGGAATCTAGGATGGAAAAGGACCTGGGGGTCCTAGTAGATGATAGGCTCAGCAATGGCATGCAATGCCAAGCTGCTGCTAATAAAGCAAACAGAATATTGGCATGCATTAAAAGGGGGATCAAATGCAGAGATTAAACGATAATTCTCCCGCTCTACAAGACTCTGGTCCGGCCGCACCTGGAGTATGCTGTCCAGTTCTGGGCACCAGTCCTCAGGAGGGACGTACTGGAAATGGAGCGAGTACAAAGAAGGGCAACAAAGCTAATAAAGGGTCTGGAGGATCTTAGTTATGAGGAAAGGTTGCGAGCACTGAACTTATTCTCTCTGGAGAAGAGACGCTTGAGAGGGGATATGATTTCAATTTACAAATACTGTACTGGTGACCCCACAATAGGGATAAAACTTTTTCGCAAAAGAGAGTTTAATAAGACTCGTGGCCACTCATTACAATTAGAAGAAAAGAGGTTTAACCTTAAACTACGTAGAGGGTTCTTTACTGTAAGAGCGGCAAGGATGTGGAATTCCCTTCCACAGGCGGTGGTCTCAGCGGGGAGCATTGATAGCTTCAAGAAACTATTAGATAATCACCTGAATGACAGCAATATACAGGGATATGTAATGTAATACTGACACATAATCACACACATAGGTTGGACTTGATGGACTTGTGTCTTTTTTCAACCTCACCTACTATGTAACACCTACTATGTAACTATATAAACGTAACATTGGAGGTCATACCACACATCACATATAAGAGCATAGATGTATGAGTTCAAGCGTAAGGCATTATTTAAATCAAAGGAAGCACATATATTCATGAAAAACCAAAGTGTGGAGAGCGCATGCACGAAGCTGCTGAGCAGTCATGAATGCTTAGAGCTCCGCTGTCACTGGGACAAAAGCGGCCTTTTATCTACAAGTCACGGTCGAATACCGCATCTCTACGGTAACCCACTTACTATTAAGACAACAGGACACAAATATATACAATGTTTAACGGGAAAAAAACAAAACTGAAACAACAAGCAGGCAAAGAAAGGCTGACAAGAAATGCTCCTAACATGACAGCAGCGCAATCTTCCCGTTCTGCATTACCTCAGAGACAGACACAAAAGGGGAACTCTACCTATTCTCCCTCACAACTTGCTGACTCTGACCTTGAATATGGATTAACACCAATAACACTACAGAATATTCCTAATAATTCGGATATTCTTAGTCAGTTTGAACGTGTTTTACAAAAAGTCCTCCAAAATACCTCAGACACAATAACAGAAAAACTGACAAGGGAAATTCATGAGGTAGGGCGCCGCACATCCATCTTAGAACACAAAATGGAAGATATAAATGATATCACTAATACTCATACAGACGAGCTAGAAGCCTTAAGAGAAGAAAATTTTTCTCTTCACACACGTCTGGAAGATTTCGAAAATAGAGCCAGGAGATCCAACTTGCGACTCCGTGGTATACCTGAAACTATAATAGTTCTTCAATCAACAATTACAGCACTTTTTCAGGAGTTAGCCCCATCAATCCCCATTGAACGACTGGAGATGGACAGAATTCATAGAACTCTGTCCCCTAAAAAAGAAGAAGGTCCCCCCAGGGATATTGTAATAAAATTACACTATTTCAGAACAAAGGAACAACTGATGGAAGCTGCACATAATAAAGATACATTAACCTTTCAAGGCCATCGCTACCAAGTATTCCAAGATCTCTCACAACAGACTCTCTTTAGAAGAAAAGAGATGAAACCTCACCTACAGATTCTCCAATTTCACCACATCACCTATCGCTGGAGTTTTCCATTCACCCTACGATTCACCCATAAAGGTACAACATATACCTGCAAGAAATTGGACGACCTACTAGCTGCGATTTAGGAGCTTTGTTTGTCAATTCCAGATAACTCGACAGAAGGCTCCAAAGGCAGAGCATCATCTAACTCACCCAGGGCTCAGCAAGAACACCCAACTCAACTAGCCCACTCCATTACCAACAAAAGGAGTCGTTTTGCATCACTACCTCCTCCTGAAGAACAAATGGACTGAAATCTACTATGGTTATTTTATTTAAATGAAACCTTTTTCCTATTGTTACTATATTAATGGTAACCAATTTCAGGTAAATTCAGAATAAGGATCAAATAAAATAGGGGGTGATTAGTTCCCCTAGGTTTGAAAGGCAGTGCCACATCCGATGTATGAATACATATAAAGAAAGGATTCCCCTAAATGGACTTTAACTGCACTTAAAAAAGAGTAGAGATAGTAAAAAGATATGGTAATATGTAAAAAGTATAAAAGTTTATTTATTTGAAAACAACACGTATTAAAACATTATATGCATAAGGTTCAACGAAACATCTATATAATACATGAATTCAGTATAGTCACTGAATGGTGAATTTTTTTACCTGTACCTGGGGGAGTGGGAGAAGATGTTTCTCGCTGATGAGAACCTTACCCAGTACACCAACCACATTATGGGATGGTATCGCTATATAGATGACATTTTGGTCATCTGGGATGGCCCCACCAATGTACTCGAGCAGTGCCTATTAAGGATGAATAAAAATTATTTTAACCTAACTTTCACGATGTCTTTTGACAAGAATCAGATAACCTTCCTAGACATAGAGATCTATAAAGGCGAACAAGGCAAACTATGCAGCAAGCTTTTCAGAAAAACCACCGAGGGCAACACAATACTACATGCTACCAGCTTCCATCCACAACCCCTCATTAATTCTATACCATATTCTCAATATTTGAGAATTAAGCGTAATTGTACAGACGAGGATACGTTTATAAGGGAGGCAGGGAATTTACGAGACAGACTACTAGCACAAGGTTATACCCACACTTCCCTAAAAAAATCTTTTAGAAAAGTAATGAAAAAACCTAGAAATACTCTTTTCCAAACCACCAGGCATAAGGATACAAACCCATTATGAATTATTACGACATTTAACCAACAGCATCGTAAAGTTAAACAAATTATTGAAAAGTACTGGCACATGTTGACCCTTGATCCATCCTTGGGTCACTTTGTAGCCAGACAAACCACAATTCACATTTAGAAGAGCAACATCCATTAGTGATAGAATTGTCAACAGTGAATTCAAAAGTGAATCAATGAGAACACACTGTAAATATAAGGGTACTTTTATTTGCGGCTCCTGTCACTACTGTAAGTATATGATGACACAGAAAAATCCCACCCTTCCCAATGGGAAAAAATTCTATCCTAAACACTTCGCCAACTGTAAAACCACTGGAGTGGTTTATCTACTCCAGTGTAGCTGCAGTTGTTTCTATGTGGGTAAAACGAAGTTAGAATTCTGGAAAAGAGCCTACAGACATATACTTTCTATGCAAACCTGTGATCCTGACCTCCCCCTAGGCCGCCATGTCTCAATAGTACATGGAGGGAACTTTCCTAGAATCAAATTCTTAATATTAGACTGAATACATCCAAGTCCCAGGGGGGGCGACTGGAACAAAATCCTCCTCCAAAGGGAATTGAGGTGGATTTATTTACTAAAAGCTACCTCACCTCCAGGTTTAAAAAAGGCTGTTTGCTTCAAACCATTCCTCGAAGGCTTTAGCTCCGGTGGGATGGAGAAATAAACAACATCTAATCAGTATTTGACTACTTTTAACACCTATATTCTCCTTACGTTTCCCGCTCTTTATCAATATGGAGATATGTCCCTCCGGTTATATAATATCAGCATATCTTTATTTGAATGGAATGGAAAAATACTGTACATGATTTATATATGTTCAGAATTCCTGTTGCCTCGTCCATGACATACATGTCTTATATATTTTTAATTTCTACTTTATTTTACTTTTAAGACATGGGATTATTAAATCATACATGATCGACATAGAGATCCCTGAAACCACTGTGCAATATACAATATATTTACCCTATATGTTAGGGCAATATTTTGCGCTTAATCTCTGAATCAGTTTAATATTATATACATTTACTCGACATTGAAATAACATTTAATCAAATTATTATATATGTGATGACATGTGTGATCATGGACAAATATTTTACAACTAAAATATGATTAATATTTTTCTGGATGTGTTCCTGTTTTGCCTTGTTATATCAATACATGCTATACGTTAATATTATGGATTACTATATATAATACTCAATCTGTATTTACAAAACCAATCTGTCTCGTACTGTTGACAGCTAGCTTATTTTAAGCCATGAAATGAACCTGCATAACATCATGTTTGCCCTTTACCCATACCAACCAAATTACTATAAATCCTAATAGATAACTCAATCAGAGAATACACATTCTGTGTTCATGTTGGTGTATTATTCCTTTATGTGGTTTTTGTTTGTCCATATATGTACTTACATCATTATATTGGTTCTGATGTCAGTAGCTATGCTTATCTGCCCCGATGTTACTAGTTCTGCATATCTGCTACCAGTCACCCACTCAAAATATGTTATTGTATGTGTATATATCTTTGTTTCTGTATCAACGTTGCTTTTCCTACTTTGGCCACATATAGTCTTTTTTGCATTTATCATCCAGCATTGTTGTTTTCCTTTATACTCAGGAATCCCAATATGCTTTTTATAATTCAACATTTTGTTTCCTTGTCTCCTCAGGTCTCCCGTGGATGCGAGCGACCGGAGCGGTTACCCGGCATGGAAAGCCGCCCAGACCTACCATCTGGGCGGCACTGTGAGAGGTCAGCTGGGCGATCGTACATCTCCGCCCACGACCTCCATCTTGCTACTCTGGCAGACATGCGCAGTCCGCCGGTGTGGCATATCGTGTCGGTGGGCCGGGTGTGCGCGACGCCGCTCCAACGTGATAACGCTGGCGCGTGCGCAGTAGAGGCGGCGCCGCGCACTTACGGCTCAGGGGGCAGTTCGGAGGTTCCCCTGACAATGAGCTCCAGTAGTCAGCTGAGCGCAATTACTGGCGCCAGCTGATTCGGAGCTCATCCCATAAAAATGCTAGATTCACTCACTCCCAGCTCGAGTGTTGCACATGCTGGATGCGTGACTGGCTTACTTCTGGACTTACTTTAAAAGGTATCTTCTAAATATGTATATACTCCCTAAGTTGGTTTATATGTGTATATTATAAAATTTCTTTTTAAACCTCCCTCCCTGAAGGCTTAATACTATTGTCACTTTAAATTAACATACAATCTATGTTTGTTACCAAAAGACCCTGCTTATACTAACCATTATAGCTGTCATTTCTGCAAGATATTCAAATAATTATTTACACTGATTATACTTAAGCCTATAAAAATAGATCCTTTTGGATAGCCATTGAGCTACATAAGTATACAAGGCTATATGAGCAATGTAAGAAATTCTACCTATTTTTTTTTTAATTAAGAATATGGTTATTGTTTATGATTATCCCTACCAATACACTTCTATATAACCATAGTTTAGCAATATTAATTTCATTTGCTATTTTCCAAAATGTACTGTTTCTCTCTATGTCTACCTTTCCACCCACTCCAATATAATATCACATTAGCTTATACTCCTATAAATTATTCTTGCTTTCAGCTACTAAGCCTTTTTACTACCAAGATGCATGACATATGCCTCAAATTGTAGTAGACATATGATATCTATATACCATTGGTAAAACAGATTTCTTGTCTTACACTATATATTTAGAAACCGCAGCCTCTTTTTGAAGCCTCGCAATATTAATATCACTCAAAGACTCTCCACTCCCCAAGCTGTACTTTAAATTCCCTCTTTTTCTACACATAGGGATTTCTCTTTTTGCCCCAGTATATCGCTCCGGCCGCTACGCATCCGTGGAGGACGGGGGGTAGGTGAAACAATACACCTCCTTAATGAGATTATTATCCAATGATAATCCTGTATAACAACTGTGATGCCTAAGGGACAGCAACCTTACCAGCACAAATGTCCAATGCTATTCTATCTTCAACCTCTTTTTAAACAAATCAACGAAACACATCATGTAAGTGACTTGTTGATCATCTAACTCAAAGTGGATTAATACATACATTTCCACGTGTTGTGATAACTTACTTATGATTTTATATTCTAATTACCCTAGATCAATTTCTCTTTTCTTCTACACCCCTGAAGAAGGACTAAAATACTGTATATCCCGAAACGCGTTGGGTGTGAAAAGAGCATTTGTGTAAAAAAATTCACCATTCGGTGACTATAATGAATTCATGTATTATATAGATATTTCGTTGAACCTTATGTATACAATGTTTTAATACGTACCATATCTTTTTACTATCTATACTCTTTTATAAGTGCCGTTAAAGTCCATTTAGGGGAATCCTTTCTTTATAAATAAGGATCAAATAGTCCATCCTCTGTGATTATCTGCATCCTTATGATTTCACTTATGCAGAAGTTATTCAATCGTTTGTAAATTCTAGTTGTTACCAATCTTTAATATACCAATATCATTCTTTAGGTTTAGTTTAGCTAATACATTGCTCTTTTTATAAATGCATGAAGTAATGCAAAATTACAGAAAAACACTTCTATTACATTATCCTAATAATAACAATTATATTATTAGTGACTTGTATTATTTTATAATTGTTTGTATAACCTTTGAAGAGGCTGCCTTGGTCCCTGAGACAACCCACTGCGCCTCTCAATAGATCCTCGAGTAGCCGGATTTACTGACTGGACACTCTTTGGACCACTTGTACCCACCGGTTGGTGATATTTCACCACCCCTTGGATACTAGCTCCATATAGGAGCTACATTCCTTTTTATTTAAAAACAACTTCTCATCTACAGCTTTAAACTAGGAATTTTACTTATTCTACTTTTCCTATTTAATCCCATTTTAATCTTTTCTCCCATCCTTTCCTGCCCCCTCCCCCCTTTTTTTTTATTATTTTTATTTTCTTTCTCCCCTCTAGAGCATAACCTTCTTGGGCATTATCACAATAAGGCATTTTTATAATCCCTAATACCCTTTTTAAAAGATGTCTTTAAATGTACTATCGCTAAATGTCCAGGGTCTCAACTCACCACCAAGACGAACAAAAGCCTTTCATTCTTTTTCATCACTTTCCGCACATGTAATATTTCTGCAGGAAACACACTTCTCAAGACAGTCCTCCCCTAAATTTATAAGTCGCCAATACTCACAAGTCTATATGGCCTCGGCCTCTACAAAACAAAGAGGAGTGCTGATCGCATTTCATAACACAACACCCTAGACTTTACATAAGGAAATAAAAGATCCTGAGTTTCGCTATATTACACTTACAGGTCTGCTGTTAGATAATGAAATAACTATAGTTTCTTACTATGCTCCCAACAGAAATCCTCTTTCGTTCCTCTCACACTTGTTCTCAGTAGTTGAATCTCATAAAAAGGGTACCCTCATGATGTGTGGAGGCTCAAATCAAGTTATATACCCAATTTTAGACAAATCCCCTATACCACTACAACCTCAACGCCTTAATTTCAAACAGCTCCTTGATCAACATTCTTTTATTGACTCTTGGCGTGAACAAAACCCTAAAAGAAGACAATATACATATTATTCCCATCCCCATAAAACGTTTTCTCGTATAGACCACCAATTCGTCCACATTGGCACTTCACCACAAATACATAATTCCTTAATCATCCCATGTGCAAGGTCAGACCACAACGCGGTCATGACGTCCTTCTCATCCTTTATCCCTAGGCCTAACCATAGATCCTGGACTATAAATGACAATCTATTAATTGACCCAACATACCACCTAAAAATAGAAAAAGCCATTCAAGATTACATCACTAAGAATTTACCAACAGATATTAATCCACTGAATTTATGGGAAGTTCTCAAACCTTCCATTAGAGGAGTCTGTATCAGCCAGACATCTTATCTCCGTAAACTGAAACAGCAAATGCAAAACAAATTGGAGGATGCTTTTTATAAAGCCTCTGAAATGTTCCAAAATTTGCCTTCTCAAATACTAAGCTTGACTATGATAAAGCGAAATTGGAGCTTGATCTTTTTTTGACAGACTCAGCTATACAGACTCTTCGCAAAACTAAACATACATTATATATGAAAGCTAATAAGCCAACCACATTCTTAGCATTAACTTTACGCAGAACTGACCACATTCCGAAGCCAATTCGACTACAAATCACCAAAAACACATTTTCTAGTAATCCGCAAAAAATGATCAATGAGTTCCGCAGGAAACTCAAAGACTTGTACCAAAATACACAAACATTCGATTCAACAAAATTAGATACATTTTTATCTTCTATTCTTCTCCCAACTCTCTCTGTTACCCAACAAGAAGCTTTAGATAAACAGATCACTAATATGGAAGTCATATCTGCAATAAAATCCCTAAAGTTGCACAAACGCCCAGGCCCTGATGGATTCTCAGCCACTTTTTATAAACATTTTCTACACTACTATCCCCACTTATGACAAACGCATTTAAATCTCTCTTACAAGGATATTCCTTTAACACGGAATCCCTACTAGCTTCAATATCTATGATTCCAAAACCGCATACAGATGACACGTCATGGTCCAATTATAGGCCAATCTCAAGCCTTAATATAGACATAAAAATATTAGCTAGGATCCTATCTATTAGACTTAATCCAATTATTGGTACCCTAATTCATAAGGACCAAACGGGTTTCATACCTTCCAGACAAACAGGTGATAACATACGTCGTGCTACCCTACTGGCTCATATAGACAGGTCTCGCAAAATCCCTGCCTGTTTCCTCTCAATCGATATACAAAAGGCTTTTGATACTCTGTCATGGTCTTAACTTAAAGCCATTCTTCATAAATGGGGATTTGGAGAGCGGTTCCAGGGATGGATTTCCTCTCTTTATCAAAGTCCAAAAGCTTATATATCCTATTCAGGTTACCGCTCAGACCCCTTTAATATAGAAAGAGGAACCAGGCAGGGATGTCCATTATCCCCTCTTCTATTCTCCTTGGCTATTGAACCCCTAGCTCAACTTATTAGATCCAATATAACTATAAAAGGACTTGAATTAGGCGGTCACCAACATAAGTTATGTTTATTTGCCGATGACGTTTTAGTATTTCTTACTTCGCCCCTACTATAAGCCCCAAATCTCATTGAAATACTTACACAATTCGGCAAAATATCTGGCTTTAAGATAAATCAGCAAAAATCAAAAGCCCTGAATATATCGTTATCACCTGATTTACTGAAGCAGTTACAAAACTCTGTTCCATTTACATGGTCGACAACACATATACCATATTTAGGGATCTCACTAACGGCTAATCCAGCTGAATTATACTCTGCAAATTATCCACCCATGCTAACTCAATTAACAACCTTAATGAGAAAATGGTCTTCTTTACCGTTAGCATGGATGGGTAGAATCACAGTAGTAAAAATGTCAATAATGCCTAAAATCTTATACCTGTTCCGTGTACTTCCTATAGATGTTCCTGCCTATTTTTTCCGAATACTGCAATGCAAATCAGCCCAATTTATTTGGGGTAAACTTAAACCACGATTACCACAAAATACCCTATATATGCCCCGAATCTGTGGAGGTTTAGGTGTTTCTCGAAATACTATTATGCTTCTCAATTAGCACAAATTACCAAATACCATGCCACAAAAGAAATCCCTCTTTGGGTAACTATAGAATCAGTGGAATGCGATCCACTTTCCATATCAAATCTATTATGGCTTTCGCCACCCCAATGTCGTTCAATAACAAATCCAGTCACAAAACATAGCCTATCAATTTGGCATAGACTTAAATTCCGTTTTGGTCTCCAATCTCCACTAAACCCTCTCCTCTCCTTTTTACACAACCCCTCCTTCTACCCAGCTTGGACTTTACCTTTCCTACTTTAAAGCCTGGATAAATGTGGGTCTTACACAAGATCATCACTTCTATGACTCTGATAAACTTGTTTCTTTCCCTACAATAAGCAAATCACACAATATACCTAGTAATGAAACATTTAGATTCTTACAAATTAAAAACTTTTTGTCCCAAAACGTCCCCACAAACTTGACAACTCCAGATTATACTACATTTGAACAATCATGTATGTCAGATCCACACAAACGAGGACTTATCTCTGACTTATACGCTCAACAACTTTCACAAATAAACTCCTCTCCCCCGTCTTATACTTCCAAATGGGAAACTGATTTTAACCTTCCTCCAGACACACTGGATTGGACACAAATCTGGCAAACTACTAAATCAGCCACACCCAACATAGTTGCCCTTGAAACAAATTATAAAATTCTTACCAGGTGGTATCTAGTGCCAGCAAGAATATCAAAATCCCTTCCCCAATACCCCCCTCATTGTTTTCGTGGTTGCAACGATATAGGTACACATCTGCATATTTGGTGGACTTGTCCAATAGTCCAAACTTATTGGACAAAAATATTTAATATTCTTCTCTACAATGTTTGAAACCCCATTGCAACCAGATCCAATGGTAGCCCTCCTAAATAATAAACCACGAAATGTAACTCAACGCCAATTTAAACTCTTACTATATGTCACAACAGCTGCAAAACAATCTATAGCAAAAGCTTGGAAAACCAATAAGCTTTGTGATATATCAGTAAAACAACGTGTAACTCAAGCTATGATCCATGCTAAAATGGAGGCAATCATACTTGATAAACTGGACAAATTTGAATCTTTTTGGCTTTCATGGATAACACACATACTACCACCAGATTTAAACTATTCAATTATTTTACCCTAATGAAATCTACCACCTTATGGACTCTAATATTATATGTTCCCTTATATATTTAACCATTCGTTTCTCTCTAGAGACCCCTAATTCCCTCCAAATTCCTTTTAGATCCCACCTCATTTTCCCACTTACTAGATTTTATCTTTAGTGATGTATAATAAGAACATATGTCCTTACATACTTATATTGAATTACTATATGGTTAGACAAAATATGTTTTTTTTTTTTTCAGATACAAACTAACCATACCTTAGATGGGGGTGTTCTGGTGGGGCGTCCATTCATCCGGGACATGCCAGGCCAAATAGCCGGACCTTGGCCCTGGTTGTGTGGGTGTCTCTCTAGGTCATCTCAATCATTTCTGATTTATCTAACATAGTTTCATTTGTATGTCTCATTATTATGACATAATGTTATTTTTTCTTTATTTATTTATCTATTTATTTATGTATTTTTAAGTTATAATGGATTTATTATTGTTATAATCTTATACTTCAGATATGTATACTGAAAAATAGATTTTTTTATTGCTTTCTTCACGATAATTTAACTATTATTATACTAATAATTATTATTGAGAAGTTTCTTTCCTCATAATTTGTAACCTTACATAAATTTAAAACCAGTATTGTAAACTTGTATTGTTTTAATCTCAATAAATTACTTGAAAAGGAAAAAAAAAAAGAAAAACCAAAGTGTAAAAAAACCTGTCAAAGGCAACAAAAACAACAAAAAAAAAAGAGAAATCCCATTCCACCCTCCCTGCTCGGCCATCCCAAACATAGCGAGCCTTGGATCCCTAAACCAAAAAGAGAAGAAAAAAAATAACCTCACACTCAGTGAGGTTAGAACTGGTATGAGGGTAATGTGGAATCCGGCTTTGCTCTCTAAACAGAAAAATAACAGTAAAGGGTTCCATTCCAGGATAGGAGTCTACTGCATGTAAGATGATATATAAATAGCACCAGGCCTTCCATAGTTTAGTAGACACAACAATTAGGATTATGAAAAAGGTCCAGTACAGGAGGGCCGGGTACAGTAGGGTAGTACTTCTGTAAGCTGCAGGGAAAAAGGCAGCAATCATCCTGAGAAACATAGTCAGCATAGGAAGGCAGTGTAGGCTAACATGGTGACTGCATATGCAGGAGGTAGAGGATCAGGGAAATGCCAATCAGTACCCAGGCAGCTGCCAATCAGTGCCCATCCCCAATGCCTGCCAGTGCCATCAGTGATGCCTATCAATTTATTAGTGCCGCATATCGGTGCCCATCAGTGCCACGTATCAGTGCCCATCAGTGCAGCCTTTCAGTGCCCATCAGTGTTGCCTATCAGTGCCCAGCAGTGCCACCTATGAGTGCCCATCAGTGCCGCCTATCAATGCCCATCAGTGCTGCATATCAGTGCCACCCATCAGGGCCGCCTACCAGTGCCACCTATCAGTACCCATCGTCAGTGCCCATCAGTGCCACCTTATTGGTGCCACCTCATTGGTGCTGTCTTATCAGTGCCTATCAGTGCCACCTTATCAGTGCCCATCACTGAAGGAGAAAACTTACTTATTTACAAAATTTTATAACAGAAACAAAAGAAAACCTTTTTTTTTTTTCAAAATTTTAGGTCGTTTTTTATTTGTTTAGCAACAAATAAAAAACGCAAAAGTGATCAAATACCACCAAAAGAAAGCTCTATTTATGGGAACAAAATTATAAAATTTCTGTTTGGGTACAGTGTAGTATGACTGCGCAATTGTCATTTAAACAGTGACAGCACTGAAAGCTGAAAATTGGCTTGGGCAGGAAGGGGGTGTAAGTGCCTGGTATTGAAGTAATTAAGGAGACACTGTACACTTGCTGTCACAACATTGGATGTTGGAATACAGAAGCTGTACTGGGCCCTTATTTGAACTAGCCACTAGCTGAAGACACAGAACACCTACAACAAAGGACTCCTCTTGCTTCAGTTTGCTATAGTTTGCAAATAATCTGTTAAACATTTCTAAATATTTGTGTTCATTCTGGGATTGTGGCACCAGGTGCAGAAGGGAGTAGTTTGACACCAAGCTGGTAATTCTCCTTCCCTTTTCTTACCTATGGTCATAGGTCTTTTTCAGGTTACAAGTTGCTGTTGCTCTTTCTTATCGACATTCTATGTCCTTAATTATTCTGTTTATTGTATTAAAGGTAGTAATTTCACATTTGTCTATGCTATACCTTGTTGGTCTGCTAATTGCAAAACATTAAATAAAGAATTATTTGCTTACTGTGTCATAGTTTGGTGTCTGCATTGTTACAATCAGGAATGACTGAACCCAGGCTGTCAGAGGGGTCGGGAGACTTACAAGGTCAGGGCGACCACTGGGGTCAAGCATCTTTAAGCGCCCCTTAATATTTAAAGTGACCACCATTTACCTTTAAAACAGCATAAATTCTTCTAGGTACACCTGCACACAGTTTTTTGCAGGAACTTGGCAGGTAGGTTGTTTCAAACATTTTGTAGAACCAGCCACAGATCTTCTGTGGATGTAGGCTGCCTCAAATTCTTCTGCCTCTTCATGTAATCCCAGAAAGACTTGATAATGTTGAGATCAAGACTCTGTGGGGGCCAAGCCATTACTTCCAGGACTCCTTGTTCTTTACGCTGAAGATAGTTCTTAATGACATTGGCTGTATATTTGGGGTCATTGCCCTACTGCAGAATAAATCCATCATGCTTCAATGTTACCTGCAGACACTTATTATTGTACAGCTCTCCAGCCTTTTGGTGAACAACCTGGCTCCAGCTACAGCCAAATATTTCCAATTTTTACTCATCAGTCCGGAGCACTTGCTGCCATTTTTCTGCTCCCCACAGCCCTGATCCCAGGACCAAGCCTGGGACTGAGCTATAGTGGGACAGCTTACTAGAACGTGTGACTGTCCCAGCAAATCAAGGATAGTTTGCAAGTATATAAATCTAAAGGTGAAATTGCACTGATAAGCATATAAGCAGCTGGAAAAACAATCAATATAAATTGTGTATGAGTAAAATAAAAAAGAATGTCACACTAAAATACTCTAAATAACAATGAACAAAAATGATATCCAATATGAGTACACATTAAATAAAAAAGTAGTCCCAAAAGGAAATCAGCAGTCTCAAAAATGATAGCTGTGATGAAAAATATCCCAAAAGAAAAGTGAATCAGTAAAGATTTTAATGTACATCAAAAATTTTCCAAGTGCTCCACCACCTGTATGTGCAATAAAAACTCTTACAAGAGTTGGTAGACTCTTTGATCATAAATAAATGTAAGGAAGGCATGTGAATTTAAATGGTCCCTGTTATAGAGAATATACAACCTCCGGATCACCACCATATCCTCATGAACACCTCATTGGCAGATGGAGTTAACCAGCATGAAGGGAAAGCCGGGGGAGCCACATAGTGTGAAACCATATAAAAACAATTAATAAAACAAGTAAAGACTACTTACAAAATCACAGATGATAAGCGCTTATAAAAACAATCAATCCCAGAATTCGAATAGACCACTTCCTGGTTTCGGAATATGTGATGATGTCACAAGTGGTAGCTCCACCCACCCAAGCTACTGCTCGTGACATTATCATGTATTCCGAAATTGATAAATAATATTAAACAAAAAATGTCAGTTTACAAGCTGCAGTGTTGTGTGTGCATGAGGCCTAAGTCTAAAAATCTATCAAGTCCAATGCTGCTTGCTGTATGACGAAAGAGATCAAGCACAAAGACTCATTGTGCAGCAATTAAAAACAGATCAATTCATTATAACAAGTAATCAAGATGCACTCATAAAACGTGTAAAAAGGAGGACATGCAATCCTCTTTCAGAGAGGTCACTGAACTGCTCAATCCACATGTATGCCTGGTGCCAAGAAAGCCTGGCCAGTCTACAGAGGAGATATTGCTGCTGTAGCTGGTTCCAGGTTCTGCAGAGCTCACTTTTTAGAAGCTGTAGGAGGGCTAGATGAACTTTAGGGGTCTCATCATCAACTAGCGGGCCTGAGTAGATCGCTCCACCATGGATACCACCTGACCTGCAGATTTGGGGTCTCCATGTCTGACCAAACTCTGAAGAACGCCAGACGGTAACTTCACAAACCGTTCAATCATTTGGTGACCAGACAGATCCTCTGGCTGCAGCCATTTTTTAACAAGCTTGGTCAGTTCTTGAATTTGGGACCTTGGTAGCCGATCTGGTTGATATCTCTCTTTGTGCCATTCCCGAAGTTGGTCAACCTACCCATCTCCCCCCCCAATGATATGATGACTACTGGGGGAATAATCAAGAAGCAGCAGGTGAGCAAGTACAGATTCACGCAATAAATGAAACACTAGCAGGAAGATCTTTGGACTTTAGGTCCTCAGTGACAGCTTCATTTCCAGCAAGGAGAACATAAAGCAGCAAAGTAATTACATCGTCAAACACCCCTCCACATCAATGACACTAGCAGTCAAAGGACTTAAACTCACAATGCAGATATACAGCTATGAGGCTTAAGGCACAGGAATGCCTAGATGGCACAGTAACGTGCCAGAAAGAGCACTGCTATTTTTCAGGAGTTCAAAGACAAATGGTTGATTTTTCAGGGTTCGGATTAGTCTCATTTTACATTTCAAGGTGTTCTCTAGAACATAATTCATCACTGTTGAAGTTCAGGTCCACATAAGTATATAGTAGGGATGCACCCATATACTGGCCATCAAAAATTATCACCCAAAAATGTAGTTATCAGCGTTTTGCCGATAGAAAAAAAAAAAAGTGTAGATAATTCTGCGTCCCATTGACTGCAATGCAAAATTGCGTCCCATTGACTTCAATGCAAAATCACGTCCCATTGACTTCAATGCAACCCCCCCCCCCCCATTGACTGCAAAGCAAAATCACGTCCCATTGACTTCAATGAAACCCCCCCCCCCCCATTGACTGCAAAGCAAAATCATGTCCCATTGACTTCAATGCAAAAAAGCCAGCCACATTAATTAGATAAAAAAATTTAAAAATAAATGTTCATTTTGGTTTTGGTTTTCGGTCAAGTGCATCCTAAATTTTCGGTTTCAGCACCTGAATTTTTGAATGTTTCATTCTTTCAGTATAAAAAGAAGCAGGGATTTAATTTTCTTTAGAGTTGTTTAATAAATTAATTTCATTAATCAGAAATAAAATTTGATCAAGAGTGCAAACTGTTTCTCTACACAAATATTTTGCTAACTACACTAGATGAAGATGGCAATAGGTTTGTTTAACAAAAACACAGTCTTGTGGGCAATTTTACCCACTGAAAATCAATGCAATGCAAATTGGGATTTTGGAATTCTGTACAAAAAAAAATGACTATGCTTTCTGACCCAGATGTTCAGAAAACGGTTTGTGCTACAAAAAAATTAAATATTACACAGTACTGCCATGCAAATTTTACAGGCTGTGACACTATGTAGCACAAATTAGGGCACATCCATGGGGTTTTGTAATTCTTTACAAAGATTTGATTTTGTGCGTGTTTAATGCATGGATGCTTGGTGCACTTTTTCAATCCTTGCTGAAATTCTAGGCAACACACAGAGACATAGTAAAGGTTTTCCCAACAATTCCCCTTCTCTAACTATATCTTATATTTTTATCTTTCCCTACTCACTAGCACATCCTAAGCCCATTCACATTAAAATGATCTGTTGCAGTGATGTGAGTTGCTTTAAGGTAGTCCATTCATTATAAACACCCCATAACAAGAAAAAATGTACAGAGCCCTTTTTTAAAATGTAGCACACCACATTACATAGTATGTGCGTTGTGGTGGGCTGCAGTGTGTTGGATGGGAATGGCATCAAAACACATAAAGCAGGTGCATTTCCAAGCGATGTGGTAATGCACAATAACGCATGTGGTAAAAACTTGTGATTTGCCCATGTAAGGCAAAACAACAAATTCACATTGATTTCAGTGTGCTACAGATCAGGTGACTACCAATAAGAAGTTAAACCCTAACAAACGTTTCTTGTTTGCTCTCTTTTAGACTGTTAAATATACCACTGAAAGTGTTTTTTTGCACTTATTGAACAGATATACCTGTTGAAAAATTCTGTGAATTTGTAACTTCCTGTGTACATTGCTTGTGCTACACTGAAAGCAATGTTATCAGCCCTGCCCATTTTACGTCTGTGGACTACAGAACACCTCCTCACTATGTTATGCAGATGAAAAGGGCGTGCCCTGTAGTGCAAATGACAAATGAGCAGCTAGGTCAAGGTGACAACAATGCTCTTCCATAGATACAATACAGTGAGGGAGTGTTGTTTTCCTAGGACAGATGTGTGTTACAGGAAGGATTGCCTGGTGAAAATAAAGGAAAACAAATCCGACAATAGACAACATCTTTTGAAAAGCTTTGCATCTTGATGGCTGTATCATATTAAAAACCATTGCTTCTACAGGAGTTTTGCTTTTTTGTCTGTGAAAACAGCTCTATGTTATCCTATATGACCATGTACATTAGGACGTTTAAAGGCATATTTTAATGTCAGCGTTTAGAAGCTGAAAAGAAAAACCTTCTGATTTGCGTTTTTGAGAGAGGTATTCCGGCAGAAAAAAAAGCTAAATGCTTTTAACCACAGCCCCAGAAGATTTGGCTGCTCAATGACCAGGCCATTTTTTGCGATTCGGCACTGCATCACTTTAACTGACAATTGCGCGGTCATGCGACGCTGCACCCAAACAAAATTGATGTCCTTTTTTTTTTTCACAAATACAGCTTTCTTTTAGTGGTATTTGATCACCTCTGTGGTTTTTATTTTTTGCGCTATAAACAAAAAAATGGGGGATGGAACTGTCTAGGAGAAGAGAGCAGCGGCTGGTACAGAAGTGGTTAAACACCTGTACAAAAAGGCTCTATATGAGCGAACAAAATGTTTCAGTGTAACTTTTATGTGAATAAAAATATCTTTGTCGGGTCAACAAGTGGTTGATTGTCCATGTTTTTCTGTCCTGGAACCAAATTATTTAAAAGTGGTCATTTCTTTTTTATGTAATACAATTCTTACATAGTTACATAGTCGGTAACGCTGAAAAAAAGACAATAGTTCAACCTGTGAATGTGTATGCGTATCAGTGTCTATAATGATTACCCATATCCCTGTATGTTGTTTCCTTTTAGATGTACGTCTAAGAGTTTTTTTAAAAGTATATATACTCCCTGCAGTCCCCACCAATTGTGGTAAAGAGTTCCACATCCTTATAGCCCTAACAGTGAAGAAGCCCCTATGCAGTTTAAGGTTAAACCGCTTCTCCTCCAGTCTCATTGTGTGCCCCTGTGTTCTTCCCCCCCCTGTAACCAAGGCAGTAGGCTTCTGTCCGGGAGCGATCAGACGTGAGGGGTAGGCCATCCATTCGTGGCCCCCCCCTCGCGATCGCTCCCAGCCAATGAGAATCTTCCTCTGCCTCTGTATAGTAAACAGAGGCAGAGGAAGTGATGTCATCTCTCCTCGGCTCGGTATTTTCCGTTCCGGCACCGAGGAGAGAAGACATCGATGTGAGTGCACAACACACACACAGTAGAACATGCCAGGCATACATTACACCCCCCATCACCCCCCCGATCAACCCCTGATCACCCCCAATCACCCCCCCCCCACCTGTCTCACTGACACCAAGCAGTTTTTTTTTTTCTGATTACTGCATTGGTGTCAGTTTGTGACATTTAGGAGTGGTAGGGCAGTTAGTATAAGCCCCCTTTAGGTCTAGGGTACCCCCCTAACCCCCCCTAATAAAGTTGTATTAGTGTCACTGGTGACGCTAGATAGGGAGGTAAATATATAGGTTCACCGTCAGCGTTTTATAGCATCAGGGCCCCCCATATACTACCTAATAAATGTTTTAACCCCTTAATTGCCCCCTAGTTAACCCTTTCACCAGTGATCACCGTATAACTGTTAGGGGTGACGCTGGTTAGTTTGTTTATTTTTTATAGTGTCAGGGCACCCGCCGTTTATTACCGAATAAAGGTTTAGCCCCCTGATCGCCCGGCGGTGATATAAGTTAGGTTTTAGGGTCAGATAAGGTCTGCGTCACCCCAGGCAGCGTCAGGTTAGCGCCAGTACCGCTAACACCCACGCACGCAACATACACCTCCCTTAGTGATATAGTAACTGAACGGATCAATATCTGCTCCGATCAGATCTATACTAGCGGTTTAGGGTTCCCAAAAACGCAGTGTTAGCGGGATCAGCCCAGATACCTGCTAGCACCTGCGTTTTGCCCCTCCACCCGGCCCAGCCCAGCCCAGCCCACCCAAGTGCAGTAGCGATCGATCACTGTCACTTACAAAACACTAAACACATAACTGCAGTGTTCGCAGAGTCAGGCCTGATCCCTGCGATCGCTAACAGTTTTTTTGGTAGCGTTTTGGTGAACTGACAAGCACCAGCCCCAGGCAGCGTCAGGTTAGTGCCAGTAGCGCTAACACCTATGCACGCACCGTACACCTCCCTTAGTGGTATAGTATCTGAACGGATCAATATCTGATCAGATCTATACTAGTGTCCCCAGCAGTTTAGGGTTCCCAAAAACGCAGTGTTAGCGGGATCAGCCCAGATACCTGCTAGCACCTGCGTTTAGCCCCTCCGCCCGGCCAAGCCCACTCAAGTGCAGTATCAATCAATCACTGTCACTTACAAAACACAACAGACATAACTGCAGCGTTCGCAGAGTCAGTCCTGATCCCTGCGAATGCTAACAGTTTTTTTGGTAGCGTTTGAATCAGTCGCTGACAGTCAGGTGCTTTTTTTCTTGTGAGTCTCACTACTGTACCAGTAAATTTAGAGACCAAAATGTCAAATCAAAGGTACAGTAGTGATGAGGCCTACACGTTTCTGAGCATGACAGATAGTCAAGTGGAAGTCACTCTTCTGTCAGATTCAGGCTCAGAATACGAACCTGTAGCTAGCAGCGGCACCCTGACAGATAGCTCTGATGACGGAGTTGTGGCGATCGCTAACAGTTTTTTTGGTAGCGTTTTGGTGAACTGGCAAGCACCAGCGGCCCAGTACACCCCGGTCGTGGTCAAACCAGCACTGCAGTAACACTTGGTGACGTGGCGAGTCCCATAAGTGCAGTTCAAGCTGGTGAGGTGGCAAGCACAAATAGTGTCCCGCTGCCACCAAGAAGAAGACAAACACAGGCCCGTCGTGCCCATAGTGCCCTTCCTGCTGCATTCGCCAATCCTAATTGGGAACCCACCACTTCTGCAGCACCCGTACTTCCCCCATTCACATCCCCAACCAAATGCAGTCGGCTGCATGAGAGGCATTTTCTTTATGTCCTCCCAAATATCCCTACCCAACCAACCCCCCAAAAAAGTTGACGTGTCTGCAGCAAGCGCAGATATAGGTGTGACACCCGCTATTATTGTCCCTTCTGTCTTGACAATCCTGGTCTTTGCATTGCTGAATGTTTTGAACGCTACCATACACTAGTTGAGTATTAGCGTAGGGTACAGCATTGCACAGACTAGGCACACTTTCACAGGGTCTCCCAAGATGCCATCGCATTTTGAGAGACCCGAACCTGGAACCGGTTACAGTTACAAAAGTTACAGGTGATATATGCCGAAGCGTGGGGGCAGCAGGGGCGGAGGAACGATTTGCTCCTACCTTTAGCGGGAGGATGCCCCCCTGTTTCGGCATATATAAATGGTGCATGTATGCCCATCATTAGAAGTGGGTGGATGAACGGAGGTATTCTAATGGTGGGCATACCCACCGATCAATCTCTTTTTTCGTTCAGCCCACAGGCTGCATGAAAAAAAAAAAGATTACAATATATGCCCAACAAGGACCAGCAATGTACTGGTATGTTGCTGGACTTTGAGTGGTTATACCAGAATGATGCCTGCAGGTTTAGGTATCATCTTATTGTCATTCTTTTCAGCCAGCGGTCGGCTTTAATGTAAAAGCAATCCTAGCGGCTAATTAGCCTCTAGACTGCTTTTACAAGCAGTGGGAGGGAATGCCCCCAAACACCGTCTTCCATGTTTTTCTCTGGCTCCCCTGTCCCAACAGGGAACCTGAGAATGCAGCCGGTGATTCAGCCAGCTGACCATAGAGCTGATCAGAGAACAGAGTGGCTCCAAACATCTCTATGGCCTAAGAAACCGGAAGCAATGAGCATTTCATGACTTAGATTTCGCCGGATGTAAACAGCGCCATTGGGAAATTGGGAAGGCATTTTATCACACCGATCTTGGTGTGGTCAAATGCTTTGAGGGCAGAGGAGAGATCTAGGGTCACTACCTATTGCAATCATAGGGGATATTTACATTCCCTGAGATAACAATAAAAATGATTAAAAAAAAAAAAAAAACTAAAGGAACAGTTTAAAAATAAGATAAAAAAGCAAAAAAAAATAAAGAAAAAAAATAAAAGTACCCCTGTCCCCCCCTGCTCTCGCACAAAGGCGAACGCAAGCGTCGGTCTGGCATCAAATGTAAACAGCAATTGCACCATGCATGTGAGGTATCACCGCGAAGGTCAGATCGAGGGAAGTAATTTTAGCAGTAGACCTCCTCTGTAAATCTAAAATGGTAACCTGTAAAGGCTTTTAAAGGCTTTTAAAAATGTATTTAGTTTGTCGCCACTGCACGTTTGTGCGCAATTTTAAAGCATGTCATGTTTGGTATCCATGTACTCAGCCTAAGATCATCTTTTTTATTTCATCAAACATTTGGGCAATATAGTGTGTTTTAGTGCATTAAAATTTAATAAAGTGTGTTTTTTCCCAAAAAAATGCGTTTGAAAAATCGCTGCGCAAATACTGTGTGAAAAAAAAAAAAAAATGAAACACCCACCATTTTAATCTGTAGGGCATTTGCTTTAAAAAAATATATAATGTTTGGTGGTTCAAAGTAATTTTCTTGCAAAAAAAAATAATGTTTTCATGTAAACAAAAAGTGTCAGAAAGGGCTTTGTCTTCAAGTGGTTAGAAGAGTGGGTGATGTGTGACATAAGCTTCTAAATGTTGTGCATAAAATGCCAGGACAGTTCAAAACCCCCCCAAATGACCCCATTTTGGAAAGTAGACACCCCAAGCTATTTGCCGAGAGGTATAGTGAGTATTTTGCAGACCTCACTTTTTGTCGAGTCCATGAAATATTTTATATTCTGACACAAGTTGCGGGAAAAAGACAATTTTTTTTTTTTTGCACAAAGTTGTCACTAAATGATATATTGCTCAAACATGCCATGGGAATATGTGAAATTACACCCCAAAATACATTCTGTTGCTTCTCCTGTGTGAGACTTTTTGGGAGCCTAGCCGCGTACAAGACCCCGAAAACCAAGCACTGCCTTCTGGCTTTCTAAGGGTGTAAATTTTTGATTTCACTCTTCACTGCCTATCACAGTTTTGGAGGCCATGGAATGCCCAAGTGGCACAAACCCCCCCCCAAATGACCCTATTTTGGAAAGTAGACACCCCAAGCTATTTGCTGAGAGGTATAGTGAGTATTTTGCAGACCTCACTTTTTGTCACAAAATTTTAAAAATTGAAAAAAGAAAAAAAAAAGTGTTTTCTTGTCTTTCTTCGTTTTCAAATGAGAGCTGCAAAATACTCACCATGCCTCTCAGCAAATAGCTTGGGGTGTCTACTTTCCAAAATGGGGTCATTTGGGGGGGGGGGGGGGTTGTGCCATCTGGGCATTTTATGGCCTTCAAAACTGTGATAGGTAGTGAGGAGTGAAATCAAAAATTTACGCCTTTAGAAATCCTGAAGGCGGTGATTGGTTTTCGGGGCCCTGTACGCGGCTAGGCTCCCAAAAAGTCCCACACATGTGGCATCCCCGTACTCAGGAGAAGCAGCTGAATGTATTTTGGGGTGCAATTCCACATATGCCCATGGCCTGTGTGAGCAATATATCATTTAGTGACAACTGTTTGTAAATTTTTTTTTTTGTCATTATTTAATCACTTGGGACAAAAAAATAATATTCAAATTAATATTCAATGGGCTCAACATGCCTCTCAGCAATTTCCTTGGGGTGTCTACTTTCCAAAATGGGGTCATTTGGGGGGGGGGGGGGGTTTGTACTGCCCTGCCATTTTAGCACCTCAGGAAATGACATAGGCAGTCATAAATTAAAGGCTGTGTAAATTCCAGAAAATGTACCCTAGTTTGTAGGCGCTATAACTTTTGCGTAAACCAATAAATATACACTTATTGACATTTTTTTTACCAAAGACATGTGGTCGAATACATTTTGGCCTAAATGTATGACTAAAATTGAGTTTATTGGATTTTTTTTTATAACAAAAAGTAGAAAATATCATTTTTTTTTCAAAATTTTCGGTCTTTTTCCATTTATAGCACAAAAAATAAAAACGGCAGAGGTGATCAAATACCATCAAAAGAAAGCTCTATTTGTGGAAAGAAAAGGACGCAAATTTCGTTTGGGTACAGCATTGCATGACCGTGCAATTAGCAGTTAAGGCGACGCAGTGCCAAATTGTAAAAAGTGCTCTGGTCAGGAACAGGGTAAATCCTTCTGGGGCTGAAGTGGTTAATTCCTATGCTGGGGTCCTCATAGATCGCTATCATGTCTCCTCTCAAGCGTCTCATCTCCAGAGAGAATAAATTTAGTATTTGCAGCCATTCCTGGTAATTGAGGTCCTCCAGTCCCCTTATTAGTTTTGTTGCCCTTCCTTGGACTCTCTCCAGTTCCAGCACATCCCTTCAGAGGACTGGTGACCAGAACTGGACGGAAAACTCCAGATGAGGCCTAACCAGGGTTTTATAAAGTGGCAGAATTACAGTTTTGTCCCTGGAGTATATGCCTTTTTTATGCATGCTAATATTCTGCCTGCTTTGGTAGCTGCAGCTTGGCACTGCATGCTGTTTCTCAATCTGTCATCTATTAGCACCCCTAGATCCTTCTCCATCCTTGAGTCTCCCATTGATTCTCCCCCTAGTGGATATTTAGCATTTATGTTTTTTGCCCCCAAGTGCATTACTTTACAATTTTCCACATTAAACCTCATTGGCCATTTGTCTGCCCACTCTTTATTTTGTTCAGGTCATTCTGCAAAGTTTTAATTTCCTGATGTGAGTTTAATACTCTGCTTATCTTTGTGTCATCTGCTAAAACTGAGACTGAACTAGTTATCCCATACTCTATATCATTTTTAAATATATTGAAAAGAATTGGTCCCTAGACAGAACCTTGGGGTAACCCACTCACCACTCCAAACCAGTCTGAGTACATGCTATTGATCACTATTTAATTTATTCATAAACGACCTGGAGGATGGGGTAAACAGTTCAATCTCTGTATTTGCGGACGATACTAAGCTAAGAAGGGAAATAACTTCTCCGCAGGATGTGGAAATGTTGCAAAAAGATCTGAACAAATTAATACATAGTTACATAGTTAGTCAGGTTGAAAAAAGACACAAGTCCATCCAGTTCAACCTTAAAAACAATAACTAAATAAAATAAAAAATATCGTACAATCCAATATACCCAATTTTATACCCACAGTTGATCCAGAGGAAGGCAAAAAACCCCAGCAAAGCATGCTCCAATTTGCTACAGCAGGGGGAAAAATTCCTTCCTGATCCCCCAAGAGGCAATCAGATTTTTCCTGGATCAACTTATGTACATTTAGGAAAGTATCCAGGCCTTTCTTAAAGCAATCTACTGAGCTGGTGAGAACCACCTCTGGCGGGAGTCTATTCCACATTTTCACAGCTCTTATTGTGAAGAAACCTTTCCGTATTTGGAGATTAAATCTTTTTTCCTCTAGACGTAAACAGTGTCCCCGTGTCCTCTGTGTTGACCATAAAGGGAATAACTCAACACCAAGTTCACTATATGGACCCCTTTTATATTTGAACATGTTGATCATACCCCCCTTATTCTCCTCTTCTCAAGAGTGAATAAATTCAGTTCCTCTAATCTTTCCTCATAGCTGAGCTCCTCCATGCCTCTTATCAGATTGGTTGCCCTTCTCTGCACTTTCTCCAGTTCCCAGATATCCTTTTTGAGAACTGGTGCCCAAAACTGAACAGCATATTCCAGATGAGGTCTTACTAATGATTTGAACAGGGGCAAAATTATATCTCTCTCTCTCAGGAGTCCATACCTCCATATCTCTTGATACAAGAAAGGACTTTGCTCGCTTTGGAAACCGCAGCTTGGCATTGCATGCTATTATTGAGCTTATGATTTACCAAAACCTCCAGATCCTTCTCCACCACGGATTGCCCCAGTTGTACTCCCCCTAGCATGTATGATGCATGCATATTCTTAGCCCCCAGTGCATAACTTTACATTTCTCAACATTACACCTCATCTGCCACATAGTCGCCCAATTAGACAGTGCATTGAGGTCATCTTGTAAATTGGAGACATCCTGTAAGGATGTTATTGCACTGCATAGCTTGGTGTCATCTGCAAAGACAGAAAAGTTACTTTTGATCCCAGACCCAATATCATTTATAAAGATATTAAAAAGTAAAGGTCCCAGCACTGAACATTGGGGTACACTACTGATAACCTTGGACCATTCAGAGTAAGAATCATTAACCACTACTCTCTGAATTCTGTCTTTTAGCCAGTTTTCTATCCATTTACAAACTGATATTTCCAAACCTGTAGACTTTACCTTACACATGAGCCGTGTGTGGGGAACTGTGTCGAAAGCTTTTGCAAAATCCAAGTATACCACATCCACAGCCACCCCTCTGTCCAAGGTTTTACTTACTTCTTCATAAAAAGAAATCAGGTTTGTCTGACAACTTCTGTCTTTCATGAATCCATGCTGTCCGTTGCTTAATTTTTTTTTTTCCAGCAAGAACTCGTCTATGTGGTCTTTTATTAAATGCTCCAGTATATTCCCGACTATAGAAGTTAAACTAACAGGTCTATAATTACTTGGTTTTTTGATACTTTGATCCCTTTTTAAATATAGGCACCACGTTCGCCCTGCGCTAATCCAGTGGCCCTATTCCCATCATTAATGGGTCCCTAAAAATTAGATACAATGGCTTTGAAATTACAGAGCTCAATTCTTTTAGGATCCGTGGGTGGATGCCATCAGGTCCAGGTGCTTTATCCACCTTTATTTTGTCTAAATATTTCTGCACCATATCACTTTTGAGCCATTGTGGATCATTCGGGGCTGTGTCAATACCACCCCCATTATGGACATGAGCTCCCCCATGCTCTTTTGTATACACAGAGCTGAAGAAAGTATTTAATAAATCAGCCTTCTCTTTGTCCCCAGTCACCCACTCTAGATTATTTTGTTAAGGGCCTACATACTCAGACCTGACCTTTTTACTATTAATATATTTGAAGATTTTTTGGGGTTTGTCCTACTATCTTTTGCAATCTTTCGTTCGTTTTGAATTTTTGCATCCTTGATTTCCTTTTTACATATTCTGTTAAATTCTTTGTAACATTTAAACAACACTATTGTTCCTTCATGTTTATATTTTTTAAAAGCTAATTTCTTCTTGTTTATAGCTTTTTTAACTTTGGCCATGAGCCACATAGGTTTTGTTTTTAGCCTTTTAAACTTATTGCCCATGGGAATATACTTTGCAGTGAGGCCCCAAACAGTCTTTTTGAAGAATTCCCATTTCTGTTCTGTGTTTATCAATGCAAATATTCCCTCCCAGTCTAAATCCTGGAAAGCAGCCCTCATCCTTGGAAAATTTTCTCTCTTGAAGTTAAATGTTTTTTATCTTTCTTGTATGTATTTCTTGTTTACAGCTAACATCAAATGAAATCATGTTATGATCACTGCTACCCAGGTGTTCCTTTATCTGGACATTAGTAATAAGCTCGGCATGGTTTGAGATTACCAGGTCCAACAGAGCTTCATTCCTAGTTGGGGCCTCAATAAACTGGACCATAAATTTGTCCTGTAATAAGTTTATAAATTTTTGCCCTTTAACTGTCCCAGCAGTGCCATTACTCCAGTCAATTTCTGGGCAGTAAAATCCCCCATTATTATCACCATCCCAGCCCTTGCAACCCTTTCCATCAGTGCAAGGAGCTGAGTCTCCACCTCCTTGTTAACACTGGGTGGTCTATAACAAACTCCAATGATTAACTTTGAACTACGCCCATCTACATGCAGTTCCACCCATAATGCTTCAGACTCATCACTCTCCATCAACCAGGTCCTCTTTCACACTTGCTTTGAGATCACTTCTCACATAGAGACAGACCCGGCCACCTTTCCTTTGTACCCCGTCTCTCCGAAAGAGTGCATAGCCAGGAATATCAATAGCCCAGTCATGTGAGGATTGAAGCCAAGTTTCAGCAATACTGAATACATCATAGCTCTCCTCATGCACTAGAGCTTCCAACTCACCTATTTTGCTTGGCAGACTTCTGGCATTGGTGTACAAACACTTTAATGCATTATTACATTTTGCTCTGTTGTTTTTCAGAGCAAGATGACTGTAATTGGGTGGGCAACTACATGGCAAATGAGGTTTAATGTAGAAAATGTAAAATAATGCATTTGGGTGGCAAAAATATGAATGCAATCTATACACTGGGGGGAGAACCTCTGGGGGAATCTAGGATGGTAAAGGACCTGGGGGTCCTAGTAGATTACCTGCTCAGCAATGGCATGCAATGCCAAGCTGCTGCAAGCAGAATATTGGCATGCATTAAAATGGGGATTAACTCAAGAGATAAAACGATAATTCTCCCACTCTACAAGACTCTGGTCCGGCTGCACCTGGAGTATGCTATCCAGTTCTGGGCACCAGTCCTCAGGAAGGATGTACTGGAACTGGAGAGAGTCCAGAGAAGGGCAACAAAACTAATAAAGGGACTGGAGGACCTTAGGGACAAAGCTTTTCTGTGAAAGGGAATTTAATAAGACACGCGGCCATTAACTAAAATTAGAAGAAAAGCGGTTTAACCCTAAACTGCGTAGAGGGTTCTTTACTGTAAGAACGGTTAGATGTGGAATTCTCTTCCACAGGCGGTGGTTTCAGCGGGGAGCATTGATAATTTAAAAAAAATATTATATAAGCACCTGAATGACCACAACATACAGGGATATACAATGTAATACTGACATAAAATCACAAACATAGGTTGGACTTGATGAACTTGTGTCTTTTTTTCAACCTCGCCTACTATGTAACTATGTAACTACCCTTTGCACCCGTCTTTGTAACCAGTTTTTTTACCCAAGCACAAATCTTATGGTCCAAGCCTGCAGACCTCAGCTTGTAAATTAAGCGTTTATGGGGGACTGTATCAAATGCTTTTGCAAAGTCCAGATACACCACATCCACATCCTCCCCCTGTCTAGATGGCAGCTCACTTCCTCGTAGAATGTTAGCAGATTGGTCTGGCAGGAACA
Organism: Aquarana catesbeiana; assembly: GCF_042186555.1. Lineage (NCBI taxonomy): Eukaryota > Metazoa > Chordata > Amphibia > Anura > Ranidae > Aquarana > Aquarana catesbeiana. Next base: position 242,933,023 of record NC_133328.1, on the reverse strand, counting down.
TCTTCTCATAAATCCATGCTGATTACCACTGATGATATTCTTCTCCTCAGTAAAACTTTGGATATAGTCCTGGTGCTTATAGAGGGGAGATGGGGGGTCCTGATGCTTAGTGAGGAGAAGAGGGGGGTTCTGGTGCTTATTGAGGGGATAAGAGGGTTCTTAGTGCTTAGTGATGGGAGAAGGGGGGTCCTGGTGCTTAGTGAAGAGAGGGGCGGTCCTGTTGCTTAGTGAGGAGAGGAGGGGGGTCCTGGTGCTTAGAGAGGGAAGAGGGGGTCCTGGTGCTTAGTGAGGGGAGATAGGGGGTCCTGGTGCTTAATAGGGGCAGTTTGGGGCCATTGCCAGTCAGTGGGGGGAGGAGGGCACTGGTGCTCTTTACCTGGCTGCTGATTTTTCTCATCCGATGACTGATGACATCATATATTGCAAATCCCAGCAGAGGAAGCCCTTGGAAGTGTTCCTTTGCTGCCATTTCTCGTTTACTCGGCTGAGCTATCACTGCATGGGCTTCCCCAGCATTCATCCAGGCATGCAGGCACTTTTAGCAGCTCCCCAGTTTGCCTTTATTACTACTTGGACAAAACTCTTCCTCACCTCAACCATTGCAGTTTGCTCAGGAGCTCCATTAAAAGTCATTCCATCCAGTGCCTGCACCAGGTCAGGAAGACCGCGGGACAAAGTTTTAATGAAAGTGATGGACAGGCCTCCCTGTGCACCCATTGACTGAGGAGGCAGCAGGAAGCCTCCTGCTGCCTCCTCAGCCAATGGGTATCTCAAGTTTCCTCATTAGTCCCTCCATACTGCGTCCCGACGTGACTCGGGAGTCCCGGCCTGTTAGTGTACTATGTGGGCAGCTAGGAGGATGGGACGATCCTTTATTAAAGGGGATAGCAGCAAACCTTATGTACAGTCTCACTTCTGGGCCCCTCTGGTGCCCGGGCCCGGTACAGGAGGGCTGCCTGTACCCCCTTATCAGCGGAACTTGTTCCATACACTAACTCTATGCAGAACACTTCCAGGTTGCCATGTTGCATTGAATTTTACAGAAAATGACAAAGCTGCAAATAAAATATTAACATTAAATACTTCAATACCAGACACCCTCACCCCATTTCTGCCCAGGCCAATTTTTAGTTTTTAGTGCTCTTACACTTTGAATTGCAATTACTCAGTCATGCAAAGCTGTACCCAAATTAACTTTTCATCATTTTTGAGACAGATATAGCTTTCTTTTGGTGGTATTTAATCACCACTTTTTTTTTATTTTTTGTGATATAAAAACAAAATACCAAAAACGTTGAAAAAAATGCACTTATAAGTAATCCTTTTGGACAGTTTTTAGCTGTATTCCTGCAGCCATTGAGAACTATTGTGATAAGCTGTGATTGGCTACATGTATCACATGGTACAGGGAAGCGGTGCTTGGCCCTGTACCATGTGCTCAATGTGACCAATCACAGAGATCACAGTAGTTCTGAATGACTGTATGAATAGCAACCATCTTTACTACTGGACATGTGGTCACAGCAATCACATTACCAGGGCAGAGCACCACTGCTTGGTACTCAGACACAGCGGTCACACAATTGTGTCAAAATGCTCCCCCAAAGTGCGCCCCCATACAGATGTGTCCCCCCAGATCAATGCTTTTCTCATCTGGCCGTTTATTTGTAGTGGCCGGGAGGTAAGTAGCTAAAGCACTATTAAACCCAAAACCAAGAATATAATACATCGCAGCCTAATAATCCTTAAACGTGATGGTTGAATTAGTTTTCTGTTTAGGTTTTTTGCCCTCTGTTTTCACCTGGTGATCTGGCCAGTAACACACCCCCTGCATTACAGTGTATTCTCTCTGGATGAAGGAGCAACAGAAACACCTTTGGACAACATCATTAGATGTACTAGAGGATTTAGATACACAAATTGATCCAAACTCCAGCTCATATTGCAATTACAGCAAAAGGTTTTTTGTTTTTTTTGCGATAAAGGTTTTACATGAATAAATAAAAGATGATCATTGTAAGCACTCCTGTCAGTGGTAAATGGTTTCTCTCAACACTATAAATGCTACATTTGCAGGAGATCATGTTCTGTTGAAAAACAACAGCCTTACTTGCCGGATCACCAGGTGAAAAATGAATGAAATCCTAAAAATTAAAACAAATCCAGTCGTCACATCTAAGAATTGGTAAGCTGCAATATAATAAATGTTTGCTTTTGGGTTTAATAGTGCTTTACGTTACAGTTTTCCTTATCTTGTAAAAGTCACCCCTGGAGCCCTAATCTTTAATATACCATTGTTCATAAGCTGTTAAGGACTGAGGTTCAGTTTATGATCAGAGGGTCGACAAAAGATGAGCAAACCTGTTAGTTTTACTTATATAGTTGAAAAGATACTGGAGGTCGGGGCAGGAGGCGGAGCCTAGCGGAGCAGACATGCATTGTTAGAGCTCCACACCGCTGAGGAGAGAAGAGAAGGACAAAGCGGAGCCTGCAGGCTCAAAAGGTATCCATTTGAACCTTTTTACCCCAGGGAACAAACTGTGAAAGTTTGGGCAGGAAATATGGTACTGGGAGGAAACCGTGGCAGAAATAAAAATCACCTCACAAAGAGCTCACAGGCACTCACTGCAGCTGAAGCAGCTCCAGTCACCTCACAAGATACAGCATCAGGGCGCTCTCACAGACAGAAAATGTCACAGCAAGACTCTCCATTTGAGTCAGATACAGAACAAATCCTCTCACAAACTTCTCCACAAGCCTCCTCAGCATCCTCAGTAATATTATTACAATTTGAAAAGATGCTTCATAAGGCTTTAAAACAAACCTCAGACCAAATAACAAAAAGCCTAACCAAAGAAATAAGAGAGCTGGGAAACCGCACCGCAGCCTTAAAAATAAAAATGGATGAAATTGAAATTACAACCCAAGAAAATATAACAGAATTGGAACAATTAAAAAAAGAGAATTTAATACTTCAAACTAAGCTCGAAGATTATGAAAATAGAGCCAGACGTTCAAACTTGCGCATAAGGGGAATACCTGAAACTGTGACAGACCTGCAATCTACTATTACTGCTCTATTACAAGAACTAAAGCCAGATATCCCTATTGAACGTTTAGAACTGGACAGAGTACACAGAGCCCTCACAGCCAAAAAGAAAGACGGACCCCCACGTGATATAATCACAAAATGTCATTATTACAGAACGAAAGAACAAATACTAATTGCTGCAAGAGAAAAAAAGGAACTTAATTTTCAAGGACACAATTATCAAATTTTTGCTGACCTATCCCAACTTACTATTACTAAAAGACGATCCATGAAACCCCAACTAATGGAACTGCAACGCCACAACATTATGTATCAATGGGGCTTCCCCTTTTCAGTCAGATTTAACTACCAAGGTACAATTTACAGAAGCAGATCAGCAGATGAACTACAACAAACCCTTTTAAAATTAAATCTGACAGAACCCACAAGCAGCAACACTCCCACACGCAGAAGAATGGCATCATCTTCACCTTCAGGCAGCACCCAGAAAATTTCAGAACAAAATGGGAATCATCATTCTCACAAAAGAGGCCGTTATGCCACATCATCCATGGACCAAGAAGATTCAATGGACTGACATCCTAATTCCTGATATCTCTTCATTTATTATACTAAGAGATGGTTCTCTATAAAAAACCTGTATTTATAACTGAATGTAACTGCATTCTGATAGTCACACACTGTGTGGGATCATGTTACATTCCAGTTATTTTTCTTAATACTTCATATAGCCTTAGAATATATAAGTGAAATAAGGAAATTCTTGTTCAGTTATATATCATCAGGTAATAACAATAGATTTATTACTTTTTAGGACAAATATGTTCAATAATCCAGAAGTAATGGAAGCTTTTTCTTTCTTTTCTTAAAACAAATATATTATTATCTAACTTGTTCCTAGAACTATGTTTTTGTTTATTCTAATCTGAAGCAATACAACCTCAATTTTATGAGTTAACATATCTAAACAGTTACATATGAATAAAATATGTAATTGTTTACTCTAAAAGGGTTAAAATCCCAAAATAATTCAAACTATCTTCATCAATACCAAAGTTATTAACAGTACCTTTCTAACTACATTATTAAGCCTAGGGCAAGACTAACCATATACAACCACCCTGGAAAAAATAATTTCAACAAAAACTATATTCTGCACTCCAATTAATGAAACATCATTTTGATGTCTTTTGACATAGCACTTCTCTCCTGTAAGCGGAAGATCCGTGTACCCCCATTAGCCCTCCTCATTCTCCCAACCATATTATGTGGGAGTGTGACGAAGGCACTTATTCCCCTGAGAGAGATATTTATTCTCTTTCACGGGTAAATTGTGATTACTTGCAAAAAATAATTTATACAATGTATCATCTAAACTCATATGTTTTTTGTTTACTCTTTACTCCAGAATTCACTGGTTTCTTTTCTATCTATTCATCTCTTCAGTCCACACAGGTTGATCTGCGCAGTCAGCTCTGCATAACAAAAAGTAAGTCAAAACTATTTGATCTATTGCCATGGCACCACTGAATATACTTTCCCTGAATGTTCAGGGAATAAATGTCCCTCAAAAAAGGACCAAAGCCTTCCGTACTTTCCATAACAAGAAGGCTCACATAGCATGCCTCCAAGAAACACACTTCACCAAAGATTCTACTCCAAAATATATTTCTCCTTTTTATCAACAAATTTACACGGCTTCTGCCTGTACCAAGCAAAGGGGAACTCTAATTGCATTTCACCGATCCACACCATTCACCTTATCATCAGAAATTAAAGACCCAGAAGGTAGATACCTGATACTCATGGGTTATATAATGGATACAGCAATCACGGTGATTTCCTACTACGCTCCTAACAAACAACCTACACCATTCCTCTCACATATATTACAAGTGATTAATACACACAAAATAGGAACAGTGATAATGTACGGGGATTCGAACCAGGTCCTCCTCCCATTTCTAGATAAATCACCTTTTACACCATCCAAAATAACCTCTAGATTACCTTTTTCTCAACTTCTTTCCAAATACAATCTGGTAGATTCGTGGAGAGAAAGTAACCCAATGAAAAAGAAATTCACTTATTTCTCGCACCCTCATCAAACCTTCACCAGAATAGATCATATTTTTCTAACAATAGGAATGATACCAGAAATTATTGCATCAGATATAATTCCGATTCCGTGGTCTGACCATAATGCAGTATACACTACTATAGCCTCAGCCATACCAAAAGCGCATGACCCAAAGTGGTACTTACCGGACATAATGCTCAAACACCCACTACATCAGATGGCCATTGAACAAGCTTTAAAGGAATACATATCAATTAATAATACAACAGACATCTCCCCAATAACACTGTGGGAAGCTCATAAGCCTGTCTTGCGTGGTACAATACAAAGACAAATGGCACTATTTAAACGGGAACGCAAAAATCTAGCAAAAAAACTAGAACTCAATTTTAATGCAGCCTACATATCATTTCAAGATAATCCATCTCAGAGTACAAAATCTCATCTGGAAAAATCTAGATTGGAATACGATCTATTTCTCACTGAGTCAGTTGATAAATCCCTCAAACGCTCCAAACACAATTTCTACATGAATACAAACAAACCAGGTACATATTTGGCTCGGGCATTAAATTCAACTAACAAATCTTTCAAACCAATACGTTTGAAATTATCAAAAAATGTTTAGACTTGTAATCCAGTTAAAATAGTCCATAAATTTCACTCACATCTCACAACTTTATACAAGACAAACAATGAATTTAATTCTACAGAGGCTGAATCCTTCTTCTCAAAAATAACCTTACCTGAGTTATCTCAGAATCAAAAAAGCAGTTTGGATGAGCCTATAACTATAGATGAAGTTGCTAACGCCATAAAAGACCTAAAACTTAACAAAAGACCAGGCCCAGACGGCTACTCGGCTTTATACTATAAAACATTCTCAGAAATACTCTCTCCCATTCTCACTGAAACTTTTAACAAACTTCTCAATGGACATTCTTTTCGGCAAGAAACACTAATGGCAATTGTTTGTATGATCCCAAAACCCCTTTCTGATAATACTTCCTGTGTGAATTATCGGCCTATCTCTCTGTTAAACCTCGATATTAAATTATTAGCAAAAATAATAGCAAAACGCCTCAATAGCATTATAGGAAAATTAATACATAGAGATCAAGTAGGCTTCATGCCAAATAGACAGGCAGGCGATAATATACGCAGGGCAGTGTTATTGGCACATATTGCTAAAAAACGGAAAATCCCTTTATGTTTTCTATCTCTCGATATTAAGAGGGCATTTGACACAGTATCCTGGCAATATATGCAATATTCATTACAAAAATGGGGTTTTGGACCCCACTTTTTAACATGGATCAAAGCATTATATAATAAACCCAAAGCCTATATAAAATATGCTGGATACAAATCTGAAGCCTTTAATATCGAAAGAGGTACCCGACAGGGTTGCCCATTATCTCCCTTATTATTTGCCCTTATACTCGAACCCATGGCCCAATACATCAGAACAAACCAAACTATAACTGGCATTGAAGTAGGAGGTATTACACACAAATTATGTATATTTGCAGACGATATATTACTTTTTCTATCATCACCACAGGTCTCTGGTCCTAACTTAATACCAGCTCTTGATGGATTTGCAGCCCTATCCGGCCTTATGATTAATCCTAAGAAATGCCTAGTGCTTAATATTTCACTCACAAACATGGAATTGATCCCGGCTAGGGCTGCACTCCCATTCACATGGGCAGAAAAATCAATCCCATATCTTGGAATTCATTTAACAGCATCTCATTCTGACTTATTCTCAACCAATTATCCTCCTGTATTAAGACAGATCACAAATCTAATAAAACAATGGTCGCAACTTCCTTTATCCTGGATAGGGAAGATTAATGCAATCAAAATGACTATTCTACCCAAATTGCTTTATCTATTCAGAGTCCTCCCTATTCCAATTCCTTCCTATTTTTTGAGAATAGTACAAAAAAGAGCAACTTCGTTTATATGGGGCTCTTCTAAACCACGTATACCTATACACACACTACATCTTCCCAAAAATAAAGGAGGCCTGGGATACCCTAATTTTACTAACTACTACAGAGCAGCACATTTGGCCAGTCTGTCCAAATACCATGCAAAACAGGAAATCCCATTATGGGTATTTATAGAGGCTTCAGAAAATGACCCTCTATTAATATCAAACTTGTTATGGCTTGATCCTAAAGACCGCTTTAAAATTCATAATCCCATAACTAAACACTTCTTATCTCTCTGGGATAAACTAAAAACCAAATATCAGTTACAATCTCCACACAATCCTCTCCTCTCTTTTATCAGAAATCCGGCCTTTTATCCGGCATGGATCTACCCAAACTCTTTTAAAGCTTGGACAACATCAGGCATTCAGACACTAAATGACTTCATAGCATCTAAATCATTCCTTTCATTCCCATCGCTTAGAGAAAAATATGATCTACCAAACTCTGAGATATTTAGATATCTCCAAATCAAAAATTTCTATACACCATTCCTAAAGGGGGATACACCATTATCCCAATTATCCATTTTTGAATCAATCTGTACAAAAGATCCATTTGCTAAAGGTACAATTTCATCACTTTATAATCAATTATATGGAGTAGCAAATCTTAATAGACCCTCTTACGTTCAGAGGTGGGAGGAGGACCTGGGACGAACTTTAGAAGACACGGACTGGTCTAACATATGGCTCACATCTAAGTCATCTTCACCCAACATCTTAGCACTGGAGACAAATTATAAAGTCCTAACTCGCTGGTACCTTGTACCCGCTAGAGTGGCAAAATATTCACCTAATACCTCAGCTCTTTGTTTTCGAGGATGCCCAGAAATAGGCACATATTTACACATATGGTGGACGTGCCCAGTAATCCAAACCTTCTGGAAGGAAGTCTTCGTGATTGCATCTAAAATATTTAAAAAAATAATACAACCAGATCCATATTTAACTTTACTTAATCTAAAACCGGAATGGTTAACACTCTCTCAATTCAAACTTATGATCCAACTAATAACGGCTGCAAAACAAACAGTGGCATGGAAATCTCCTACATTGGTACTAGCAGAAACAATTCACAGAATGAATAATACAATGTCCCATGCTAAGATGGTAGCCATCGATCAAAATCAAATTCCAAAATTTGAAAAACTTTGGCATCCTTGGATAAAAAAACAGTTCCTGTCAAACTTCAATGACTCTGTCCTGTTGCCATGGTAACAAATTAAATGACTTACAGAGACACCCATTCTAAGGCTTCAAAGAGAACTAAAAAGAATAATAAACTGACGAGCGGGACAACCTTGTGGACCATACCTCTACCTTTCAACCCTTTTTCTTCTTTCTCTTTCCTTTTCTCCACCTTACGATTAAAGAATTTATTTGACCTATATACACTCTAATTGTAAACAATATGTATAATAGGTATAAATCATTTAAATACCTACAAAAGTAACTAAGGAAATGATATATATATCTTTAATTTAGGTTTACGTGAACTCAATGTTTAATATTTGAAATTTCATGATATTTACCTATATAAACCCAACTGTAAAACAATGAGCTTACTTTATAGATCCTTGTAAACTTACTTTATGTATCTTTATAACATTGTATACTCAATAAACTTCTTTTGACAAGGAAAAGATACTGGAGAGTTTAATTAAAGACTACATAGATGAGTTCTTGCTGAAAAAACCTATTTTAACTACTTGCCGACAGCCGCACGCCGATATACAGTCAGGTCCATAAATATTGGGACATCGACACAATTCTAATCTTTTTGGCTCTATACACTATCACAATGGATTTGAAATGAAACAAACAAGATGTTGAGTCTTCTCTTGATTGTTGACTTTGACACACATACACCTACCTCCTGGAGAGTGTTCTTGATCTGGCCAACTGTTGTGAAGGGTGTTTTCTTCACCAGGGAAAGAATTCTTCGGTCATCCACCACAGTTGTTTTCTGTGGTCTTTCGAGTCTTTTGGTGTTGCTGAGCTCACCGGTGTGTTCTTTCTTTTTAAGGATGTTCCAAACAGTTGATTTGGCCACACCTAATGTTTTTGCTATCTCTCTGATGGGTTTGTTTTGTTTTTTCAGCCTAATGATGGCTTGCTTCACTGATAGTGACAGCTCTTTGGATCTCATATTGAGAGTTGACAGCAACAGATTCCAAAAAATGCCATAAATCTATCCCTTAATTTGTAGACTCTATAACTTTTGCGCAAACCAATCAATATGCGCTTATTGTGATTTTTTTACCAAAAATATGTAGAAGAATACATATCGGCCTAAACTGAGGAAAAAATTTGTTTTTTTTATATATTTTTGGGGGATATTTATTATAGCAAAAAGTAAAAAATATTGTTTTTTTTTCAAAATTGACGCCCTTTTTTTGTTTTTAGCGCAAAAAATAAAAACCGCAGAGGTGATCAAATACCACCAAAAGAAAGCTCTATTTGTGGGAAAAAAAGGACGCCAATTTTGTTTTAGTGTAGTGTCGCACGACCGCGCAATTGTCAGTTAAAGTGATGGATTCATGAAAGACAGAAGTTGTCAAACAAGCCTGATTTCTTTTTATGAGGAGGTAAGTGAAACCTTGGACAGAGGGGTGGCTGTGGATGTTGTACACTTGGATTTTGCAAAAGCGTTTGACAGTTCCCCACACACAGCTCATGTGTAAGGCCCCTTTCACACTGGGGCGGGGTCGGCGGTAAATCGCCGATATTTTTAGCGGTGCTTTACCGTCATATTTGCGGAGGTATTCGGCTTCTAGCAGGGCGCTTTTACCCCCGATAGCAGCCGAGAAAGGTTTAAAATCACCGCAAAGCGCTGCTGCAGCAGCGCTATGCTGGCGGTATAGCCACGCTGCCCCACTGATTTCAATGGGCAGGAGCGGTGAAGGAGCGGTGTAAATGGATAGAAAACTGTCTAAAAGATAGAATTCAGAGAGTAGTGGTTATTGATTCTTACTCATAACCACTAACAGGTTAAGGTTATTAGCAGTGTACCCCAAGGTTCAGTGTTGGGACCCTTACTTTTTAACATTTTTATAAATGATATAGGGTCTGGGATTAAAAGTACCATTTCAGTCTTTGCACATGACACCAAATTATGCAGTGAAATAACATCCTTACAGGATGTCTCCAACTTACAAGCCGACCTCAATGCACTGTTTAATTGTTCAACTATGTGGCAAATGAGGTTTAATGTTGATAAATGTAAAGTTATGCACTTAGGGGCTAAGAATATGCATGGATCATACATACTAGGGGGAGTACAACTAGGGGATGTACCAAAAGTAAAGAAGGATCTGGGGGTTTTGGTAGATCATAAGCTTAATAGCATTCAATACCAAGCTGCGGTTTCCAAAGCGAGCAAAGTCTTTTCTTGTATTAAGAAAGGTATGGATATCATTTTGCCCCTGTACAAATCAATAGTAAGACCTCATCTGGAATATGCAGTTCAGTTTTGCACACCAGTTCTCAAAAAAGGATATCGGGGAACTTGAGAAAGTGCAGAGAAGGGCAACCAAACTGATACAGTTGTGTTCATAAGTTTACATACCCTGGCAGAAATTATGATTTATTATTATTTATTTATTATGATTTTTCAGAGACCATGAATGATAACACAAAAACTTTTCTTTCACTCATGGTTAGTGTTTGGCTGAAACCATTTATTATGTGTTTACTCTTTTTAAATCGTAATGGCAACAGAAACTAACCAAATGACCCTGATCAAAAGTTTACATACCCTGGTGATTTTGGCCTGATAACATGCACACAAGTTGACACAAAGGGGTTTGAATAGCTATTAACCACTTCAGCCCCGGAGGATTTGGCTGCTCAACGACCAGGGCACTTTGTACAATTTGGCACTGCGCTTATTTAACTGGTAATTGCGCGGTCATGCCATGCTGTACCCAAACGAAATTTGTGTCCTTTTTTTCCCACAAATAGAGCTTTCTTTTGATGGTATTTGATTGTCTCTGCCATATTTATTTTTTGCGATATAAACGGGGAAAAAAAATGAAAATTTTGAAAAAAAATGATATTTTCTACTTTTTGTTATAAAATTTTTTTTAATAAACTCAATTTTAGTCATACATTTAGGCCAAAATGTAATCAGACACATGTCTTTGGCAAAAAATATGTCAATAAGCGTATATTTATTGGTTTGCGCAAAAGTTATAGCGTCTACAACATAGGGTACATTTTCTGGAATTTAGTTTAAGCTTTTAGTTTATGACTACCTATCTCATTTCTTGAAATTGCTAAAATGGCAGGGCAGTAACACCCCCCCCAAATGACCCCATTTTGGAAAGTAGACACCCAAGGAAATTGCTGAGAGGCTTGTTGAGCCCATTGAATATTTTATTTTTTTGTCACAAGTGATTGAAAGATGACAACAAATTACACAAAGTTGTCACTAAATGATATATTGCTCACACATGCCATGGTTATATGTGGAATTACACCCCAAAATACATTCTGCTGCTTCTCCTGAGTATGGAGACACCTCATGTCTGAGACTTTTTGGGAGTCTACTTTCCAAGAAGGGGGGGGGGGGTTGAACTGTCCTGGCATTTTATGCACAACATTTAGAAGCTTATGTCACACATCACCCACTCTTCTAACCACTTGAAGACAAAGCCCTTTCTGATACATTTTGTTTACATGAAAAAAATATTTTTTTTGCAAGAAAATTACTTTGAACCCCCAACAGTGTTAATTTTAGTCTTAGGACTAAAATGGCATTTTAGTTTTAGTCTCATTTTAGTCTTTTGACTAAAATGGCTTTTAGTTTTAGTCGTATTTTAGTCTACTAAAATAGTATTCATTTAGTCGACTAAAATGTTTTAGTCATTTTAGTCGACTAAAATGTTTTAGTCGTTTTAGTCGACTAAATTAACACTGACCCCAAAACATTATATATTTTTTTAAAGCGAAGGCTCTACAGATTAAAATGGTGGGTGTCGCAATTTTTTATTTCACACAGTATTTGTGCAGCGATTTTGTCAAACGCAATTTTTTTGGAAAAAACATACTTTATTCAATTTTAATGCACTAAAACACACTATATTGCCCAAATGTTTGAGGAAATAAAAAAGATGATCTTATGCCGAGTACATTGATACCAAACACGACATGCTTTAAAACTGCGCACCACGGTGCAGTGGCGACAAACTACATATATTTTTAAAAGCCTTTAAAAGCCTTTAGAGGCTACCATTTTAAATTTACAGAGGAGGTCTACTGCTAAAATTACTCCCCTCGATCTGACCTTCATGGTGATACCTCACATGCATGGTGCAATTGCTGTTTACATATGACACCAGACCGACACTTGCGTTCACCTTTGCGCGTGAGAAGGGGGGGACAGGGGTGATTTTTTTTTTTTTAATTATTTATTTTGCTTTTTTATTATATTTTTAAACTGTTCCTTTCATTTTTAATGTTATCTCAGGGAATGTAAATATCCCCTATGATAGCAATAGGTAGTGACAGGTACTCATTTTTGAAAAAATTGGGGTCTATTAGACCCTAGATCTCTCCTCTGCCCTCAAAGCATCTGACCACACCAAGATCGGTGTGATAAAATGCTTTCCCAAAAACCAAACCTAGGATTGCTTTTACATAAAAGCTGACTGCTGGCTGAAAAGAATGATACCAAGATGATACCTAAACCTGCAGGTATTATTCTGGTATAACCACTCAAAGTCCAGCAACATACCAGTACATTGCTGGTCCTTGTTGGGCATACACTGTAATGTTCTTTTTTTCATGCAGACTGTGGGCTGAATGAAAAAAAGAGAATGATCGGTGGGTATACCCACCATTAGAATACCGCCCTTCATCCACCCACTTCTAATGAAGAGCATACATGCACCATTTTTTTTTTTTAACTGTGGTGGTCAAATCACCTCCAACAGCGCTGGAGTCACGGCTTTACGTATCATGGGAGCAAATGCTGTTGCTGTCAAGATAATAAAACCCGTGCTGCAGCTGAATGGTGTACCAGCTAAGCAAATGATGGCTAACAATAAAACAAAGTAACATTACAGTATAACAGTAAGACTTACCATACCTGCAAAGCAAATACAATAAAACATAGTAAAAATAAAACATTGCGGGGCATGGCCTGACGCTACATGGAGTAGGACGTGTTCTGAGTTGATCCGGCCGTTGATTCTGCAATCCCCGGCATCCTGCAACCCACGGGCGATATCCTGACTCTACAGTTACCCACCCAGCTACACCAGGCTTCGAACATCATGTCCCCAACAAAATCTCAGAAATCCGCTGCAGCGAAGCTGGACCAATACCGCCGACAAGAGAAAGAAGACCAGGAAGAAAATGGCGGCGCCGCGCAGCAGGGAGAAGAACGAACGGCGGGAGATACAGACAAGCTATTAGAAGCTATCACCTTTTGCTGCACGTCGCTCACCTCCCAAATTGAAGAGGTTAAGGTGGACATCTCCTTAATTCGGCAAGATCTACATAAACTCCGCGATCGGGTCAAGGAGACGGAGACCCGCATGAGCAATGTGGAAGACGCCATTCCTCTGCTCCAAACAGGAATGGAACAGATGAAGCAACAAATCCAACAATTACTCTCCAAGCAAGATGATATGGAGAACAGGAGTAGGAGGTGTAATCTTCGCTTCATCGGTCTCCCGGAGGGGGCAGAAGGTAAAGACCCTACCACATTCCTGGAGCAATTGCTCATTAATACGTATGGCAGAGAGGCCTTTCTTCCCCATGCTGGCGGTAGAAAGGGCGCATCGCATGCCGGCCAGACCACCGTCCCAGGGAGCTCCGCCACGCACATTCATTGCAAAACTGTTCAATGCTAAAGATAGGGATGCGGCCCTGCGTCTGGCGAGAGAGAGGGGTAATATTCCCTTCGGTAATGTTAAAATTGCAATATTTCCGGACTTCTTGGCGAAGTTTCAGCGACGCAGACAAACCTTTATGGACGCCAAACGCAGACTTAGAAACTTGCACTTCAAATATGCCATGCTGTTTCCAGCAAGACTAATGCCCCGTACACACGGTCGGCTTTTCCGATGGAAAATGTCCGATCGGAGCGTGTTGTCGGAAATTCCGACCGTGTGTGGGCTCCATCGGACATTTTCCATCGGATTTTCCGACACACAAAGTTGGAGAGCAGGAGATAAAATTTTCCGACAACAAAATCCGTTGTCGGAAATTCCGATCGTGTGTACACAAATCCGACGGACAAAGTGCCACGCATGCTCAGAATAAATAAAGAGATGAAAGCTATTGGCCACTGCCCCGTTTATAGTCCCGACGTACGTGTTTTACGTCACCGCGTTTAGAACGATCGGATTTTCCGACAACTTTGTGTGACCGTGTGTATGCAAGGCAAGTTTGAGCCAACATCCGTCGGAAAAAATCCTAGGATTATGTTGTCGGAATGTCCGAACAAAGTCCAACCGTGTGTACGGGGCATTAGAGTGGAACATGATGGTCGTGCATCTTTTTTTGAAGATCCTGCAAAATTAATCGCCTGGATAGAACGCCGGAGCACTCCTGACAGGGTGGACTAAAGTGTCTGTGAGTACAAAAAGTTTTATTACCATGACTGTTCATAATAAGACCTACATCATACACACAATCTGTGGTCGGCCTAGATCCAGGAACTTTATTTTATGATTCTTTACTATCCACCAGTTGTTACCATTGTGGATTAGACAGAACAGACCACAGAGGCCAACTAACTAGTAACAGATGCTCTCTCTTCTTGGGACATGACTCATACTAGAACCGTGGGACATCATTCTGGATAGACTGCTATGTATCTCCTCCTATGATGCCCTATTGGGGTATACTCAAAACCCTACCAGCTACAACAGTAGCAGGAGCCTTATGCCCCGTACACACGGTCGGATTTTCCGATGGAAAATGTCCGATCGGAGCATGTTGTCGGAAATTCCGACCGTGTGTGGGCTCCATCGGACATTTTCCATTGGATTTTCCGACACACAAAGTTGGAGAGCAGGAGATAAAATTTTCCGACAACAAAATCCGTTGTTGGAAATTCCGATCGTGTGTACACAAATCCGACGGACAAAGTGCCACGCATGCTCAGAATAAATAAAGAGATGAAAGCTATTGGCCACTGCCCCGTTTATAGTTCCGACGTACATGTTTTACGTCACCACGTTTTAAACGATCGGATTTTCCGACAACTTTGTGTGACCGTGTGTATGCAAGACAAGTTTGAGCCAACATCCGTCGGAAAAAATCCTAGGATTTTGTTGTCGGAATGTCCGAACAAAGTCCGACCGTGTGTACGGGGCATTAGACTGTAGTAGTCCTACTGGCAACATGTAAAGTGCAGCATGACTTGCCCCCATGCACTTCTGGAAAGGACGGCTTAAGCGGTTGGAACCACTACATAACCACGCTCACCATTGACCAGACCAGCATCGGAGTTCTCATCGTTACACAGGCAGATGTTCTTTATTCATGGCTGGTCTGTTATACTACCAATTTGCGGTGGTTCCTCTTACTTTTTTCCTTTTTCAGCAAACGCCGTTTTCTCTGGGACTGCCACAAAAGTTTTGTTGAGGGTCTATGCTCGCATCAGTTGGGTAAGGTGCAGAGCAGGGAGGGGAAACTAAACTGTTCAACTTAAAAGTGCAAAATATCACCTATATACATAGAGTGCCAATGTGTTTACTGTTACTAAAGTGTTCCTTATATGGTTACTGGACTACACCACCATCAATTTCTATGCATGAAGTGCTCGTTATGTTTCGTTTGCAGGGATATAGTAGTTTCCGCAGGTATAAATTATGTGATTATAGGCAACAATGTCAATGGCATCACTGAAGTTTCTTACTTGGAATGTGAGGGGGTTGCGGGACAAGGTTAAACGTGCAGCGACCCTCGCATTCCTTAAGAAACAGAGAGCAGATGTGATCACACTGGTTGAAACACATGTGGAAGGCAGACTCCAAATGACACTCCGACGCCCATGGGTGGGATGGGCGTTCCACTCGGTGCATTCACCTCATTCCAGAGGAGTGTCAGTCCTTATTGCAAAATCAGTGCATTTCGAGCTGTGTGAACTACAAACAGATCCACGGGGTCGATATGTATTTATATCCTCCAAGATACATGGAGAATCCTTCCCAATTATGGCCTTTTATATCCCTCCTCCATTTTCCGCTCTGGTAATTCTAGAAGGTATTTCATTTATGGCCCGGCATCCTACAGCTCAGGTCTTTTGGATGGGTGACTTCAATACCACACGTAATGAGGACTTAGACAGATTTAGACCTTCAACGCCCAGCACAGGTAACACAGGGGACATCAGGTTTTTTAAACTTCTTTCCCCTCTCCATCTAATAGATACCTGGAGACACAGATTTCCACACAAACGAGCTTACTCATGTTTCTCATCATCACACAATACCATGTCTCGTATTGACTTTATACTTATATCTCACAGACTCGCTCCAAGCCTCTTAGAAACAACGTTTGGTCCCAGACTTCTTTCAGACCATGCCCCATACTGGATTACATTGAGTTTCCCTTTTGATAAACCACCACGGACATGGCGTTTGAACCCATTTTGGCTATCACTGTTTCCTGAAGATGGTGACTTTGCTACTGAGTGGGGTAGGTTTTTTACAGAGAACGTGGGTTCTGCCTCTCCCTTGGTGGTATGGGAGTAATTCAAACTACATGTCCGAGCCTCCCTAATCACTCATATTAATAAGATAAAAGCAGACTCGTCAGAAACTTATGACAAGGCAGTGTCAGAACTTACGTCTATAGAACAAATATATGCAGACGACCCTTCTCCGACCAATGCTTCCGTCCTTAAATTACGGACTAGGGTGGTAAATCAACTACAATATGAGAAAGCTAGGCAAAAACTATTTTTCGCTAAACAAAAACACTTTGAGCAGGGAGAAAGGGCTGGCAAACTCCTCGCTTATCTGGTTTAGTGAAGATAAACCTCCAGTGGTTATTTCACTCCAAGGCCCAGACGGGCAAAAAATTTCAGACCCCACTACAGTGTCATCCAGGTTTGGAGAATTCTTTAGGGACCTGTATACATCAACAGTGCAAGAAGAGTCCTCCGTTATGGATCTCTTTTTGGACAAAATCGAATTCCCTAAACTTACAGATGAGCAGGTTAGCCTTCTTGAGGCCCCTCTCACTGTGGAAGAAATAGAGACTGCAATCTCTAGCTTTGCTAGATCCAAATCTCCCGACTCGGATGGTTTACCTATAGAATTTTATTCTCAATATAGTGAAGTGATCACCCCCAAATTATTGGCCCTCTATAATGAGATGTTTCAATCTCTCTCTTTGCCACCATCCATGAGAGAAGCCACAATAGTCCTAATACCTAAACCGGGCAAGGACCCAGGCTACCCGGAGTCATATCGCCCCATTTCATTATTACAAGTAGATATCAAAATCTTAGCCAAGACGCTCTCCATTCGCCTAAATCAGGTCATACTCTCTCATACATCCAGACCAAGCTGGATTTATGCCTGGTTGCAATACTTCATTTAACCTTCGAAAATTATTAATCAACCTACAAGCTATACACGAAAATGTCAGTTCCAGGGTGGTGGCGACCCTCGACACGGCCAAAGCATTCGATTCGGTAGAATGGAATTATCTCTGGGGATGTCTGGAGAGGTATGGCTTTGGTCCCAACTTTATTAAATGGGTTAGGTTATTGTACCAAAACCCCACAGCTACGGTGGTGGCGAATGGTTGGCCGTCTCAGAAGTTTGACCTTGGTAGAGGCACGAGACAGGGCTGCCCACTTTCCCCACTACTCTATGCTTTGGCTGTGGAGCCACTTGACGTATCTATTCGGGCTGACCCAGAGATTGTAGGATTGAAACACGGACCCCTCACTGAAAAAATTAGCATGTATGCTGACGATACATTACTATACCTAGCTGATCCCGGACACTCGCTTCATAATGCCCTTCAGACTATCGAACAATTTGGGAAATTCTCCGGACTCAAGATTAATTGGGAGAAATCCCAAATCTTGCCAATTGACAATTTTCCGCCTACAGAAATTCAAGCTAATATGCCACTACAGAGAGTAGACAGGATTAAATACCTAGGGGTGTATACCTCCAGAACCCCAATGGATTACATAACATTAAACATAAAACCAATATTCTCTCTTATCAAAACCAAAATTCAAGTAGGGTCTTGCCTACCTTTAGGAATATGGGGCCGTATTAATCTTATTAAGATGGTATTACTCCCCAAAATACTTTACATTCTTTGGCACACCCCGACATACATACCCTTAAAACATTTTAAGTCACTCGAGGCCCTTCTCAAACCCTTTGTTTGGGGAAACAGTAGGCACAAGTTAACATGGCAGGCTCTTAAAAACCCGGCAGATATGGGGGGCACAGCACTTCCAGACTTCAACCATTACTACATCACATCCCAACTGTCACAGCTTTTTCACATAGATAAAACAGACAACGAAAGATTCTTACTCCTGTCGTGTCCACGATGGGCACAACAAACCGCGGATCTGATCTATACTATCACCATGGGCACAAAGACCTCGGAAGGAACTGGAGACAAGAAGTCTTCACTGTACCATTACAGACGTATCTGGGAACTTGCTACTGGCAAACTAGACATCCCTTTACACAATGATTATACTCCCCTGTGGTATAACAAGGATCTTCAGGAGTTTCAACATATTCAAAATCCGGGGCTCTGGATTAGATAGGGTATATTTTATCTACACCACATTCTATCAAACGGGACTCTCAAAGACTTTAACACCCTCAAGCAGGAATTTGCACTGCATGACCGTATGTTCTACAGATTTCTCCAATTGAGACATGCAACTCAATCACAATTTTTACAATCCCCCCCCACAACTCACGCCTAATTCCATTATAGCAGTTTTAAAAGACACAGATCCCAAAAAATTGATCTCTTGTTTTTACAACATGCTTAACACACCAGTGTCTGCCAAAGTTACGTATAATCTTAAACCACGGTGGGAGGGGGATGTGGGACCAATGGAAAACGAGGAATGGGAAGAGGCGATGGAATCCTGTAAAGAAGTGTCACCCAAACTTTCAGACAGGTTATCTCAAATATACATACTACACCGAGCATATCTGACCCCGCTTAGGGTAGCCAGATACAGGAGGAATCAACCTACTACATGCCCCATGTGCGGCACCGCTAGCAGTACATTTTTTCACCTCATTTGGTCCTGTCCACGGGTCCAGGGTCTCTGGAAGCAAATTGTAACCTTCCTACACGACAACATGGGTTCCCCAGTAGCGCTGGACCCGAAAACAATGTTTGCTTGGAATATTTAGTGACCCCTCTGACAAATTCACTAAAATATTCTTCCAGGAAGGAAAATTATAGCTAGGAGGTGGATGCGATCGACACCCCCGGAGATTAAGGAATGGAAGGCGGACATAAAGGTAACTCTCCCTCACAAGAGGTTTCTATATATCAATAGAGGTTGCCCAGACAAGTTTAATAGAATATGGGATCGCTGGGTACAAGACTCGGAAACCTGCTCATAAATGATATATATCTTTATTACATCTGCATTAACCCTTTGTATTAGGTGTCTTGTTTCTACATGCTAAACTTGATGATAAAAACAACTATAGATAGATTTATAAAGAACTACCATGATTATGAGCTATATTATCACATTGCACTCTGTAAATGCAAACATATGTATGCCTTACAATACATGTATGCACTTTTGTTTAATAAAAACTCTTGGTTAAAAAAAAATAAAAAAATAAAACATTGCAATCTGTGCCTAAAAAAATATATGCCGAAGCATGGGGGCAATCCACCCCTGTTAGGAGCAAATCGCTCCTCCACCCCTGCCCCTATGCTTCGGCATATATGCTCTTTTTTTTAACTGTGGTGGTGAAATCACCTCCGACAGTGCTGGAGTCACTGCTTTATGTATCGTGGGAGCAAACGCTGTTGCTGTCAAGATAAATAAACCCGTGCTGAAGCTGAATGGTGTACCTGCTAAGCAAATGATGGTTAACAATAAAACAAACATTGAAGTATAACATACCATACCTGCAAAGCAAATACATTAAAACATAGTAAAAATAAAACAGAGAGAGAACGATAGCTATAGAACAATAGTGAGCGAACAGTACAGCGGACAGTAGAGAGCGAACATAAGAGAGAGAACAATAGAGAGAGAGAGAGAGAGAGAAGAAAAATCCAACCACAACTATTTTTGGCTTTTTTATTTTTTGTGTTTTTGTGTGTTTTTTTTTTCACTTTTTTCACTTTTATAAAAACTGTAAAAAATCTATAAACTGAACGTTGCAGATTAGGGTCTCTCAAAATGTGATGGCCATCACATCTTTCGAGACACTGAGACCCTGTGTACGTGTGCCTAGGACTGTGTAGTGCTGTACCCTATGCTAATACTCAACTAGTGTGTGGTAGCGTTAGAAAAAGTCACCCATGCAAAGACCAGGTTGGTCACGCCTATATCCGCACTTTATACAGACACGTTATCTTCTTTGGGGGTTTCTTTGGGGAGGGGTACCAGAGAGGAGATGCGGAAAATGCCTCTCATGCAGCTGGCTTACTGCATTTGCATTGGGAAGTTGGGCCAAAGCACCGTCTGGAAACAGAAGGGCTCTAATGATCTCTTCCTGGAATTTAAGGAAGGATCCAGTTCGTCCTAAAGCTTTGTATAGCACAAAAGCATTCAGCAGAGCCAATTGAAATAAATAGACACTTTTTTGTACCAGCGTCTGGCCTTACGGGCAATTAGTTACGGCGCCAACAACTGGTCATTGAGGTCCACCCCTCCCATATTAAGGTTATATTCTTGGACACAGAGGGGTTTCTCCACAACACCAGTCACCCTAAGAATTTGGACTGTCGTGTCTGTGTGAAGGGAGGAAAGAACGAAAACATTCTTATTATCCCTCCACTTCACAGCGAGCAAGTTATTACACTGCAAGCAGGCTCTCTCCCCCCAGCCTAAGACGGGAATCTACAAGCCGCTGGGGAGAGCCCAAGTGATTAGATTGCACAGTGCCACATGCTCCAATTTGATGATCAAACAAGTGACTAAAAAGTGGCACGCTCATGTAATAATTGTCCACATATAAGGGGTACGCCTTTCTGAATAAGGGTGACACCAAGTCCCACACAATCTTACCAGCCCTCCCTATGTACTCTGGGCAGTTCTCCGGCTCTACGTAACTATCTCTTCCCTCGTAAACCATAAGACTATATGTTTAGCCTGTGGCCCTGTCACAGAGCTTATACATCTTGACCCCGTATCTGGCACACTTGCTGGGAAGATACTGTTTGAATGACAAGCGGCCAGAAAACTTAATCAGGGACTCATCAATGCAGACAACTTGATGGGGAGTAAACAAGGCTGCAAAACGTTGGTTGAAGTGGTTTACAACGGGCCGAATTTTGTAGAGCCAATCAAATTCAGGGTCACCCCGAGGATGACAGAGTTCATTATCCTTG
This sequence comes from Aquarana catesbeiana, assembly GCF_042186555.1. Taxonomy (NCBI): domain Eukaryota; kingdom Metazoa; phylum Chordata; class Amphibia; order Anura; family Ranidae; genus Aquarana; species Aquarana catesbeiana. The sequence continues at coordinate 242,911,339 of NC_133328.1, read as the reverse complement.
AAATGCATGAACCACAAGATCTGCTTGTACCGTGTCCTGGTCATGGAGGCAGAGAACACGGGCATATGGTGAATTGGGTCAGTGGACCAATATGACCGCAACTCACTCTTTTTTACTTATGCCCATGAGGAGGGATAGGCCCAGGAAGATCTTAAATTCGTAAACCGTAATTGGTTTCCATTCTCTGGCAAGGGTCAGCTGCGGATTAGCGGCGATTAATTGACCAGCATATAAATTGCTTTGGTCCACAATAGATCTATAGAGATCTTTGATGAAAAACAGCGAATATCAAGTGACGTAAAATCAACTGTTTCCACCTGAATTCCAGGTTGGCCAGTGAATGGGGGAAGTACGGGTGCTGCAGAAGTGGTGGGTTTCCAATTAGGATTGTTGAATGCATCAGGAAGGGCTCTATGGGCTCGACGGGCCTGCCTTTGTCTTCTTCTTGGTGGCAGTGGGACACTACGCGTGCTTGCCACCTCGCCAGCTTGAACTGCACTTATGGGACTAGCCACGTCACCAAGTGTTACTAAAGTGCTGGATGTACGACCAGGATGTACTAGGCCACTGGTGCTTGCCAGTTCACCAGAAGGATGAGCGGCGCTAGTACTGGCTCTCTGCTCCATATGAGGGACCTGTAGTTCTTGCACCTCGACGACAGCAAAAGAACGGGGTCTGGTATGTCTGACCTTGGCAGGGACCACAACTCTGTCATCAGAGCTATCTGTCAGGGTGCTGCTGCTAGCTACAGGTTTGTATTCTGAGCCTGAATCTGACAGATGAGTGACTTCCACTTGACTGTCATGCTCAGAAACGTGTAGGCCTCATCGCTACTGTACCTTTAATTTGACATTTTGGTCTCTAAATTTACTGGTACAGTAGTGAGACTCACAAGAAAAAAAGCACCTGACTGTCAGCGACTGATTCAAACGCTACCAAAAAAACTGTTAGCATTCGCAGGGATCAGGACTGACTCTGCGAACGCTGCAGTTATGTCTGCTATGTTTTGTAAGTGACAGTGATTGATTGATACTGCACTTGGGTGCGCTGGGCTGGGCGGAGGGGCTAAACGCAGGTGCTAGCAGGTATCTGGGCTGATCCCGCTAACACTGAGTTTTTGGGAACCCTAAACTGCTGGGGAAGCTAATATAGTTCTGATCAGAACAGATATCGATCTGTTCAGACACTATACTACTAAGGGAGGCGTATGGTGCGTGCGTGGGTGTTAGCGCTACTGGCACTAGTCTGACGCTGCCTGGGGCGATGCAGACCCTATCTGACACTAAAACCTAACTTTGATCACCTGTCGGCTGATCAGGGGGTTAAACCTTTATTGGGTAAAATATGGTGGGTGCCCTGACGCTATAAAAATTAAACTAGCTAAACTGCGTCACCCGTGACACTTATACAGTGATCACAGGTGACAGGGGGTAATCAAGGGGTTAAACCTTTATTGGGGGGGATCTCTAGACCTATCTGGGCCTAAGACTAATTACCCTAATGCTGATTTTTGTCACTAATGACACCAGTACAGCGATCAAAAAAAAATCTGAATGCTGTACTGGGTGACACAGTGACAGGTGGTGAAGGGGTTAACTGGGGGGTGATCGGGGGGCGAATGGTGTGCCTACATGACCTGGTGTCAGTGTAGTGTTGTGAAACTCACTGTTAGATGTTATCACTCCTCGGTCTGGAATGGAAAAGACCGACACGAGGAGAGATGACATCCCTTCCCCTGTCAGTGTTTACAGTTACATGACAGGGGAAGGATCTAATTCGCCAGGACCGATCACCAAGTCCAGGCCAGATTTCATTGGCCTGGGCCTGGAGACTGATCGGTTCTGGATCGAATCCGATCATCGCGGCCGCCGAGGGGGGCACGATGATTAGATATGTAGTATGACGGCGATTCACCTGCCCGTGCCATTCTGCCACAGTACAACTGTGGCGGTTGGTCGGGAACAGGTTAAAGGTAACCATCCTCACATGTGATATGTTTGCTTGTAATTAGTGTGTATAAAAGGTCAATGAGTTTCTGGACTCCTGACAGACCCTTGCATCTTTCATCCAGTGCTGCATTGACAGTTCTGGATTAGTCATGGGGAAAGCAAAATAATTGCCAAAGGATCTGCGGGAAAAGGTAGTTGAACTGTATAAAACAGGAAAGGGATATAAAAAGATATCCAAGGAATTGAGAATGCCAATCAGCAGTGTTCAAACTCTAATCAAGAAATGGAAAATTAGGGGTTCTGTTGAAACCAAACCACGGTCAAGTAGACCAACTAAAATTTCAGCCACAAGTGCCAGGAAAATTGGACAGGACTCTCTGAAAACATGGTGGTGTGGCTGTTTCAAGATGCACAATAAGGAGGCACTTAAAGAAAGATGGGCTATATGGTCGATTTGCCAGAAGAAAGCCATTACTACGCAAATGCCACAAAAGTATCCCGCTTACAATATGCCAAACAGCACAGAGACAAGCCTCAAACCTCAAAGTCATTTGGAGTGATGAGACCAAAATAAAGCTTTCTGGCCACAACCATAAACGCTACATTTGGAGAAGAGTCAACAAGACCTATGATGAAAGGTACACCATTCCTACTGTGAAACACGGAGTTGGATCGCTGATGTTTTGGTAATGTGTGATCTACAAAAGGCACAGGAAATTTGGTCAAAATTGATGGCAAGATGAATGCAGTATATTATCAAAAAATACTGGAGGAATATTTGCATTCATCAGCCAGGAAGCTGCACATGGGACGTACTTGGACATTCCAACATGACAATGATCCAAAACACAAGGCCAAGTCGACCTGTCATTGGCTACAGCAGAATAAAGTGAAGGTTCTGGAGTGGCCATCTCAGTCTCCTGACCTCAATATCATTGAGCCACTCAGGGGAGATCTCAAACGTGCAGTTCATGCAAGACAGCCCAAGAATTTACAGGATCAACTGTGGGTATAGGATTGTATGATTTTTTGATTTTTTTATTGGTTGAACTAGATGGACTTGTATCTTTTTTTCAACCTGACTAACTATGTAATTTGGAAAAAATTAAACCGCTCGATGGGAGGCATCTCCAAAGCGGTAGTGCAATGGGAAAGGTTAAAGGGCCTTTTGTCCACCATAAAAAAGATTCTGATTTCCATGCCTGGAGGGAAGGCTAGGGTATGGAATACATGATCTAGGGGACTGAAGTCGGAAACCAACACTGGGTTATTGCGAATGCGATCCTAAAGCACAAAGGAATGAAAAAGCGTAGGTGCCATAATGGGAGGTTGAGCTTTACTTTAGCTTTATTGTAGAAGGATTCTAGAGCAGAAAATCGATAGTATGGGATGGAATGGCTAGTCTTTCCAGAGACACCCAATCAGGGTGTTCCTGTCTTGAGTATATTACCGATAACTGCATGAGTTGCGCTGCTTTATAGTATGTCCAGAGGTCCAACACCTGGCCCCCTAATGTTTGGTATATATAGAGCGGCTTGAGGTAATCTAGGACCCTTAGGGCCCCAGGTGAACTTAACACCTTTTGATTGAAATTGTACTAAATCAGCACTATTAAGGGGAACTGGTAAAGAGCATAACAGGTAAAGCAACTTAGGTAGCAGGGTCATTGGCTGATCTATTGGCTCTCTGAGATATCAGCTGGAGGCAGGGCCGGCTCCACCATAAGGCAGCTCAGGCAGCCACCTGAGGGCGCCAGGGTGGGGGGGGGGGGCAGTAAATTCCCATACCTTATGGATCAGTCCTGGGGCCCCGGCGAATCCTGGGGCAGAGCCAAGTATCAGAACAAATTCCGGCACTTGGCTCCAGTCACTTGCCCGGCAGGAGTGCGCTAGTGTGGGCACCAGTGTCACCTGCCCCGCAGCTTGTGCAGGATGTTTGGTGTCTCACGTGCCATGATCTCGGCACTGCACCCGGCATCTCTGCCAATCCCTGCCCACAGGCCGCCTTTTACAGAGCAGACTGAAGCCGCAGTCTCCTCCTCCTCGGCTGTGATGTATTCCTGCACACAGACAGGAGGAGGAGAGACATCGCTGAGCATGCTCCACGCTGATGTCTGTGATGATTAAATACAATACGGATGACACTTGCAGGGGTGGGGGGATTGAGAGAGAGAGAACACAGCAGGAGGGTGAGGGAGACAAGCTAGAATTAAATACTTGCAGTGATTTGGGGGGAGGGTAGGCTAAGAGGGTACTGTATGTCCTAGGGGGAGTTTTGACATACAATACCCTCTTAGCGCCCCCCAATCAAAAAGATGCTGGCTTCTACACGGGGGACCAGCAAGGCTAGAGATGTGGGGCACTGGGTTTCAGGACTCAGGGCCAGTTCACACCATGAATTGCACAGGAACACACTGTGCATTCCTGTGTAATTCATATGCGTTCCTGGTGCAGTGCAATTTCAACCCATTCATTTGAATGGGCTGAAATCATGCCAGACCGCACAAAGAGTTATAAAATGCACAGGAACTGGATCACATGGTACTACTGTACCATACAATCTAGTGCAGGCAAACGCATTACATTTGCTATCTGCGTTTGGGGTGTCATTGAGTTAACATTGACACCCACGGCAGATTGCAACTGCAGTGCGTTTTGAATGCAGTGCAGGAAACGCACACAGAATGCAGATTTCCTGCACTGCGTGCTCAGGGCCAACTTTAATATTGATTGGACCCTGGGCAAACATTTTCTTGGGCCCCTCCCCCCTCCACGCAATTTCACTCTCCACCTGCTCTGAGACATACAATAAATAGCAGGCAGTGCTTGCCATTGGTTGCCAGAGGTTACAGCATATCATTACTGCTTACTGACTGGTTGCTAGAAGTTACAGCATATCATTACCGCTTACTGACTGGTTGCTAGAGGTTACAGCACACATTACGGCTCACTGGTTAGTTGCTAGAGGTTACAGCACATGATTTCTGCTTGTTGATTGGTTGCTAGAGATTACTGTACATCAATCCTGCTCACTGGTTGCTAGAGCTTACCGAACATCATTACTGCTCACTGATTGGTTGTTAGAGGTTACAGCACATCATCTCCTCACTGCCTGCACACCATGGACTGAAGTAATGAGGGGACCCATCAATAGATAGAAAACTCCCAGGGATCCTAGAACTTCTGGAAACAGTGGCAGTGCTGGGGGGAGGGTGTGATCAATGGCAATGCTGATTTTGTTACCGATTACCAATATAAAGAGGAGTTTCAACACTGGCCATCAATGTAATTGGGGTTTACACTGACCACTAATGTAATAGGAGCATTCACAGTATTCACCAATGTAAGGAGGGATTTACACTGACCACTAATGTAAGGGGGACCTTCACACTGACTGCTAGTGTGAATGAAAGGATTGTACACCAGGCCCCAATGTAATGAGAAGATTTATACTGACCACCAATGTTAACAGACATTTAGCCTGCATTCACATTTGTGTGTGTCAGAAATGCATGTAAAATTGCTTTCCTGACACCACAGAAATGTGCTGCCCTTTAGCAGATACCCAGCATTGCTATTAATCGTTAATGACACCCTCACACATCTGCTGACACGTGCTGTGGTTTTGAAAAAGCGTTAGGGACGTTCTTCCGTATTTCTAGCGCATAGAGCAGCCCATTGAAATGAATGGGCTGCCCAACACTTGACCTACATCTTTATCCACCCTGTTAGTACACCATTGCATTCTAAAACCCCTGCTAAAATCTGCACCCCAAACCTCCCCCATCCTCTCCACTCCAACCCTCCACCCCTTTAACTCTACTTGCCTCCTCTGCTCATCTTTGCACCCACCTTCCTTACCTCTATACATCCTCTTCTTGCTCACCTGTGCACCCAAACTGTAATTCCTTCTCTACCTATCTCTGCACACCCCACACTACCCCTGCATGTACATATCAAGAATTACACCCCAAAATACATTTTGCTACTCCTCCTGAGTATGGCGATACCACATGTGTGACACTTTTTCACAGCCTGGTCACATAGAGAGGCCCAACATTAAAGTAGCACCTTCAGACATTCTAGGGGCATAAATTACACATCAAAATACCTGACAACCTATCACAGTTTTGATGGCCCTGGAGCTCCAGGGCAAAGGAATTACCCCACAACATTACCCCATCTTGGAAAGCAAACGCCCCAATGTATTTTCTATGAGGCATAATAGGTTTAAACATGTTATTTTTTTCCACGTTTTTGGAAAAAGTGCAAAGAAATTGAAAACGTATTTTTTTTTAACAAAGTTGTCAATTTATAAGATATTTCTAACACACAGCATGTATATACCAAGAATTACACCTCAAAATACATTCTGCTACTCCTCCTTAGTATGGCGATACCAAGTATGTAAGATCCTTTTAAATGTCTGAACAGATTATGCTCCCAACATTACAAACTATGTAATACAAAAATCAACCACCACTGTATAGAAAAAAATGTACTTTAATTCGTGACTCTGTGAGAGTGGTGAGTGAATATATAATAGTATAGCTTTACCTACAGCAGTTCTTGTTCCTAAAAGCCAAGTATGCCTAACCTACTGGAACGCGGCTGCCACCACACAATTCTATGTTCACTGGCCAGGAAGTATAGTATATATGGTCATGGTCATATGGTATATATGGTCAGCACAGCCAAAGTATTGGTCCATGAAGCAGACAGAAACATGGTCCATTAAAAGTCCTGGTCAATACAGGGAGCAGGCAGAGATGTGGTCAGCACAGCCAAAGTATTGGTCCAGGCAGCAACAGGGTCTATAACAAGTCCTGGATCATTACAGGCAGTAGGTAGAGATATGGTCAGAACAACCAAAGTATTGGTCCAGGCAGCAGGCAGGAACATCAGGCTTTAGGGCCTTGGACAGAAAAGAATGGGCACAGGGCTTCCTCCCAGCCAAATCTCTTCAAAGCCTCCAGTCTCCAGACCCTGATCCGGGAATTACAAAACCCAGAGAAAACGGAGCTGTGTGCTGATGCCATTGCATTCCTGGAAGCGCGGGTGCTCTGTTAGTTTCTGCTGACGAGGATTATGTTGTATGGCGCAATATATATATATTTTTTATTTTCATTTTAAATAGATTAAGATTTTTCTCTATTGGAGTGTCTGTTCCCATATTTATATGCGAATGCCTGTGGGATGATGTCATGCGGAGGACCAACATAAGGATTTTCGCTTCTTGGGGAGGACATTTGTAGTCGTTTGATGATCTTTAATCCAGTTGTCTCTTATGAGTCCTTTGTGACTTGTCTTTAAATAGAGGGTCATTTGCAGCTGGTAAGCTTGCATTTCTACTATTGAGGTGGCTGTCTTTAATGTTTGGTGATAGACATTTACTTTGATGATATAATCCTATAAGCATCTAAGAAGAGGATCTTTATTTCGCGTTGACTTTTTTCAGTCACTGATCATACCCAACTTTATATTAAACAGTATGCTGTACACGTTTGTATTTATATTGTTATATTCTGTTAAAAAAGTTGAGGATGCACTTGAAATTTGGTATTTTATTTTAGTGCAGCTCAATATTCTGCAATTTTGAAAAGTGGAAATGCTAGGTCCCAGACAATTTTTCCATGCATGCTGATGTAGGTTGGCCACTCCGGGGCTGGATTTGGGAATCTTTGCCTTCGTACACGCAGAATGCATACAAATATTCTGTGGCTCTTTTGCAAAGCTTGTATAGCTTTACTCCGTATCTGGCCCTTTTGCTTGGAATGTATTGCTTGATTCCCAGCCGGCCAGTGAAGTGAACAAAGGACTCATCTACACAGATATTTTGGTCAGGGATATAAAGTTCAGCAAATCTCTGGGAAGAAAAAATAGGTGGGCAAATATTGTATAGTTTGTCATAGTTAGGATGATCTCGGGTAGGGCACTGGGTATTGCCACTCGTATTGTGTTCATATCCACCCTTGCTTGTTTGTGTTCTCTCTTCATTCTAGTATACTACATGGACATCCAAAGATACCTTATCTCTACATATTTATCTCACCTTTATGGTGTTTACCATTAGATCTACATACATTTTTACTGCCAACAATGTGAACATACTATATATGGCTATTGAGACACACCAAGGAACACAATTCTTTTCTTTTCCTTTCACACCATGCATCCTTTACACTCTCTTATTATCATTTTCCTTTCTTTCCTGTTTGCACCCACACCTATTATGTCATGGATTTCTCTACATAAGAGCGACATCATACTATTTATACCCTTATATTACTCTAGAAGATACATACATATATATAATTTTTATTACAGTTGTCATGACATATGTGGCCTCTGGGACATCCTAGGATATACAACATTCCTTTTCTTCCTTTTCCTCGCCATGTCCGCCTCCTACTGGACCCCCGCTCGGCTTACTGCGGGCTACGCACCTACAGCTCCCGGTTGGAGTACCTTCCGCTGTTGCCTTTGTAGATCAGTCCTATGGACCCATTGACCATAATGCAAGTATGGGGTATTTCCTTTAGGCCACGTACTTCTTCTTTGACCATTATCATCATTGAATGTTATATCTTATTGATACCTATTATTTTGTAGATATCCTGCATATACACCAACTCCTGAGGAAGCGAGCAGAGCTCGCGAAACGCGTCGAGTACTAAGTTGTATATGTATACCATGTATTTTTATACTGTAACCAATATGTCAATGGTCTAATCATGCCCTATGATGTTTTTATGCTCATTATAATTATGTTTTTGGAACTTCAATAAATCTTTATACTACTCATCATGACCTATATGACCAACTCATTTAAAGTCCCATGGGCGAATTTTCTCTTGTTCTGAAATTAAGGAAGTGCATGATCATTTGATAGCATGACCTGGGCATTACAGTATAATAAATGTGATGATTGGGGTGGGTGGGTGGGTTTTTTATTTTAAACCCCATGTTCATGGTGAGGCCCAAAAATAACTTGAACTCCTCCACTGTGAGATGTCTCCATTCAAACGGATGGGCATAGGATGAACTGGGGTTGTTTTCAAAATATTGTTGGGCAAAAAGATTGGTCCACAATAAAATTAAGTAAACTCTCAGGCAAAATTAAATAAAAAAAAAATTCTGAAAAACTTTCAGTGTTGGCCTGCACACCTGGCTGTGCAATGAAAAGGGGAATACTTGTTGATCCCACATTGGAGGGCAGCCATAATGGGTTTGCCAGTGTGTCTGGGAGAGTTGTATGGACGCTAATCTTTGGGGTCTGATGTGATATGCCAGTGCTGGTACTGGGCTCTTCATCCTAGGGTCTAGCGCCATTGGTGTTTGCCGATTCACCATTGCCGCTGCTAGTGGCTGTCTGGATTTCGGAGCACCTCATCCTTTTAGGAGGGACCCATTCCTCCTCCGATTTGGTTACTGATCCACTACTACTTTTGACAGGTTTGTACACCAAATCATAATCGAATGGTGAGAGCTCCCCACTGCTCTCATTCAGTGCTGGGACAAGGCCATTTGGTGCCCAGGGCAGAGATGGCAAACTGCGCCCCCCCCCCCCCATTTTTAAGAAAGAATCAATGTCATTTCAAAACAAGGATATACTTAAAACAATACAAATTCAATTAGGTTTAATGCGATAGAAACAGAGTTCACTCACACACTTTAATTATATGTACAGTCAGGTCCATAAATATTGGGACATTGACACAATTCTGGCTCTATACACCACCACAATGGATTCCGCCACTGGTCCACAGTGGGAGGATTCCCCCTTCCACCTGGAATGTGTAGATGGGGGAATTGGAACATTCTTTTTTTTTTCATTCAACCTAATAGTTGAATGAAAAAAGTGAACAATGTATGGGCAGCCCAAGAGCTAACACTAAGATAGTTTAACCTCTTGACAGCCACGCTATAGCTGAATGACGGCCACAGCGTGGACCTGAATTTCCGGAAGGGCACGTGCCCTGTGCATGCTGTGATCACCGAGTCACTGAGTCCCGGCCCCTTACAATGTGATCAGCTGTCAGGCAATGACAGCTGATCACATGATCAAAACAAAAGCTCTGTGATCGTTTTTTTTTTTCTCCTCACGCTGAAAGCGCGAGGAGAAAAAAAAACCTGATCACCGGCTTATCTGCAAGGGACTTTGGTCCCGAAGAGGAAGAGGCAATTATGCCTCATCTGTGCCACCTGCCATTGCCACCTACCTATGCCCATGAGTGCCACCTATCAATGCCCACAAGTGCCACCTATCAATGCCACCTAGCAGTGCTGCCTATCAGTGTAACTGATCAGTGCCCATTATTGCCACCCATCAGTGCTGCTTCATCAGAGTACATCAATGAAGGAGAAAAATTACCTGTTTTAAAATTTTATAACAAAATCTAATAACTTTTTTTTTTTTTTTAATTCGGTCTTTTTACATTTTTTTTAACAATAAATAAAAACCACAGTGGTGATCAAATACCACCAAAAGAAAGCTCTATTTGTGGGGAAAAAATGATAAAAAATTAATTTGGGTACAGTGTTGTATGACCGTGCAATTGTCATTCAAAGTGCGTCAGCGCTGAAAGCTGAAAATTGATCTGGGTAGGAGGGGGGTTTAAGTGCCCGGTAAGCAAGTGGTTAAATCTTGGCTGTTTCAGCGAGAACTGGCTGAGATTAGAACCATTAATGAGCAGGCTGAATGTACCAAGTTGATCGATCAAATTGGGTACAACCAGCCCTGCCAGATTCTTATGATTATCACTAGCGGTTGCTGTATCTGCTAGTGATAATCACTGTTTGTCGGGACAATACAATTGCTCAGCAGAAGGGATTCCGCTGTCAGCACTGACTGTGCTGACAGGAGAATCATGTAAATTTCTTCCCTGCAATCTGTGGTTACTGGAAAGAAATTTGTACCAACTATTGTCTAACTGAAAGTGAAAGTTAGTGAATCTCTTGAAAGAACATGAGGGGGGGGGGGACAGATGGGGGATGGAGATAAGGACAGTTCAGTGATCACTGTGTACTGTAGTGTGCACATGATTCACCCAGGTCCAGGCTGGAAGCTCAGGCATCTTTGGCACACAGGATTCTGCAGCTTTTCATATTTCCCACCCACACATCGCTTCTCTTCAGATACATCTGCACGTCGGGGATAGTGTGGGCGGGGTGGGAAGTCACTGGAGGAGCAGAGGTGGGAGGAGCTGTATTCCTCCCTGATCTCCCCTGTGAGGGGGGAGGTGATGTGTTCGCTGGGCTGTGTAAGTGTCGCAGACACTAGAGAGCTGCAGCCACCAGGCTCACAATTTACAGACTGATTCTCCAGTCCTGGACGGGAGAAATCAGTCTGTTTCTTCACAGTTACCAAGATAATGGGAGGCTTGTCTGCCCCTCCCCCTGCTGGTTCAATCCTTCCTGAATCGCTCTCCTCCCTGCCAATGAGGGAGAGGGAGCAGATCGGTCGGAGCGGCTCTCATATTATGCTCAGTCAGCGAGCAGAGGGAGGGGGAGAAATCCGCCCCCCTCACACTCCGCCCAGGGCACCCGCCCCTCTCGCCCACCCCTTGCACCGGCCCTGCTCTCATTTGTCATACTGAGGATTTGAAATGCCTCCTCACTAGTATAATATTTTTTGGACAAGACTGGCTCTGATGACACTGGAACAGGTACTCTGTTGATGGGAAATTTTGTTATGGGCACTCTACTGATGGGCAACTGTGTGAGGGGTACTCTGCTGATGGACAGTTGTAGGACTTGTACACTGCTGATGGCCACTGTGTGACTTGTACACTGCTGATGGCAGTACTGATGGGTGATGTGGGATAGGTACACTGCTGAAGGGCACTGATTGGTGACAGCTACACTGCTGATGGGCAGATGGATGATGTGACAGGTGCTCTTTACTGCGAGTGTTGTGCAGTACACTGTACAGTACTCAGATCGGCAACTCACAGTTCCCTGAGCTCTGTGCGTGAGAAGAAGAAGCTGGTAACAGTGGGTTACCAGTCTTTGTTTATGATTGGACACAGCTGATCACATGGTAAAGAGTCACTGTCATTGGCTCTTTACCCCGATTGGTGATGTTCTGTATCAGAGGGACACAGCTCACCACCGATCGCCGCACTGTGTGGCAAGAATGGGAGGATGTCATATGACGTTCTCCCAGAACAAAACCGGTCCCGCCCAGCTGTCATTGTATAATAGGCTGGTCGGGAATCGGTTAAACGGTGAGCCACCAGTTTACCCCGCTCTGTGATCTTTGCACACATATTTCAGATTGTACTCTGTGAAGTCGTTATATTAAAGTCTTAAAAAGAGGAGAAGGGTTGTGGGACTTTATAAGAAGCACACTTCTAAATTGAAGGAACCAATCAGTATAAACATTATAAACATTATTTATTGTTACAAAAGGCATACATACACATGTAAAATAATAGAAAAATAAGATAGTAGGTCTCGATAGATATCATCTAAACAATTCATGAATATACACAATTATTCTAACATGATATACATAGTAATGGACCTTAGGTATGAAGACCAAAATTGTAACAGTAGCAAATATGCATAATAACAATGATGAATTGATTCATTAAATTAAGCTATAGTAAAATACAGGTATTACCCGTTGACACTGGGATATAGCATCATAGAAAAGCTCTACGCGTTTTGTGGTTAAAATACCACTCATCAGAAGCAGATGCAGAGTTTGGGAGTATCTATAATAGAGTAGCAATGCCAAAAAAGATACAATAGTAAAAAAAAAAAAAAAAAAAAAAAAATTATAAAACAAGGAAGAAAGAGGAGGGACATGAAAGATCCCAAACATTCTCACCTAGCTGTAGTATATGAGTAAAATTGTTGATGATATAAGAAATGAGAGACACTATAGGAGATGTCATCCCTGGGAGCTGAGGCGGTAACACCTGAGGCGCGACGGCGGCACCAGCAACCATTTAGTAAGCATTAAGATGGGATCTCCAGTTATCAGCTGTGGTATGTATGTTGGTACTCTATATAATTCGTACTGTAAATAATTCCCAAGAATATCTGTAAAATTAATGAATTAACAATAAGGTAATTACACAACTGATAAAGAAAAGGTTCCCAAAAACGTGTAACGATAGTAGGTAAACCAAGTGGGTGAAGAAGAATAGTGTTTAGCATCAAAAAGGCATAGAGTGGAACAAAGGTAGCAGTGTGAAGAAAAGTGAGTAAGTGTGATAAACCACAAAGTACCTAAAGAAGTAGATAGCAGAAATAATCCAAGATGGTGCAAAGGTGTCTCATGAGTGAAGCAAACCAAGGTATTGGCGCAGTGCAGGTGTGGTATAAGTACCAGCCGTGGACCAGAGGCGACCCCCAACGTCACGCAGCGTAATGAGGAGGAGGCAGCACCACCGCTTGAGCAACATACCAAAAAACACCCCCCTTTTTAAACATACCAGGAATGGAGGTATTTGAACTATCATAGTCATTGCCTCATACAAAGTCCCAATCTCCTTTCTTGTTCTCGTTATATTAAAGTCACCAAAAAAGTTTCAAAATAGAGAACACTATTGGGTCATTTTTATAAAATATATATCTGCCCACCCAGAAACGTCTTTCATTTCCAGTATTCTGTTAATGGGAAAACTACAAGTACCAACAGCCTTTGCGGCTGTCGGCTTGTAGTTCCTAATGAACTTCCAGGGCCCTGTTGATCACTCTAGTCCAGGTGGTTCATTGAGCTTCCTGTCAGTGTATAACTGCTTGCCCGTATCGGAGGTACGGGCAGACAGCTACAGTGTACAGGACCATGGCATTACACCCACGATCCGCTGACAGTGGGTGCAATGCTTTACAGGTTCCTAACAAAAAAGTGCTTTAATTATTTTTTTGTAAAAGTGAACTTATCCTTTAAAGAAGGAGTGAAACCTGAACAGAGAGACTGTCGCCTAGAGCTGATCCCAGCTGTAAAGGAGAACCTTTAAAATTAAGGCTTCACATTTCAAGGTGAGCAGCCAATCTGCGTGGTGATGATTTTACTATCCCTTGCCATGAGGATATTAAAAGTTAATCCAGAACCCAAAAGAACTATATGCTCCTGACCTTATGGCACAAGGGTCCTTTTATTTGAGCGCAGCAGCCATCTTTTGCCTCAAGGTGGTAGCACTATTTATACTAACACGGTGGGCGTACACAGTGAATTGGATGTGAAAATTACAGTAAATCTTCATTTTTAATAATTTTGGGACTTATTTATGTACACCAATTGAATTCTTATTACATGAATTACATATACAGTGGGGACAGAAAGTATTCAGACCCCCTTAAATTTTTCACTTTGTTATATTGCAGCCATTTGCTAAAATCATTTAAGTTAATTTTTTTCCTCATTAATGTATACACAGCACCCCATTTTGACAGAAAAACACAGAATTGTTGACATTTTTGCAGATTTATTAAAAAAGAAAAACTGAAATATCACATGGTCCTAAGTATTCAGACCCTTTGCTGTGACACTCATATATTTAACTCAGGTGCTGTCCATGTCTTCTGATCATCTTTGAGATGGTTCTACACCTTCGTTTGAGTCCAGCTGTGTTTGATTATACTGATTGGACTTGATTAGGAAAGCCACACACCTGTCTATACAAGACCTTACAGCTCACAGTGCATGTCAGATCAAATGAGAATCATGAGGTCAAAGCAACTGCCTGAAGAGCTCAGAAACAGAATTGTGGCAAGGCACAGATCTGGCCAAGGTTACAAAAAAATTCTGCTGCACTTAAGGTTCCTAAGAGCACTGTGGCCTCCATTTTCCTTAAATGGAAGATGTTTGGGACGACCAGAACCCTTCCTATAGCTGGCTGTCTGGCCAAACTGAGCTATCGGGGAAGAAGAGCCTTGGTGAGAGAGGTAAAGAAGAACCCAAAGATCACTGTGGCTGAGCTCCAGAGATGCAAGTTGGGAGATAGGAGAAAGTTGTAGAAAGTCAACCATCACTGCAGCCCTCCACCAGTCGGGGCTTTATGGCAGAGTGGCCCGACGGAAGCCTCTCCTCAGTACAAGACACATGAAAGCCCACATGGAGTTTGCTAAAACAACACCTGAAGGATTTCAAGATGGTGAGAAAGAAGATTCTTTGGTCTGGTGAGACCAAGATAGAGCTTTTTGGCCTTAATTCTAAGCGGTATGTGTGGAGAAAACCAGGCACTGCTCATCACCTGTCCAATGCAGTCCCAACAGTGAAGCATGGTGGTGGCAGCATCATGCTGTGGGGGTGTTTTTCAGCTGCAGGGACAGGACAACTGGTTGCAATCGAGGGAAAGATGAATGTGGCCAAGTACAGGCATATCCTGGACGAAAACCTTCTCCAGAGTGCTCAGGACCTCAGACTGGGCCAAAGGTTTACCTTCCAACAAGACAATGACCCTAAGCACACAGCTAAAATAAGGAAGGAGCGGCTTCAAAACATCAAGTGTTGGTTTGGCTGCCATGGCGCATGCAGCTTCGCCCGCACACGCGCCGTAGCCTTTATCTGGGCACCCAAAAATTTGCATCGTACGTGAATACAGTCACGCCCATTCGCCGGGACCGTGCACATGCGCATGCACACACGCATAGAACGTTTCCGGCGCACACCCACACTTGCAGTGGTTCATTTTTCCTTACCCGGGTCACTTGAGTCACCAGGTGTTGCTTGGCAGGCTAAAGGTGCTTAGCAGGATGTTGCATAGGGGCTTGGGGAGCCCTATTAAAGGGTCTCCCTTCTGAGGTGTTTTTATTACACCCAAGTACTCTTTGTTTGCAGGCATTGAATGTCTTCCAAAAAAGAGGAGTGGGACTAACACCACAGGGAAGGGCACACCTACGTCATCAGTAGTTCCTGATGAATCTAGTCATATCCCTAGTTTTGTATCCCCCTAAAAGACCAGAGGCTCCCGGGCAATCTGAGCAGCTGTGCCTATCTGGTATTGTGCCTACAGTCAATGCTGCTGCTTCACCCTTTATCACTAAGGATGAACTGTCCTCAGCCCTAGCCGGGTTAGAGCACAGGATTGCTGGCATGATTGCCTCCATCCCGCAGGGTGGCAGGAAGCTTGACAGATCCCCCTCCCCAGAGTCTCCTCATCTGGAGCAGGAGAGGGTTGAGGATGGGGAAGAGCTTAAAGCTCAGGATTCGGTGGTGTGCTCGGCGGTTGAGTCTGCTTCCAAGCAATCTGGACAAGAAGATATCCACTCGATATCTGCCTCTCAGTCGCAGAGGTTTTTGATCCTGACTGACAAAATAGTTCGTTCTGTCTTTAAGTTGCCTCTTGCAGAGGTGACTGAGCCTCCCTGGTTCTCTTTGGGAGCTCTGAGACATTTTCAGGTCCCACAGACTTTCCCGCTACAACCCCTGTTGGAACAGGCGGTGTATGCCGATTGGGAACATCCTGACAGGACTTTTTTGCCTCCTAAAAGGTTTTCCCTTTTATATCCTATGGATGAAAGGTTCATTAAAAAATGGAGCATGCCAGCAGTAGATGCAGCTGTCTCTTCCTTAAGCAAGAACTTAACTTGCCTGGTAGATAACGCACAGGGCTTGAAAGACCCCATTGACAAGAAATTGGAATTATTAATAAAAGCTTCCTTTTCCTTGGCCAGTTCAGCTATTCAGCCAGCTGTTGCAGCAATTGGTATTTGCCAGTCCGTAAAGGATCAGGTCAAACAGCCTGATAGGCCTAACCAGGAGGATGATCTGCCTAAAAGTAAGACAGATATTCCTCAAGTGCTGTGTTTTGCAGTTGATGCTTTAAAGGATTCAATACTGAGGAAAATTTTATACTTACCTAACGGTAATTTTCCTTTCCTGATGTAAGCATGACAGCATATACGTATGGGTAGGCTCCGCCCCCTGCCCTATCACAGGACCGGTTATACTATAAAATTAGGTCTCCTCCCTACCTGCCTCATTCTCGTAATTTAGTATCACTGCAAGGCCTTTTGTTTTTCTTTCTTTAATTTTTTTTTTTATTTTAATGGGAGGGACCCCTATATGCTGTCATGCTTGCATCAGGAAAGGAAAATTACCGTTAGGTAAGTATAAAATTTTCCTCATTCCTGACACAGCATATACGTATGGGATGTACAAAAGCACCAGATAGATGGGTGGTTAATGCTGTACTATTTATTCTATATACACATTTATATAGTTATATTTGTTTTATGTCAATTGCTCCAACACCGAGCAGCCAAACTGTACTGTGGTTAAAGCTGCAGAATCCACTTTATAGTGGTTTAGAAAGGTATTGAAGGTTGCCCAAGTCGCGGCCCTGCAGATTAGTTCAGGGGTAATCCCTCTGAAATTCGCCCATGAGGCCGCCATCCCCCTTGTGGAGTGAGCCCTAAGCTCTGCTGGGGGATCAAGGTTTTTTGCGGTATAAGCTCTCCGTATGACCTGTACTAGCCACGATGCCAGTGTCCTTGCAGACGCTGCTAGCCCTTTTCTGTTCCCTTCTGTGATGATGAACAGATTTTCTGCCTTCCTGAATGATGCCGTCATTTCTATGTAGGTCTTTAAGGTGGACCCGACATCCAGATTGTGTGGTATGTCTGATGTCTCTGCCTGAAAGGTTGGCAGTACTACTTCCTGATTCCTATTGAATGGGGTATTGATTTTAGGTCTGTAGTGCGGTAGTGTTCTTAATATTACCCTGTCTGCGAGGTGGTAACAGTATGGTGGCTTATAGCCTAAGGCTTGTATATCTGATACCCTCCTGCCTGAGGTGATTGCGGTAAGAAATACTGCTTTTAGAGATATGTTCCATAGAGATGTAGTCTGCCCTGATTCGAAGGGGCTTCGAGACAAAAAGTCTAAAACTATTTGGAGATCCCATGGAGGGACATATGATCGTTCTGCGGGACGAATTCTCGTACTTGCTTTTAAAAACTGACAGATTAGGCACCGTGATGCCCACTTCACTCCTGACAATGCTGTCAGGGCTGAGATTTGTACTCTGAGTGTACCGACACTGAAGCCTTTGTCAAGACCTGTTTGGAGGAAGCTCAGAACCTGGGGTTCTGATGGTGCCCGAGGATCGAACTCTTGTTCTTCCGCGAAGGATATGTATTTTTTTCCATATTCGGGAGTAAGTCTGGTTAGTGGTGGCTGTTCTTGTCTTTAACAATGTTTCCACTACAGCTGCCGAACACCCTACTTCTTTTAGCCTTTTCCTTTCAGCCTCCAAGCTGCTAAATGTAGAACTCCTGGGTCTGCATGTACCACTTGGCCTTGTTGTAGTAGGTTCGGTATGTTCGGAAGGGGTATTGGAGGTTCCACCTCTAAAGATCGCAACAATGGGAACCACGGCCTGCGTGACCACGTTGGAATTATTGCTATCACCATCCCTGAGTGCGTTTTTATTCTGTTGAGTAATCTGAAGATTAGTGCAATCGGAGGGAACACATAAGCTAGTCTGCAAACCCATCTGGTATTGAGGGCATCTGTTGCTTCCGCTTCTTGGAACCTTGCCCTGGCCAGAAACTGCCTGCACTTTGTGTTGGCTGAGGTTGCCATCAGATCCAGGTCTGGGTAGTCCCAGTGTCTGCATATCCAATGGAAGACTGATTGGTTCAGGGACCATTCATTGGGGTCTAGGGTTCTCCTGCACAAGGTGTCCGCAATAAAGTTTCGCGGGGCTGGGATATAGACCGCTGAAAGATGGGCTAGGTGTTGTGGTGCCCACTCCATTATTGGTGTTACTTCAGCGAGTAGCGACCGACTTCATGTCCCGCCATGTCTTTTCACATACGTGACTGCTGTCCTGTTGTCCATCTGGACGATCATGCTTGTTCCCTGAATCTGTGGGTGAAATGCCTTCAATGCGCAGAGGGCTGCCCTCAACTCTATTACATTGGAAACCTCTGTCTGTCTGTGTCTCCACCTGCCTTGGGCTAAGAGCCCCTTGTAGTGTGCACCCCATCCCGTTGCTGAGGTATCCGATGTTATCACTTGTGGGGGGTCTGGTACTAGTTGATGGTGTTTGTGAAGATTTGCTGGATCTTTCCACCATTTTAGGGACTTTCTCATCTTTGAGGTTAGTCGAATCCTTTGTTGGACTGAGGTGTTTTTGCCATTGATCGAGGAAACCTTTCTGGAATATCCTCATTCTCCAATGAGCCCATCTGACCATTGGGATTGTCGCAGCTAATGTTCCCAGAAGACTGAGGCTACGTGATGCTGATAGATAGGTCATCTTCGATATCCCTTCTACTTTGGTCAGGAGTGCTGTCATCTTTTCTTTGGGCATCTCTATAGTGTTTCTGTGGGTGTCGAGGACTGCACCCAAGAATACTACCTTTGTGACGGTTCCAATTGGCTCTTCCGCCAATTGATAATCCACCCGAATTCCTGTAACTTTTCTATCAGTATTTGACAATGGTTTAGCAGTATCTGTGGATTCTCTGCTGTCAACAGGATATCGTCTAAATAGTGAAAGGCTTGCAAGCCTTGTCTGCGTAGAATAGCTATTATTGGTAACAGAACTTTCGAGAAGGTTCTGGGCGAGGTGGACAGGCCAAACGGTAGGCACACAAATTGGTAATGCTGATTTAATACTGCGAACCGTAGATACTTGTGGAACTGCGGATTTACCGGAACATGCAAGTATGCATCTTTTAGGTCAAGGGACAACATCCAGTTGCCCTTTGAGAGGGCCTGCGCTACGGGCTGAAAAGACTCCATCCTGAAGCTCTGGACCGAGATTAATTTGTTCAGGTCTCTTAGATTCAGGATGGGCCTTAAGTCTCCTTTTTCTGTACCAAGAAAAGTGGTGAATAGAAACCTTGCATTTGTTCCTGTACTGGTACTGGTTCTATTGCGCCCTTCTGCAGTAGCGTCTGGATATATTTGAATATTATCCGCGCTCCCGGTTGATTGTGTGGTAATCGTGTGGGAGAGAAATGGGGGGTTTTGGGTAGGGATAGGAATTTCCAACGGTGTCCTGCTTGGACCACGTCTATGACCCAAGGCTCTTTGACTTGCTTTGTCCAGACATGAGCATATCTGTGCAACCTGGCTCCTATTGCCCCCATCTGGACTGGAAAACTGTCAAAAGGGTTTCTGCCGCTCCGAAGTTGATCCTGTCTTTGGCATCCGTGCCACTGTATTTTGAGTTGTTCTTCCAGCTTTTTTATACTCTCTAAGAGGTCTGAAAGGTCTGAATTCTCTCACCTTATTTGGATACTGCTTTCTCCCCTGGAAGCGTCTTTGTTTTGGTTTCATATCTTGCGGGAGCATACCCGACTTGCCTCCAGTGACTTTTGAAATCGCTGACTTTTATTACCAAACAAGGCAGTTCCATCAAACGGAATGCCGCACCAGTTTATCCTTGATGATATATCTGCTGTCCACGGTTTAAGCCACAGCGCCCTCCTCGCCACTACTGACACCTGCATGGCCCTGGCTGAGCAGCGCATGGCATCAATTGCTGCTTCGCCGACAAAGTCACCCGACAGTTTAATGTTGGCCAATAATTTGAGAGCTGTAGTCATAAAGGCTCTTTAAAGGACACTGCATTATCCATAGGAAGGGTTACATGGCGGGCGAGTCTCATAACTGCCGCATCTACAAGAGGTGGTGTTTCCAAGGGGTGCATATCCTCCGTTTTGAATGGGTACATGCGATTAAATCTGTTGACTGGAGATATTTTCCTGTGCACCTTCTCCCACGCTTCTTTAATAATGTCCTTCACCTCTTCAATAAGAGGGAACGAGAGACTTGTTCTTTTCAACTGGGGTAATACCTCCTAGTTTTAATAGGTTGCGTTATTTCTTCTTCCCACTCTAGTGCTTCTCTAACTGCCTTTACTAAAGGTTGTACTGAGGAGTATCTGAAACTTATGGTGTCCTCTTGCTGGGATTCCTCTCCAGAACTGGACCCTGGGGAATGATCTCTTGGTGTCTGGGCTGCCGTCAGGCTCATACCACTCTCCCCAGGTTGACTAGTTGTGGTCGTTAAGTCTTGTAAAGACTCTTTGTCTGTTTGTTTAATCATGCGGATCATTTCAGTCTTTTTGGCCTCTTTATCCATTGCCGCTTCTAGTAGGAAAGCTTTACATAAAATTTTCCCTGTAAGGGCTCTTAGTCCACATCCTACACAGAGATCATCTCTAGACTCTTCTTCCTGATGTGTATATTCTACTCTGTGCCGGTTTTGTTCGTGGGCTTTAGAGTGTGTAGCTGACCTCTCAGAGCTTGAGGCATAATGCTGGTGTGTCTCTTGGAGGATTATTGTGGCTGATGAGGGCTGAAATAGATTACAGCCTGTCAGTATGTGCAATCTTTTTTAGGATGTCATACAGACACATTTACCTACCTGCCCTCACCTTAAGATACGTGGCTGGTCCCTAGGAGAGCTCAACTTTGACTGAAATTCACATACAGTACTGTCTCAGTCACTTGTCCCAACATTGGCAATGTAAACTTTGATTTGCATGTCTCCTACCTGTATCCTCGGATCGATTCCTGTGACGCCTGACAACTTCACGCTAATGCATTTGTGTCCTCACAGGTTGCGCACTGTCCTCCATATCTTGAAGTTATTTAAGTGCTGGGGTGGGTGAGCCCCTTCTGCGGCTTCCTGAGATGCTTCTCGCGCTGTTTCCGATACCGGAAGTACCTCCGCCACCATCTTACTACACCCGGAAGTCATAGCTTGTATTCAGATGTACAGCTTACCGGAAGTTGTATTTCCGCCATCTTGCTTCAATCAAAATGAGGCTGCTAATCCTGGAAGTAGTGATTCCGCCATTTTGAGAATGGGCAGCCCACTGCACGTTTGCTGTTTTCTGATGGCTCTCCTAGACCAGATACCTGCACCCCTCTCCAGGATCCTTGTGGGGTGAGGTCTCTCCCATATAGGCGTTCATGTCAACCTTTACAGCGGGGAGCTTCGACACAGGAGAGGCTCGAACCTGTGCGGCTTGGTCAGAAGTGTCTGACAGGTGAGGGAAAAATTAAAAATCCTGCTCTTTTCAGCACCAGCATAACCGGCTGTTAGCAGTGAGGAAAAAAAAAAAAAAGAGAATGAGGCAGATAGGGAGGAGACCTAATCTTATAGTATAACCGGTCCTGTGATAGGGCAGGGGGCAGAGCCTACCCATACGTATATGCTGTCATGCTGTGTCAGGAAAGCAGGTTTCTCCTCTGGCTCTCTTGTCTGTACATATGCGCAGACTTTTATGGCTTAACCACTTAACAACCGGCCCATAGCCGAATGACTGCTACAGGGCGGTTTCTTAACTCCGGGAGGGCGTACCGTGACGTCCTCCCAGAATTACGCTCTTGCGCGCCCCCTGGGGTGCGCACACGAGAATATCCATGACCGCCAGGTACAGAGGACCCGGTGCATCACGGATCATGGTAAACGGCCGCTGATCGCAGCCGTTTACCATTAAATGGACAACTTTGTGTTAAAAAAAAAAAAATGCGTTTTAACCACTTCCCGCCCGCTGTCATACGACGTTCTTGACTTGTGCGGGGGATATCTGAATGATGCCTGCAGCTACAGGCATCATTCAAATATCAGCTTTTTCAGCCGGCGATTCCCTACACCATAAGAACGATCATAGCGGCCGTTCCGCTGTTTGATCATTCTTACGGGAGGCGAGAGGGGACGTCCCCCCCTCCCGCCACCCTCCGGTGCTTCTACCGACTCACCGCTGCGATCAAAGCCAGGATCTTTTTTTTTTTTTTTTTAGTTTATTACTTCAGGCTTCCCAGCCTAGAGGTGAGATGTGGGGTCTTATTGACCCCATATCTCACTGTAAAGTGCACCTGTCATGCCATATTCCTATTACAAGGGATGTTTACATTCCTTGTAATAGGAATAAAAGTGATCAAAAAATATTTTTTTTGGAAAAAAAGTGTCAAACTAAAATAAAGTAAAATGAACAATAAAATTTTTTTTTTTTTAAAGCGCCCCTGTCCCCGTGTGCTCGCATGCAGAAGCGAACGTAAGTCCCGCCCACATATAAAAACGGTGTTCAAACCACACATGTGAGGTATCGGTGCGATCGGGAGAGCTAGAGCAATAATTTTGTCCCTAGACCTCCTCTGTAACTCAAAACATGTAACCAGTAAAAAATTTTAAAGCGTCGCCTATGGGGATTTTTAAGTAGCGAAGTTTGGCGCCATTCCACAAGCGTGTGCAATTTTGAACGGTGACCTGTTAGGTATCTATTTACTCAGCATAACTTCATCTTTCACATTATGCAAAAACATTGGGCTAACTTTACTGTTTGTTTTTTTTTAAAGCACAAAACAGTTTTTTTTCCAAAAAAAATGCGCTCGAAAAATTGTTGCGCAAATACCGTGCCAGATAAAAAGTTACAATGACCGCCATTGTATTCTCTAGGGTCTTTGCTAAAAAACATATATGTTTTGGGGTTCTATGTAATTTTCTAGCAAATAAATGAGGATTTTGACATGTAGGAGAGAAATGTCAGAATTGGCCTGGGTGTTCCAGAACGCCTGAAGGTGCTCCATGCATGTTGGGTCTCTGTATGTGGCCACGCTGTGTAAAAGTCTCACACATGTGGTATCGCCGTACTCAGGAGTAATAGCAGAATGTGTTTTGGGGTGTAATTTGTGGTATGCAAATGCAGTGTGTGAGAAATAACCTGCTAATATGACAATTTTGTGAAAAAAAAAAAAATCTTGATTTTGCAAAGAATTGTGGGAACAAGTGACAACTTCAAAAAACTCACCATGCATCTTTCCAAATACCTTGGAATGTCTTCTTTCCAAAAAGGGGTCATTTGGGGGGTATTTGTACTTTTCTGGCATGTTAGGGTCTCAAGAAATTAGATAGGCCGTCAGTAATTCAGGTGTGATCAATTTTTAGATATTGGCACCATAGCTTTTGGACTCTATAACTTTCACAAAGACCAAATAATATACACCAATTTGTACTTATTTTTACCAAAGATATGTAGCAGTATACATTTTGGCCAAAATTTATGAAGAAAAATTACTAATTTGCTAAATTTTATAACCGAAACAAAGAAAAATTCATTTTTTTATCGAATTTTCAGTCTCTTTTCTTTTTTAGCACAAAAAATAAAAAACCCAGCGGTGATTAAATACCACCAAAAGAAAGCTCTATTTGTGTGAAAAAAAGACAAAAATTTCATATAGGTACAGCGTTGCATGACTGAGTAATTGTCATTCAAAATGTGAGAGCACCGAAAGCTGAAAATTGGTCTGGTTATTAAGGGGGTTTAAGTGCCCAGTGGTCAAGAACTGGTCAGCTGAGCTTCCTTGTAAAAAGTTATTGGCTGGTTTCTGGTTTCATGGGGAACGTTTATTCGGTGATAATTTGGACAAATATATCCAAAAGATTTCCGGAGGGAAGAGTTCTCTACTTCCTGTGAAGAAAAGCACCAAACGTCCCTCGTTTAAAAACCCAGGGACTGCTTCCTCAAATGCCTCAACGTCAGGGCGGTTCCGCCGCCAACGGGGAGCTAGGGCCAGGGGCAAGCCGCGAGGCCAGGGCCCTGGGTCCAAAATTCTTCTAAACCCAGCACCAAGCCCTCCTTTTGAGGGGACGCCCCCACTCCATCGGGTGGGGGGAAGGCTGCTGCACTTTTTGCGCACATTTGGAAAACAACAATTCAGGACGAGTGGGTCACCTCAATTATATCTTGTGGTTACAAGCTGAAGTTACGAGGGGTGCCCCCTCAGAGGTTTCTAAGATCCATCATTCCCTCGGATCCTCCATAAAGAAACTTATTGCTTCAGGCACTACATCACCTGGTACATCAAGGAGTTGATGTAGAGGTTCCGGTATCCGCAAGGGGCACAGGGTTTTACTCAAACCTATTTACGATTCAGAAGCCAAACAGGGACACAAGGCCCATTTTGGACCTAAGATCCCTGAACAAATATCTTTTGATACAGTCCTTTTGGATGGAGTCTGTTCACTCAGTAGTAACCACACTCCAGAGGGGAGACTTTTTAGCCTCCATCGACATAAAGGTCGCATACCTACACATTCCTATCTTTCAGCCTCATCAGAGGTTCCTACTTTTTGCAGTAGAGGAACGTCATTTTTAGTTTGTGGCTCTACCCTTCGGGTGTTCACAAAGGTCCTAGCACCAGTACTGGGTCATTTAAGGGCCCAAAGGATCCTGGTGCTCGGGTATCTGGACGACCTCCTCACTCAGTACAGGCTCTAGAACACAGCATAACATACAGTGAGGGATTTGTAAAGCTTAGGCTGGATCATAAATACCGAAAAGTCAGCCTTGAGACCAGCTGAAAGTCTAAAATATTTACGTTTGATTCGAAACACGGTCCAAGCAAGAGTATTATTGCCACCCGTAAGGATCTGTGCCCTGAAGGATCAGGTGCATCAGATAAGGGGCACCAGACAACCCTCCATTCGGCTCTGTATGAGCCTTCTAGGGAGGATGGTATCCTCCTTCGAGGCAGTGCCCTATGCCCAATTCCATTCCAGGCCTTTACAACAAGACATCTTGTTGGCTTGGAACAGAGGTAGAAAAGCCCTGGATTATCCAATATGCTTATCTCTTCAGGCATTCTTAAGCCTAAACTGGTGGCTGCAGGATCAGAACCTGCAAAATGGAAAATCTTTTCTCCTGGTAACTTGGAGAGTACTGACTACGGATGCCAGTCTCTCAGGCTGGGGAGCGACCCTAGACAGGCTCAGAGCTCAGGGAAAATGGTCAGGGACAGAACAGACCCTGCCCATCAACGTCCTTGAATTATAAGCAGTACATCTGGCCCTGTGGTCCTGGACGGTAGAGCTTCAGGACTGCCCCATCAGGGTTCAAATATGACAATGCCATGACAGTGGCCTAAATAAACCACCAAGGCGGTACCAGGAGTCATTCAGCTCTGAAGGAGGTGAACTACATACTGGCCTGCGCAGAGGGACATGTGCCAATGATATCGGCAGTCCATATCCCGGGAGTAGAGAACTGGAAGGCAGATTATCTCAGCCGCCAGCAGATCTGCCCAGGGAATGGTCCCTATGCCCAGAAGTATTCCAGGAAATTTGCCAATGTTGGGAATGGCCAGAGGTTGACCTACTGGCATCCAGGTTCAACAACAAGCTACAGCAGTTTGTGTCTCGAACAAGAGATCCTCTGACAATTGGAGCAGATGCTCTGATAGTTCCATGGAGCCAGTACTCCCTGGTTTATACTTTCCCTCCGATCCCTCTCCTTCCAGGATTCGGAGAGGGGGTTCCAGTCATTCTGGTGGCACCAGCCTGGCCCAGAAGGTCCTGGTTCCCAGAAATTGTGAGACTGACAATAGACGGGCCATGGATGCTTCCATGTCGCCCCTATCTATTGTCTCAAGGTCCTATATTCCACCCCAATTTAAGTCTCCAAATATGACGGCATGGCTATTGAAGCCAGGGTGTTAAAAGACCGTGGCATCTCGGGACCAGTGGTGTCTACTCTAGTGAATGCTAGAAAGGCTATCACTAGGAAGATTTATCATAAGGTCTGGAAGACTTATATTGCTTGGTGTGAAGCCAGAAAATGGCATCCTCGGAAATATTTGATTGGGAGAATTTTCTCTTTTCTACAGTCAGCTGTGGAAATCAAATTGGCTTTGAGTACAATCAGAGGTCAAGTGATTCACTGATCCGAAACATTATGCAAGGGGAAACTCGCTTGCTTCCCCCATTAGGTCACCAATGTGTCCTTGGGACTTGAACTTGGTGCTGTCTGTTACAGAAACAACCATGTGAACCTATTAAGGCAATTCCATTAGACTTGCTGTCATGCAAGCTAGCCTTACTGATGGCTATCACCTCGGCTAGAAGGGTGTCAGAGTTGGCGGCCCTTTCATTCAGGGAAACGTACTTAAGCCTTCACCACGACAGAATCGTGTTACTACCGGTTTCATCCTTTTTGCCAAGGGTGGTGTCGGGCTTTCATTTAAATCAGGACATTATTTTACCTTCTTTTTTTTCTCTCAGCCTCGTTTGGCAGAAGAGAGACGACTGCCTTCTTTGGACATTGTCCGGGCAGTCAAGGTTTACTTGTCTAAATCTGCGGAGATCTGGGGATCAGACTCTTTTTTTTTGTTTTACCAAAAGGACCCAAGAAGGGGCAGGCAGCTTCCAGAGCTTCCATTGCCAATTGTGTCCATCAATTGATCATTCAGGCCTATGGTCTGAAACATAAAGCTCCACCCTTTAGGGTAAAAGCTCATTCTACCAGGGGTGTAGGAACCTCCTGGACTTTTCGCCATCAGGTATCTGTGGCTCAGGTTTGTAAGGCTGCTACCTGGTCTTCAGTGCATGCGTTCGCAAAATTTTATCAAGTGGATGTTCGAGCAGCCGAGGATTCAGCTTTTGGCCTCAGTGTACTGCGGGCCGCCGTATAAGTTCCGATGGCTATTTGTTTGGCAGGGTGTCTCCCTCCCCTCAAGGCTATTGCTCTAGAACGTCCCAGCAGGTAATAAATATTAGCCTGACTCTGTGTCCCATGATGTATGAAAAAAAAAATAGTATTTTTATGTCATACTTACCTGTAAAATCATTTTCTTTGAGTACATCATAGGACACAGAGATCCCTCCCCTCTTTTTTGAGGATTCAGTGCTTGCTACAAAACTGAAGTGCTTCCCGTATGGGAGGGGTTATATAGGGGATCACTTCCTGTCTGAAGACCTTTGGTCTACCAGTGTCTATTCACCTGATGATGAAGTATAACCCAGCAGGTAATATTAACCTGACTCTGTGTCCCATGATGTACTCAAAGAAAAAGATTTTACAAGTATGACGTAAAAATCCTATTATCATCTGGGGGCCCTTCTCCCCAGTTTTTCTAGTACTTAAGGCAAGAGTTTTCTGGCCTGTTTCAGTTTGAAGGAATGGAATGTGTTCATACACACCAAGAGGTTCAAGATGGAGTCCATGCAGACAGTCACAGAGACAGTTCAGCAGGAGAACCAGTTGGTATCAACTGACCTGCCGACTAATACTTCCATGTACTGATCAATGCTAAGCACCAGAGGTGTGTGAGATTTGTGGTGGCCAGATGTCACTTCCAGTTCAGGTGTCTGCCTTTTACAGAATTGGCACAGCCCCAGGAATCTTTTTTAAGATCTTGTTGGCAGTGGTGGTACCTTGGGCCAGGTGGTAGATGAGGACTTTTCAATTTGCCTTCTTTAGCCTATGAGCTGGGCTGTCTATGGATCTGAAAATCTTTGTGCCTATGCAAATTCAACAAGAACTGGAATTTTGGACATCGCCACTGTGGTTCTTTCAGAGGCATGCCTCTCAGCCCAAGAGATAGGATGATTCTGGGGCTTGGGAGTACACAATCTGAAGAAACAAGTGCAAGGCCATTGGAGCGCGGTGAGTGCAGACTCCCCAAGTATCATGAATGGAAGGAAGCCTTTTTCTAGCAATGCAAGCCTTTCAGGATCTTCAAGGAGGACTGAGTAAGGTTGACAACAAGACAGTAGTACCCTACATTGCATGACAAGAGGACACCAAAAGTCTTTTCTTGTTATAACTTGCAAAGAAACTTTTCGTGGGGCAGAGAACCACTTATGCCCCGTACACACGGTCGGACATTGATCGGACATTCCGACAACAAAATCCTAGGATTTTTTCCGACGGATGTTGGCTCAAACTTGTTTTGCCTACACACGGTCGCACAAAGTTGTCGGAATTTCCGATCGACAACCACGCGGTGACATACACCACGTACGACGAGACTAGAAAAGGCCGGTTCAGAACCAAGCGCGGCACCCTTTGGGCTCCTTTTGCTAATCTCGTGTTAGTAAAAGTTTGGTGAGAGACGATTCGCGCTTTTTCAGACTCGTGGCTTTCAGATCGTTTTCTGCCGTTCAGTTTGTGCTTGTGGGTTTGTATCTGCTCTTCAGTGCATGCAGCAAGTTCCGCGTGACTTTAAGGAGTCATTGTATTCTTGTTCGTTCGTTACTGGTTTTCAGGTCGCTCTTTACAGGCCTTGCTGTTCTTCAGTGCGTTCTGTTACTTCGTTCTGAGCAGCCGACCGTTTTCTAGCCATGTTTCGTATGCGTACTCCTCGTAGAGTTCGTGCTGTGCGGGGGCTTGGTGTTGGGGTCCTGACCTTGACACAAGTCCAGTCCATGAACAGGGTGGGGAGGAGTTCATGGACCAAGAATTGGTTGCTTCAGCGTGACCAGTTCTGTCATATGCCTTTGCTCCGTGAGATCCGTGAGAATAATCCTGATGATTTCAGGAACTTTCTCAGGATGACGGACCCCGTATTTCACCGTTTGTTGGCTTCGCTGACCCCCTATATCAGCAGGCAGGATACCTGCATGAGGCAAGCCATCACTCCGGAGCAGAGGTTGGTCGCTACCTTGCGGTATTTGGCCACAGGGAGAAGTCTGCAGGACTTGAAGTTCTCGACAGGCATCTCCCCCTAGGCTCTGGGTATCATCATCCCAGAGACCTGTTCTGCCATCATACAGGTCCTGCAGAAGGAGTATATGAAGGTAAGATTTTTTTCCTTTTATATCACATTTTATTGTATTGAATGTTTGCTAATATATTGTATTTCTTTCCTCATTCCCTAATGGCCATGATTGTAATATGCTGTGAATGTCCCCTTTGTTCTCATGCATGCTGGATTTTTATGTAATTATTATTTTATGTCCTTTATACATATTTGCCCTTCAATAACCTCTCCAGCATGGTGTCTCCTGCCCTATATTCACCTCATGTAGTCACTTAACAATGTATTTTATCAGCTCTATAGTAGTGCTTTACCCCAAACACCCCCTAAAATGTTTGTTAATGTTATTTTAGCTTTAAATTCAGGCAGAGTGCCAGAGGCTTTTTTTGTGGTGTCCACAAATTTTTGGTAACCCTCCCTCCCCCCAACTGCTAAGTCAGCTGATCCCAATTCTCTATCCTCAATCATCTATCTGCTGACTTTGCCAAACCCATACACACTATACCCACCTCTTTACTGGTCAGATTTATGGATGAATTCCCCAAAGCATGTAGTGCAAGGGCCTGCCTGTATACTTTCCAATGGAACTGTTTAAAGTTTTTGTATCCTATTATTATCTTGATAGGTAATAGCAGAATGTCCAAATGTCCTCAAATGTGTACAATGTGTATTTATATCTTTGTATTCAGACACTTCTTACCTGTCCAGTGGTCTGCTAATAGTGTAACTAAGGAGGGGCTGTTCCAAGTAATACCCTGTATTTAGGCATTCATCTCTCAATGAAGTGAAGAGGGTTACCTGTCCAAGAGTTCCCCCCCCTATAATGTTAGAAATGGCCCATGAGAGGGGGGGAGGGGGAATATGATAGGTGTACCTTATACTTTGTTGTTGTTAAATTCCCCTTAGTAAATGCTATCTGGAGGTTGCCCCATAATGTTTGTGTATAATCTGCTTGCCATGTTTCTGTGAAAAAATAGTAATGTTTATTGTTTTTTCCTCAACAGTTTCCTTCCACGCCACAGGAATGGCAGACTGTGGCCTCCCACTTTGCCCAGCGGTGGGACTTTCCTAACTGCGGAGGGGCAATTGATGGGAAACACGTCCACATCGTCCCACCACCCAACTCGGGGTCATACTATTATAATTACAAGGGGTTTAATAGTATAGTGATGTTGGCGGTGGTGTCGGCTAATTACGAGTTCTTGTATGTGGACGTGGGGAAGAATGGCCGGATGTCCGATGGTGGAGTGATCGCCCAGACGGAGTTCTACAGGCGTCTCCAGAATGGCAGCTTGGACTTGCCACCTCCAGAGGACAATGTTGAAGGCCTCCCATTTGTGTTCGTTGCTGATGAAGCATTTGCGCTGGGGGACCACCTGATGCGGCCATTCCCGATGAGGACCCTCACCCCGGAACAGAGGGTTTTTAATTACCGGCTGGCCAGAGCCCGAAGAGTGGTGGAGAACACATTTGGAATCCTGGCCAGCCGGTTCCGATTATTTCTGACACCCATCCATATGGCGGAGTATAAACTGAACCATATAATACTTGCCTGCTGTGTTCTCCATAATTTAAGAAAACATTCAGCCAACTATGCTGGCTCAGTTGGGCCTGAGGCCGGAATCCCAAATCCATCAACACTGACGGCGCTTGAAAGTGGCCGTCCTGGCTTGCCCTCCCTGAATGCCCGTGATGTCCGGTTACGCTACCTGGAGTTCTTTGCGGGTAGGGGGGCTATCAATATGCCAGAGAATCCGTGACACCTTTTTCAAATAAAAAACAAACAAAAGAAATTCTTGGTGGACATTTACTGCTTGTGTTTGTTTTAGCTGACCCTGACAGAAATGTTTTGAGTGCAGAAAATGTCGTGATTGGGTAACCTTATAAAAAATAGTGTTGGCTGGTACTTCCTAAATGCCAAAACACATTTCACTACAAGTGCACTTGCAACTGCACTGAACCTGCACTTGTAGTGCAAAGTGTAATTGCCCTTAGGAAATAACCCCCATTTGTGCATAAAACAGCTATTACATCACCCCAAAAGTGTTGTAGTGTTGAGACAATAATCCACACATTCTTGAGTAAGGCACTTTTTTATAGCTGCACAATCACATGTGCATTTACGAAAGGTTTTTAAAACAAACCAACATGTTTGTTGTATAACAATGTTTGCAGTAGCATTATCAAAAATCGAAATATCCATTTTAGATAAAACAGGCCTGTGTAAAACCAACAAGAAAGCCAAAAAACTTGAACTTACAAAGTTCACATATGGTAAAACCTGAAGGCTATATCAGACATGAGTATTTAGGAACTGTGTTTGATATAGCGTTCAGATGGGGGGAAATCACCCCTGGAAAAGCCAAATTTGGAAGATGCACACCAATTTACGAATGTCAACATGTGCTATCTGCCATCAGGGGGGATCAAGGGACGTATTTTGGGGGAGCAAGCCCTTCCTCAATGCGACTTTATAATTGAGGAAGGGGTTGCACCCCCAAAACGCATCCATTGATCTTCCGTGATGGCAGATAGCACATGTTGGCACACTGTGTGCATCCTCCAAATTTGGCTTTTCTAAACATTGTAAACATTTTAGTAACATAAAACAGGTGATTTTGTGGGGTTTAAATTCGCCCCAAAACATCAATGATGTTATTATTTTTTTTAATAACATCAGTGACTTGTTGCTGGATGTTTTGCAATTGGAGATTACACCCCATGATCTCCCCGATGACTATCTGGGCACTTTCAGATGTAAAGCGTTCTGGATCACGATCACCTAAAAAGAGATAAAGAACAAAAAAAAAAGGTCTCAAAAATCTGCCACCATTCATCTCTTTTACCTGAGTCTGTGGTCGCAGACACTCACCTGTTGTGGTGCCAATCTCCACCACGTCTTCTTCTTCCTCCTGCTCAGCTTCTTGGGTTTGCGGTATTTCCCCTTCTTCCAGGGGGGGGGGTCTCTGGTCTCCTCGGATGAGGGGTGTCCTCCGAGTCTTTTCTCCCCTATGTAAAACAAAAATGGTATAATTAGCACACAGATATTTGATGGCAGAACTAGAACTAGGAAACATTGCTTGGAAGTGGGGTACAATTGTCTATTTTAGCCGAGTTCCAAGATGTATATTTTTTATTGCCCTTTGTCAAGCTGCAATACTTTACCGGTTTGGTACAAGCTTCACAGATGTAGCCCCCCCTATAGTATACACTGGAGCACCTGTGTGGCCCCCCTAATAAAAAGGGTGTTCTGGGGTCCCACACTAGTGCTCCAGTGTCCAGATGTGAAAACAGCTGCTCAGTGTCCTCTCCTTACACACAATCTAGTTGGCATTTCATTCTAGTAACAAACCCATCTACACAAACATTTGGCATCCAAGTAGGCCCCCAAAAATGTGTGAAAATGCAATGGTGTTCTAGAGGCCAAAAGAAAAATGTTTGATACGAACGAATAATGGGCCCATGAACATTAAAGTTGACCTTTTGAAACGTTACAATTACTAAAAGCATATGGAGCAGAACGAATGGAATAAAGACAGAAAGAATAGGAACACAGCACAACTACTTACTTTTTTGCAGCACTCTCCGGATCTTTCGGTACTGCTCTGGCTCTCTCAACTTCAGGTCCGACCACCGCTTCCTGAGCTGATCTTTCGATCGTCGTACCCCGAAATTCCTCTCAAGACTCCTGACCACTTTCGCCATGATCTTGGCCTTTCGGATGTTGGGGTTGGGGTAAGGCCCATATTTTCCGTCATAGTCGGACTTCTTCATGATGTCGACCATCTCCAACATCTCCCCAAACGACATATTTGTGGCCTTAAAACGTCTCCTTCTGGATCGGGACGTGCCTGGATCCGGGCTTTCCTCCTCCTCGTTGCTAGAATTAGCACGCACCTGCTGTAACTCCGCCATGTGCTCTTCACCCACTGCGCCGAACGAAAAGGGCGGGGAATAGACTAGAAAGAACGTCAGGGGCGGGCGGAGTTACACGCATGCGCAGTGTGTATAAAGCGTAACACGCGTGCGTATTACGTACGATCTGTGAGCGGAGGAAGGAGCATTGGACGCGCCGATCGTAAGAACGAAGGTAAGAGACAAACTTGTGCCTATACTGCTTCTAGATTGAGGCCTATATTGTAACAAGATTAGGAGAGTTTTGTCTGACATTAGGCTTTGTCTTGTGTTGTGTCTTGCAGTGAACATGGATATCTTAATGAGAGATACTGACTTCATGTCACTATTCATTGATATGCTAAGTGAGCTGCCCTGTCTGTGGGAGATTACCCACCCCCATTTCAAGAACCAAGCAAAGAGGAAGGCAGCACTGGAGCAATTGTGTGAAATTGTGAAGCAGGTGATCCCCACGGCAGACATCACTTATTTAAAGATTTTCATTGGTGGCCTGAGGAGCACATATCTAAGGGAGCGCAAGAAAGTCATGGATTCACAGAGATCCGGAGCAGCAGATGACATCTATGTCCCAGGATGTTGTACTACGACAGGCTGCACTTTCTGGCAGGCCAGACTGAACCCAGGCCATCCCTCTCCAGTCTTCCTTCCACGCTTCCTTCCCCCCTGGCTGAGGCTTCTGACGCCCAACCTGGGCCTTCCAGGCCACATGTGGAGGAGCCCAGATTGAGCCAGGTATAGCATTTCTCTAAATATTTCTGCTTGTCCAATCAATGATGATAACTAGATGTTAGTTGGGAGTACTAATTTAGGATTGTGATTGATGATGCAAAACATTACAACCATGTCCCTTTTTCATACACAGGGAAGTCTCAGCCAGGAGGTGGCCGGGCCGAGCCGGCTGGCTGATATCAAGGTCCCTCCACCACACCTGAAAACAGAAAGTGGCAGTAGGACGAGTACCCTAGAGGAGGCGGCTATAGCATTCTTTTGGAGGGCTACAGAGGTCCTGGGAGCACCCCACACCATGCAGGAGAACATTGCTGCATTCATAGCATATAAAATGCAGGAGGATGGAGGAGGGCCAAAAAGCCATGTGTGAGGCCCTCATATCAGAGGCTCTGGAGAAAGATATGAGGGGCCAAATTACACCTCACACACATCTTTGGGATGGTCCTCCTCCTCCTCCAGGTCCTCCCAGTCCTCCTCCTCCTCCTCCTCCTCCTCCAGGTCCTACTCCTTCTGCCACATCTCCAACTGCACAGCCACAGCCCAGAAGGAAGCGTGGAAGGAAGACCAGACAGTGATTGCCCTGGATCCAGTCTGGTTGGCCAAAAGATGCAGCCTCTTGTGGTACCACAGCCTGGGGACACAGATGTCATCTGCTACTATCCGGATCTCTGCGAATTCTGGACCAGATTGCCCTCCCTTACATATGGACTCCTCAGGCCACCAATTTTGATGTTGAAGAATTGATGTCTGCCGTGGGGGTCCCAGGCTTCGCTAATTTCTCCTGTTGATCCAGTGTTGCCTTCCTCTTTGTTTGGTTCTGATCCCTTAATAAAGGATTTTTGTTTTGAATTATACTCTCCTATGTGTTTTACTTCAAAAATGACAGTTGGTTTGTGAGGATTCAGGTACATTTCAAATATACAATGTGAAATGAACAAGGGACACCAAACAATCTCCTGGAGATTAAATAATAAAAGATATCAATGGTGTTGGGGTAACTTCACACACAAAAACACACACAAAAATATTCTGGAGTAAAAATAAAAATAACATTGAACAAAGATCAGCCTTGGAAAAAATCCAAACATTAAAGAAAAAAAAAGACTGAAAATCCAAAAAAAAAAAAAAAAAAAAAAAATATATAAAAAACTGTCAGATGTGACAACTAATAACAATATATTCAGGGAATCCCACTAAAAAAACACAAATAAAACTTTGTGAGAAGTGTGTGTGAATACGAGCAGCAAAACGACTTAATTCTTGTCACATTATAAAGAAGAAGAGAGTGCGCTGTATTAAACCATTTTTAACATTGCAGCGTGACGAAAGTGCTGTATCCATTACGAACGCTAAGTTTACCAGAACGAGCTGTCCCGTGTCGGAATTTCTTCTGAGCATGCGTGGCACTTTGTGCGTCGGAACAGGCCACACACGGTCGGAATTGACGCGATCAGATTTTGTTGTCGGAAAATTTTATCTCCTGCTGTCCAACTTTGTGTGTCGGAAAATCCGATGGAAAATGTCCGATGGCGCCCACACATGGTCGGAACTTCCGACAACACGCTCCGATCGGACATTGTCCATCGGAAAATCCGACCGTGTGTACGGGGCATTACAGTCAGTTAAGGTTGGTCTTCTTGCCAGAGAAGCAAATCCAATTATTGGTTCGGTTAGGCAGAATATTTTTTTTCAACAAGTGCCTCATACCAATATTGGCACTATGGGGCGTTCCAGCAGTAGTTCTCAGGGAGACTTCACTAAACATGCAGCTTCTAATATTTACAACAGAATACCAATGCAAAGACTACATACAAGATAGGTTCACAGTGCCATGGAATTTTCTATTTTATCTTTGTCTCTGGTCGAATGAAATCTTTTATGACAAGGTCAGTAACAGCACCCCAATCCAATGAGACTACTTTTAATAGCCTGGCTATGGAATAGGCTACACAAGAGGTGCAGGGATTCTCATCTGAGGTTGTTCAGACCTTGGTGACCAGAAGATCATCCATGAATGCTACACAGGAGAGGATATGAAAGAAGTCTGTTTTGTCTGCTCAGCAAAAGCTTTCTCTCCTGTATTCCCTGCTCTAGTCAATATCCTTGACATTTTACAGTCAGCGCTAGAGATTGGTCTGGCATACAACTCTATTTAAAGGTACAGATCTCTACTTTATCTTTTCACAGGCTGGGTGGATGGGTGCAAAAGCCAGTGACCAGATGCTTCTTCCAGATGACAAATCCTTGTTCCCTCTGTGGGACTTGGGCTTGGATCTGAGAGCACCCATTACTCCAATAGGTTTAATTTCCATTAAAGGACCTCACGGTAAAACTAGTTCTCCTGACAGCAACTACTTCAGGCAGAAGAATGTTAAAGATTGCAACACTTTCCTGCAAGGGGCCTCTGGTGTCTTTTTTTTTTTTCTGTTCTTTTTTTTTTTTACCAGAGATAGGGATACCACGTCTATCTCCAAAGTTTAATTTGAAAGTGGTTTCCAGAAAAACTGGGAAGTAGTCCCAAGTTTTTACACGAGAGTCACTGAGTGTACAGGCCCTCAAGAGTCATCCACTCTTGTTACCAGGGTAATTAGGGTAATTATAATAGCATGCAGGAAGTAGGCTTTTCTGCTCTAAAACAATTGCAAGTCTATTTGACTAGAGGGGTGGCAGCCTTTGGGGCAGTTATGCCAGGATTGCTTTGAAGATATAGGTAAGGGCTAGCTTGAAGGTCTGGTGCCGCCTTCATTCAACCTTACAAACTAAATATGCGACCAGCAAGTTTGGGGCAAGAGAGATCAATTCTTTTTGGCTTTAGAAACCTTCTTTGATTGTCAATATCTTTTTTCTTTTGTTCTCTCCAGCCCTATATTAGCTTTGGTAAATCCCGTTGTGTGCTGACGTGAGGTGGGCAAGGAAAATGGTTATCAAATACTTACCGTAATTTTCCTTTCCTGGCCCATCCTCACAGAACTCCTTTCCTAGTGGCCTGTCGCAGGCTACGATTTTGAACATCTTAGTTGGGGGAGGGGCCGTCTTTTCTACAGCTAGGTACAGGTGGTCATGTGAGTCTCCAGCGGAGGTGTTAACCCGTTGTGTGCTGACGTGAGGATGGGCCAGGCAAGGAAACTTACGGTAAGTATTTGATAAAAATTTTCCATTATGTTGCGGTCGTTCAGGTGCTTATCTAATAGTTTTTTGAAATAATCGATGTCCCCCCCCGCTGAGACCACCGCCTGTGGAAGGGAATTCCACATCCTTGCCGCTCTTACAGTAAAGAACCCTCTACGTAGTGTAAGGTTAAACCTTTTTTCTTCTCGTTTTAATGAGTGGCCACATGTCTTGTTAAACTCCCTTACGCAAAAAAGTTTTATCCCGATTGTGGGGTCACCAGTACGGTATTTATAAATTGAAATCATATCCCCTCTCAAGCGTCTCTTCTCCAGAGAGAATAAGTTCAGTGCTCGCAACCTTTCTTCATAATGTCCTCCAGACCCTTTATTAGCTTTGTTGCACTTCTTTGTACTCACTCCATTTCCAGTACATCCTTTCTGAGGACTGGTGCCCAGAACTGGACAGCCAGGTGCAGCTGGACCAGAGTTTTGTAGAGTGCTTTGTTAGCAGCAGCTTGGCATTTTGCATGCCATTGCTGAGCCTATCACCTACTAGGACCCCCAGGTCCTTTTCCATCCTAGATCCCCCCAGAGATTCTCCCCCTAGTGTATAGATTGCATTCATAGTTTTGCTACCCAAATGCATTGTTTTACATTTTTCTACATTAAACCTCATTTGCCATGTAGTTGCCCACCCCATTATTCCTTCAGATCTTCTTGGAAAGTTTCCACATCCTGCGCAGAAGTTATTGCCCTGCTTAGCTTAGTATCGTCCGCAAATACAGAGCTTGAACTGTTTACCCCATCCTCCAGTTTGTTTATGAACAAATTAAATAGTATTGGTCCCAGCATCGAACCCTGTGGGACCCCACTATCCACCTCTGACCATTCCGAGTATTACCCATTTATCACCACCCTCTGAACTCGCCCTTGTAGCCAGTTTTCAATCTATGTACTCACCCTATGCTCCATGCCAAAGGACCTTATTTTGTACAGTAAACATTTATGGGGAACTGTGTCAAATGCTTTTGCAAAATCCAGATACACCACGTCTACGTGCCTTTCTTTATCTAGATGGCAACTCACCTCCTCATAGAAGGTTAACAGATCGGTTTGGCAAGACTGATTCTTCATGAATCCATGCTGATTACTGCTAATGATACAGTTTTCATTACTAAAATCTTGTATATAGTCCCCTATCACCCCCTCCAAGAGCTTGGACACACTATTGATGTTAGGCTAACTGGTCTGTAATGCCCAGGGATGTATTTTGGGCCCTTTTTAAATATTGGTGCTACATTGGCTTTTCTTCAATTCGCTGGTACCTTTCCAGTCAGTAGACTGTCAGTAAAAATTAGGAACAATGGTCTGGCAATTACTTGACTAAGTTCCCTAAGTACCCTCGGGTACAAGCCATTCGGTCCCAGTGATTTATTAATGTTACGTTTCCCAAGTCTAATTCTAATTTTGTCCTTTGTTAGCCAGGAGGGCGCTTCCTGTGATGAGTCACAAGAATAAACACTGCAGTTTTGGTTATTGAAGCCCCCCCCCCCGATTCCCTCATGAAGACTGAGAAGAATAAATTCAATACCTTCGCCATCTCCCCATCCTTTGTAACCAGATGTCTTTCCTCATTCTTTATGGGGCCAATATGGTCTGTCCTCCCTTTTTTACTGTTTACATACTTAAAGAATTTCTTGGGATTTTTTTGCTCTCCTCCGCTATGTGTCTTTCGTGTTCTATCTTAGCCATCCTAATTCCACCCTTACATTTTTTGTTGCATTCATTTTAAAGTTTGAATGCTGATGATGATCCCTCAACCTTGTATTTTTTGAAGGCCTTTCTCTTGCTTTTATATGCATTTTTACATGGGCGTTAAGCCATCCAGGACTTTTTTCGCTCTTTTAAATTTAAATATACTGGCAGATTGTCGTCATGTGGCACTGCTTTTATGGCTGGAGGCAGACTGTGCTATTCTTATTTTTAGCAGAAATAAGTCCATCACATGATCATTTTGTTCTTGCCATATCATCGGGACAGAAAACATCA
Organism: Aquarana catesbeiana; assembly: GCF_042186555.1. Lineage (NCBI taxonomy): Eukaryota > Metazoa > Chordata > Amphibia > Anura > Ranidae > Aquarana > Aquarana catesbeiana. The sequence continues at coordinate 242,872,126 of NC_133328.1, read as the reverse complement.
TTGACGTCCCTCTGAGCTACGCTCTACGTTTGACAGTATACCTTGCACAACAAATGTGAGGAGCCCAGGCCTTGTCTTGATCACTAATCTTACAACCAAAATACAGTTCATACGCTTTCTTAACAAGTGCAATCATGGTTCATCATTGAGGCTTAAACCTGTACTTCCCACAAAAGTGAGCAGAATGTATCACAGTTTTTCTTCTGTCATCAATTGTCCTATAGCAAGTCAATAACCCAAGCTGGCCCAAATTATCTATTTTCATTACATAATGAGGCAGCCGTTCTGTGTGCTGCAACATACTGCTGTAGCATTCTCTACACACAGTAAGCAGCACAGTGTTTCAACAGCAGCACTGGTAACTTCCCGTCTGCTGCTCAAATTAAAAAAGTGTTGGGCTGAGTGCCTCTCCAGCATTCAGAATTTTTGGAAAGGGTTAACATCTAGGGGGTATCAAGGGCTAAAATGTGTGCGTTTTGTTGTGCTTTTACTAAGTGAACTTGCTGATTTTTCCCCTGCTTTGCAGGGAATAACAAAAACAGAAAAATCGCCTGTCAGTATTTGGCGCTCTGTGTTCCTTGGATGGCAGAGGCAATAGGGCCGGATTGCGCTATAACTAATCACTGCACAACCGGGGTGGCAGCTGCGCATGCCCTCTCCCCGGAAGTGCTAGATCAGATACATGACCCAGTGCAGAGAGGCCACTTTGCCGCCATACTTTTAAGTGAGGTGGTTGGCAAGCGGTTCAAATATCTAAACTTCAAAACAAAATTCACATACACACACATACACATACACACACACACATACACATACACATATAAAAAAAAACACAACACACTGCCCCTGGGTGGCTATGTTAATTTCTCCACTGTATTTATGGGGGGAGCCATGGTTACCATCCGGGATAGACTACAAACATCTGCCTTTTTTCATTACATGGAGGATGGGGAGATTAGTAGTTTACAGGCAATTGAAGACATTGTTTTTGCTTTCCATTAAGCTCACACTAAGTGACAAAGACACATGTAAAATTTACTACAACATAAAAAATGAGCAGATTTGAAACCTAACAAAATGTACATGTACCGATGGTTCAGTAAAATGTAATTGTTGTATGCATTAAGCATACTAAACACAAATAACAGCTTAAGAAAGCTTGTGCATAGACCTTTTAAAAAGGAGAAATGTAATTAATGCAGTATATGAAAGGCCACTTTTTCTACAACCTGAGTTTCAGCAGTGGAGATAATGTTTGCCCATCCACCTATAATAATGTTCAATACATTTGTAAACATTTGAAAAATCTCGTGCCTGGTAAATCACATAGGCTAGTCCAAAAAGCCACCAGCCAACCACATTATCTAACAGAGCCAAATAAGTCCTTTAATGACTGTCTACTGGGATCTATGCCTATATTCACGAAGCACTGCGCAAACTGTCGGCGCTATAATACTGTATGTATTGGTTGCTCCCATGGTGTCATATTCCTTTGAATACCCATCTATGCCTGATAAGCAGTCCTCTTCTATGACTACAAGTTCAGAGACTTTTCTATCCCCTGTTTGTGCAAATGGCTACACATACTGAGAATGCTGGGGTTGTAATCACAGAAGAGACGTTTTCACTGTATTTTCACTGTATTGTCCTTTAAAGCATTCTTACTGGCTGTCCCTAGATACATTCTAAAAACTATAGGAAATTATAATCACATATTTTGAACAGTAATACAGGCTTTCTGATTTAACCCTGTTCAGTATCAGTAACAAAAGAACTTGTATGCAAATCATTTATATTCAGTTAGTTTACAAATATAATGATAGATCTGATCAGTAAATGCTTCAGAGGAAAATTTTTCCAAAACTCTTGCATGTCCAGACTTTCCCATGGTTGCTTTAAGAGAAGAGTTTCTAACAAATTTTTCCATGGCATCAGCAAATGCTTCCGCAATAGGAGGGCATAAAAAACCGGTCACATTATTTACAACTGATTCAAGAGGACCACCTGAATTGACAGCTATTACTGGGCAGTGCATGTACATAGACTCGACTGGAACAATTCCAAAATGTTCATTACTGGGAGTGTATAATATGCATGTACAATTATGAAGCAGGTTAAGTTTTTGCTTGTCAGAAAATGATCTTAGAAAAGTAACATGATTACCAATTTCATATTTTTCTGCAAAGTTTTTCAGCTCTTGATAATATTCAATATTCTCCAGAACTCTCTCATCATAACCCCCAGCTAGGATGAGATGAATCTTTTCCCAGTCCACAGAATTCAGTTTAGCATGTAGAACACATAAGGATTCAAGTGCAAGGGTAAGATTTTTCTTTCGCTCATATCTATTGATTGAGAGAAATACGATTTCTCTGCCCACTGGAACAAGTTCACTGAGATCATCAAAATTGCTGCATTCAAAGTTGCTAATATTTAATGATGGATATAAGACATCTGGCTGTATATGAGATAATGAAGAAAAGGTTTCTTGGAATATTTTAGCAGTGAAATGACTGTTGACTACAATGCAGTCGGCCATGCCAGTGGTCTTCTCTTCTAACCAGTCAATGGGAGCTCTGTAGACTTTCTTAATTAATGACATCCTCTGAGTAAGGAGCTGATCAGGAAAATGGCAATAAAATAAAACAGGTTTTTTGTTTCTAGCCAGTTTGAAAACAGGAATGCATGCAGATACCTACAAAAGAGCAAAAATTAGAAATGCACCATGTGTTACACAAAAGAACTACAAGCATTTAGACAAGTTTACCTCTCCTACTTAATAAAAGTAGGTATCACTGGCATGCTGACGGTGATACCTCAGCATTATATTTCTTAAAGAACAGTTTTTTCTCTTTAATATGCTTGTTTACCCTCGAATATAGATTTCTTTCATATTTGTATATTGGTATAGTGTGTGATGTTTATGCAGTTATTGTAGTGCTGTATTAAGGGGTGGATATTTCTCTCTTTCATTTTACTATGGTTCAAATACATGTCACAGTTTAACTCCTGTCGGTCAATAGATTAACATTACAAACATAATATAGGCACTGGGAATGATGTGTGCTACTGTGTCCAGTAAACTGGGAATAGTGTGTGCTGCTCTGTACTGAGTCCAGTATACTGGGATTTGCGTGTCACATTGTGCCAATTAAACTGGGAATAGCCTTTAATGCTGCTATATCCAGTATACTGGAAAAGGAGTGCAATACCTTGTACAGTGTATTGGGAAAGTTAAGAGATGCAGCGAAGCCTTGACAAGTGTACTGGGATCTGTGTGTCTTGCTGTGTCCACTGTACTTGAAATGGTGTATGTACCGTATGTCAAATCTAAGATGCTGGGAGTGGTGCATGCAGCAGTGTCCAATGTGTTGAATATATTGTGCACTGGATTTGGATTTTGCTGCATGCGGTGCCCTGTCTAGCGCACGATTATGGTGCGTATTGCTTTATGCTATGTCCATTGTGATGGCCTCTGCACCTTAACTTCTTTTAAGCAATTTATAATTAGTAAGCACTAGCATGGGCACAGTAATAGACATTGGCTAAACCTAAATAACATCAGGGAATTATTGGAACAGAGTAAAAAAAAAAAAAAACAAAAAAAAAAAAACAAAAAAAAAAAAACAAAATGAAATACACGTCAAAAATCAGACAATTCCGGGCACACAGTTAACATAACACAATGGTAGCTCTGAATCTGCAAATTTGAAATCACAGTGATTTACCGTATGTAAATGAAATAAAAAAAAAAAAAAAAAATTTAAAAACTACATTTTAGTTTAACATACCTGGTCACAGAACACCACATCAAACTGCTCCCCGCTGAGGAATACTATATAAAAAGCTAGAAATATCATGCGAATGTAAGCACAAAGCGCAAAACATTTCCCAAAAATACTTCGAGGAAGCCAGTCTCCACAACATCTAATGGAAATTCCAGAGTCCAGGGTCTCCGAAAAACAGTGGTTAGTATCATAATGAGCTGTCCACACCTGTACTTTACAACCACGAGATTTCAAGGCCAGAGCTGCATCTACAACCAATCTCTCAGCGCCACCAATTCCTAGGTCTGGATGAATAAAAAGCACTGTTGGTTCCATGACTATTGGCAACAGCACACAGGCAGGAAAACAGCTGTGAGAAAAAAAATATTGCATTATTTACATTGGTATTTTCTTTTAAAGAGCTTGAGGAGTAGTAAAATCATAAGTATGCAGTGATTTTAACTACTTCAGCCCCAGAAGAATTTACCCCCTTAATGACCAGGCCATTTTTCGCGATACGGCATAGCTGACAATTGCGTGGTCGTGCGATGCTGTACCCAAATAAAATCAATGTCCTTCCCCCTCCCACAAATAGAGCTTTCCTTTGGTGGTATTTGATCGCCTCTGCGTTTATTTTTTTGCACTATGAACAAAAAAGAGGACTGACAATTTTGAAAATAAACCAATATTAATTTATATTCCGCTATAAAAACATACCCAATAAAAAAAAATTAAAAAATTGAATTTCTTTATCAATTTAGACCAATTTGTATTCTTCTACATATTTTTGGTAAAAAAAACCCAAATAAGCGTATATTGGATTGGTTTGCAGCGCAAAAGTTATAGCGTCTACAAAATAGGGGTTAGATTTATGCCATTTTTTTTTTTTTTTTTTATACTAGTAATGGCAGTGATCTGCGATTTTTAGCGGGATTGTAACAATGCGGCAGACAGATCGAACACCTGACATTTTTGACACTTCTTGGGAACCAGTGACATTAATGCCCTGTACACACGGTCGGACATTGATCTGACATTCCGACAACAAAATCCATGGATTTTTTCCGATGGATGTTGGCTCAAACTTGTCTTGCATACACACGGTCACACAAAGTTGTCGGAAAATCCAATTGTTCTAAACGCGGTGACGTAAAACACGTACGTCGGGACTATAAGCGGGGCAGTAGCTTTCGTCTCTTAATTTATTCCGAGCATGCGTGGCACTTTGTGCGTCGGATTTGTGTAAACACGATCGGAATTTCCAACAACAAATTTTGTTGTCAGAAAATTTTATAGCAAGCTCTCAAACTTTGCGTGTCGGAAATTCCGATGGAAAATGTGTGATGGAGCCTACATATGGTCGGAATTTCCGACAACAAGGTCCTATCACACATTTTCCGTCGGAAAATCCGACCATGTGTACGGGGCATAAGAGTGATCAGTGCTAAAAATATGCACTGACATTGTACTAATGGCACTGGCAGGGAAGGGGTTAACATCAGGGATGATCAGCTGGTTAAATGTGTTCCCTGGGTGTGTTAACTAACTGTATGGGGGATGGGCTGCCTGGGACAACACAGATCCGTCTTCTTGCGTAGGAGGAAGACAGGATCTCTGTGTCATCCCGACAGAATGGAGATCAGTTTGTTTACTTTGGCAGATCTCCGTTCTGTGTCTGTGGGGAACGATCAAGGGCAGCCATAGAGTCTGCCGGACCCGCTGATTGGCCCCCCCGCTGGCCAATCGCCCACAGAAAGCCGTGTACGAGCCCGATGTACACCTACAGCGTTTCGCGCAGCCGAGCCAACCTGCTGAAGTATAACTGCGGCGGCTGGTCGGCAAGTGGTTAAAGGCGAAGTTCTTTTTTATTTTTCTAAATTCCAGCTACCCTATGTACCAATATACCATTAATGTACCTCTGTTGCTGCAAAAAAATAAAAGCTTGCTATGTTTTTTAAGACATGGCCTTTAGCTTAGCCCCTGGTGTGTTCCATAGAAAAGTTCATCACTTCCTGGTATGTAGATTGAGGCTGGGTTCACACTAGTGCGACAAACGCTCCAGCATTGGGAGCTCATGTCGCATGACGTGTGAAAATCAACACAAGTCGGTTAGACTTTGAAAATGCTCCCTGGACTACTTTTGGTCCGACTTTGATCCTACTTCAGCCCATTGACTATCATTGAAGTTGGATCAAAGTCGGATCGCTGTCCTGCATGATCCGACTTTGGCATGCGACTTCTGCTCAGATGATCTTGAGGGGGAACTCTGTGCCAAATTTGAAATGAAAAACCGGCATGGGCTCCCCTCCAAGAGCATACCAGGCCCTTGGGTCTGGTATGGATTGTAAGGGGAACCCCCTACACCAAAAAAACAGCGTGGGGGTCACCCCCAAATCCATACCAGACCCTTATCCGAGCATGCAGCCGGGGGGGGTCAGGAAAGGGGGTGGGGACGAGCGAGCGCCCCCCCTCCTGAACCATACCAGGCCACATGCCCTCAACATGGGGGGGTGGGTGCTTTGGGGCAGGGGGGCGCCCTGCGGCCCCCCCACCCCAAAACACCTTGTCCCCATGTTGATGAGGACAAGGGCCTCTTCCCGACAACCCTGGCCGTTGGCTGTCGTGGGACTGCGAGCTTATCGGAATCCGGGAGCCCCCCTTTAATAAGGGGGCCCCCAGATCCCCGCCCCCCACCCTACGTGAATGAGTATGGGGTACATCGTACCCCTACCCATTGACCTAGGAAAAAAGTGTCAATAAAAAAAACAAAACAAAAAAAAAAAAAAACACACTAGACAGGTTTTTAAAATAATTTATTAGGCAGCTCCGGGGGGTCTTCTTCCAACTTCGGGGGTCTCTTCCGACTTCTCCACGCTCTCCGGTATCTTCTGCCGGGCTCCTCCGCTATCTTCTGCTCTTTTGCTAGCGGTGGCCCGGTCTTCTCCGCCATCTTCTTCCCTCTTCTCTTCTTCCGATGTTGACAAAACGCTCTCTCCCGATGTAAGGGGTGGGGCGTGGTCACCAGGTGACCCCGCCCCTTATGACGTCACAGTCCATCATGCCCCGGGACTGTGACGTCATAAGGGGCGGGGTCACCGGGTGATGTCAAGCCCCATTCCTATATAAGTCGTTGCACACACGGCATTACAGCGGGAGAGAGCGTCGTGTCAACATCAGAAGAAGAAAAGAGGGAAGAAGATGGCGAAGAAGACTGGGCCACCGCTAGCAAAAGATAGCGGAGGAGCCCAGCGGGAGAAGAACCGGAAACCGTGGAGAAGAAGGAAGAGACCCCCGAAGTCGGAAGAAGACCCCCGAAGCTGCCTAATAAATGACTTTAAAAACCTGTCTAGTGTGTTTTTTATTGACACTTTTTTTCCTAGGTGAATGGGTAGGGGTACGATGTACCCCATACTCATTCACATAGGCTGGTGGGCCGGGATCTGGGGGCCCCCTTATTAAAGGAGGCTCCCGGATTCCGATAAGCCCCCCCGCCCGCAGACCCCGAAAACCAACATCCAGGGTTGTCCAGGGTTGGGTTGTCGGGAAGAGGCCCTTGTCCTCATCAACATGGGGACAAGGTGCTTTGGGGCGGGGGGGGGCGCAGGGCCCCCCCCCGCCCCAAAGCACCCACCCCCCCCCCATGTTGAGGGCATGCGGCCTGGTACGGTTCAGGAGGGGGGCTGCTCGCTCTTCCCCACCCCTTTTCCTGACCGGCCGGGCTGCGTGCTCGGATAAGGGTCTGGTATGGATTTTGGGGGGGACCCCCACGCCGATCTTGAGATCCATATCAGACCTATGGGCCTGGTATGCTCTTGGAGGGGGAACCCATGCCGTTTTTTTATTTAAAAATTGGCATGGAGTTCTCCCCCAAGATTCATACCAAACAAAGTGCCTGGTATTGGCGGGGATGCAAGTCAGATCCCTGTTCATTGAAAGTTGGACGTATGTCGGCTTCAAGTCGCAGGGCAAAGTCGGATCCAAATTCACCAGCTGACCTCATTAGCACACACACGCTCTGCACCCATCAACTACGTTTGCACAGCATCCCCGGCATCTCTCCAGGTGTGCATTTGCCTGGCTTGTCAATGTAGGCTGCCACGACTTCCATGTTTGCACAGCATCCCCGGCGTCTCTCCAGGAGGGCCTGGGCCTCATGCTAAATTCTCTGGGGTCACAAGCGGCCTGTGGGCTGGACATCCCAGATGTAGTACAAGGGCCTGCCTGATTGGATACCGAGTGAATGGATAGATAGTTGGGTCTTCCTATTCCATAGTTTTGGCAAAGCTAAAGAAAATTGTACAGAGATTGTACAATCATATTGTATAGTGTATGGCCACCTTTTATACACCTAAAATGAGCTAGTTGCGCTTTCATTGCCTTAATTGTTAGGAAACACACATTTTGCCGCATGAAAAAACAAGAGTCAAACACAGCAAAACGCATAGTAAAAATGTGCAAACCGCAACACACCAAAATGTCCCATAAGCTACTTTGCTGCATGTAGGGCAGCCCATTGAAATCGATCGGCTGCGCTGTGCATGTCATGGGAAAAAAACAAGCCAAAGAACAAATAGTCCCACTATGTTAGATGTAAATGGGGCCTGAAAGTGAAATTGGTGTGTTTACACAAGAACAATGAGGCTCCATTCACATCTGCGTGCTTTTCAACAGAAAACGTTTTTTGCAGCGTGTTTTGGAAAAGCAATGCAAAGGCACATGGCGGTTGCATTACCATTACATGGTAATGGCACCTCAAGCATGGGTATCAGGCGCATATTTGCCGTGCATTTTGTTGTAGGACAAACATGCTGCAAACACACCAAAAAGTGAGGTAAAGGAACGCACCACGATCCACTCATAAAACGGTTCTGGAGCATCCTGGAGCTGTGAATGGGGACTGATAGCTGAGTGTCTCTGTCCACTCCTTCCTATGTGCATGTGTAAAAGGTGGCCATACACTATACAATCTAATTGTACAATTTCCTTTATGCCGCATACACACAAGCGGACTTTACAGCAGACTTGGTCCAGCGGACTTTGACGGACTTTCCGAATGAACGGACTTGCCTACATACGATCAACCAAAGCCCGACGGATTCGTACGTGATGACGTACGACCGGACTAAAACAAGGAAGCTCATAGCCAGTAGCCAATAGCTGCCTTATGCCGCGTACACACGGGCGGACTTTTCGACCGGACTTGTCCGAAAGACGCCGACGGACAATCTGATCGTGTGTGGGCTTCACCGGACCTTTCCAGTCGCAAATCTGACAGACTTTAGATTTGGAACATGCTTCAAATCTTTAAGTCGTAACTCCGCCGGACCCAGAAATCCGCTCGTCTGTATGCTAGTCCAACGGACAAAAACCCACGCTAGGGCAGCTATTGGCTACTGGCTATCAACTTCCTTATTTTAGTCCGGTGTACGTCATCACGTACGAATCCGTCGGACTTTGGTGTGATCGTGTGTAGGCAAGTCCGGTTGTTAGAAAGTCTGTTGAAAGTCCGCCAAAAGTCCGTCGGACGGGCTGTCGAACTTTTGTAGCTGAAAAGTACGACCGGGTTTACGCGGCATATGCGTCGGTTTTTGTCCGTCGGACTAGCATACAGACAAGCGAACTTTTTGACCGGACTCAAGTCCGTCGGAAAGATTTGAAACATGTTTCATTTCTAGGTCCGTCAAACTTTTGGGAAAAAAAAAGTCCGCCGGAGCCCACACACGATGGAATTGTCCGATGGACTCCGGTCCGCCGGACCAAGTATGCCGTAAAGTCCGGTCGTGTGTACGTGGCATCAGATTTACCAAAACTTTGGACTAGGAGGACCCACCTATCTATCCATTCACTCTATATCCAATCAGGCATGCTCTTGCACTACATCAGGGGTGTCCAACCCATCACCCCAGAGAGTTTATCTTGCGGCCCAGGCCCGTCTATTTTAAATAAAAACTGTCATTTTTGGCCAAGTGCATCCTGCATTTTTGATTTCGGCACCAAAATTTCTATTCGGTGCACCTCTATTTGACAGAGATTCCAAACTTGCACCACTCTACTGAAATATGTCACTTTCTGTGTCCCTTTTAAAAGCATCCCTTGCTATAGTCAAACTTTATGCAACACCCTCTACCTTAGATGGGTAGGTTGGTAGAGTAGTGTTTTTGTCAGTACAGCCAGTGCAGGTAAATTAAGGCAGGCCTAGCTGTGAGCTAGGCCTGTATGTTTTTGATCTGGGGGCTGGGGAGTGGTTTAGTGTAGCAGCAGGTGACTGACATGTGCTTTATCTCCAGAGGGTTCTGGAAAAGAGGCAGGATAGAGGGTGAGAGTGACATAAGGTATATCTGGGAGGAGAGAGAGGAGGAGAGAGGGGGAGCTTCATTGTCAGCCTGCTGGGGAGTTGTCAGGTGGAAGAAATGAATGCTGGAGTGCTAGACTGTCGTGGCCCTTGAGGGAACCCCCTTTCTGGGGGGAGGGTTGAACTCGGGTCTGGAGCTCAGGAGCTGGGAGGGAGCCTCTCTCTACATGGTCATTGAGAGGTATCTTGGAACAGGAGGACAGTGGGGAGCACTGCCGGGCAAGTCATTCAGGAGGGATCCATGCCGGGGTCGGTGAGTGAGAAGCATAGTGAGAAGCTCTGGGAGAGACATGCCAGGATTGGATGTGAAGCCAGAGGGAGAGACTGTGGTGTCGTTGGAGTCAAGTTGCTGCAGCCAGGAGGGTTGGCAGGATTTGCAATGGACTTTCTGGGACCAGAAGTTCACCAAGTTTCAGTTAGCACATTGTCTTTTTTTTTATCAATAATGGTTGCTACCACAGGGGGGACTGCAGACCCCTGCCAACAAATGGCTACTAGTAAAATGTTGGGACTTATTTAGAGTGAGGCCTAACCATGTGCCAACGGTGACAGGAATCTAAGACTGTACAGTGGAGAAAGCAAAGTGATCTTAAACAGTGTGCTGGAGGAGTTTGGGAGATGGTCAATTTAGATTCAACTATCCTTTATTCAATAAGCGAAATTAATCAACTGGGCATCCCATGTCCCTTTTCCCCATCCAAGTTTAATCCCCTAAATAAAACAAAAAAACAAGCTAAAGACTGCTCATTGACTGGCAAAGTGTGTCTGAGATGAATGCCTGGCCAAGCAGGGCGATGTGTGGAACTTAAACATGCAGCGACTCCACAGGGGGCACTGCTACATCTATAATTAATAGCACTTTGAAAAGAAAAAACATTGAATATTCACTTTTCCTGCTGCTCACCTCGTGATCTCGGCAGAAGTTAGGATAAACTGTACACTGGAGATCCTGCAGAATCAAATTTTGGGAGTGTCAGATTTTTGGTTCCTTATTGCACTCAGTGGTTTGATTTGCTGGCCACTATGTTACAACTAGGTCCTGTAGTTATGTAATGGCAGTGGGAGGAGCCAAAGTATGAAGCAGGGGACCAGGAAATTGACATTTCTGGATGTTTTGGACTCTGATCTTCAACCAGTGGTTTATATTCACTGCTACAGAGATCAAAGGTGCGGGCGGAGGGAGAGGTGAGCATTTAAGGCCCCTTTCAAATGATCGGACCGTTCAGGTCCACCTGTCAGTTTTGACGGCGGACCTGAATGGGCGCTCCATGTTAGCCTATGGAGCGATGGATGTCAGCGGAGACATGTCCGCTGACATCCGACCCCGTCCGATCCGCTAAAAGCAGACGATGGCCCTACGTCCGGATCCGTCGTTGGCGGATCGGATCGGGTGAGATCTGTCAAAAACGGACATGCTGTCCGTTTTCATCCGATCCCTTCATAGGCAGCAGCGGCGCCTGACAAGCCCCTCCCCGCTCAGTGAGCAGAGAGGGACCTGTCATCCGCCGGCTCAGCGGAGATCAACGGGGAGATCTCCCGCTGAGCCGGTGGACCGAGGCGGGCTCTGTGGAAACGGCGTCCGCCTCGTGTGAATGAGGCCTAAAGCTTATTTGCATGGGACCATTAAATGTAAAGTTTGACTCTAGCAACAGGATTCTATTAAAAGTAAACTGTAAGTTGAACACTTTTTTGTTTTAGAAAGAGGGAGTTTCAGAAACCCAGAAATTCCCACCCGCTTCCCAGCCCAGAGAGCTCTAAGGAAGTGTAGGAAAATCCCTTCAACAGGCACAGACTGCAATGATAAATTTGACAGGGGTGCTAACCCTTCCCCACTCTGCTATAAACACATTGGCGCCTCAGTTCTGATTGAGATCTGCCCTCCCTTCATGGCCCAGTCACCATACTTACTATGAAAAAAAAAAAAAACAGTTCCACTGTAATATGGACCTTCACCACTCACTGTGCTAAACTCAATTGTCAATTCATAAAACTATTATTGCTTGTTTTGTCTTGAATGGGATTTTTTGCATGAGCTAGGGGAAAAAAAAAGCCAATTTATTGTTTTTCTTCAACACAGATCTGGCAGTTTTACCTATGAGAATTCCTTGGCAGACACAGGTGACACAGCCTTCCCAGGGAAGAGCTGTGAGGCCCTGACTACATTAGCTGTACCTCTAGAGACCAAAAATTAGGGTTGAAAAATGTAAACTCATGTTTTCAGATCAGCATGCAGAGTTCCTTGCATCATAGATTTTTATTGCTGCGGGGTACAGGTCTGCCCATTTATTACAAAGCGACAGGTTTGTTTTCATCCCTGACCAACTCTTGAGTTTGTTCAATTAAAGTTTGACAAAAAACCTGGAAGCTGATTGGTTTCTTTGCAGAGCTGCACCAGATTTTGCACTCTCCAGTTTTAGTAAAACAGCCCCATGGCCCTCTTATCATGAACACGACACTACCTGCCTGGAGTTTGCATGTTCTCCCTGTGTCTGCGTGGGTTTCCTCCGGGTACTCCGGTTTCCTCCCACACTCCAAAGACATGCTGGTAGGTTAATTGGATCCTGTCTAAATCGGCCCTAGTATAGGTATGAATGTGAGTTAGGGACCTTAGATTGTAAGCTCCTTGAGGGTATAGGGACTGATGTGAATGTATAATATATATATATATATATATATATGTAAAGCGCTGCGTAAATTGACGGCGCTATATAAGTACCTGAAATAAATAAATAAAAATAAAATAAACACTGTGGGTGATTTGGACCAGCCTGTATCCTGCCTTCCCCTCCCTCCCCACTTGCTTTCTTCCGGCCTATTCAAATTATATGGCATAGCCCATATGTTATTATCTATGCCAAGTTTATTTTTTTTTTGTCTGTTTTTTTTATTTTTGTTGGCTGCTGATATTGAGACCATGCCAATCTTTCCTCTATGTCTCTTTTTTTAAGCACTTTTCCTTCGGGCCATTTTACTGTTTGTATTTGCATTAACTCTGTTCAGTGCATCCCTGGTTATGTAAACAGACCTGTGTTATTTGGCTACATTTATAATGTCTAATCATTTTGCTTTTTCTCTCTACATTGCATGTCATCCCTATCCCCCCCCCCCCATCCCCTGTACTCCTATACAGTCCCCTCATCCCCATCCCCTGTACTCCTAGTAATGTGAAACCAGCATATGTACATGGAAGGCTCCATGACCTCAATCACATAGAACAATCTGAACAGCCAATAAAATGATGAAATATTAGCTCTAATTGTTTTTTTGCAGTAAATGCAGGCAATGCTGACAAAAGCCAGTGTTGTATTTTACTTTAAAAATGTATTCTTTGCATTATAAATTTTAGCAGGAAAGTAGAATATAATACACTGTACAGAGCACTATCCCTGACTTCTACACTCACTAATACCTGCTGCTTTTCTTGAATGTGTGCTGAGATCGTTCTGTCTGTAACGGGGAGGAGCGAGAGGGGAATGGGGAGCAGCTCTGTGTGTTGTGTGAAGTCTGAGAACGAACAGAGAGCCCAGAGCCGATGTCAATCACACAGATGACACGAAAGGGGGTGGATCCAGACTCCCCATTGTTGGTATGAGCTTCAAGAAAGTCTGCTGAACCTCCCACAGGTAATTAACTCTATTTTAACAGAAACGGTGCACTTCTCAGAGGGCGGGAAAGATTTGTATATACACTAGCAGCTCGTAAGGATTAGGATTAAGCAAAAAAAAAAAAAAAAAAAAAAAAAAAAGGAAACCCATACTTCTCTTTTAAGATGCTGCAGTAAACATTGGAGGGGGGTGTTTACATGCCACGCACAAAACAAAGTGTACCTGACATTTAGAAATCAGTGGGCAGCAAGCCCACCAAACGTGACACATACAAGCAAATGGGGTAGCGCCGAAAATGCCCCACAAACATGTGCAATGCATGTGGTTGTTCTGCGTTTGTCAGCAAAAAGAGGGTTAAAACAGGTGGTGTCACATCTCTTCCTCGACGTCTGTCAGTAGTCTGTGAGGTATGATCCTAATGTGAATAATGCTTCAATCGAAAGGTAGATTTAGACGCACATCTAACTCTACCATAAATAAAAGGGCTGTAAAGCCTAAATATTTTTTACTTTAAAGCGGAGTTCCAGTTATATTTTTGTTTATTAAAAGTCAGCAGCTTTTAAATAAGTGTAGCTGCTGACTTTTAATAAACAGCCACTCACCTGTCCCATGGTCCAGGGGTGCACTCACCCGTGCTGTGTTCTACCCGTGTCCTCCCTCGGTGGCACTGACATATCTACTATGGGTACCCAGCTGGGACAGCTTGCGGCTTCAGAGCCGGGTGCGCACTGCGCGTGCACGAGTGGCGCTGCACTCTGTGACTGGTCCCGAAGTTTTCTAGTACCCGTCAGATGTCCCTGAAGACTTCAGGAGGGGACCCGAAGATAGGAGGTTTGCGGCCGCTCTGTGCAATTCCATTACACAGCAGGTAAGTATAAACATGTTTATTATAAAAAATAAATAAATAAAAATAAAAAGTTAAAAGTTAAGTTTTCAATCACTTTAACCACTTAAAGACCAGACGCCGCAGTTATACTGCGGCAAGTTGGCTCCCCTGGGCGAATCGCTATTAACTGTACGTCGGCCGCTTTAAGAGCTCTAGTAGGCGAGCGATGCTCATGGCCAGCAGGCGCAATGCTTGCCAGCCACCTGCGATCGCTCCTGACAGAGACAAAACGAAGATCTGTCACTGTATATAGAAAGATCTCTGTTCTGTCAGTAGAGAGGAGACAGATCTGTTGTTCCTACTGATTAGGAACAGCGATCGGTCTCCTCCTCCAGGCAGTCCCATGCACCCACAGTAAGAAAGCCTCCCTGGGTAACTCATTTACCCCCATGATCGCCCCCTAGTGTTAACCCCTTCCTTGCCAGTGACATTTATACAGTAATCAGTGGCTATTTTAGCTCTGATCGCTGTATAAAAGGTCAATGGTCCCAAAAAAGTGTCTGCTGCAACCGCAGACACTTTTTTGGGACCACTGACCTTTATACGGTGATAAAAAAAAAAAAAAAAAAAAAAAAAAAAGCCATAAATATACCCCCTATTTTGTAGCCGCTATAACTTTTGCGCAAACCAATCAATATCCACTTATTGTGATTTTTTTGTTATCGCCATAAAATGATGAAAAAATTTGTTTAAAAAAAAAAATTGTATCTGCATTATAGCAAAAAGTTTTTGTTTTGTTTTTTTTTCAAAATTCTCATTCTTGTTTTGTTTATAGCGCAAAAACTAAAAACTGCAGATTTGGTCAAATACCACCAAAACAAAGCTCTATTTGTGGGGAAAAAAAGGAAGTCAATTTTGTTTGGGTACAGCATTGCACGACAGCGCAATTATCAGTTAAATCAACGCAGTGCCTTATTACAAAAAATGGCCCAGTCATTAGGCAGGAAAATCTTCCGGGGCTGAAGTGGTTAAACCAGGGGTCTCAAACTGGCAGCCCTCCAGTAGTTGCAAAACTGCAAGTCCCAACATGCCTCTGCCTGTGGGAGTCGTGCTTGTAACTATCAGCCTTGCAATGCCTCATGGGACTTGTAGTTTCGCAACAGCTGAAGAGCTGCTATTTTGAGACCCCTGCTTTAATACAACTGTATTCTCGAAACACAGGATTACAAAACGTTTAACAACACTCAATGCCTTTTGTCTGGAAATGGCAGGAACATAAGGCAACATATAAAGTGGCTTTTACTTACAGCGAATGAACTGGTTAGTGTGGTTGTCACAGAAGACGATTCCCTCCAATAACACCTTCACAAGCACAGGACATTATGCTTGTCTGGTTAACGTCGTACCGCACTTATCATTAATATATTACAATGGTTCAATGAAGAGTACTGCATGTTGAGCACTGTCCATAACCCCAGCGATACCAATCACTTCCGGCTTATCCCACACTCGGGAAAAGGACTCCCCCCACCGTCTGACACCTAAACACGTCTTCTGCCAGACAGCCGACGTGTCCCTCACACCCACCTGGCACTCTACATAAAACAAGCAAAAAATAGTCGCAAACCATGGCGCCATAATTGATGAGACATTTACCATAGGGCCTAACGACTTTAATCTTCGACAAAATGGCTGTCTCCCCAAACATCAGACCAATGGAACGGAAGACGACGTGGACTAAAGAGGGCGTAGAACAGAGGGGCTGCTCTGCCCGTATGAGGGAGAATCGAGGAGCGTGATTGGTCAATAAAGAAGCTTCCTGTTACGTGAGAACTCTTTTCAGCATTGAAGTGACGCTGCCTTCCCATTTGTACCGAAGCCGAGCGGAGTATTCGTGTGTGTAGTAGGCTCATTCACCTCTCAGCAACATGGTAAGACGGAGATTTCGGTATTTATGTGTGGGTAGGAGGTTAGGTCTATGCAGTGCTCTTCTATAGTTCTCATATCTGTGTGGGATCGGGGTCTCCGATGTCGTTTTTCTAAATGGATGCAGTTTTGGAGCTTTCCATACACTTCAATGTCATTGGTTTTAGGGCTCATGCCTTAAACGTAGCATTATTCTATTTCTCTTTGGATCTAAACACAGGTGTGTTATTTGTATGAACCCCGTGTACACATCTGTGACATGATTAGTAATGTTGCACGGCGTTCACATTCCAAGCAAACAAATTCTGCTTATAGACCAAACTTAATTCCCCATTCGCATTTTGGCGTTTTGGGACTTCAGGCAGAACCTACGTGATTCTGCCTGCGATTTCTAAGCACACAATGGTAGCAAAACGCACTATGCGCATTTGGGTGCTATTCACTTTCATGGCACCTAAACACAGTGCAGTTTTGCTGTGTGAATCCTGTCACCCAAATAGTAGCGGAAGCTTCTTTTGGACAACAGGCTTTGCACAATGTGGACTGCAGCATGATTTACCACCGCGAAACCACATCGTGTTTTAGGTGCCATTGAAGATTCATATCAACAGAACACAGTGCATTTATTTGCCACTACTGGAATGCGATTTGGGATTGCGGCCAGAATTGCAGTGATTCTGCCTGAGATCCCAAAATGCCGTATGTGAACAGGGACTTATGATGTTCACATGTGTACGGAGCAGATGTACCCTAGTGGAATACAAGAGCCACCTGTGTCCTGCAACCACTTGCCTACAGTGTATAGAGCCCTTGTTTTTTTAAATGTATTTTCTTATGTCTGCATGTACCCTTAAAGTCGAAATAAGAATTCCAGGTACACATACTTAACGGGGTTGTAAATCCTCGTTTTTTTTCACCTTAACCACTTCAATACCAGGCACTTTCCCCCCTTCCTGCCCAGGACAGTTTTCAGCGATGTCGCACTTTGAATGACAATTGCGCGGTCATGCAACACTGTACCCAAACTACATTTTTATCATTTTCTTCCCACAAATAGAGCTTTCTTTTGGTGTTACGTGTTCACCACTGGGGTTTTTATTTTTTGCTAAACAAACTAACAAATACCGACATTTTTTTTAAGAAAAGAGTTTTTCTTTGTTTCGGTTACAAAATGGGCACTGATGAGGGGGATGGGGGGGGGGATGGGGGTCCCTTAAATCACAGGAAAAATCTATTAAAACCACTGAGGTGCCATTCAAACAGAATTTAGTAATTTTTTTTTTTTTTTTTTTGATAAAGCAGTTTTAATAACTAGTTCTGAACCTGGGAAATTTAAACTATGGAGAGAATGCTGCTGCATTTAGAAGTGCCAACAAAACTACCAGGTGTATCACTAGCATAATTGTGATGTCAAGATGGTAATTTTTAAAGCGGAACTAAACCCTCCTATCCTTTACAGTCAAGGAAGCTGCCATCTTGGCTTCTGTTTGACCAGCAGTTGCCATAGTGCTCAGCTGTGACACCAACCATTTATCTGATGGCTTGACAGGTCGGTTGCAAGCAGAAGCAGCTGTGACCATTCACATTCACAGTTACCTTGAACTTGCAGACAGCAGAACTAAACCCATCAATATAGGGCCTCATTCACACCATACAAGCAGAAAAACTGATTGGGGGGGGGACACGCAAATTTCCTTTTACAGGGACACGAGTTTTACATCAGTTTTCATGTGAGTTTTGTACACATTGCAGATTCCTGTGCAGAAAAAAATCTGCACATGATACTAGTTATGTGGTGGGAACTGAGGCACATAGAGAACAAACGGACATGTCTACAAGTCCGTACACAGCTTTCGAGAGCTGATCATGACAGTTCATGCAAAAATATTTGAAGGGACAAACGGGAGAATTTTTCTCATACAATAACAGAAAAACATTTTTGTGTAGCTAGTATGGTAGCTGTATGAAACAAAGTGTGACCAGAACCACGCATGCGCGGAAACTAAATAATACAATACATCGCTTCCGAAGTTGTAGTCTGTCATACGAGAATTTTTGGAACTTTAGTAACCTACTGGCTTTCAGTATGAGACTAGCATGCGCAAAAAAAAACAAAAACCGGTTGATCAATTCTCCGTTATTCTCATCCTGTGTAATGAGTAATTGTAAAGCTTGTTTGTTTAAAAAAAACAAATTCTACTTGCCTCCTCTGTGCAAAGGTTTTGCACAAAGCAGCCCAATCCTCCTTTTCTGGGGTCCCCCCAGGGTGCTTCTGGCTCCTCCTCTTTTCGATTGCCCCCACTGAGAGCCACCTTCCATGGGGCACGCGTGCGGGCGCGCTCCCGAGTCCTGCTGCTGCGTCTATTGACACAGACAGCAGGACTTGGCCCTGGCTCCTGTGTCACTGGATTTGATTGACTGCAGCGGGAGCCAAAGGCTATCAATCTATCAAATGAGGACCCGAGGCAGCGGCTGGAGCTGCTGTGCTCCTCCCCATCGCTGGAACGATCGGGCTCAGGTAAGAAAATTGGGGGGGGGTAGTTTGACTTTTAAGTTTTTCAATGTTGAGCTGCAAAACGAACCTCCATCATGGAAAATAATGGTCTGGAATTACCCTATGGAGATAAAATTAGTCTCTGAACACACCACCTGAATGTTTCTGTGTTAGTGGCACAAAGATGGTTGTAGTGCACACCATTATTTGCCTGTAGCCTAATCTAAAAACGCTTTCATCCTTCAGCTCTAGCCTAGCGTTATTGTGGGCCTTGTCCATTGATCTCATGTAGAGCTATGATTCTGCGATGGTGGTTTTTATAGGTGATACCAAATGTACACATCTTATATTTCAGCCTGGCCCTGCAGCAAGTTCCACCAATGTTGGTGCCTCTAGTCGATCACCAAGTAAAGCAGTTTCCCCAAGAGCAGCAGGATCTACTGTGAGACAAAGGTAGGATGAACAAACTTCTTGGGTGACACTATATTATACTTTAAAGTCAAAACGACTTTCTGAGGAGTCTGCATGTAATGCATTTGGAATAGAACTTCTGAACTTTTATCGAATGATTGAAATTATTGGAGCTAGGTCCATCTAATCAACCAGGTTTTAATTGACAGAGACTTATTACCTCATGTGGTTTTGGTATCTGGCAACAGACAGGTCTTAAAGTGGACCTTCCATAAAAATGAAAGTTCTTTTACACACCATTCTCCACTCCCCAAATCCAAATGGTTTAAAAAAAATCAACTCAAAATTAGTTGCCCCAAAAATTGTAAAAAAAAAAAACCAAGAGATTTCAACTTGGCCTGGCTTCTGATGTTTTCAGGAGGGGTAGGTGATGTCTCTGTGCCTCCCCGGAGAGGTGGAAACTCAAATCCTGGAAACAAAAACAAAAAAAAACTGAACTCCAGCTCTGTGAATGTCACTATTTGTTTCTAAGTACATTCTCTTTATTTTTTTTCTCTACTTCCTAAATAAAAGAAAAACTACAAGCAGTGGTGCAAGAAGTGCTGGACGGACCACATCTGCTGGCACAGGAGGCATGTGGCGATTCTATACAGAGGACTCTCCAGGTCTTAAAGTGTAAGTTTCATGTCGTCTTCTGCCCCCCCCCCCCCCTTTTTTTTTTTTTTTTTTTTTTTTTTTTTTTTCCCCTCAGTATCTGAACTAAATATAATCAAAATATTCTTACACCTGCAAATTGTGTGTACAGCCTTGATTTAGTTCAATCAAACATACTAGAGATAATTCAATATAACGGAGTGGACTAAGGAAGCAACTGTTTTGGCACAAGGGACAGATTTCATGGCAGGCAATTTTCCTGGGGGGTGAATCTTGGGTTGTGGTGGGTGGGTCAGGGGATGGGATATTCACAAAGTCTGTCCTCAGCCCCCTTTTCACGCCACAACCCCCCTTTTTATATCAGTGTCCATAGTCTCCCTTTACATCAGTTCCCCTGTTTTTTTTTTAAAAGCTGTCCAACAGTGTCCTCAGTTCCCTTTCACATCACAGCCCCCCTTTACATTAAAGTACACCCCTAGTAATCACATCTGAATATAGGGGGGGCCTCAAGTGCAGCCTCTGACATCAAAGGACCACATACACTATTCAGTGAATGTATTGTTACAGAAAGCGATCAGCCAATGGCAGAGAGCACTGATAGGGGGATGTCCCCCTGGCCAGAGCACTCCGGTCAGAACACAACAGCTCAGTGGGGGAGATTGCTGAACCAACCTTGACCAGAGCTGCGGGTTGCACGAAAAAAAACTGTGTACCGAGCTTCAGTGCAGAACGAAAAACTGTGATGGCTCAGTCTGAGAGGTTTGTTTACTGACAAAACCCCATGCTTGCTCTCCTATTATATCTGTCATGTTTATTATGTGATTGGGAACATCATTGATTGGTTATCAGTTGTTACTTGAGAGAGCTGTCTAGTGCATGCTCCTTAAGGTTTTACATAAATGAATAAAAGCTATCCATTGTAAGCATCCCTATCAGTGTTCACTTTTGTCTCAAACTCTCTAACTGCCACTTGCTGGACAGGTTGGTCTGTTAAAGAATGCTGAAAAATAACAGACTTATTGGTTGGATCGCCAGGTTAAAATTAAGAAGGGGGGGACAGCCTAAAGAGGAAACAAATGCAGCCATTACATTTAAGAAATGGTAGGCTGCAATATAATACATTTTTTCTTTCAGGCTTAGATGCACTTTACCCACTTAAGGCAGAGTTCCACCCAAAAGTGGGACTTTCACTCATTTGTCTCTGACAGGTATCCTGTCTCTACTTCCAGGAGTCTGGGCCGTGGCGCATTATCACAGCTCGGCTCCCTCCTTCTTCCCCTGCGGCTGGGCCAGTATGAGAGCGCAGTGGTGCCTCACGTATGTGCAGTAGGGACCCGGCATGAAGCCGTAATGCTACACTGCCGGGTTCCCTTACCCGCAATGGCGGCAGCAGCACCCGACAGCCGATGGAAACATCAGCTGCGGTTCCGACATCGCTGGACTCCAGAACAGGTAAGTGTCCTATTAGTAAAAGTCAGCAGCTGCAGTTTGTGTAGCTGCTGGCTTTTAGTGTGTGTGTGGGTGTGGGGTGGGGGACGACTACCTCCTCTTTAACCACTTACAGACCGGAAGATTTTCCCCCTTAATAACCAGGCCATTTTTTTTGAAACGGCACTGCATCACTTTAATGGACAATTGCGCTGTCGTGCGAAGCTGTACCCAAACAAAATTGACATTTTTTTTCTCCCCACAAATGGAGCTTTCTTTTGGTAGTATTTGATCACCTTTGCGGTTATTTTTTGCGCTATAAACAAAAAAAGTGACATTCTTGAAAACTTATATTGTATACCTTTTTGCTATAATATCCCCCAAAAAATAAAAATTCTTCATCAGTTTAGGCCAATATGTATTCTTCTACATTATTTTTTGATAAAAAAAAAAAAAAACAAAATAAGCATATATTGAGTGGTTTGCACAAAAGTTATAGCGTCTACAAATATATATATATATATAATTGTATTTTTTTTTACTAGTAATGGCGATCTGCGATTTATAGCGGGATTGCGGCGGACAGATCATATACTTGACACTTTTTTGGGACCATTGACATTTATACAGCGATCAGAGCTAAAAATAGCCACTGATTACTGTAGAAATGTCACTGGCAGGGAAGGGGTTAACACTAGGGGCAAATCAAAGGGATGTGTGTTCCCTGGGAGTGTTTCTAACTGTATGGGGGCTGGGCTGACTGAAGGTGGCGAGGGATCGCTGTTCCTAATCACTAGGAACAGCAGAACTCTCTAACTCCCCTGTCAGAACAGGGATCTGTCTGTTTACATTGACAGATCCCCGTCCTGGCTCTCCATCCCAGGGATCGGATCTTTTCCACGGCTTCCCATGGCTCCGGTAAGCGGCTGAGACGCCTGGGGGGAAGGGGGGCACCCGCCACTCATTAAAGTGATCTCGTGGCAAATTTGCCACTGAGACCACTTTTTTTTTTTATGTGAACGAGGATCGCTCGCCATGGGTAAAAATACCAGGGATATGGCAGCTAACGTCAAAGTAGCAATGTATTTAAACAGTGGGTGGTCCGGAAGTGGTTAAGGTTCCTTTACCACAGGAAGCCATGTCTGGCAATATTAATTTACAGATTGCAGATCTGAAGTGGTCAAGCTTCAGCACTTTTGCAATGCATAACAGGTGCTAAATTGCAGACCTCTCAAAAAACTAGAAATGCTGCATTTATTAATAATATTCACGATTTATATAGCGCCAACAGTCTACGCAACGCTTTACAATGTAGAGGGGGGACAGCACAATTACAGTACAATACAGAAGGGACAGGAGGACCCTTTATTACCGGTACTTGTATAGTGCTGTCAATTTACACAGCACTTTACCATGCCTCCCAACTTTCTGAGATGGGAATGAGGGACACCTATTAGCAAAAATATGTAGGCATAAGACAAGAGAATTGTACAAAAAAGATTGGTTAAACCCACAAGTGCTTTTTTTTTTTTTTTTTTTTTTTTTTTTTAACCACTCTTATTCCTGTATACTGGCTTTTGGAATTTACAAATGCAGCAATTTAGAAATTGGATGAAAGGTTTAGCACTGTAAAACACTTTTTGATGGATGCATTTTATATACAACTATATAGATCAGGCCAAAATGAGGGGGAGAGAGAGGGACTTTGTGTTAAATGAGGGACAGTCCCTCAAAATCACGGACAGTTGGGAGCTATGTTTACATATACAGTACGTTGTATGTTCACATCAGTCCCAGCCCTCAAAGATTGCAATCTAAGGTCCCTAACTCTCATTCATACACGTACTGTACTAGAGCCACTTTAGACAGGAGCCAATCAACCTACCAACATGTCTTCGGAGTGTGGTAGAAAACTGGAGTACCTGGGGGAAATCCAAGAAGGGACAGGGAGGACAAGCAAACTCTGTGCAGGTAGTGCCGTGGTTGGGATTCAAACCAATGACCCTAGCGCTGCTGGACGGAAGAGATAACTACTTTGCTCACCATGCATCATGTTTCTGTAGGTTACATAATCTCCCACCCTATAAGTATTGTCTTATGTTTTACTACATATTAATTTGAAACAATTTTTTTTTTTTTTTTTTTTTTTTATATAGAGGGCCTGTTCCAGTACTGGTGATGAGTCTACTTTTTATTGCTTCTGTGTTCATGCTTCACATCTGGGGTAAATACACACGTTCTTAAACGTCTGCGCTCAAGGCTACTTTGGACCAAATAAGCTTTGGACTTCTTCAGAGAACTACCATCTTGCATTTAAGTGTAGACCTAACTTGTGGTTTTGGCAAACTTTTAAAATATCAATTTTGTAAATAAAACAAAAAAGAACAAAACAGTGTAAATGCTTTCTTCTGGTTTGTATAGAAATACAGTGGCTGCTGTCATTTTAATATTCTGGATGATGTAAATTCACACAAACCTATTGCATTAATTGTCTATTAGTTGCTAATAAACTAAAAAATCAAATCCTATTACATTTTAAAATGTATTTAATGGGGCCTCCTGAGAATATTGATACAGATATTAGTGTGTTTGTATATTTTGTAAATGGATTTAGATGCACTTTACAACAAATGATTACAAATACACTATTAAAAAATATAGGGGTTGATTATCTTCTCTGCTTACTGTTCTGACATTTTAAGTGTCTGTTGGCATGACCTGATGAATGTCATTTAAAACAAATCTCAAATTGCAGTTACTAATAGTTTACCATTATGAAGTATCAACATAATGGTAAACCCTAGGAATATGTAACCCGATTCTACCGATTAGAGATCTTAAGAAGTAGTCTTTATCAGCATGTATCCTGGAAGAAGGTGGTTATTACAACACTCAGTCTTTTCAGCATGGCACATCTTGACTTGGCAATATTTGCCCACCCTTCTATGCAAAAACACTCAATCTGTCAGATTGTGAGGGCATGTCCTGTGCACAGCGCTATTCAGATCGCCCCACAGATTTTCGGATTCAGGTCTGGGTAATGGCTAGGCTGTTCCAAAACTTTAATCTTCTGGTAAAGCCATTCCTTTGTTGATTTTGGATGTATGCTGTGGGTGGTTGTTGTGCTGAAAGATGAAGTTCCTCTTAAAGGGGTTGTAAAGGTAAAATTTTTTTTTTTTTTTTTTTAATAACAAACATGTTATACTTACCTTCACTGTGCAGCTCGTTCTGCACAGAGTGGCCCCGAACCTGGTCCTCTGGGGTCCCTCGGCGGCTGTTTCAGCTCCTCCCCGCAAGCATTAACCACCTTAATGCGAGCTCCCTCGCATGGTGGTTAGTGCTTGCGGGCGCGCTCCCGTGATACAGCCGGCAGCTATAGCCGCTCACTGTATCACTCGGCCCCGCCCCCCAGCGCGCCGCGTCATTGGATGTGATTGACAGCAGCGCGAGCCAATGGCTGCGCTGCTTCCAATCCATCCACTGTAGCCAATCAGCGGCCAGGGTGAGCGGAGGAATAGATGTCGGGAACGAGAAGCTGACTTTCGAGGCGTCAGGTAAGTAAAACGGGGGGGGCTGGGGGCGGCGGTATTGTCAGAAGTTTTTTCACCTTAATACATAGAATGCATTAAGGTGAAAAAATTTTTACCTTTACAACCCCTTTAATGTTCAGCTTTCTAGCAGAAGCCTGAAGGATTTGTGCCAGTATTGACTGGTATTTGGAACTGTTCATAATTCCCTCTACAGTGGAACCTTGGTTAACTAGTAAAGCGGTTAAACGTTTTGAAAGACTAGCAACCCCTTCTTCCTCCCTCCCCCCCCTTTTTTTTTTTTTTTTTTTTTTTTTTTTAATTCTGACTGTTTGCGAGTGTCTCGCAAAACGAGCAGAATTCAAGCTAATGGGGTGTGCCGTACCGCATTTGGCCAGAGGTGCGGGGGCGCCGGTGACACTCAGACGGCTCGGAGCCGTTCGGAAATACTCTGGAATACTCCGTTCCCGAGTGTTTCCAACACCCCCCCACCCACCTCTGGCCACATGCGGTATTGCATGCAATAGAAGTCAATGCTGAACTAATTATCTTTGTTTCCATTGACTTCTACAGGGAAACTCTTTGATATGTGAGTGCTTTGGATTACAAGCATTCTCCTGGAACGGTTTATGCTCGTAATCCAAGGTTCCACTGTACTGTGCTGCAACCACCATGCTTCACTGTGGGTATGGTGTTCTTTTGGTGATGTGCAGTGTTTTTGCGCCAAACATATCTTTTGGAATTATGGCCAAAAAGTTCAGCCTAGGTTTCATCAGACCATTACACATTTTCTCACATGCTTTTGGGAGACTTCGAATGTGTTTTTTTGCAAAATTTAGCCGCGCTTGGATGTTTTTCTTAAGAAAAGGCTTCTGTCTTGCCACTCTACCCTATAGCCTAGACATATGAAGAATACATGAGATTGTATTCACATGTACCACACAGCCAGTACTTGCCAGATATTCTTGCAGCTCCTCCTGCCTCTTGGCAGCCTCCCCAACCAGTTTTCTTCTTGTCTTTTCATTAATTTTGGAGGGACGTCCAGTTCTTGGTAATGTCACTGTTGTGCCATATTTTCTTCACTTGATGATGACGACTGTGTTCTATGATATATCTAATGCCTTGGAAATAGTTTTGTACCCTTCTCCTGACTGATACCTTTTAACAATGAGATCCCTCTACATAGTTAGGTTGAAAAAAGACACAAGTCCATCCAGTTCAACCTTAAAAACAATAAATAAAATAAAAAATATCGTACAATCCAATATACCCAATTGTATACCCTCAGCTGATCCAGAGGAAGGCAAAAAACCCTCTAATGCTTTGGCAGGTGCATGTCCCATTTTAACCTGGGTGTGTAGAGTATCTCAAAAAAAGTGAGTACAGCCCTCACATTTTTGTAAATATAATAAAATATCTTTTCATGTGACAACACTGAAGCAATGACACTTTGCTGCAATGTAAAGTAGTGCGTGTACAGCTTATATAACAGTGTAAAGTTACTGTGACCTCAAAATAACTCAACACACAGCCATTAATGGCTAAACTGCTGGCAACAAAAGTGAGTACACCCCTATGTGAAAATGTCCAAATTAGGCCCAATTAGCCATTTTGCCTCCCCGGTGTCATATGACTGGTTAGTGTTACAAGGTCTCAGGTGTGGTAAATTTGGTGTTATCGCTCTCAATCTCTCATACTGGTCCCTGGAAGTTCAACATGGCACCTCATGGCAAAGAACTTTCTCAGGATCTGAAAAAAAGAATTGTTGCTGTACATAAAGATGGCCTAGGCCAATGATGGCAGATGTTTTGAAACTACATTTCCAATGATGCTCAACTACACTGCAGAGTGCATGAGCATCTTGGAAAATGTAGTTCCAAAACATCTGGGGTGCCAAGGTTCACCATAACTGGCCTAGGCTATAAGAAGATTACCAAGACCCTGAAACTGAGCTGCAGCACGATGGCCAAGACCATACAGCGGTTTAACAGTAGAGGTTCCACTCAGAACAGGTCTCGCCAGGGTCGACCAAAGATGTTGAGTGCATGTGCCCAGCGTTATATCCAGGGGATGTCGTCGGGAAATGGACATATGAGTGCTGTCAGCATTGCTGCAGAGGTTGAGGTGGGGGGGGGGGGTTAGCTTGTCAGTGCTCAGACTGGGTCTGCATGGCTGTCATCCCAGAAGGAAGCCTCTTCTAAAGATGATGCACAAGAAAGCCCGCAAGACAAGCAGACTAAGGACATTGACTACTGGAACCATGTCCTGTGGGTTCAGATGGAGTCTGTGGTGGCAATCAGGTGAGGAGTACGAAGACGACTGTGTCTTGCCTACAGTCAAGCATGGTGGTGGGAGTGTCGTGGTCTGGGGCTGCATGAGTGCTTCCGGCACTGGGTAGCTACAGTTCATTGAGGGAACCTTGAATGCCAACCCGTACTGTGACATACTGAAGCAGAGCATGATCCCCTCCCTTCGGAGACTGGGCCGCAGGACAGTATTCCAACATAACGACCCCAAACACACCTCCAAGACGACCACTGCCTTGCTAAAGAAGCTGAGGGTAAAGGTGATGGACTGGCCAAGCATGGCTCCAGACCTAAACCCTATTGGGCATCCTCAAACAGAAGGTGAAGGAGTGCAAGGTCTTTAACATCCACCAGCTCCGTGATGTCGTCATGGAAGAGGATTCCAGTGACAATCTGTGAAGCGCTGGTGAACTCATTACACAGTGTTTTCTTTTTTTAAACGGGATAGGAAAGAAGGTGAAAAGAAAGAGATGGAACAATTACAATTCTACATCAGGCATACATGTACTGGGCATCTGTATGCAAATTTGTTACTCCTTCCCTAGGAGAACTGTGTACATCCAACCCAACTCTCTTACTCTGTCCATGTACATATTACCAAGATGTCAAACCCACATTTTTGCACTCTACCTTGGTATTTCCAGTGGGGCCGGTTGGTAAATCCAGGGTGTCATTAGAGGGTGCGTAGTGCAAGAGCAGAAGTTTCCAGATCTGCACCTAACAGCACTAGGGAATCCCATCTGAATCTCCAACCTCTGTTATCCCACTCCCAGCCCCCCAATCTATGAAAAACCATGCATGTGGTAAACTGCAGCAGGTTCCCCCAACTCCACAGAGTAAAGAACTTATCAAGGATGATGTTGTTTTTGTCCATCAGTTCAGGCAAAAGAGTGTGACTTCTGCTCCAGTCTCTCAAAAGTCAGTAGCTGTTACCCACAATGACAGGCTGTAAGGTTGTTTATGTTGCCCTTTGCTTTTCCAGGACAGCACAGAGGAAAGGGTGCTGACCAGCTGAAGTTGGTTTCTTCTGCTCAGGACAAGTGTTCCTAATGTGTCCAGGCTTGCTTCAAGTATAGCAACTGCAGGTATTAGGTGATGTCTTCTTGGTACCAGTAGTTTCAGCTGCTAGTCACAGGAAAACTTGTCTGACATCTGAAAGAGTTGGTGGTGGTTTCCCTCCTTTCCAGCTACTAGGTGGAGCCCTATGGCAGTCAGACACCCCTTGTTTATGTAGATATCTGCATTTTCTGCTGCCACTTTAGCAGACTCTGGAAAAACATCACGTTATGGCGTAAGATGTAAACAAGTGGCTCCTCTACACTGGATTCCCAGCTAAAAGTTTATAAGCTCCATATTAGGTACATCAGGTGTTTAATCAGCTGGCTTCCAAAGACTTAAGGCCCGTACACACAATACGAAAATCAGATGGAAAAATTTGTACGATGAGCTGTCTGCTGATTTTGGGATCGTTAGTACGGTGCTTTCAACAGCCGATTCCGCTTTTTCCTCAGACAAAAGCTGGATGTGCAGACTATAAAATTTTTGTCGGATGTGAACTCAACATCGGATTTTCGTTTCATTAGTACAGTTTTCCTCTGAAAAGTGCAAGACTATGCATGCTCAGAAACAAAAGAATACATATAAAACTATACAACACATTACATCACTTCTGACGTTGTATTCTGTCATATACGAAAATTTTCGTATTGTAAGTTACCGCTTCAATTTCGACATGAGACTAGAATGCCACAAAAAACGGACGTTTGGTCGTCTGAAAATCTTAGAGTGTGTACGAGGCTTTAGTGTAGCTCCTCAATAGACTAAAGGGATCTCTACAGCAACAGAAAAATGACATCAGAGGGCGCAAGCTAAGTGCAGTAAAAACTAATATTTATTAATGAAAAAAGAGAACTAGGTAGCTCAGAAACTCAAGCGCCAGTCATAGACTTAATCCACTAAAGCTGTCATCTGAATGGCAATCATGCACACTGCAGCAGGAATCCAGTCCATGATCCATACACCTCTGCTGGCTGAGGCTTGAGAAAAAGACCCCTTTGATGCCCCTTGTCTCCAGGCAGACCCAGGCCGGCAGAGGTGTATGGATCTTGGACTGGGTTCCTCCTGCCTTGTGATAGGCTCAGCAATGGCATGAAATGCCAAGCTGCTGCTAACAAAGCACACAGAATATTGGAATGCATTAAAAAAGGGATCAACTACAGAGATAAAACGATAATTCTCCCGCTCTACAAGATTCTGGTCCGGCCTCACCTAGAGTATGCTGTCCAGTTCTGGGCACCAGTCCCCAGGAAGGATGTACTGGAAATGGAGCGAGTACAAAGAAGTGCAACAAAGCTAATAAAGGGTCTGGAGGATATTAGTTATAAGGAATGGTTGCGAACATTGAACTTATTCTCTCTGGAGAAGAGAGACTACAAATACCATACTGTTGACCTCACAATAGGGATAAAACTTTTTTGCAGAAGGGAGATTAACAAGACTCATGGCCACTCATTAAAATTAGAAGAAAAGAGGTTTAACCTTAAACTACGTAAAGGTTTCTTTTCTGTAAGAGTGGCAAGGATGTGGATTTCCCTTCCACAGGCTGTGGACTCAGCAGGGGGGCATTGATAGTTTCAAGAAACTATTAGATAAGCACCTGAACGACCGCAACATACAGGGATATACAATGTAATACTGACATATAATCACACACATAGGTTGGACTTGATGGACTATGTAACTATGTGGATGGCAATGAAAGTTAGGTCTCCAATCCTTTGTCCATCTCTATCATTTACAATAAACTTCTGGGACCACACTGGAACGCAACTCATAAATTCAGATCCTCCCATAATACATTAGCCCTCATTCTTCATAATCCAGCTTTTTACCCTGGGTCTCACCAGGCAACATTTTAATTGGTGAACTAATAAAGGACTCTTGCATATAGCTATTTTTGTAATAACCAGGGTTCCTTGTCGAGATGCAAGAAAAATATCTTATGCCTACTATGGAGACAAATTGTTACACCCAGATAAGGCATTTTTTAAAAGAGAAGTTTGGGAATGGAAAAAAAAATACTCACCTAAATGGCTGCACCACCAATCCCAGCTGCAACTGTCCCCCACAGCCTCTAGACTGAGAACTGAGTGATCTGGTCACTGATCGCTTGCTTCTTGGTCTTCACTGAGCAGAGAGCCGGTGACTGTCGGTCACAGACTCTCTACTCTGCCCCTCCAGCCCTCACTAGAGCATCAGGCTGTGGAGGGGGTGGGAGTAGCTGGCTCAGTCTCCCAGCGGCACACTGAGAGGCTAAAGCAACTACCCGTCCAGGCATCTGGGTCCCAACATTAAAGCTGGAATCGATCCAGAGCCTGGATCAGCTGAGTGACATTAGTCAACAGCGGACTTTAGACCGCTGTCGGCTGAAAATGAGTCACATGAGTGCAGAAAGAAATGCACTGCTGCGATCCCCAGGAGAAGTACTTCTCTTTTAAAAACTCTAGAACATATATCAGACTGGACCACTATAACGTCAATGGAGTATCTTGTAAACATATCAACAAGATATCAAGCCACATCTCTGAAATATGTTTTGATTAATAATTCACAATCTGACAAACTATGAATAAATAGGAATGAGATTTTGATAAGGATCTAGACCCCAGTGGATGGAATCTGGAAATAGAAGCTGGCCCTCGATGCCTCCAAGTCCTATATAAACACTTTAATTATACTGTAGAAGCAAATTATAAAGTGCTTTTAAGATGGTACATGGTACATGGTACTTACAAGAATAGCTTCATATGTCCCAGGTGCTTTGTAACAAGCCCCTTGCTCGCTCGGTTCCACTCTCCCGACACTCCTCTGCTGCTATTGAATCAGATTGCAACGTCTGATGGTTCGGTCATCCAATGCTCCGGGATTAGAATTACAGCTATGTGCCGTTCTAACCCAGTTGTGATAGCGCAGAACAAACACCAGGCAGGCTGTATGTAAGTTCAAACAGGAATCTCCTTTATTGCAAAATACAGGCTCTTTTATACACTAAAAGAGGAAGTGCAGACCTCCTGCTCATATTACTCTAACAATACAGCTGTAACCTAATTAACCTAATTAACATGAGCTAAATAACTAATCCCTTTAGACAGCCTAGATGACTCAGACATGACCTTTCGGCCAGACTGGCCATCTTGTAGTTCAGAAAATCCAATCAACATTATCACAATAGCAGAGTTAAACACAAACAACAATGGGGATCTAATGACTCTTAGATCCCATACTAGAGACTTATTTACAATACACATTTTAGCAGACAACAGACAGGTAGCTGGAATTGATGACATTAGCATTTAACAGTAGGAGTCCCAACGGTATGAATCAGTCACTATTCCAATATGGCAAATCCAGGGTCCCCAGAGTCTGTGTGTCCTGGGGGACCAGGACCCGAATCCACAGTAATACCACCTCAAGGGTCCCCAGGCATACAGCTCACAAAGAGCACCGTTCCCCCAAACGCCAGGGCCCACGATCGATCGGCAAGAGGCTAGCATTCAGTCCCCTCCAAAAGTCTCTCTCCCGGCTAGGTCTGTCACATGCTTCCCCTAATTGCTTCAGGGGATGCGGACAAGAAGGGTCAGAATATCATATTTGGTGGTTGTGTCCAAAGGTCAAAAGATTTTGGATCTGAGTTTACAATTTTATAGTTTAACACAGATTAATGTAAAAAGAAAAATTGCCCTGGCAAAAGCAAAAAGGTCATGGAAATCCTCGTCCATCTTGTTTGCATTGATACATACTAAACTGTCTGGGACAATAGTGAATCAAAAAATACCAGCCATTTTTAATGATACATTACATTTCAGGTGAACAATGACTAGTTTTTATTTTTCCTTTCTTTTCCAAATTTTTTTCTTCCTTTTTTACTCTCTTTTTCTCTTAATCATCTATCAATATATGTTTCCTTTTTTTACATGTGTATTTGTTATTGACAATGACAAGCATTATATATATGCTTGCAAAGTGAATCATGTGGAAGTTTTCACACCTTGTTGTTCGCATGTACAGTGGCGGCTGGTGCTCAATATTTTGGGGGGGGGGGGGGGGATGGCAAACTAACACCACCCCATCCGCGCCACCCCCCCAGCAGGAGATGGACATGAATGCGGCAATCAGATGCCTTACCTTAGGAGGCAGTGGGAAGGAAGAGTCAGGGCCGCTCTGACCGCTTCCCCCGGTCGGACTTCAAAGACATCCCCAAATGGAACAATAGGGTGGTGAGCAACCTGCTCTACTACCAGACCAGCGGCTGCCATCGTCTGTCTTGTGGGGTGAGTCCGTGCATGATGCAGCACGCAAAGAGACGCTGACAGCTCAGCATGGACTGTATGCGCCTCCTCCCGGCCAAACAGGAAGTGTGTCCTGAGACCCGATTGGTCAGGGAGTCCTAGGAGTCCTAGGACTCCCTGTCCAATCGGGTCTCAGGACTAGGGATGAGCTTCGAGTTTGAGTCAAACCCATGTTCGACCGTTCACCGAATTTGGAACGTTATGGGCCGTTCGCGACAAATTTGAGTGGCGCGTCACGGCCCATAATTCACTGCGGAACCGCAGTGCATTGCTGGCTGATGATTGGCCAAGCATGCACTATGACCCACATACTTTGGCCAATCACAGCACGGTAAGAACGGAGAGCCATAATTGGCCAAAGCCAGGGTGGCTTTGGCCAATTATGGCTCAGGGGGTTTAGTACACGCCCCACACTATATAAGGCCGCCTGCATGGCGGCCTTGTGTAGTGTGTTGCAGCGGCGGCGGAGAGACAGACAGAGAGACAGTGTCATTTCATTTAAGTTAGATAGAGTAGGCAGGCGAGTCAGTTAGCTGCACTTACAGTGTATTGTGTATATATATATGCATCCTAGGTGTTGGGTGTGTGTGTGTGTGTGTGTGTATATATATATATATATATTTTACACACACACACATACACACAGTGGGGCAAAAAAGTATTTATTTAGTCAGCCACCAATTGTGCAAGTTCTCCCACTTAAAAAGATGAGAGAGGCCTGTAATTGTCATCATAGGCATACCTCAGCTATGAGACACAAAATGTGGAAACAAATCCAGACAATCACATTGTCTGATTTTTGAAAGAATTTATTTGCAAATTATGGTGGAAAATAAGTATTTGGTCAATATCAAAAGTTCATCTCAATACTTTGTTATATATCCTTTGTTGGCAATGACAGAGGTCAAACGTTTTCTGTAAGTCTTCACAAGGTTGCGACAATGGCACCAACCTCCTCTCTGCCCTCCCACAGGGACAACTGACCCATGTGCCCTGTTTGGCTCACGTCCTGAACTTGGTGGTGCAGTGGTTCTTGGGCAGGTACCCGGGCTTACAGGATGTCCTGAGGCGGCCAGGAAAGTTTGTGTGCATTTCCGCAGGTCATATAATGCCAGTGCTCAGCTGGCTGACCTCCAAAAGGAATTTAACCTGCCCAAGAACTGCCTAATCTGTGACATGCCCACCAGGTGGAACTCAATGTTGGCCATGCTGCAGCGGCTGCACATGCAGCAGAAGGCCGTCAATGAGTACCTATGTGACTATGGCACTAGGACAGGGTCAGGGGACCTTGTTTTTTTTCCCCACGCCAGTGGGCTATGATCAGGGATGCATGCACTGTCCTGTCACCATTTGAGGAGGCCACAAGGATGGTGAGCAGTGACAGTGCATGCATCAGTGACACTGTCCCTCTTGTCCACCTGTTGGAGCACACACGCTGCATGTAATAATGGACAGGGCACTTGAGGCAGAACAGAGGGAGGAAGAGGAGGACTTCCTTACCTCTCAAGGCCCCCTTTATCCAGACAGTGTTCCTGCATGCCCACTGATCACACAGGAAGAGGACGAGGGGAGGAGGATTGTGTCAGCATGGAGGTGGAGCCTGGCACTCAGCATCAGCAGCAGTTTTCAAGGGATTATTTACAGTCCGAAGAAACCCATGGACTTGTACGTGGCTGGGAGGAGGTGGCTGCGGATCATGTCGTTCTTAGTGACTCAGAGGACTCTGGACCGAATGCCTCAGCAAACCTATGCTGCATGGCCTCCCTGATCCTGCAAAGCCTGCGGAAGGATCCTCGTATGCGTGGTATCAAGGGGAGGGATTATTACTGGCTGGCAACCCTCCTTGATCCACGTTATAAGGGTAAGGTTGCGGACCTTATCTTGCCATTGCAGAGGGAGCAGAGGGTGAAACACCTTCGGGAGGCCTTGCAGAAAGGTTTGTACCTGGGAGGTTACAATTTCCTAGTCCTCCTGGACAACGTGTTGCTGAGGCTTCAGTCAGTCACAGAAGGAGCGGTGGAGAAGGTGGCCGTCTGACTGATGCGTTTAGACAATTTTTAGTCCGCAGCCCCAAGGTCTGATCGGTTCCAGCAACCATTGCCAGCATCTGATTCACATGGTGCAGGATTACCTAGGGGCAAGATCAGACTTGGACACCTTTCCCACCGAAAATCCTCTGGGTTACTGGGTCTTGAGGATGGATCACTGGCCAGAGCTTGCACAGTATGCAATTGAGCTACTGGCCTGTCCTGCATCCAGCGCCTTTTCGGAACGCACATTCAGTGCTGCTGGAGGCTTTGTAACCAATCACAGGGTGTGCCTGTCCACTGAATCGTACAAAATATATTACAGCACACACATTCAATGACTTTTCCTGCAAGGCTAGTTAAAAACACCTGAACATATTCAAAAAATACGGGGGTTTGGTCACATTATATGGTCATATAGTGCTAAGCCCACTTACTGCGACAAAGCATCCCGAATTAGTGGGTCCTACTTTAGTAATAGAATGGAAGATCCTTTGTCTCAACCATGGGAGCTGAACTTCTATGTGGGAGAACTGAAGGGGATACATCCACTGAATCGGTCGATCGGCTGACCTTCATAAAAATTAATCAGTCTTGGATCACCAGCTACCAAGCACCTGATGCTGATGTAACCGATTGATTTTTTTTTTTTTTTTAATGCGAGATCCCTTCAAGATTGCCTATGCTGATGCTGAGTCACAATCCTCTTCCTCCTCAATTTTCATGCTGATAGCTTGTAAGAACATTTTTGGTTCTGGGCACCGCCACCAGTGGCCAAGGCCCAATTTTTCTGCCCCTGTTTAACAGGGGCATGTAATTACAATTTCGATGCAATACTTTGCAGCAGGTCTCATTCCTGCGCTCCAACTAGAGCATCTGTGAGGGGTTGCAGTGTTGTGGCACCAGTGCCTAAGGCCCAAATTTTCTGCTCCTGATCAACAGGGACATGTAATTACAATTCTTGATATAATATTTCACAGCAGGGCCCGTTCCAGCGCCCACCAAGAGTAACTGTGAGGGCTTACAGTGTTGTGGCAACACCAACACCTAAGGCCCCAATTTCTTCAGAGTATATAGGGCAGGCCCCTACTTTTAAACATCCAACTTACAAATGACTCCTACTTGCAAACAGAAGGAGACAACAGGAAGTGAGATGAAATCTACCCCTAGGAAGGGAAATTCTCTCCTGTAAGATTTAATATGGGAAAAACGTGTCTCCTCTTCACTGATGCTTTCCAATCTATGAAATCTATGTTTTCCAAAAAGCTTAAAAATAGATTTTTGGCTGGAGCTGCACTTTAAAAATGTACCAGTTCAAAATTACAAACAGATTCTACTTAACAAAAAACCTACAGTTCCTGTCTTGTTTGCACCGCCTGTATACTGCTGTTCAGAGTATATAGGGCCTGGGGGCTCCACACCTTTCCTTTTTTTAATTTGGGTGCGGGGTTCCCCTTAATATCCATACAAGACCCAAAGGGCCTGGTAATGGACTGGGGGGTGGGGGGTTACCCATGCCGTTTGTCTCACTGATTTTCATCCATATTGCAGGGACCCAACATTACATTAAAGCCGCAAGCAGTTTTAAATGACTTTTATTCCTTTAAAAATGTCATTTTGTGCAGGGACTGTTCTAAGCACGGGAAACACGCGCCACTTTACAGGCATACTCTAGACACCCCCCCAGATACGATATTTTAAGGAATATTTCACTTTTTTTTTCACTTTAAGCATCATTAAAATCACTGCTCCCGAAAAAAACAGCCGTGTTTAAAACTTTTTTTTGCATTGATACATGTCCCCTGGGGCAGGACCCGGGTCCCCAAACCCTTTTTAGGACAATAACTTGCATATTAGCCTTTAAAATTAGCACTTTTGATTTTAAATGTTGGAGTCCCATAGACTTTAACGGGGTTCTAAAGTTCGCGCGAACTTTCAGTCCGTTCGCAGGTTCTGGTGCGAACCGAACTGGGGGGGGTGTTCGGCTCATCCCTACTCAGGACCCGCTTCCTGATTGGCAGGGAGGAGAATCAGGAAGACAATAGCGAATATTAATTCGCTACTGTCACACAACTGGGTGGGCTCAGGGTGCAGTGCTCTGCACCCCGAGCCCACCCTTTTTTGAAGCCAATTACAGCCTCAGGCTCTAATCATGTGCTTTAAAAAAAAAAAACCCAATTGAAATCAATGTGTCCGGCGCCCTGCATGTAGATTAGGAGCTGGGCGCATGGATTAGGGGGGCAGCACCCCTGCACCCTGCATGGATGGGCCGCCACTGTGTACATCACTGTTATCTTAAAAACAATAAAAGATAGAACAAATAATTGTAGTAGAATACCCCTTTATATCACACATACATTTTTGAGACCTTTGCGCTCGCTTGTGTGTGTTTCAAACAAATATCAGCAGATTGTTCCAAATGGGAATATTGCACAAACAGTACATGCATAAATGCAACATGTTGGACCAATAATTATATTCCCACAAGGTAGCATTAACAAATAAATTGTGAAGGTATAGGATAGCAACATTAAATCCTGAAGGAGACTAATTGAGCAGACAGTAAAAACATCACTGTGACATGTGGGAGCGCTCTGCAATTGCTGTTAAATTTCTGCAAAATTCCCAGAGAAAAGTCACAGCTTGAACAAGTAAAAATAGCAGCAGAACTTGCTCAGAGAACAGAATACTCACTGAGGAAACAGCTGAGTACAGCTGAACTAAATATCCAGTAAAGAATGTATTGGACAGTGGCTAGATGTAATCTCCTCTAATATAAACCATGTGTTTGAAGAGCCTGTCCAAAGCTGGCCATACACTACTATATTTTCAATCAAACATGTATATGAAAATTCATACGAACAATCTCAGTACATTCATTGTTGTATGAAAGTACTTCAAAATTCTATTAAAAATCTGTTTAAGAATTTTTTTTTCCATCCTGCTCCTTTGAGTTTTCAAAATGAATATTGCTTTGACTCCACTAACGATTAGAAAATTGAACAAACATTTTTAGAACAAAATTGTCAAGCTAAATTCTGATTAAGTGGATGAAATTCGCTTAGTGGGTGGCTGCCACGTAGCTGACGGCTGAGCCTAACGTGCAGAGGGAAAGCCTCTCGAACAGCCCTGTTTCAGGGATCACTGATGTTGTAACAGTGGCCGCGAGAGTGTTGTGGTGCAGGGGTGCCTGAACCGTCTTCCCTGTGGCTGATGCGTCACCAGGATGGACCAGGAAACTGGGCAGCAGGTGTTGGCAGGACAGCAGACTCCGGGCTGGTGGCAGCAGACAGTAGGAGCCAGGCAGGTGCATGCAGAGCAAGAGAGACACAGGGTACGTGCTCAGATAAGCCAGGTTAGTAACAGATGGTCAAATGCAGGCATAGACGGCAGACAAGAATGGTCAAGGTACAGGCAGAGATCGGCCATACGAGTTCAGGTAGATAAGCAGGAGGCAGAGGAAAAGTCCAAGTACAGGCCAAGGTCGGGGTATGAGAGGTTCAATGAAGTCAGATGCAAGCCGGGTAAAATACAGGAATAAGCAGAATCAAATTTCAAGAACACAGGTATAGCTGCAGATCAGACAGCAAAGCACTAGCGCAACTGCTGCACTTTTTTATGGCTATTGGCGCCAATGTTAACAGCGTGCATGCGCATAGGCGCGCGCGTCTCTGTGCGAACATTTGTGTGCATTCGCGCACATCCGTGTGCCTGTGTCTGGCAAGATGGGCACCTGCAGGATCGTTCCTGCGCATGCGCATTTGCATCTGCCTTTGAGCATCGGCTGCGTTATGGCCAGCACGTCCCTGACAGTGGCTCTGTCAACTCCCTCCCGCCCAACATCCTTTGTTTAAAAGTTTGTAAGAGCTGGGCAAAAAATTATTAGCCAAACAGCTGCATCAAACCAGATGGAGCCCCTGTTTGGGTATTCTGTACAGTATGTTGTGGGTGGTGGAATTAGCTATTTTAGGTTCAACCTGTAGGCTAAATGAAAAAAAATTGAAGAGAAATCTAAAATATTTATCCAATCACGCTAAACAGTGTAGATGGAGAATCTCCCCTGTTGTCTATTATATTCTGACAGTTGACGTTTTAGTTTTATTTGATTTGATGCAACCACTGTTTGGTTGTTTTCTGCCAGACTCTTTCAATTTTTCAATCAAAAGTATGTTGGTGCTGCTGGCCAAATGTGGTACAACAGACTAATTAAAAAGATATACCCAATGACTGACACTTTTTTTTGTTACTTTTAGGCTAATGATTCATGTTTTTTAATGCAATGCAATGCAAATGGTGTGTCACGTTGTACTTTTTAACTCTCAAACCCAGAAAGCTGCAGTTTTTTATTACTGTAACAGATACCTTCTGTGAACTCTATATATGATTCTAGCTTGACATCCTTCTTTTAACAATCTTTTTGCCTACTGACAATGTTGTGTTTTTGGAGAGCAGAATAATGCATTTTCCAACTACTTACTAAACTGACATTGGGACAGGGATGTGTAATGTATATACTGTATCTTGGGAGACTGTGGGTATTCAAATACCTCATCCTTGCCTAAGGGAAGAATTTGGAAGTGAAATATGTTAATGTCGGAACCACCCAGGCCATGAACTAGAGGGGGCTGTTTTCACCAGTTCTTCACCATGTAAAAATTAGGGGCACTGTTCTTTTTTTTTTATCTCAGTGTATTATGATATGGAACAGACTAAAGGGGTTACATTACTCACCAAGCTTCTACAAACGTACCACAACTTTAGGCTGTTCATTTTTAAAAATATTTCAATTGAATTCCCTGTCCATGTTTACTTGGTTTGGGTAGGGATGGTTTTACAAGTGAAAAAATACTGAAAAAAACTGAATATGTTAATTATGAAAAGAATAATCTGTCCATGTTTGCTTGGTTTGGGCAGGGATGGTTTTACAAGTGAAAAACTACTGAAAAAACCTGAATATGTTAATTATGAAAAGAATAAAAAATTGGGCAGGAACAATTTGGGGCAGGTGAGCAAGAGATACTCTTAGAAGCGCCCCATTTTTTTTCTTCTTTAGGAATGTCCTGCTCTCCCCTCATTGCCTCCCATGTGCAGTCTGACACATTATCTTTGTATAGTTCACTTGTGTTCCAGGTTGTAGAAAGCACTAGCTGCTGGCCATTCGAAGGATGGTGCTGCTACATGGTTGCTGTCCACTGGATGGAGTCTGGCATCCTCAAAGGTGATAACAGGCTATAACCCCACCTTTTCTTTTTCTCCACACCCTTCATTTTATCACTGCCAGTCCTTCCCCTGAGAACAAACAAAGAGATACATGTATGTATGGCTCCAAATGGAGACCCTATACGGACTACCTCCATCATCATTAAATAGGCAGATAAAGGAGGGAATATTGTATAAAAATTAAAGTGGTTGTAACCCTAAAAAATAAAAATGCTCCTGTCCCTTTAAGGCATAATATATAGCATAGGGTTTCTGTAGTGTCATTTGTCGCTTTCATTGTCGTACAATACCTGGTTGATCCTGCCTGTTTCTGTCTTCTGCTGTTTAACCCTTTTGCTGCCAGCATACAGACCTACAGCACTGCTTCCAGCTGGCCAGGTCCGTATACCGTAAGGACCTGCATTCCTGCTTCTGCCAAAAGCAAACATCAGTGACCATGAGCTTATAGCAGAATTGCTCTGTAGACTCTGCTGAAAAAACCTATAGCACTGATCAGTGGATTACAATCTGCTGATCAGAGCTATTCACCTCAAAATGTTACACCCCCAATGCTGCCGCTTCCCTGTCTCCAGCCTCTCCACCTCCCGCAGCTCCTCTTCCCTCAAAAAGGACCCCCCGCTCTTCTTTTCCTTTTCTCCTGCATCCCCCTTCCCCCATACACAATGAAACACCCCCCTTCCCCGCAAACACAATCTCCTGCAGTTACCCTTGAGCCACCAGCTTCCCTCCTCTGCCTACCTGCCGGCTTATGGAGCTGCAGGGCTTAGAGGGGATGAAAATATGTCACCCCCACCACTCCGACTGAGGGATGTCAGATTGGGAGCAGCGGGTATGCCATGCAGCCATGGCATATAAATGGGACTGCCTGCACCAAGATGCGTCCCCCATGCACTGCCTGTACCAAGATGCGTCCCCCATGCAGGTTAGACATGGCACTCCAAGGGCATACACTTTAGTACACCCCATGTGAATGATGCTTTAGTAGCAATTTAGCAGGAATTTTGTAAGTTATGTTGTGTTTGTGTGCACTAATAATAATTTTAGTGTTTTTTTTTTTAGTAAAAACAGTGATTTGATGAACATTAACGCAACTATTGTGGGGCCCAAAAAATCAGTAGAACTTTTTTTTATTCTACAGGTCATGTGCTTTCAGAAAATGTATAATGATTTTAGTGTATATTTAACAAAAAAAGTGATTTGATGAACATTTGCGCAACTATTTCAGGGGCCCCAAAAAATCAGTAGCACATTTTATTTATTCTATGGCTCATGCACTTTCAGAAAATCCATGGTTTGGGGTGTCTTTTGCAAATTCTGAAAGCTGTAAGGGAAAAATGGTAACCTGTGGATTTTCAGAGTAAAGTGTTTATATTTACAGTTTTGCGTACCTTAGGGTTTTCACCATTTTATAAAAAAGCGCAATTTAAAATTTTGAAATATTTGGTATTTATTAACTCAATACAGTTTTAACTTTTATATTTAGTAGAAATTTAGCAGGAATTTTGTAAACTTTGCCATGTATGAATCCACTAATAATGATTTTGTTTTGATAAACATTTGTGCAGATATCGTGGAGC
Organism: Aquarana catesbeiana; assembly: GCF_042186555.1. Classification (NCBI taxonomy): domain Eukaryota; kingdom Metazoa; phylum Chordata; class Amphibia; order Anura; family Ranidae; genus Aquarana; species Aquarana catesbeiana. The sequence goes on along the minus strand of NC_133328.1, from coordinate 242,830,658 downwards.
CTTAAAAATCAGTAGCACTTTTTTTTTTTATTAAAAGGCCATGTGCTTTCAGAAAATATATGGTTCGCGAGGTTGTTTACAAACGCTGTAAGTGAAAAATAAAAAAACCTTCAGATTTTTAGAGAAATGTGTATATTTACATTTTTGCGTACGTTCCATTTTTACCATTTTGCAAAAAGGCGCAATTTAAAATGTACAAATACTTGTTATTTATTATCTCAATACAGGTTAAGCTTTTATATTTAGAAGGAATTTAGCAGGAATTTTGTAAAATTTGCTGTATTTTTATCTGCTAATAATGATTTTAGTGTATTTTTAGCAAAAATATTGTTTTGATAACAATCTGTTTTGATAACAATCTGCGCAAATATCATGGCCCCCAAAAATCAGTAGCACCTGCTTTTTATTTTACTGGTCATGTGCTTTCAGAAAATATATGGTTTGGAGGGTATTTTACAAACTCTGAAAGCTGTAAGTTAAAAATGAAAACCTCCAGATTTGAGAAATTTGGATATTTACATTTTTGGGTACGTTCGATTTTCACCATTTCGCAAAAAGGGACAGTTTAAAATTTACAAATATTTGTTATTTATTAACTCAAGGTTACGTTTTTATATGTAGTAGGAATTTAGCAGGAGTTTTGTAAAATTTACTGTATTTTTATCAGCTTGGGTTTTTTTTTCCAAACTCTGAAAACTGTAAGGGGAAAAATAAAAAAGCAATGGAAAAATTGCAAAAATGTTCCGGCCAGCTGAGTTTAAAAGTGGAGCACAGGTTCTGGCTGTGGGTTAAACTGACCACATTTATCATGGCTGCTGATCCATGATACTATAGTCAGGTTACGTGCCGCCGTCATTCTGCTCTCTCCTCAGCATCTCTGCATCTCCTCCCTCCCCCTCCCTCTCTCCCTGTCAGTTCTGTAGCCTGTGTGTGAGCTGATCTCCTCCCCGCCCCTCCCCTCTCCTCTCTTGTCTGTGTAATTATATTCCCTACAGCTGCTCCAGTGCTAGTAAAGAAACATGTAATAATTACTTTGGTCCTCTGTTTTAGGTGCCTGTTCAGTACAATATGTGTGTTTTCCTAAAATTATAATGCTAAATACCTTCTTTTCAGAGCCCTGCTGTGCAGTCATGTGACCTCCCTCTGCCAGATTGCATTCATCAGAGGGAAATCTCAGACCCTCCCAGTGTACTTCCCAGAAGGAAAGCAGAGGGAGCTCACATGGCAGCACAGCAGGGCTCTGCAAAGAAGGTATTTAGCATTATAATTTTAGGAAAACACACTGTACTGAACAGGGACCTAAAACAGAGAGAATTAAAGTACCTAATACATGTGACTTTAAAACCGCTTTAAGCCTATTTCCTTTCCCATGTTTCTACATATGCCAAATTAAGGATCTTCTCTCTTTTTCGGGCTGATTATCACGGAGAAGCTTTTTAAAGAATAAACTCATCCACAGATCAGAAAAAAGCATACTTATATAGAGACATGTTAAATAATTAATACATTGCACCATACTTTTACCACTTACCAGAGATAAATAAAGATTCTGTTAATTTGCAAGGGTGTCCTATCACTGCAAGTATAGATACTTTGACCAGTGTTGTTTCTCAGCATACTGTTTCTTCTTTCAAAACATTGCAGTGTAACAAGCATCTTATTATACAAATTACAGCACTAGAAGTAGGACCTATTGAACTCCAGTAAGGTCTCATGCATACAAATTGTGAGAGTCTTAAAATATGCTAGACATGTAATCCCGGGTGTTTCCCTGTACCCAGGGAGCTACAGGTCCTGCATACAGCCTGCCACACGTCATCGCGGGCACGAGAGCCAGAACAGGGACCTGTGTGTGTGTAAACACAGAAATCCCTGTTCTGTGAGCAGAGAGACAGATCATGTGTTCCTACTAGCTAGGAACAACGATATGTCTCCTCCTGTAGTCAGTTCCATCCCCCCACAGTTAGAAACACAAACGAGGGAACACATTTAACCCCTTGATCGCCCCTAGTGTTAAACCCTTCCCTGCCAGTGACATTACTGCTACAGTAATCAGTGCATTTTTATAGCACTGATCCCTGTATAAATGTCAGTGGTCCCAAAAATGTGTCAAAAGTGTCCAATCTGTCCGTCGCAATGTTGCAGTACCACTAAAAATCGCTGATCACCGCCATTACTAGTAAAAATAAAGAATAAAAATGCCATAAATCTATCCCATAGTTTGTAGATGCTATAACTTTTGCGCAAAACAAAAAATATATGCTTATTGTGATTTTTTTTACCAAAAATATGTAGAAGAATATATATTGCCCAAAACTGATTAAGAAATTCAATTTTTAAAAACATTTTTGGAGATATTTATTACAGCAAAAAGTAAAAAATATTGTTTTGATTTTTTTCAAAATTGACGCTTTTTTTGTTTATAGCACAAAAATAAAAACCGCAGAGGTGATGAAATACCGCCAAAAGAAAGCTCTAATTGTGGGAAAAAAAAGGATGTCAATTTTGTTTGGGTAGTGTCGCACGAATTGCCTGGTCATTAAGCAGGCCAATCTTCCGGTCTGTAAGTAGTTAAAAAAGAAAAACAAGACTTTAATATCACTTTTATTTGCAAAAGCATTGTGGATCATAAACAATTATTTTCCTTGAAAAAAACAACAATTTTCACCTTGTGCATAATTTGATGCATCCCAGATCTGCTGATGTCCTGCAGCCTCATTACAGCCACTTCATGTCTACATGCATTCATGCCAGTGATGGCTGTATGGCAACTATCAAGGTGGGTTTCCCAAAGATGACAACAGTAACGTGTGTGGAAATAGCTACTTGTAGTCTAAGGCTTTATGTACACGGGAAATTTAAAAACCTCTCCTGAACGCTGGAACTTGACAGCTAGTAACTGACGGTTAAAAACGTCTGTTGTGCCACGTTTACATGCCACGTTTATGTGCGCTTAGCCGCTTTTGCGTTTAGAAGCATTTTTTACATTGTAAAATGTTCAGAAATGTATCTCAATTGAAAAAACGACAATATAAACGAAATGCGGCTAAATGTGAGATACCGCGTTTAGACGCATTTTCACGCTGTTACAAGCATTTGGCATTTCAAATGCCAATAAACTTCCGTCCTGAACGTAATTATTTGCTTTAAAAAAAATGCAACTAAACTCAACTGCCTCTAAATGACTATAAACGAATGAGTGTACATGGACAGATAAGATAACATAACGGATAGTTCAGGGGCTGCTGAAAAAAATGCCCAACTGCTCCTAAACCTCCGTTTATCAGCATCAGTGTACATGAGGCCTTAGTTGGAAGCCTGTCTGATACAGTGACAAAGGAGGAGCACAACCAGAAGACAGAGTTGTCACCCTATAATAGGGATTGCCTGAACATATTCACATTTTAAAGCTTACATACGATTTTGTGTTTGTGTTTACATATAGTTTTGATGTAATTATTCTGAATTTATTTTAAATATTTTATTACTAAAACTATGCAGAGCATGAAATAATGGGGGGAAATTAATTCAGCTGATTTCTAACTTGTCACAAGAGGTCAAATATGGCTCAGGAAGAGAAGCAGTACCTAAATTGATTTGTACTGCCTCCAGTGATACAAATTTGACAATGATAATAGAATAAAATGCAAAGCTTATTTTCAAAAGCAATAAATATGGGTTAAACCTCTCTTTGCCCAAGATATTGGAGATATTAAAACTTGTATGCATTGATGCATCATGTCTTATCTTTAGTATAATATTTTAGGCACTGGTGAACACGATGGCCCTTAGAGAGAACGTGCCACTACAATTTATGAGTCACCCATTGCTTCTTTGACTGAATCTTGTCATCTGTGTGCTTGTCAGGATGAATTTCAATCACTATTACCCTAGAGGAAAATGTCATGTATTGTTTCTACTTGTCTGATTTCTAGCAGATAATATCCCATCTTCACATCCTTAATAGAAATCAATGTCCTGAAACATCAAGTTATATTCATTAAAGAGCTCAAACTGAATGTATTGTTTACACAAACTACACTCCAGAATAATGTGATATAGTTTACCTGCTTATATGCAAACATCAAATAGGGCAGATATAACATCTAGATTGTAATGTAAAATCTTGTCACTTTTATAACCAATGCCTAAAATTGCATTTAAAAATAAACTAAGTTGTATTGGAAAATGGATGACTGAAAAACAAAAATATTAATATTTGGCAATGTAGAAAAAATTAGCTACTGTTAGCTTGATGGGGGTTGTGTAAATGGTGGTGATATAGCCTAAGGGCTTCCTCACAGTAAGTCTAAAAGGTAGCCATACATTAGTAGAACTTTGATCAAAAAATCTTGTTTTGAGAACATTTGTTTGATTTTCTGATGGTTAGGTGAAGAACGACTACAAAAAATTAAATGTAGTCTCTCTGGAGAATAAGAGGACAGTATGCGACCTGTCTAAACTACGTGGCATGTTAACCAATGCCAGGAGCCTGGCGGACAAGATGGGTGAACTAGATATACTGTTGAACCAGGAGAATTTAGATTTTGTGGGAATTTCATAGACCTGGTTCAACAGCTCTCTTGATTGGCTGGCAACCATTCAAGGGTATTCCCTTTATTGCAGAGGTAGAGAGGGTAAAAAAGGGGGAGGTGTATGTCTATATATCAAGCATAATGTACAAGTGAATGTGAGAGATGACATCAATAAGGGAGCTGGGGAGGAGGTGGAATCCTTATGGGTAGAGCTCCAAAGGGATGAAGCTAAGGGGAAAATAATACTGGGAGTATGCTATAGGTGCCCTAACCTGAGGGAGGAGGGGGAGACAGACCTCCTATCACAATTTGGATTAACTGCAAGGATGGGAAGTGTTATCATAATGGGAGATTTTAATTATCCAGACATAGACTGGACATAGAGGGAACTACGCATTCGTCTAAGGCTCGCCAGTTTCTAAATGTCTGGCAGGACAATTTCATGGATCGGATGGTAGAGGCACCAACTAGAAACAAGGCATTACTAGATATACTGATTACCAACAATACAGACCTGATCACGGATGTGGAAATACAGGGAAATTTAGGATGCAGCAGTCACAGGTCAATTGGTTTCAGTATAAATCACACAAATAGGAAACACAAGGGGAACACAAAGACACTGAATTTAAAAAGAGACAACTTCCCTAAACTATGAACCTTGCTAAAAGATATAAATTGGGATTAAAATATTAGGAACAAAGAACACGGAGGAAAATGGGTAGGCTTTAGGAGCATATTAAATAAGTGCATCCCAATGAGAAATAACATTTTAAAGAGCTAATAAAAGTCCCGGATGGCTTAACTCCAATGTAAACATGCATATAAAAGCAAAGGAGAAGGGCTTCAAAAAATACAAGGCTGAGGGATCATCATCAGCATTCAGACTTTACAAAGAATGCAACAAGATATGTATGGGTGCAATTAGGGCGGCTAAGATAAAACACGAAAGACACATAGCGGAGGAGAGCAAAAAAAATCCCAAGAAATTCTTTAGGTATATAAACAGTAAAAAAGGAGGACAGACCATGTTGGCCCCATAAAGAATGAGGAAGGACATCTAGTTACAAAGGATGGGGAGATGGCGAAGGTATTGAATTTATTCTTCTCCTCAGTCTTCACAAAGGAATTGGGGGGGGCTTCAGTAACCAAAACTGCAGTATTTGTCCTCATGACACATCACAGGAAGCACCCTCATGGCTAACAGAGGGCAGAATTAGAAATAGACTTGGGAAACTTAACATTAATAAATCACCGGGACCAGATGGCTTGCACCCGAGGGTACTTAGGGAACTCAGTCAAGTAATTGCCAGACCATTGTTCGATATTTTTACTGACAGTCTACTGACTGGAATGCTACCAGCTGATTGGAGAAAAGTCAATGTAGCACCAATATTTAAAAAAGGGCCAAAATACATCCCTGGCAATTACAGACCAGTTAGCCTAACATCAATAGCATGCAAGCTCTTGGAGGGGATAAGGGACTATATACAAGATTTTAGTAATGAAAACGGTATCATTAGCAGTAATCAGTATGGATTAATGAAGAATCATTCTTGCCAAACCAAGCTCAACCTTCTATGAGGAGGCGAGTTGCCATCTAGATAAAAGGAATGGCCGTAGACGTGGTGTATCTGGATTTTGCAAAAGCATTTGACAGAGTTCCCTATAAACTTTTACTGTACAAAGTAAGGTCCGTTGGCATGGACCATAGGGTGAGTACATGGATCTAAAACTGGCTACAAGGGCGAGTTCAGAGGGTGGTGATAAATGGGGAATACTCGGAATGGTCAGGGATCGGAAGTGGGGTCCCACAGGGTTCTGTGCTGGGACCAATCCTGTTTAATTTGTTCATAAACAAGCTGGAGGATGGGGTAAACAGCTCAATCTCTGTATTTGTGGACAACACTAAGCTAAGCAGGGCAATAACTTCTCCGCAGGATGTGGAAACCTTGCAAGAAGATCTGAACAAATTAATGGGGTGGGAAACTACATGGCAAATGAGGTTTAAATGTAGAAAAAATGTAAAATAATGCATTTGGGTGGCAAAAATATGAATGCAATCTACTCACTAGGGGGTGAACCTCTGGGGGAATCTAAGATGGAAAAGGACCTGGGGGTCCTAGTAGATGATAGGCTCAGCAATGGCATGCAATGCCAAGCTTCTGCTAACAAAGCAAACAAAATATTGGCATGCATTAAAAAGGGGATTAACTCCAGGGATGAAGCGATAATTCTCCCACTCTACAAGACTCTGGTCCGGCCACACCTAGAGTATGCTGCCCAGTTCTGGGCATCAGTCCTCAGGAAGGATGTACTGGAAATGGAGAGAGTACAAAGAAGGGCAACAAAGCTAATAAAGGGTCTGGAGGATATTAATTATGAAGAAAGGTTGCAAGCACTGCACTTATTCTCTCTGGAGAAGAGGCGCTTGAATTCTGACTTTGTACCTTGCTGTCAAGATTGCTTGCTGACCCGGCCTGCCTGACTATGCTAACGCCTCAACCCCCAGCCATAGCTCCACTCTGGAGTAAAGCTTTCTACAGGTATATTACAGTAAGGGGATCTTTACTTTTAGTGCATTAAGGATGTGTATCTCCCTTCCACAGTTGGTGGTATCAACATACAGTGTAGGTAAGTTCAGATGTGTTTCTTAGTGAACACAATGTACAGGGATATGAAAAACAGTAGTCACACACTCAGAGTGAACTGGATGGAACGGTGTCTTTATTCAACCTAGCTATATACAGGCGGTCCCCAGGTTACAAACAAGATAGGGCCTGTAGGTTTGTTCTTAAGTTGAATTTGTTTATAAGTCAGAACAGGTAAATTTTTTTTAGTGTAGTTCCAGCCCAAATTTTTTTTTCTACATTTTTTGGATAGCATAGGGAAGGGTTAACACCTCTGTAACCTTTGTTTTGCTGCCTGTGCCCCTGTTCAGAAGATTTCATCTCACTTTCTGTGCCTATGACAATTGCATTTTGAAAATTTTGGGTTGCTGAAACAAGGATTGGTGATAAAGCTTCAATGGAGACACCTTTTTCCCAAGATAATGTTTACAGGAGTGAATTTCCCTTCCTAGGGATAGATTTCCTGTTATCTCCCTCAGTTTGTAAGTAGGAGTGGTTTGTAAGTCAGATATTTGTAACCCAGGGACTGCCTCTAGTGAGCTTAAAATCGAAGATCATGTTTGACAGTAGTGATGATACAATTCAATGGAACAGGATGTAAAAATCTTCATGAACGATTTGTGAATGTATTTTTTGTTTCGGAACAATTGTATATATTTCAATAAGTATGTTCTAGGAAAATAAGCGTTCATGTAGCAGGTCTGGACATTCCTCGGCTCTCATTCCCAGATCTAAGGAATATGGAGGGAGGGGCTGAACTAACCCTCTGACATCTGTTGGCCAGCAGAGGAATGTGACGTGACCGCTGTGAGAGAAAGTATTTAGGATTAGAGTTTTTAAAAAATGGACACCTAATACTTTAGATCTTGATAAAACAGAGGGGATGCAAGTTACTTTTAAATGCTATTTTCAAGCCACAGGGAAGAGCAGCAGGAGGGGAGGGGTGGGGAGGAGATCGCTCTCACACACAGGCTTCAGAACTGACAGGCAGGGAGGGAGGGGGAGAGGGAGAGACAGAGAGCAGACAGGCAGATGATGGAGGCACATAAACTGACCACAGTATTATGGCTCAGCAGCCATGATTACCATGCTGTCAAAGGACATCAGGGACAAGTTTGTAGACCTGAACAAGGCTGGAATGACCTACAAGACCATCAGCAAGAAGTTTAGGGAGAAGGAGGCAACTGTTGGAACAATTATGCACAAATGGAAAAAATACAAAATAACCATCAATCGCCCTCAGTCTGGAGTTCCATGTAAGATTTCGCCTCATGGGGTAAGGATGATCATGAGAAAAGTGAGAGATCAACCTAAAACTACATGGGATGAGCTTGTGAAAAATCTCAAGGCAGTTGGGGTCACAGTCACCAAACAAACTGTTGGTAACACAATATGCCACTACAGATTGAAATCCTACAGTGCCCGCAAGGTCCCCCTCCTCAAGAAGGCACATGTACAGGCCCATCTGAAGTTTGCCAATGAACATCTAAATTATTCAGAGAAGGATTGGGAGAAAGTGCTGTGGTCAGATGAGACCAAAATTGACCTCTTTTGCATTAACTCGACTTACCGTGTTTGGAGTAAGAAAAATGCTAACTATGACCCCAAGAACACCATCCCTACAGTCAAGCACGGAGGTGGAAACATTAGGCTTTGGGGCAGTTTCTCTCCTAAAGGTGCAGGCCGACTTTGCCACATTGAGGGTCCAATGGACGGGGCCATGTATTGTAAAATTTTGGATGAGAACCTTCTTCCCTCAGCCAGAACATGGAAGATGGGTCATGGGTGGGTCTTTCAGCATGACAATGACCCAAAACATACCACCAAGGCAACAAAGGAGTGGCTCAAGAAGAAGCACATGAAGGTCATGGAGTGGCTTAGCCAGTTTCCAGGCCTTAATCCTATAAAAAATGTATCGAGGGAGCTGAAACTTTGGAGTTGCCAAGCGACAGCCAAGAAACCTCAAGGATTTAGAGAAGATCTGTAAAGAAGAGTGGATCAAAATCTCTTCTGAGATGTGTGCAAATCTGGTAACCAACTACAAGAAACGTCTTACCTCCATACTTGCCAACTAGGGTTTCTCCACCAAGTACTAGGTCATGTTTTGCTTGGGGATCAAATACTTATTTTACTCACTGAATTGCAGCTCAATTTATAACATTTTGTATTATGTGTTTTTTTCTGGATTTTTGGTTGATATTCTGTCTCTATCATTTTAAATACACCTATGATAAAAATGATAGACCCTTAATTTCTTTGTAAGTGGGCCAACTTACAAAATCTGCAAGGGATCAAATAATTATTTTCCCCACTGTATATCAAGGCAAAATTTAAAAAAAAAACAAAACATATATTTTATATATTTGTGCAATACATGAACATTTATCTACTTAAACGTGCACAGTACAGAAAAATAACTTGTTGAGCCAGAAATATAGTGTGCTCCTTCCTCTTTGATATGTCAACACAGCTCTGAATTTCTAAGCACATGGAGTCAGCCCTGCCTAATAATGTCTGATAGAATACAAAGAACACTCTCCTCATCTATTCCCCCTCATTCTCCCCATATCCCCTCCTTTTGGCACAGTTATCAACTCCTATATACCTATATACATACATACATACAATGTTTTTTTCTCTCTTATGCTTAAATTTAATTTTCATTCCGCATTTTTCAAAAACTTGTGGCAAAAAAATAAAATCTTCAAAAGATTCCCCGTGCCTCTTACAAAATCCCTTGGGATGTATGCTTTCCAGAATTTGCTCATTTTATGGGGGTTTCCACCGTCCTAGTGCTCTGGGGTCTCCAAAAATGTGATAGATAGTCAGGAAATTAAACGCAGAAAAACGTAGAAAAGCTTGAAGGTGCTCCTTGGATTTTGGGCCCCTCTGTGTGGCTAGGCTGTGAAAGGCTTTAGCGCATACTCAGAGGAGTAGCGGAGTAGCACATATATACTGTATTTATCAGCGTATAACACGCACTTTTTCCCCCTTAAAATCAGGGGAAAATCGTGTGTGCATGTTATACCTCGAACGGAGGGGAAGGAGGGAACGAGTGCTGCCGAAATAGACAGAGCCGAATCTCCTGTGTACTCAGCTCTGCTCGCAGTCACGCCCAGTCCCGCCTCCTAGCACTGACATCCCGCCATTGGACCGGCGTTATGTGCATCATAAGACCCGTGCCAAGGGGTGGGACGGGGCAGGACTGCGAGCCGAGCCGAGTACACAAGAGATCCGGCTCTGTTTATATTGGCAATAACAAGATACGCAAAGAGGGGCAAGACAGGCAGCTGGGCATTTATCATGCTGCAAACATGGGCACTGATCATGCTGCAATGATGGGCAAGGTTGCAGATGGGCACTGATCAGACTGCAATGATTGGCAAGGCTGCAGATGGGCATTGATCGTGCTGGAATGATGGGCAAGGCTGCAAATGGACACTGATCAGGCTGCAATAATGGGCAAGGCTGCAATGATGTGCAAGGCTGCAGATGAGCACTGATCATGCTGCAATGATGGGCAAGGCTGCAGATGGACACTGATCATGCTGCAATGATGGGCAAGGCTTCAGATGGGCACTGATCAGACTGCAATGATTGGCAAGGCTGCAGATAGGCACTGATCAGGCTGCAATGATGGGCAAGGCTGCAGATGGGCACTGATCATGCTGCAATGATGGGCAAGGCTGCAGATGGGCACTGATCAGACTGCAATGATTGGCAAGGCTGCAGATGGGCACTGATCAGACTGCAATGATGGGCAAGGCTGCAAATGGACACTGATCAGGCTGCAATAATGGGCAAGGCTGCAATGATGTGCAAGGCTGCAGATGAGCACTGATCATGCTGCAATGATGGGCAAGGCTGCAGATGGACACTGATCATGCTGCAATGATGGGCAAGGCTGCAGATGGGCACTGATCAGACTGCAATGATTGGCAAGGCTGCAGATGGGCACTGATCAGACTGCAATGATGGGCAAGGCTGCAAATGGACACTGATCAGGCTGCAATAATGGGCAAGGCTGCAATGATGTGCAAGGCTGCAGATGAGCACTGATCATGCTGCAATGATGGGCAAGGCTGCAGATGGACACTGATCATGCTGCAATGATGGGCAAGGCTTCAGATGGGCACTGATCAGACTGCAATGATTGGCAAGGCTGCAGATAGGCACTGATCAGGCTGCAATGATGGGCAAGGCTGCAGATGGGCACTGATCATGCTGCAATGATGGGCAAGGCTGCAGATGGGCACTGATCAGACTGCAATGATTGGCAAGGCTGCAGATGGGCACTGATCAGACTGCAATGATGGGCAAGGCTGCAGATGGGTATTGATCAGGCTGCAATGATGGGCACTGATCAGGCTGCACTGATGGGCAATGGCGAGGCTGCAGGTGGGCACTGATAAGGCTGCATTGATGGGCACTGACCCTTATTTTGCTTCAAAATTCTTTGTTTAAAATGTTTAAACGTTTTTTTCCTGAAACTTCCCTCTTAAAATTAAGGTGCGTGTTATATGCCGATAAATACGGTATATATCTCATTAGCAAATACCTTGGAGTTTATGATTTTTAAAATGGGATCATTTTGTGGGTGTTTCCACTGTCATGGTGCTCCAGGGCCTCCAAAAGTGTGATAGGTAGTCAAGAAAGTAGATGCATAATTTATGTGTAATTTATGCTCCTTGAATTTAGGCCCCCCTCTTTGTGGCTAAGCTGTGAAAAAGTCTCATAAATGTGGTATCCCCATACTCGGGGGGCATAGCATAATGTGTTTCGCAGTGTAGTTCTAAATATGCCTATACTGTGTGTGAGACATAACTTGTTAAAATGACAACTTTGTCGAAAAAAAAAAGAACCACTTAATTTCTTCATTTTCCAAAAATTGTGAAAAAACTTAAAAAAACTCATGTCTCTTACTGAATACATTAAGATTAGACTGTCTACTTTCCAGAAAGGGGCCATTTGGGTGGTATTTGTGCTGTCTTGGCATTTTAGGGCCTCAAAATTGAGATTGTCAGTCAGTACATTAGGGTTAATCAAACCGTATCTCACAAAAGTGAGTACACCCCTCATATTTTTGTAACTATTTTATTGTATCTTTTCATGTGACAACACTGAAGAAATGACATTTTGCTACAATGTAAAGTAGTGGGTGTACAGCTTGTATAACAGTATAAATTTGCTGTCACCTCAAAATAACGTAACATGCAGCCATTAATGTCTAAACTGCTGGCAACAAAAGTGAGTACACCCCTAAATGAAAATGTCCAAATTGGGCCCAATTAGCCATTTTCCCTCCCTGGTGTCATGTGACTCGTTAGTGTTACAAGGTCTCAGGTGTGAATGGGGAGCAGGTGTGTTCAATTTGGTGTTATCGCTCTCATTCTCTCATACTGGTCACTGGACTTTCAACATGGCACCTCATGAAAAAGAACTCCCTGAGGATATAAAAAAAAAAAAAAATTATTGCTCTACATTCTACTATTGGCTATAAGAAGATTGCCAAGAACCTGAAAATGAGCTGCAGCACGGTGTCCAAGACCATACAGCGCTTTAACAGGACAGGTTCCACTCAGAACAGGCCTCGCCATGGTCGACCAAGGGAGATGAGTGCACATGTTCAGCGTCATATCCAGAGGTTGTTCTTGGGAAATAGACATATGAGTGCTGCCAGCATTGCTGCAGAGGTTGAAGGGGTGGGGGGGTCAGCCTGTCAGTGCTCAGACAATACCCTGCACTCTGCATCAAATTGGTCTTCACGGCTGAGGTCCCAGAAGGAAGCCTCTACTAAATATGATGCACAAAAAAGCCTGCAAACAGTTTGCTGAGGACAAGCAGACTAAGGAAATGGATTACTGGTACCATGTCCTGTGGTCTGATGAGACCAAGATAAACGTATTTGGTTCAGATGGTGTCAAGCGTGTGTGGCGGCAACCAGGTGAGGAGTACAAAGACAAGTGTGTCATGCCTACAGTCAAGCATGGTGGTGGGAGTGTCATGGTCTGGGGCTGCATGAGTGCTGCCGGGACTGGGGAGCTACATTTCATTGAGGGAACCATGAATGCCAACATGTACTGTGAAATACTGAAGCAGAGCATGATCCCCTCCCTTCAGAGACTGGGCCGCAGGGCAGTATTCCAACATGTTAACGACCCCAAACACACCTCCAAGATGACCACTGCCTTGCTATAGAAGCTGAGGGTAAAGGTGATGGACTGGCCAAGCATGTCTCCAGATCTAAACCCTATTGAGCATCTGTGGGGCATCCTCAAACGGAAGGTGGAGGAGCGCAAGGGGTGTACTCACTTTCGTTGCCAGCGGTTTAGACATTAATGGCTGTGTGTTGAGTTATTTTGAGGGGACAGCAAATTTACACTGTTATACAAGCTGTACACTCACTACTTTACATTTTAGCAAAGTGTCATTTCTTCAGTGTTGTCACATGAAAAGATATAATAAAATATTTACAAAAATGTGAGTGGTGTACTCACTTTTGTGAGATACTGTATATGCCATAGTTTGTATGACTTTCACACAGACTAAATAACATTTGGGTTATGTTTACCAAAGAAATGTAGCAGAATACATTTGGGCTAAATTTATGAAGAATGATTATTTGCAAAAGTTGAAAAAAGGAAGACACACATAAAAGAGATAAGAAAGGCTGCGCACCCCGAAAATTGGATTAAAGAAAAATAATTTTCCCCATGGGGCTTTAAAACAGCAATGCACATAATGAAAGGAAGTTCTTAATAGATGTATAAAAAGTTTTATCCAATATCATGGTTTGAAGTACAGTATAGAGAATCATCTGGTACAGTAACACACATCTTATTCCCCAGTGCAGTAACAAACACATATTAATACACATAATTAGGTTACATAATGTTACATAAATAGCAATCCCCGATGCGTTTCGACCTTTTTATGGTCTCTTCAGGGGGACAGTTGGATCTAAAAAAGAATTACATAAATTAAATTCAAATAGATAAATATATATATTATTGTGCATCACTTGGATTAGACCAAGATAATGAGTCTTTACCGCTAAATGGTGGAATGGGTGTTCTCTAGTCCAGGATATGTGCTGAGGGCCAATGGAAACACCGGAGGGCTCGGGGGGCCACCCTCACTCTCCCAGGAGAGCCAGCCTCAGGGGGCTTACAAGGAGCCACACTTAGCGCGCCCCCCGGGAGGGGGGGGGGGGGAGGGGAGATGAGGGGGAGGAGCCCACACCTGCAACAGAAACCCAAGAATAGCCATGTATTAGTTAGAGGAAGTTTGATAATTAACTTGGTAATGTACTGAGTGTTTCCAATTTGTCTATGTGGAGACTGGGGTTGGATAGGATTTTTACTATGTAAATATATTGAAATGTTAATTCCATTCCATGAATGTAATCGATAAGATTTAATGATCGTGTGATCCAACAATGCAGTGGTATGGTAGGTCTGTTATACTATTGTAATGGATAGGTAAATAAGAAGGATAAAATGGGTGAAAAAGAGGGAAAAAGATGTGTGTGTGAAAAAAAAAAAAAAAAAAACACAGCAACAACGATGGCCTAAATGGAGAGGAGTGCATTGTGTGGTGGAGAATGGTGTGAATGAGGTGGTGCATGGTGTGGTAACATGACATGGTGCTTGCTTGGTGCCTGCTGTGTGAAAACAAAAATGAAAAGTGAACTAAAAAAGTGACCCCCACACTGCATGATATTCAATTGCCTTATATGGCAATTGCTGACAAACTTTATTTATATTCTACCTATTTTCATACTGACATTCGATGCAGGAACGTGGGGACCTGGAACCAACACACAGCCCATGTAAAAAATTTTAAAAAATGTTAAAAATGCAAAATAAACAAAAAACATACGAGACCATCAACATTTGCTGTGTGCTATGTTGGTGATCCCATGAAGTCAGTCATTCATGTCCTACTGACACCATCCCCAGTATTTTTGTTTTTGTTTTGAGGGACATTTTTTGGACTGGCGGGTGTTGGTGGTGCCTCCTCTCCCTTCTTGGGGTGAGTCTGACCCCTCGCGTCTTCCCGGCAGGAAAAGGGGGGGGGGGCATGCGAATTCCTTTGCGTGCCCCCTTTTTTGCTCACCGCTGCAGTTAAGGTGAGCTCTATCCTGCCGGCGGCGTCCCATGTTCATCTCCGGACGTTTGACGGAGTGCGACAAAAACGCACAACGTCATGACGTCACGCGCATTGCAGCGGAGATGACGACAGTGGTCGGGGCCTGTAGGCCTTCCGGGACGCCGAGGGAGCCACACAGGGGCCGCTCCATCAGCGGTTCCAGCGCCAATCCCTCCGGGTTTTTTTTTTTTCTTGGGGGCGGTGTGGGTGGGGGGTTTGCACCTGCACATGATTATCCCATTTGCCTGAATTTGGATATAAAGGGAGACTGGAGGCCTGATAATTAGATCATGATCTCCTACAGGCCAGGATGAATGCTACTGCTGCCAGGTTCTTTCTACACTAGAGCCCTTATTTTTGCATGATCGCCACCAAGCTTATCACATTGAACCTATCAACAAGTCCAACATTACCTTCAGCCTACACGATTTATACAACTGATAAAGTAAACTTTTTGTTATTTCACCTTCATTCCACACAGCACTCTCCACCATCCTACACACACACTTTCACATTTTGATTGGCTTTTCACTTTTTTAGTTCACTTTTCATTTTTGTTTTCACACAGCAGGCACCAAGCAAGCACCATGTCATGTTACCACACCATGCACCACCTCATTCACACCATTCTCCACCACACAATGCACTCCTCTCCATTTAGGCCATCGTTGTTGCTGTGTTTTTTTTTTTTTTTTTTTTTTTTTTTTCACACACACATCTTTTTCCCTCTTTTTCACCCATTTTATCCTTCTTATTTACCTATCCATTACAATAGTATAACAGACCTACCATACCACTGCATTGTTGGATCACACGATCATTAAATCTTATCGATTACATTCATGGAATGGAATTAACATTTCAATATATTTACATAGTAAAAATCCTATCCAACCCCAGTCTCCACATAGACAAATTGGAAACACTCAGTACATTACCAAGTTAATTATCAAACTTCCTCTAACTAATACATGGCTATTCTTGGGTTTCTGTTGCAGGTGTGGGCTCCTCCCCCTCATCTCCCCTCCCCCCCCCCTTCCGGGGGGCGCGCTAAGTGTGGCTCCTTGTAAGCCCCCTGAGGCTGGCTCTCCTGGGAGAGTGAGGGTGGCCCCCCGAGCCCTCCGGTGTTTCCATTGGCCCTCAGCACATATCCTGGACTAGAGAACACCCATTCCACCATTTAGCGGTAAAGACTCATTATCTTGGTCTAATCCAAGTGATGCACAATAATATATATATTTATCTATTTGAATTTAATTTATGTAATTCTTTTTTAGATCCAACTGTCCCCCTGAAGAGACCATATACAGGTCGAAACACGTCGGGGCTTGCTATTTATGTAACATTATGTAACCTAATTATGTGTATTAATATGTGTTTGTTACTGCACTGGGGAATAAGATGTGTGTTACTGTACCAGATGATTCTCTATACTGTACTTCAAACCATGATATTGGATAAAACTTTTTATACATCTATTAAGAACTTCCTTTCATTATGTGCATTGCTGTTTTAAAGCCCCATGGGGAAAATTATTTTTCTTTGATTATTTGCAAAAGTTTTTTTTTTTCAAATTTTTCAGTATATTTTTTTATATATAGCAAAAAATAAAAAATCCAGTGGTGATTAAATACCATCAAAAGAAAGCTATGTCTGTCTAAAGAAGAAATTATAAAAATTTAATTTTGTTACACTATTGCATGAGTAATTGTCATTCAAAGTGTAACAACGCTGAAAAGTTAAAGGGCTTGTAAAGGCAGAAGGTTTTTTATCTTAATGCATTGTATGCATTAAGATAAAAAACCTTTTGTGTGCAGCAGCCCCCCTCGACCCCCCTAACACTTACCTGAGGTCGCTCTCTGTCCAGCGATGTCCAGGGCTGTCTCAGCCATCCGAGATCCTCCTTCCTAATTGGCTTAGACACAGCAGCGGTGCCATTGGCTCCGGCTGCTGTCAATAAAAGTCAGCTAGCCAATCAGGGGAGAGAGGGGGCTCCGTGTCTGAATGGACACAGGGAGCTGTGACTCAGCTTGGGTGCCCCCATAGCAAGCTGCTTTCTGTGTGGGCACTGAACAGGAGAGAGGGGCCAGGATCACAGAAGAGGGGCCCGTGAAGAGGAGGATCTGGGCTGCTCTGTGCAAATCCTCAGCAACAGAGCAGGTAAGTATAACATGTTTGTTATTTTTATAGGAAAAAACGAGACTGTACAATCACTTTAAAAATTGCCTGGACAGTGAAGGGAAAAAAGGGTCCAGTATTGAGGTGGTGAAAATCATGCCAAAAGCTTGTTTAAAGTAGTTGTAAACCCTCACATTATCCCAGAGAAGTGACTGGCCTCAGGTGATACACAGAGATGAAACAAATCACCCTACATACAAGTTGTACCTGTATCCGCAGTCTTTTCTTCTCTACATCTGTTCAAAGTGCTGAATTTATAAGCTTGTCTGAGAGTTCAGAAAAAAGGGGGCGGAAAGCTGAAGTTCCACTCTGCAGAACTCAGTGAGGAGAGCTCTGAGAGCTGATTGGAGGAAGAGAAACACCCCCCTTCACACAGGAATAGGGCTGAAGCTGTCATTCAGCTGGGTATCCCTTCCCATATAGTAACAAAACAAAAGTATGGACCATAGTAGGAAAGTCAAATCGGCGGAATCCAGTGCTGCTGATAGGGGACATCTGGAAATGTGGCTTGCAGAGAATTGGCAGATAGTCAGCACTCAATGGGTTAATGAAAAAAGGTTGCTGTCAAGTCAATGGGGCCCAAAGGTGATGAAAAGAAAACAATTGTATTCCTTCATTGCATGTTAAAAATTTTTTTTGAAAGTACCAATGAATAGGTGAAAATGAAACAGAGTCTATGATACCACTGCAGGTCACCGTGGCAGTGAGGAGCCAACGACATCCAAGATGCCAGCAGTGGGGTACAGGGGGCGCCAATGACCGTGCTGTTCGAGATGGAATCCAAAGGGGGGGGATGTGGGATCCACTTGCTGGAGGTGGAACAATGAACCAGCGCAGAGCTGAAGCTGCCGCGTAACGCTGGGTGTTGTACGGCCGCTAACAGCCTGGAGAAGCGTGTTGCTGCAATGTGCAATGGAACATGCTCGCGCTGATATCGGGCGATTCCCCGTTCCACGCTGGTTCCTGGTCTCTTCCTCTTTCACCTTTTTGCCAGGAATCGCCCGACATCAATGCGAGCACGTTGCATCCACGGCTCGGTTTTCTGTTTATGGCTCCGGGCTTAGGCTGCCCAGGTCAGCTGATCCATCCCTCACATGACCAGTGTTGGAGACATTGCAGCAACACGCTTCTCTAGGTTGTTAGCGGCCATACAACACCCAGCGTCCTGTGGCAGCTTGAGCTCGGTGTCAGTTTGTTGTTCCAAATCCAGCAAGTGGATCCCACACCCCCCTTTGGATTCCATCTGGGATAGCGCAGTCATTGGCGCCCCCGCACCCCACTGCTGGCATCTTGGATGTCCTTGACTAGTCACTGCCATGGTGACCTGCAGCGGTATCGTAGGCTCTGTTTAATTTTTACCTATTCATTGGTACTTTTTTTTTTAATCAAATATTTTTTATTTTTATTTTTTATAGTTATACAAACAAAAACTATGTCAACTAAATTACTAAATATCAAAAATGATCAAATAGTATATAAAAAGAAGAAAATAAAACATAAAACCACAAGGAAAAAAAAAAGCATAAAACATAAACCAAACAAACCTTGCACCTCTCGTATTAAAGTGGCATTCTCATATAATAGCCAAAACATAATAGGAGCATAAATACAATTTACTCATCCAATTAAGCTTCCCTAATATCAATCATCAGACTATAGTAGCTTCCTCCCTGCAGCTTCAGCTTATCTTTCTTTCACATATATTTTTCTTTTCTTCTCATCTACTCCACTTCCTTCTGCCTCAGCTCCTTACTCCCATCGTTTTACCAAACTTTTGAGGTGTACCTCTATGCTTATATGTTAGTTTTGCTCTTTTAAGTATATAGTTAAGTTTCTTAAACCATTGTTTATGTGTTGGAGGATCACATAGACGCCAACATTGCAAAAAAAAATATGTGGGACACTTTTTTGACTATAGGCGGAGCCATATAATAATTAGGGGGCGGGGCATGCATTTGTAGGCGTGACTTAGCAAAAAACCTAAAACTGTGGCGCGTGAAGCGTGCCATGGCGAAGCATGGGCGTGGTTTGTGAAATAGTGGGCGTGGCTTAAATGGGCGTGGCTCAGAGGGGGTGTGTTTCGAGTCTGAGATGAATGAGGGATGGAGAGGGAAAGGGGGAGAGAGGAATGAAGGGACAGCAGCCCCAGATCCTACACAACAATAGAAATATCTGTATTCTAGAAAGTTTAACAATCAGCAGATAAAGATACTCCAAACACCTGGTGTTAGCGCTTCAATCATCCCGGAACCATGATTGTTATGGTGTCAGGATGATTGAAGTGCATTATTTCTATTATTACATTGTAATATAAAATTAAATCATTCAACTCACCATAATGCCGAATCAGTGGGATCCCTGAGCGTGTCACTAGCCACGTTGCCTGCCACCAGCAGAGTCCATCCTTGCATCTGGTGCCCCCAGCAGAGTCCGTCCATGCATCAGGTGCCCCCAGCAGAGTCAGTATAGACCCCCTCAGTACAGACACCCTCAGTGCAGATCCCCTTCCATCAATGCAGACCCCCCTCCATCAATGTAGACGCCCTCAGTGCAGACCCCCCTCCATCAATGCAGACCCCCTCCATCAATGCAGACCCCCTCAGTGCAGACCCCCATCCATCAGTGCAGACCCCCCTCCATCAATGCAGACCCCCTCAGTGCAGACCCTCCTCCATTAATGCAGACGCCCTCAGTGCAGACCCCCCTCATCAATGCAGACCCCCTCCATCAATGCAGACGCCCTCCATCAATGCAGACGCTCCAGTGCAGACCCCCCTCCATCAATGCAGACCCCCCTCCATCAATGCAGACCCCCTCAGTGCAGACCCCCCTCCATCAATGCAGACCCCCTCCATCAATGCAGACCCCCTCAGTGCAGACCCCCCTCCATCAGTGCAGACCCCCCTCCATCAATGCAGACCCCCCTCCATCAATGCAGACCCCCCCTCAATCAATGCAGACCCCCTCCATCAGTGCAGATGCCCTCAGCAGACCCCCCTCAGTGCAGACCCCGCCTCCCATAACGCCCCCCAGGCCCCAGCACATGTCTATTACCACCCCCAGGCCCCAGCACATGTCCATTACCGCCCCCAGGCCCAAGCACATGTCCATTACCGCCCCTCAGGCCCCAGCACATGTCCATTACCGCCCCCCCAGGCCCCAGCACATGTCCATTACCGCCCCCCAGGCCCCAGCACATGTCCATTACCACCCTCCAGGCCCCAGCACATGTCCATTACAGCACCGTGTGTTCAGTGGAGAGGGGAGGGGCCGATCCGTGCGAGAGGAGAAGCCGATTCATTGGCTGCACGGATCGAGCCCCCTTCCCCTCTCTAATGAATACAAGGGGGAGCGTTGTAGCGGCGGCGGCGGGACCGGCCGCTATTTTCCTGAAGCCTGCTTGTTCAAAAACGGTAAAATGCAAACATTCCTGATTTCCCTGGGACAGCCTCCGATCGGGACGAGGGTCCCAAAATCGGGATTGTCCCGGGAAAAACTGGACTGTTGGCAACTATGGGATTAGCAGATGTCCATTTTTGTAGAATGACTTTGCGTGCTAAATATAATGATCTAGTTCACATCTGTGTACATCTCTACAGGTAATGCTCCATCAGGTATTATTCCCAATAGTGCGAATTTGGGCGCCCCTGTTATCTCAGTAAGGCATAGTGTGTTTAAAGTTGTTATTTTTTTTCCCAAGCATGGAGTTTTTGTGGGGTGTAATGAGCCCTATGTATAATAAAAAGCTGAGGCTCTGTTTAATTTTCACCTATGCATTGGTACTATTTTAAAAAAATTTTAACATGCAATGGAGAAATAAAATTTTTTCTTTTCATCACCTTTGGGCCCCATTGACTTGATAGTAACTTTTATTCATTAACCCATTGAGCGCTGACCATCTTCCAATTCTCTGGATATCCCTCCCCGTCACTTTTTTTCTCTTGGTGTCAGGAACGAAACAGCAGATCAAAATGACACTTAGTGACCTTAATTGAGACACTACACACTATAGAAGGATAGGCTTTTTTCATATTTCATGTCTGAGGTTTACAACCACTTTAAGGCTAAATCAAGCTCTCTCACGAAGACATGTATTTAGCAGTGCCATACTGGAGTTAACGGATGCTTTAAAGGCTTTAAGAAAGCTGCTTAAAGCTTTAATGCTTTGTAAATGCTGCCTGAATCTGATGCAGTTTAGACTAGAGTTGACAAACTCATTTGCAAAGATGATACTGTAGGTGTCAGGCTTGCAATTTCTCCCATAGCTGAAGTTTACAGAGGCAGCACATTTCTCTAAAGAGACGTTCATATCACCAAATATATAAACAATGTCTTGCCTTTTAACTTATTTATATTAATTAAAACAACATGAAGGTAAATAAAACATAAAACATTGAAGCACAAGACCTAAGTAATTAAACATTACAGCAGAGGGTTATTGTTACAGGATTTTTCTGCTGCCAGAATTTCTCTAAAACCTTCACACTAACGGTATATAAACAGAACTACCAGACAACATGGTTCAGTAATTCACTGGTGAACAAATGGTTAGCCAGCATAGCCTGCAAATGCAGTTTGATTTTAGCTTTTGTTTACACAGTTTAACATATAAAATAAGCAAACCAAAAAATTATATAGACTACATACTTTATATTACACAATAATAGTGCATGAGTTAATATTTATCTATACTGGAAATACTTATAATGCTAAAAGACCTGAGAAGTGCTCATTAGTCTGAGACTGATACATGCTTACTGTATTGCTATTTTAAATGATTTTTTTTTGCTTTTATAGGAATCCGAAAACAACTTTTTAAAATCACTAATTTAAATGCAAATGTACATAAATTCATATGCGCACAGTAGATTGGGGTCTTAATATCAAGAAAATGATAAGGTAGGCAAAAAAGGAATTAAAAAGGTCTCTATTAAACCATGCCATGGTAGTCTATCTATCCAATGCCTAGCTCCATGTTCCTATATCAGAAAGTCATCATCAGAAGTTTCTGTGATTTGTGATCTCCAATTGACATTATCAATTTACCTGTCTTCCGTTCAGGCTATCCACGGCCCCCTGCACGTTCTCAATGATTTTTGTGTCGGTGATAACCCATCTGCGGCTACTCAATGTGAGAGCGTACCATTATCTGGACGATGTCCTCATATTAGCGAGCTCTCCACAGACACTGAAATAGCACAAGAAATAGATGCTGGCAAGTTTTGGCTGGTTGGTCAACGACCAGAAAAGCGAACTGTATCCTCAACAGTCGATGGAGTATTTGGGCATCATCTTCAACACAATCAAGGAGAAAGTGTTTCTACCTCAGTGGAAAATCATAGTTGACTACCTGTACCAAGATAGCCATCGAATCCTCTTCACTAAGTGCAGAAGACTGCATGCTGCTACTAGGGATGATGACAGTCGCGGCCCCAGCAGTCTCACAGGCCCTATGGCATATGAGACATATTCAGATCTGTTTCCTGCAAGAATAGAGCTTTCTTTTTGTGGTATTTAATGACTACTGTGTTTTTAATTGTTTGCTAAATAAACGAAAAAAACACCAAAAATGTAGCACAAAAACAAAACATTTTTTATAGTTTGTTATATAATTTTGCAAACAGGAAATTTTTCCCCTTCATTGATGTGCGCTGATGAAGCTGCACTGATGGGCACTAATGAGGCGGGACTGATGAGGCTGCACTGATAGGCGGCACTGATGGGCGCTAATTGGCAGCACTGAAGGGTACTGATATGGAACACTGATAGGTGGCAATGATTGGCAGCACTGGTTTATCAGTGTACATGTCCTTTTCACACAAGCCGGTTACCGGATCCCCTCTCCTCACGCTATCAGCCTGAGGAAAGGAATGCTGATAACCAGCTTGTGCTTACAACGTGATCAGCTGTGATTGGACACAGCTGATCAAGCAGTAAAGAGCCACTCCGATTTGCTCTTTACCCAGATCTGTGATCAGCTGTGTCCTAAGCCACAGCGGACGTGCGGGAAGCGTGATCACAGGATATGATGCCCTCCCAGCAATGTGCGACTGTGCTGCAGCCATCATTCTGCTATAGCGAGATCGGAGAACGATTAATACTGCATAAAGTTGTAATTTTAACAAGTTATTTTTTACTCATGGCGTAGGCATTCTTACAATTACACTACAAAACACATTCTGCTACTCCTCCTGAGTATGGAAAAAACACCTTTGTGACTTTTTTGCAGCCTAGCCTCATAAAAGGGTCCACAATTAGGTTTTAAGCAGATTAATTAGGCATCTAATTTCCTAACTAGCATTAGAAAAAGAGCAGCTTAAAAACTATTAGGCCCCCGCTCAGTAAAAGGTATACTGTCCATCCTCTGCATCACTTTTACGTTGAAGCCGGGAGATGGCTCAACAAACTAACTGAGCACTGCAGTACAGCCCTCAGCTTGTGATTAACAGGTCACTCTGTGGACTTACATAGTACATCCAAAGAGCTGAACTGATTAAAAAGGGCTGGCCAGTCAGCCATTTCTGGTCCCATTTTCTTCTATAGGGATTCCTTGCCCACACTTCTTAACAGCATATGGCCATTCCTGCCTTCTATGACCACCAACTGAGCTGACTTCTGTCCACTGGGACACAGTAGGTACAGGGGCACCTCTATTTTTGGGGGGTGCCTTTCACTTTAGTGTTTTGGCACAGGCCGACACTCCCCTCAGCTGAGTGGCCACTTCCCGTTGGGTTACAGGCCAATCATACCTCAGCAAGCTATGGCTTCTTCCAGGCAGAGAGGTGATGAGAAGGACGGGAGACTCCCAGATTCTTTCATCAGGTAGAGAAGTCTTTCTGCAAGGTTCACTCTACATTGGTTCCCCTATGGGTCAGATTAGCTTTGAATCCCCGTCCTTTTATGGTATTTCCACAGTTTCAGGGTCACAATCCTCCTCTTCCTTTGTGTCAAGGGAAGAATTCTCTGCTGTCATTTCTGGACTATGAGATCAACTCTCGGAAGTTCTCACTAGCGTGGTCCACAAATACGGCTGCTCTCCTTTCCCCCTTGTGTGAGGATGAAGCATCAGTGGTAATTCCTCTGGAGGAGTAGGAAGAAAAAGTGAAAGCCATTGAGGATCAGGAAACTTCTTTAGAGGAGTCTTCTCAGGTGGAATATCAGGGTCCATGGCTGTCTCAGACACACAGTAGGCATCCTGGCGGATGTGTTGCAATGACCTTTGCCACCACCTGAATCTTTTCCTAAAGTCTCCTATTGGAACCTGGTGGCTGCCAAAAAATCCCTTTCCAGTGATGCATCCTCACTCAAGAGGGTGAATAAGGTATAGGAGGGCAGTTTTTTCAATATGAAACCAAAATCAAGAACACGGGGACATGACCTCAAACTAACTGGAGGAAAGTTCAAAACTAACCTCAGAAAGTATTATTTTACTGAAAGGGTAGTTGATGCTTGGAATAAACTTCCAGCAGAGGTAGTGAGCCAGTCAATAGTATATGGCATCAAACAGGCTTGGGACAAACATACAGTGCATCCAGGAAAGTATGCACAGCGCTTCACTTTTTTCACATTTTGTCATGCCTTATTCCAAAATGGATCAAATTCATTATTTTCCTCAAAATTCTACAAAAAATACCCCATAATGACAACATGAACGAAGTTTGTTTGAAATCTTTGCAAATTTATTAAAAATAAAAAACAAAACAAAAAATCACATGTACATAAGTATTCACAGCCTTTGCTTAATACTTTGTTGAAGCACCTTTGGCACCAATTACAGCCTCCAGTCTTTTTCAATATGATGCTACAAGCTTGGCACACCTATTTTTGGGCAGTTTCTCCCATTCTTCTTTGCAGGACCTCTCAAGTTCCATCAGGTTGGATGGGGAGCATCGGTGCACAGTCATTTTCAGATCTCTCCAGAGATGTTCAATTGGATTCAAGTCTAGGCTTTGGCTGGGCCACTTAAGGACATTCACAGAGTTGTCCCATAGCCACTCCTTTGTTATCGTGGCTGTGTGCTTAGGGTTGTTGTCCTGTTGGAAGATGAACTTTCACCCCAGTCTGAGGTCCAGAGCGCTCTGGAGCAGGTTTTCATCGAGGATGGCTCTGTACAATGCTGCATTCATCTTTCCTTCGATCCTGACTAGTCTCCCAGTTTCTGCTGTTGAAAAACATCCCTACAGCATGATGCTGCCACCACAATGCTTTACTGTAGGGATGGTATTGGCCAGGTGATGAGCAGTGACTGGTTTCTACCAGCACGATGCTTGCCATTCAGGCCAAAGAGTTCAATCTTTGTTTCATCAGACCAGAGAATTTTGTTTCTCATTGACTGAGAGTCCTTCAGGTGCCTTTTGGTAAACTCCAGGCAAACTGTCATGTGCCTTTTACTGAGGAGTGGCTTCTGTCTGGCCACTCTACCATACAGGCCTGATTGGTGGAGTGCTGCAGAGATGATTGTTCTTCTGGGAGGTTCTACTCTCTCCACACAGAGAAATGCTGGAGCTCTGTCAGAGTGACCATTGGGTTCTTGGTCACCTCCCTGACTAAGGCCCTTCTCCCCCTATTGCTCAGTTTGACCAGGCGGCCCACTCTAGGAAGAGTCCTGGTGGTTCTAAACTTCTTGTATTTATGGATGATAGAGGCCACTGTGCAGATTGGGACCTTCGGTGCTGCAGATTATTTTCCGTACCCTTAACCCAGATCTGTTTGTAGAATTTTGAGGAAAATAATGAATTTAATCCATTTTGGAATAAGGCTGTAACATAACAAAATGTGGAAAAAGTGAAGTGCTGTGAATACTTTCCGGATGCACTGTAGATCTACAAAAAAAAAGGTCTATAAAAAAAAAAAAGTTAACGTAAAAAAAATCTAAAAAAATAACCAAAAACAAAAAAAATACAAAACATGTTTAAACAAAAAAGAAAAAAATGGGCAGACTTGATGGACTACTCAGTCTTTTTTTGCCGTCACTTTTCTATGTTTCTATGTGATTGGGCTCACCTAGTGATGGTGTTTTCACCACCGAAATGGTTTTCTCACCAGTACCCCATGAAGAAAGAATTCTACAAGATGTGTCTTTAAACACGCCATGAATTAGAAGTTGGAAGCTCTCTTTAAGGTATTGTTCTCTCTGGTGAGAGAAGCCTGTCTGCAGCCTGTGATGGCTGTTGTAGGAGTGTGCTAAGCTTTAAGGTCTGGGCAAAGCAGATGAGTCTGATCTAGAACATCCTGCCATTTGGCAGCTTCTGAAAGATTTCCAGAGAGCCATGAGCTTCTCAGTGGATGCCTTGGAGGATTCTATAAGGCAGCTTTCATGAGTGGACACTATGAAGCCCATTGAGAGGCTGTCCTTCGAGGGTAGAGGCTTACTTGGTCGCCTTTTTTGGACGCCTACATCCAGAAGGTCACTGTTGTGAAGTGTACTCTATTACCTCTTAAACAGAGGGCAAAGTTTACAGATTGGAAGCTAGCAATACCCTCAGAGTCCATGAGGAGTTCCCTTCATATACAACCAGCATTGGGCCCCAAATGAAAGCCCACACCCAAATTTTGTAAGAACTGAAACCCCACGCCCTCCAGCCCTGGAGGCAAATCCTGCTCTCTCTCAAGACCATTTCACTCGCTTGACTGGGGGGGGGGGGGGGGCCTTTGATCACTTTGATTCAGGATATTTCAGGAAAGGAGTTTGCGGCTCTCTGTTGTCCCCTTCACACTTTATGCACTCAAGGGCTTTCAAATCCAGGAAAAATACCATTTATTTATGTAACCCTGGAAATACTACTGTCCGAAGGGGTCATTGCACCTATGCCAGTGGTGGAGATGTCTCAAGGCTTTTACTCCAACCGGTTTCACGGTTTCCAAGCCAAACAGAAATGTCTGGCATATCCCAGACCTCAGGGGTCTCAAGTTCCTGCAAATTTAAAAATTCAGGATGGAGTCTTCCCATTGGAGTCTTCGGGGATTGCTTTGCTTCATCAGGGAAACTTCCTGGAATCATTCCAAGTTTCCAGCTTCGCCAATGGTTTCTGCACTTTACAGTGGAGGATCCCTACTACTAGATTGTGGTGTTACCTTTTGGCCTATCCGCAGCCACAAGGTATTATCAAGGTGTTAGCACTGGTTTTGGGGTTTTTGAGAAACCAAGTGATTCCAATAGTGGGATACCTGAATGACTTTCTCCTACGAGAGCAGTCACATTCGGCTAGGTGCTAAACCATCAAAAGTTGGCCCTGGTTTCAACCCAATGCCTGGAATACTTGGGTTTAATCCTGGATAAATCTCAGGCAAGAATCCTGGTTCCGCAGGAGAAGAGGAGAAGTGCTTGACTCTTCAAGCTCAGGGGAAGTCTCTAAGAACATTAGAAGGTCCATAGGCGTGCATGAGATTGCCAGTGAAGGTGGTAGTCGCCTTTAAGGCAGTCACGTATGCATAGTTTCACTCCAGAGATCTGCAACTCAATATCCTGGCAGTATGAGGTCATTGGTTCAGCCAAGGTATTTGATTTTCAGGATCAGAGCAGCTGTGAAATGGAGGATGTCCATGCAAATACTGGATGCAGGAAAAACCTTCTTTCCAATTAAATGGAAGGTCTTGGCAACCAACCTGTCAAGCTGGGGTGGTGTTCTGGAGAACCTCTCAGTTCAGGGAACTTGGTGGCCTGAGGAGTGGAAGTTGCCAATCAACATTCTAGAACTTCAATTTGGCTGTCTCTCTTGCACTGGTTTGTGTACCTTCAAGGTCTCCCTGTAATGGTACCGTCGCACAACGCAACTGCTGTGGCATATATCAATCATAAAAGAGGGCCAAAAAGTCATGCTGCTCAGGAAGAAGCAGACCTAATCCTGTCTTGGGAAAAACTTCCTGTACCGCCCAGCTCTGCTGTCCACATTTACGTTGTGGAAGAATGGCAAGTGGATTTTTTCAGCTATTAACAGCTGAATCCAGGGAAAAGGTCTCTTCTCCCAGAGGTGTTCGTAAAGATTTGTTTGCGGTGGGGGGGGAAGGGTGGGTGCCAGATGTAGATCTCTTAACAAATATATATACAGATATAACAACAAATTGGACATGTTTGTGTCCCTGCACCCAGAATACTATGGCCATTGGGGTGGGTGCTGTGGTGACTACCTAGGATCAGTTTTCTCAGATCTATGCCTTCGATCCACTTCAATTATTTTCTTGCCCGTTACAGAAAATAAAGGTGGAGGGTGTTTTTGCAATCCTAATTGCACTAGCCTGGCCAATGTGGTATGCAAACATCATAGACCTCTTGGAAACCAGAATGGCTGGACCTGCTGTTTCAGGATCAGATATTTCATTCTGCTTTATGGTTGCTGGCTTTGACAGGCTTTGACAGTGTTCTTTTTCAGAGACCTGCATCTACTCTCTTTCAATGAAATTCAGGCTCCACTATTGGAGGTATTAGGGGATTCCAACAATGTTTATATATGCAGCGCTACCCCTGCAGGAGCTGCTGAATAAATGCCCAGGGTTCTCTTTCCAGTAATTGCCCCTCTGCCAGGCACACTGTTCCGGTCACTCTTCAGACTCATTAACCAGTCTAGGGGTATGCTTTTTGATGCTTTAATGAAACCTGAACTTTGATAAGTAGAGGATAATTGTAGGATACTCCAGTAACTACTAGCAACAAACTTAACACTAATCTTCCTCTTAGGAATGTGAGCATGAGTCCTTGCTTGCAGCAAATGTTGGACTGAGCTTTTTAGGAACACTATAATGGTGCCTTCACTTTAGGTAAACTAACTTTAGCAGAGATTTAGCAGCAGCAGTAATATGATCAAGCCCTTGTACAAGTAGTTAATAGACTGACCTCTTCAGGACACCACAGACAATGTCCCCTTTGAATAACACTGACTCTAGCACAAGAGGGATGGCAGCAGCACACAGTCTCAAGAATCTCTCACACCAGCCTGTACTCAATACAGTCCTTGGATAATTGGTTGCTTCCTTCCAATATCTTCCAGACACTTTCCCAATGGTATCAGACTAGATCCCCAGACGAAAAAAAAAGTCACTCAGTCAGCGTCAGCAACTTCCAGTAGAATAGACCCCAGCTAGCCTGGCTGGGTCTCCGATAAACCACAGATGTGTGATAGGCTTGCCTAAGGGACAAACATCCCCCCAGGTTATGATCTCCTCTTTAGGAACAATACCTCTCCGCTCTAAGGCTCAGTGTATTTATACACACTCCCAGTCACCATCTGGGCACCTCTTCTCAGGGATTGGCCAGGGATGCATACATTTTCAGCTGCTGATTAGACTCTCCTAGCCCACTATCTTCTAGAACATTTCCACACAGACAGGGGGAAGCAGTCAACCCTGCAGCCAGTGAAACACAGAACAGACCAAAACAAGCACCTGCACCTACACTGATTACAGTGAGCCAGAACTAAATTTGCCTAAAAACGAAATACAGCTCCACTGAATACAGTAAGCAGGAACCAAATCTACCCAACCTAGCACCTAACTAGGAGGGTTCTAATGTACATACAGTACACCAGTTTTTGACAGGCTCAGGGGATGAGTAATGCATTACTACTAATTCTATGCAGAAAAAAAGTTAAGTCATATGCCTTGACTGTAAGGCTGGCCATACATTATCTACTTTCCGACCGCAGCTATAGCCAACTTGGCCGTCCAGCTCCGGGAGGGCATCCATGGACGTCCTCCCAGAACCACGCCCCCTATGTGCACACTGGGGCATGCATCTGGTGTGCTCTGCGATCATGGTAAAAGGCCAATCACAGCAGCCCTTTAACATGTGATCAGCTGTTTTCAATCACAGCTGATCACATGTAAACAAACTTGCTGGTTATTGGCATTCCTTTCCTCACACACTGTCACAGCATGAGGAAAGGAGAGCCGGTAACCAGAAAATCTGACAAGGCACATTTACACTGATAGGGCACTGATCATCAGTGCCCTAATTATTAGTGCAGCCTATCATTGCCCATCAGTGCAGCCTATCAGTGCCATCTATGCCAGCATATCAGTGCAGCCTATCACTGCCCATCTGTGCCAGCATATCAGTGCAGCCTGATCAGTGCCTATTAGTGCAGCCCATCAGTGCAGACTACCAGTGCCCATCAGTGCAGACTACCAGTGCTCATCAGTACAGCCCTTAGTGCAGCCTCATCAGTGAAGAAGAAAACTTACTTTTTTGCAAAATTTTATAATAGAAACTAAGAAAAACATGTTTTTTTTATTTTCGAAAATGTCAGCCTTTTTTCATTTGTTTAGCAAAAAATAAAAAAACCCAGTGGTGGTTAAATACAACCAAAAGATAGCTCTGTCTCAAAAAAAAATCTAAAAATGTCATATGAGTATAGTGTTGTATGACCGCGCAATTGTGGTTCAAAGCACAACAGCGCTGAGAGCTAAAAAATTGGCCGTGGCAGAAATGGGGTGAAAGTGCACATTACTGAAGTGGTTATATAATCTTCTTGTACAATTTTCCTTTAGATTTACCAAAATCATAAAATATGGAGGTCAAACCTAAATACTTTCAATTTGTATGCAAGCCGGCAGATCCTTGCATTACACAGTTGAAAGTAAGTATGTAGGGAATTGAATCAGAAAATTGTATTATGTATGGCCAACTACTGTATGCTTATATTCATGTCCAAATTATTGTCTTTGTATGATACCTTTTTAGCTGTTTATTTTAGGAACCACACCCAGCTACATAAGGTTTCATTCAGAAAGGTGACATCCAGTAGCGGCTGTTTTTTTTTTTTTGGGGGGGGGGGGGGGGCAGCGGCAAACAAACACCCCCCCCTCCCCCCGAGTGGCCAGCAGCACCCCCCCGCCGCTGTCTGCCGTTCGGTCCAGGACTTAACCCATCTAGGCGGGTAGCAGGTGGAGGGCAGCAGCTCCGTGTCCCCTCCTCCTAGGCGTCCAATAGGATCACCTGCCCTTTCAGCCAATGGGGTGACAGGTCTCGAAACCCGCTTTCCAATTGGCCGGGAGGAAGACCAGTGTTACAAAAGCGAATATTCATTGTAACACACCTGGGTGGGCTTCGTTCGCATTCTTTGCTCCCCGAGCCCATCCTACTTTGAAGCCTATTAGAGCCTCTGGCTTTAATCAGGTGCTTCAACCCCCCCCCCCCCCCCCCCCCGCCCCCACCATTGTAATTAATGCATCTGGTGTCCTGCAAGGGGCCAGATATGGATAGGTGGAGGCAGCGATGGATGGGGGGGGGGCAGTGCCCATGCGCCCTTAATGGATGGGCCGCCTTTGGTGACATCCATTCTGCATGCAATGCAGACTTCACCTGCACCTGCATGCACCTAAAATGCACTACAGGAAACGCATCTATTCGCTGATGATTTCTATCACATGCACAAACTGTGGGTTGGAAGGGTACTGGGCTCCCCATCAGTAGGGCATAAGGCAGGAGTAATCTTTATTGTACAAAAATCAATCCTACTAGTTAAAATCTATAGAACAGGACCAGATGGGATGTACAATTATGACCCACCTACACATGAGCAACCAAGATATCTCAATGACTAAATGTATATGACCCAAATTCCCCAGGAAAGTCTTTCTACCAGGATATGATGACATGGACCATGCATGCCCATACCCCTTAGACATTGTAAGGGGAAACTAACACTGTTCTGGCTGACAGTGAGAACAGGCACTCTCCTGGTCACCACCCCTATAAAAATGCACTACCATGCAACTACTCAGTTATCTAAGATGACATCAGCTCTTTAAACGGTATTAAACCCAAAACCAAAAATTTTATATATTGCAGCTAACAAATCCTTAGATGTAGTGGCTGCATTAGTTTTTTGTTTTTTTTTTAGGCGTTTTCACTTGATAATCTGGCCAGAAACACACCACCTATATTAGAGTGCCCCACTCTACATGAAAAAGCAAAGGGGCACCTTTGGATAGCAGCATTGTTAGTCTTGGGGGAAAAGGAGGGTTAGATGTTAGATGTACTAGCAGATTTAGATATACTAATGAATTGAAGCTAAACTCTAGCTCACACTGCAGTTACACAAGCAGTTACAGCTGCCATTTTTTTCCATTTGAAATAAAGGTTTTACATGGATAAATAAAAGCTGACCATTGTAAGCACCCCTTTCAGTGGTAAATATTTTGTCTCAACTCTCTCACTGCTACATCTGCAGGGCAGTTTGTTCTGTTAAAAAAAAAGACATACTGGCTAGATCACCAGGTAAAAATAAAATAAAAAAGCCAAAAAAAAGGAAACTAATGCAGCCATCACATCTAAGAATTGGTAAGCTGCAATATAATAAATACTTGCTTTTGGGTTTAATACTGCTTTCACCTAACTGATGTGTGAAAATTAGAGCACCCTGCTGACAGGGAATTCTCATACTATTCCTCAACTCAAATCTTTTGTGAGATCAAACAAACTATTTTGCACTACTCCCCTGCTATCCCTAATACAAACCACCAATATTCATGAGATTGCCATCTTGGACCTTAGCCCCATATCCATCTTGCATGAAGACCCCCAGCTATAAACCCACACTAGGCTCTGGAAATTCCCATCATATTAGGTGACAAATGAGGATTTAAAATTTACTATGCAAAGTGCCTGGCTCGAATACAAATCCATAAAGACACTCCAAATTTATTTTGGGAGGCGGGTAAGGCCTTTATTGGGGGCAGGATCATCTCATATGTAGCAGCATATAAAAAAAAGGTACTAGCCAATTATAAGAAAGCAAGTGTAGCCCTGTGCATAGCCCAGAAAAACTTTCTGAGAGTAGTTTCGCTAAAACAGGGGTAGACAACCATAAAAGGTGGTGTTGTGTCGCCCTTTTTAAAAAAAAAAAAATTACAGTAGTGTCTTCTGCCCCCCTTTAAATCACTCCCCCCCCCCCCCCACAGTGGTGTCCTCTGCCCCCTTTCACATCATACCCCCCCCACACACACATGGTAATGTCCTCTGCCCCCCAGACACACACTAGTGTCCTCTGTCCCCCCGCCCCCCCAAGACACACACACACACACACACACACAGTAGTGTCCTCTGCCCCAATAGGCGTGTCCTGTGCCCCCCCTCCAAAAGCAATGTAATCTGCTCCCCCCAATAACAGTGTCCTCTGCCATCCCCCCCCCCCAACCCTTTAGTGTCATCTGCCCCTCCATAGCCAATTCCTCTTCCCCTCCCTCCCAAGTAGTGACATTTGCTACCTTCACTATACACAGCCGTGCACAGGTAGCTCTCTCTTATCTTACACCAGCTGTGCATCAAAGCGGAGTGAGAGCCAGCACAGTGCTGGATGGAGGGTGGGAGTGGGAGCTGCCAGAGTTAACTCCTCATGTTAACAAGCTGATGATTGCATAGTTGACAACATTGTAAAAAAATTATAGGATTATTTTGGGCTGTAGGCAGAGTCTTATTAGAATTAGGGGCGGAGCCTGCGTGTGTAGGCGTGGTATAAAAAATAAAAATGTGGCGCGCTGCTGCGAAAATGAGCGTGGTTTACGTGAAATTGTGGGTGTGGCTTAAATGGGAAAGGAAGAAAGAAGGAAGGAAAGAAGGAAAGAAGGAAAGAGAAAGAAAGAGAAAGAAAGAGAAAGAAAGAGAAAGAAAGAGAAAGAAAGAGAAAGAAAGAGAAAGAAAGAGGGACAGCAGGCCCAGGTCCTACAACACAACAGAAATGTGTATTCCAGAGTTTAAACAAATCAGCAGATAAAGATACTCCAAACACCTGGTGTTAGTGCTTCAATCATCCCGGCACCATGGTTGTTATGGTGTCAGGATGATTGAAGCACATTATTTCTATTATTACATTGTAATATAAAATTAAGTCATTCAACTCACCACAATGCATAATCAGTGGGACCCCTGAGTCCGTCCTTGCATCAGGTGCCCCCAGCAGAGTCCCTCCGTACATCAGGCGTCCCCAGCGGAGTCCCTCCGTACATCAGGCGTCCCCAGCGGAGTCCCTCCGTACATCAGGCGTCCCCAGCGGAGTCCCTCCGTACATCAGGCGTCCCCAGCGGAGTCCCTCCGTACATCAGGCGTCCCCAGCGGAGTCCCTCCGTACATCAGGCGTCCCCAGCGGAGTCCCTCCGTACATCAGGCGTCCCCAGCGGAGTCCCTCCGTACATCAGATGTCCCCCTATTGGAGCCCCCCTTACATCAGATGTCCCCCCATTGGAGCCCCTCTTACATCAGGCTTCCCCCCATTGGAGCCCCCCTTACATCAGTCTTCTCCCCCATTGGAGCCCCCCTTACATCAGATGTCCCCCCATTGGAGCCCCTCTTACATCAGGCTTCCCCCCATTGGAGCCCCCCTTACATCAGTCTTCTCCCCCATTGGAGCCCCCTTACATCAGGTATAGCGGTGTCTCCGCCACCATTACGGTTTCCCCATTCCCCGAGGGGGAACAAAATAGAGGTGGAGCCAGCCACGTGGCTACAATAGAAATTAAGCTGCGGCGCCGCCCACCCCCACCCCTTTCCATAACAGGTCAGAGACGGACCGGCAGCAGGGCGGAGGGTGGGCAGCGCCGCAGCTTAATTTCTATTATAGCCACAGTGTTCTTCTGGTCTTCTTAAATCCCGGGAATGTCCCGGGAAATTCGGGACAGTTGGCAAGTATGTGATTGGTTGCTAGGACCCCTCCTGTCCAGGTATCATTTCCTTTTGCTGCCTGCTCCCCCCCTCCCCCATGTGCTGCTCCTCAATCCCCCCCCCCGCAGCACTGCCAGCTTTCCCTCCTCTCCTGTCGACTGCTGCAGGGGATCTTCAGGCTGGAGAGTGGGGAAGGGGCCAGTAAATATGTGTAGCCAGGAGCTGGCTATTATGCCTGCAATCCAGAGACATTCTTCTGTATTATTAATGTGGGGTTGGCTCCCTCCTGTGTCATTTCCTTTTTCTTGTGATAAGATTCAGAGCAAAGCATCATGGGATGTGTAGTTCAGAATGCTGAAGTTTCAATGCCAGCAGGACTGATCTGAACGACAATTAACAGAATGCTGTGTGGACAGAAAGCGATATAAAAAGGGCTGGCGTGGCCTAAATCAGTCTCTTGGGACGCTGTTTGACTCTGCCAGCAGGAGGTCTGTGCGACAGTGAGCTGCTGTTGATTTGCGGCCTACATAGCAGGGAGCTGTTCAGCTATACCCAAAGGGACCTCTGCGGACAGCATCGCTTCTTCCCTGCAGCGGACCGGAGGGTGTTCCAGGTCATCCAGAGATGCCTGCACTTCAGATCCCAGTGGGCTGTAGCATGGTGCAGCGGGAACCATTTCCCAGAGCCAGGAAACAGAGAGTTCCTGATAGAAGCTTCTCATTATCTACATAGTTGCCAACTGTATCCGAGTTCCAGAGTGGTGAGCGGGCATAGCCCATCTTGCTGTTAAAGACACTGCTTTCAGACATCATTCACGCAGTTCAGCTGGTGGTACTTGTAGTTCCACCGGAAGTCAGTTAACGAACACTGAAAGTAGACATCTATGCCCAATTCACATTATTGATTCTTGCAGCTATACTGGATAACACCATTAGGATCATATCAGAGGAAGTTACAATACAATAAGGGTAACAAAGTTCTGCCAAATTTTCTATACCCTGTTATCAAGGATTACTTTAGTTCCAACACAACAAGGCTAGCTGAAGACATCTGGATTTCAAGGAATACCCCTTTACCTTTTGTTATGCTTTTCCCTCATCTGCTTTAATTGCACTGGACTTCATCTAAAAGGGAGCCAGCCAATTTGAATATAATAGTCTGCATATTATTTTCTTTATATTGTACAAGATTTAATGGCCTGTGGGTTGAGGAGGCAGAAGGGAGAAGCCTGATACAGAAGATATAGTGCCAGCTCTCTACCCTCTTGTTAACCTGTTCACATAGGTCTCTGTGATTGAGTTAATATCTGTGTTCATTTACAGTTAAAGGAACTTTGTATCATTATATTGTCTTTTTGATAAGTATAGATAAAATACTTGTTTGTAAGGGTGTTTTCTTATTATCTGACAGTGTTGAGATATACTTATTCTTTGTGTTCTCACTAATACATAAACATACTTGAACTGTTTCTTTAATACGGGGTGAGTCTCTATTTATTAATATAGTTGGTAATATGACTAAACCCAGGGTATCAGAGGTAATGGAGGATTTTACATCTGTCACGTAAACAAGGCAGACCATTGTTCTGCCAGAAAGGAAAATGTAGATCTTGTGCTAAGCAGAAACATGAATCTCTGTTTTGCTTTAGTCAAAGCACTACCCCAAAAGTTCGAAAGCACACATAGGGAACACATTTAACCCTTTGATTGCCCCGGTGCATTTTTTTTAGCAGTAATCACTGTATTTGTGTCACTGGTCCCAAAAAGTGTCACTTAGTGTCAGATTTGTCCGCTGCAATGTCACAGTCTCTCTAAAAATCACTGATTGCTGCTATTACTACTAAAAAAATATATTAAAAAAAGTCCCTAAATCTATCCCATAGTTTGTAGACGCTATAACTTTTGCGCAAACCAATCAATATACGGTTTTTGGGATTTTTGTAGCAGAATACATATTTGCCTACATTTATGAAGAAATGTATTTTTTTACTGAGTATGTTTCATAGCAGAAAGTAAAAAATATAGTTTTTTTTTTTTAAATTGTCAGTCTTATTTTGTTTATAGCGCAAAAAATAAAAACCGCAGAGGTGATCAAATACCACCAAAAGAAAGCTCTATTTGTAGGAAAAAAGGACATAAATGTTATTTTGCGTACAGTGTCGCATGACGCGCAATTGTCAGTTAAAGTAACGCAGTGCCGTAGCACAAAAAAATGGCCTGGTCAGGAAGGGGGTAAATTTGTGACACCATCCACATCTAAACTGTCCGATCCAAAGTGAGCCAGCCGAGGACCTCAGGAAGCCAGAAACACTGTGTGACAGCTTGCGCTCCAAGCACAGCAGCGATCCTTTCCATCTACCTTCCAGCCGCTTCTCAGCCAATTGTCCCTGCCGATACAGCCTCTTAGCCTCTTACCTGCTGACCTGCCAATCCCTGCCACATTAACACGCTGATCCTGACTGAAAAGTGAGTGCATTTACCCTGATCTATTCCAATTATTAATACAGGTACACTAATGCCGCGTACACACGGTCGGACTTTTCGTCTACAAAAGTCCAACGGACGCTGACGGACTAAAGCTGGCTGGTAATCCGATCGTGTGTGGGCTTCTCCGGACTTTCAACGGACTTTTTTAGCCCAAATCCGACGGACTTTAGATTTGAAGCATGCTTCAAATCTTTACGTCGTAAGTACGACGGACCCCGAAGTCCGCTCGTCTGTATGCTAGTCCGACGGACAAAAAAACGACGCATGCTCATAAGCAAAAACTAAACGGAAGCACTCGGTCTAGTAAAACTAGTGTTCGTATTGTAGGTAGCACATTCATCACGCTGCAAAATCTGTGATCGTTGAATGCAGCGCATTTTATTTCTTCTTTACGAAGGCTCTATAAAGAACGAAGGTGTTTTGCTGTTCATAATCAGAGTTCTCCCAAACTGATTTCTGGATTCTTTTTCTCTTTGATCTCATGAATGATATAGTATGCATTTTAAAAACAATGTTTCCATACTAATAATAGTTTTTCCCCTTTTTTTTTTTTAGGTTTGTAAAGTTACCACAAAGAACCCATTATTCTGTTTTTTTTTTTTTATAGTGATTATTTTTTAGTTTTTAGATAAAGTTAACCCAAAGCACCGTTTTTGGTTACGTAAATTTTTGGATTTTCAAGACTTACCACTTGAACATTATTAACATTAGTAATGTATTTTTGGTGTGTTTTTTTTCAAACTCAATGAGATTGTTGTCCCTTGTTAATTTAACATTGTGTGTAAAATCAATGATTTCAAAGAAAAAACATAAAAAGTCTTTTGCTAAACTCAAAAAATGATCCATTTATTCATGGTCAAAATAAAATAAAGAGGAAGTCAACGCTGGAAAAAGTCGGTGTACCAGAAAATTGGGATCTTGCGGAGTCCATATAAGAGGGAGCACAATCTGGTCCAAGAATCCCAGAGATCAACAGCACCAGCAGATGATCTAGATGTCCCCAGACTGTGGTCCTACAACAGCCTGCGTCTTCTGTCAGACCAGACTGAACCCAGGTCATCATTTTCTTCTCTTCCCTGCAGCCTTTCCTCCACGCTGCCCTGCAGCCTTCCCTGTAGCCTTCTTTTGAGGCTGTGGCTCTGGTGTTTCAGTTGTGGCAGGAGGAGGAGGAGGAGGAGGAGGAGGAGGAGGGGGGGCTGCCTCATGTAGTTGGGTGTTTTGTGTTAGCGTGCCCTGCAGCCCCTTATGGATTGTTTCCCCAAATAGGCGCTCACAAATGAGGCGCTGCTCCCTATTCATCTGAAGAAGCCTGCTGGCTAAGTAGCAGCCATAGGATTCTTCCGCTTCGGGGGGGCTCCTTAAAAAACGGGTGGCCTCTTGCATGAGGCGCAGGGATGCGTCCTGTGTGACCATCCCCTTCCTGGCCCTTTTTTTGGGAAGGTGGAGGGGAGGCACTTGGGATTCGGTCAGGCTCCTACTGGGCCCAGCCACCTCACTTGGCCCAGCCACCTCACTTGGCCCAGCCACCTCACTGGGAGCAGCCACCTCCTGCCTGACACTGGGCCCAGCCTCCTCCAGGATGATGGTGAATCCGGCCTCCTCCAGGCTGTCCATGGGCCTGGTCTCCTCCTGCCTGCCACTTTCCCCACATTCCTCCTGGATGGACTCATCCTGTGTATAAAAAAAGGACAATAGTTTGAGTATATTTTTTTGGGTTCATCAATGACACACAGTTTGCTTCTCATGAATAGCAAATTCAATGTGAATACTTCTCTTTAATAAAAGAGTCTAATCAGACACCCTAATTATTTCAAGCAGGTGCCAAACATATTTAGCCACTACTGTCAATTGATATGTATACCCAATTTTGAGTGCCAAATTATTTTAGACAATTATAACATCCAGTTAACATCATTAATATTAGTACAGTAAATATTTGTTAAAATAATTTACCTGACTCCAGATGGTCATATCTGGTTCATCCAGGATGGAAGACCCAGCTTGCTCCTCATCAGCCTCTGCTGGGGTGGAGGGAAGGGTGGAGGGAAGGGTTGAAAGTGATGGCCTGGCTTCATTCTGGTCATCCAGAAAACGTAGTTGATTATAGTACCACAGCCTGGGTACATAAACATCATCTGCTGATGCTCCTGATCTCCTTGATTCCTGGATCTTCTTATGCTCCCTCTTATACATGTTCCTCAAGCCCCCAATTTTCTTGAGCAATGTCTCCATTGTTGCTTCCGGGATGGTCGCCTGGACAAAGGCCAGAAGTCTCTCCAGCGTTGACTTCCTCACATGCTTAGCATAATACTGAGGGTGTTTCACCTCCCACAAATTCCTCATCTCTCGATATTTGGAAATAAAAGATGTAAGGAACTCTGGATCCTTAAATAGGGGATTCATTATATCTGGAAAAGATGAAGTCACAAGACAAAAAACACTTTTATTATAGGTTTCGGCTAACCCCTCATCATCTTCTCCCTATGTAGGCCTCATCAATCTATCAAGCCATATAGGCCGCTTGCTACAAAGTCATGACCATAAAACCCAAAAAAAATATATTTAAAATTACCTTCGTTTTGTAACGTCCTGGTCCACTATCACCTACGCACAGAACGTTCGTACGACACGTGCGCAAGGGCCCTCTTCATACACTACGCATGTGTGAAACTCCGCCTGCGTCGCCCGCCCCTGACGTTCGAAATTAACTCATGTTCTCCGCCCCCTAATTCGACGCACAGAACGTACGTACGACACGTGCGCAAGGGCCCTCTTTATACACTACGCATGTGTGAAACTCCGCCTGCGTCGCCCGCCCCTGACGTTCGAAATTAACTCATGTTCTCCGCCCCCTAATTCGACGCACAGAACGTACGTACGACACGTGCGCAAGGCCCCTCTTTATACACTACGCATGTGTGAAACTCCGCCTGCGTCGCCCGCCCCTGACGTTCGATTTTAACTCATGTTCTCCGCCCATTTTTTGTTACGGCGCGTAGTGGAGTTAAAGAATGGCGGAGACACCTGAAATGTTGACGACCTCAGGTAGTGGAGACAGCCCGGAGGCTGGAACGTCAGCGAAATCTATGAGGCCTAGATTTAAGGCCTCTAATATGAGTTTTAAAGAGATGGTGGAGATGGTGGCCATTCTTCACAAAGACGACTATGATGGCAATTATGGGCCGTACGCACGGCCAAATTTGCGCAAGGCCAAAATAATGGCGAAGGTCGTGGAGACTTTGCAGGCATCTTTTGGGGTCCAGCGCTCCAAAGATCAACTGCGAAAAAGATGGTCTGACCTGAAACTCAGGGAGCCGGATCAATACCGACGTATCCGGAAAGTTCTTAAAAAAAGTAAGTACTTGTCGTGTTTTTCTCTTGTGTTTATTACCTTGTATACTGCTCCATGTGCTTTTCCTTCCTATCCGATTTTTTGTTCATCGTTTTAAACGATCTTTTAAGAAACCTCGTTACATATCTATAGATATATATCTATATATACACATATATATACATACATATATATATACATATATATATACATATACACATATATATACATATATATATAACTATATATATATATATATATATATATATATATATATATATATATATATATATATATATATATATATATATAACTATATATATAACTATATATATATATATAACTATATATATATATATAACTATAGAGAGAGAGAGAGATATATATATATATATATATATTGAGAG
Source organism: Aquarana catesbeiana (assembly GCF_042186555.1). Taxonomy (NCBI): domain Eukaryota; kingdom Metazoa; phylum Chordata; class Amphibia; order Anura; family Ranidae; genus Aquarana; species Aquarana catesbeiana. The sequence goes on along the minus strand of NC_133328.1, from coordinate 242,789,347 downwards.
ATAGATATAGATATAGATATAGAGATATAGAGAGAGAGAGAGAGAGAGAGAGAGAAATATATAGAGAGAGAGAGAAATATAGAGATAGGTAGATAGATAGATATAGAAATGTAAAACATTCTTTTTGAAGATTTGAAGTTATCTTAATTTTTTGGCTTTACATTTAGTTAGATATTTAGAGATTTTGTTCCAGATATAGAGAGAGATCAAAAGATTATTAACTATATTTTGAGATATTGATATCTATCTATCCGATATGTCTTTCTAATTTTAAATATTGAGGTAAAATAGGAACTCTACACAAACCACTTCATTACAAATGTTGGAAAATTACTATGTACTAAAATATCTGTGTGCTAATTAGATTAATAATAATTTTTTGTTTCACATAGGGGAAAAATCACTCAGCCAACAACCAGAAGACAGTCCACCCCAAGCAAAACATGATTGGGAAATAAGCCCAAGTCCCATTGAGGATGTGGAGGAAGGAGAGGTGGGCGACATGGGCACCCCACCAGGTGAGTGTCTGACACACCAGCTTACGGTAATCTATGCATGGCTGCCTTTTATTTTATGTAATTTTTCTACTCTATTTTAGGTGATCTGGTTGTGCTTGAGTCAAGCAACAGCGCCACCCCCGAGGATGTTCATGAAGTATGCGACATGGGCACCCCACCAGGTCAGTGTTTGAGACACCAGCTTTATGGTAAGGTAAACTTATGTGTGCATATTTCTAAACATATTTTTTTTTTCATTCCACTTTAGGTCCAAGTGACTATTTCACCACAGACAGTGCCCAACGACTAATTGCTCAAATCATGGCCTGGAATGGGGAGATCGATCAAATGCGGAATCGGCTGGATCGTATGCAGCAGGAAATGAAGGACATGATTGATGTTTTGGGTCGAATCTAAATGCCCTTTTTTAAACCCCAAAACATCAATCATGTCCTTCATTTCCTGTTTTGCTGACCCCATTCTGGGCCTTCTCTTTTTTTTTTTTGGCAGAACATAAATGGCTGTTTAACCTAATGTAAAAAAGGAGGGCTGTTTCTCGTAAATACCTCAAAAATCCACAAAAAAATAAAAATTGATTTTCAAAAAAACACAAAAAAAAAAAAATAAAAAACTTGATTTTAAAAAACCAAAAAAATTAAAAAAATTGATTTTAAAAAACCCAAAAAATTAAAAAAATTGATTTTAAAAAACCAAAAAAATTGATTTTAAAAAACAAAAAACATTCCAAAACTTGATTTTAAAAAACCAAAAAAATTCAAAAACTTGATTTTAAAAAACCAAAAAAATTAAAAAACTTGATTTTAAAAAACCAAAAAAATTAAAAAAATTGATTTTAAAAAACCAAAAAAATTGATTTTAAAAAACAAAAAACATTCCAAAACTTGATTTTAAAAAACCAAAAAAAATTAATATACAAACTTTATTAAAAAAAAATAATAAAAACAAAAATAACTTGATAAAAAAAAAAAAACCATAAACAAAAAAATTGCTTTAAAAAAAAAAAAAAAAAAAAACAAAACTTGATTTTCCCAAAACAAAAAAAAAAGCCTGTTTGTGAAAATCAAAAAGCCAAAAATATTTTTTTGTGGATTAGGTATAAATATTTAGATATAATTATATTTTGCTACATTATTAAGATATCATTCTATTTTTGTCTATGAACATTTTATACTAAATGCAGAACTGAATGCATAACAACCATTAATAAAAACATCTCCTTATAGGAATTAAATAAATGTGTGGTTTGTTATTTCAAGGCTCAGTATCATTTTAGTTATAATTGTAAAAAAGTTGTTTACAGTGGCAATGGAGCTTATTTAGACATTTAAAATTACAATACAGTTGGCACTACAACTGCTCGACCATAACCTAGGAGACAGCCCAAAAGAAAGGCAAGCAATAAATATAATGCAAGATTTCATCAATAATTTTTTTATTGTCAAAAATTATATATCCTGGCCCATTGCAATGGCCCCCCTACCCATAAAATAATTAACATATTGCTGTCTAACTTGACGGGCACTTTGGGGGGCCAAGCCAGTACGGACAGTATCCAGGCCTGTAAGGTTGGCTTCTATTTGTCCGGCCTCAGGCCCAACTGTGCCTATATAATTTGGAGAATGCTTATTTAAAAAGTTGTGCAGAATGCAGCACGATAAAATGATAAAATTAAGTTTGTATTCCGCCAAATTAATGGCTGTTTGAAACAGGCGGAACCGGCTGGCCAGAATTCCAAACGCATTCTCAACCACTCTTCTAGCTCTGGCCAGCCGGTAATTAAAAACCCTCCTCTCCGGGGTGAGGGTTCTTTGGGGGAATGGCCTCATGAGGTGCTTGCTGAGAGCGAAGGCTTCATCGGCAATGAAGACAAAGGGGAGTCCTTCCACGTTATCCTCATCAGGTGGCAATCCCAGGCCACCACTCTGGAGACGCTGGCAGAACTCCGTCTGGGCAAATACTCCTCCATCCGACATCCGGCCATTCTTCCCCACGTCCACATATAAAAAATCATAGTGTGCCGACACCACCGCCATTAAAACAATACTGTGGAACCCCTTATAATTAAAATAATATGACCCCGAATGGGGTGGTGGCACAATGTGGACATTTTTCCCATCTATAGCCCCTCCACAATTGGGAAAGTCCCAACGGCTGGCAAAATGGGATGCCACAGTCTGCCATTCCTGTGGCGTTGAAGGAAACTGGGAAATCAAACAAGAAAACCAAAATCAATTAATTTGGAAGCTAACATTGCAAGAAAATTAGACAATTAAAAACATTATTCCCCAGCATCAGTATAACATTCAATAATTTAATTGTTCTGGAATAACTAATATGGAAAGGCACACTTATCAGATTGCTCACCCCCTCTGATGGAACATTGATTACATTTTAGGGGGTTGTGAAATCCCTAAAAAAAATTACTTTTAGGACACGCAGGAATTTAGGGACTAAAAAGGCTACAAGACTGCAGTTGTCGCACTCTGCAGGTGCAGTTGCTAACCAGCTTACAGTAAATGAGGTAATGTAAAAAGGCATTCATGTTGCAAGGAGTACACAATCACATGCAAGGGCAATTAATGAAAACACTTTGAGGCTTGCATATGATTTGATGATGGAAATCAGCAGAGCTTCTGCTCATTTACTAAAGCACTGGAACAAATGCACTTGTAGAGTGCACATGCATTTTGCAAAGTGCAACATATATTTGCTTTAGACAAATCAACACCACAGAACATTCCAGCAAATTTTAACGAGGGTGGGGGTGGGGGGGTTGTGAAATCTAGATAATTGCTCATTAGCAGCACACTATTTGGAGTGAGTTTAGGTGGTGGGGGGGGGGGGGTGGGGGGGTTGTGAAATCTAGATAATTGCTCATTAGCAGCACACTAAATACACTCAAACAAAATACATTCCAAATGAGTAGACTAGGTGGATATGTTCCCATCACTTCATGCTGGGAAGGTTATTGAAGGAAAATATACATGCATGACAAAAAATAACAGGAAAAAATTCCAGCATGTGTGAGGATAAAAAGGGGACATTCACACTATATTGCAATGATGGTAAGTAGTGTTTGAAGCAAGAAATACATCACATTATCAAAGATTACATAAAAGAACATGTGATGCTAATAAAAGAAAAATATCTTACCTTAATATAGTCCTTCTGCAGGACCTGTATGATGGCAGAACAGGTCTCTGGGATAATGATCCCCAGAGCCTGGGGGGAGATGCCTGTCGAGAACTTAAGGTCCTGCAGGCTTCTCCCTGTGGCCAAATACCGCAAGGTAGCGACCAGCCTCTGCTCCGGAGTGATGGCTTGCCTCATGCAGGTATCCTGCCTGCTGATATAGGGGGTCAGCAAAGCCAACAAACGGTCAAAAACGGGGTCCGTCATCCGGAGAAAGTTCCTGAAATCCTCAGGATTATTCTCACGGATCTCACGGAGCAAAGGCATGTGACAGAACTGGTCACGCTGAAGCAACCAATTCTTGGTCCATGAACTCCTCCTCGCCCTGTTCATGGACTGGTCTTGGGCTGAAGAATAAACTACAGCACCAAGCACATACAATGCACGAGCTCTACGACGAGTACGTACAGGTAACATGGCTTCAAAACGGTCGGCTGGTCAGAACGCACTAAACAGAACGCACTGAAGAACAGCAAGGCCTGTGAAGAACGACCTGAAAATCAGGAACGAGCGGCCAATAAAACAAAGATTTCTCAATGCCAACTGACCAAACGCACTGAAAAGCAGATACAAACCTCACAAGCACAGACTGAACAACAGTTAAAACGAACTGAAAAATACGAGTCTCACAAGCGCGAATCGTCTCTCACCAAACTTCTACTAACACGAGATAAACACGAGATTAGCAGAAGGAGCCCAAAGGGTGTCGTACGGGCTATTGAACTTCCGTTTTATAGTCTCGTCGGACTTGGTGTACGTCACCGCGTACTAGGCTGTCGTACTTTTGTGTGGTCGTGTGTGTGCAAGTCCGTTCGTAAGAAAGTCTGCCGCAAGTCCGCCGAAGGTACGTCGGAAGTCTGTCGGACAGGCTGTCGGACTTTTGTAGACGAAAAGTCCGACCGTGTGTACGCGGCATAAGGCTCGATTCACATCTATGCATGTTGCTTTTGAGCATTTTTGCTGTGCTTTTTACTGTTTTTTAACTGCGATTTTTCTGCAATTTTGTTACGATTTGTGTTTTTTTTTGGGGGGGGGGGGGATTTGTTGTTGGGCAGATTTAAAAATGCAAAACGAAAATCGTGGCAAGAATCGCACACTAAATGCTTTACTGCAGCTTCTCCATTGAAATCTATTAAAGTACCTGACCCTCTCCAAAAAAAGCAGAGACACAAAATTGCATTGATGTGAACATGTTCCAAAGGAACCCATGTTAAAGAAACCTCCTGTATTTCTGCAAAAGCATGAAAAAAACACATTGGTGTGAATGAAGCCTTAGATGATGTGACCCTCTTCTTTCTTTTCTTTGTATACAGTTATCGCAGGACGTTTCCAGGGGAGCTCCTGCCATCACCCTGGATGACTGTAATTGTTTCCCCTACGGTCCTAGGTTGCGCCATTATTTTCTAATTATTATACTGACACTGTCCACTGCCTTACTGTCACCAACCTCTGCCCTACTGACACCATCCACTGCTCTACTGACAACATTCACTGCCCTACTGACACCGTCCACTGCCCTACTGACACCAACCTCTGCTCTACTGACACTGTCCACTGCTCTAATGACACTGTCCACTGCTCTAATGACACTGTCTACACACCCTACACTGCCCTAATGATAATGTGCACTGCTCTACTGACTGACACTGTCCACTCTTAAGGTAGGCTAAGTTTATATTTTTACAGTGATAGTTTTCTAAGTTTCCCTTACTATTTAGTTAGGCCTTGCGAGTTCATTTCTTTAAAAAAAAAAAAAAAAAAAAGTATGGGGGGGCGCTGGACCCCAGTGATCTTTGATATTTTTCTTTGTTGTATCGGTAGATCTTCACTTCTCAAAGGTTGTCTACCCCTGGACTTGGGGAACAGCAGAAGGAAGAGGAGGACTTCCTGGTGTCTGCAGGACCCTTTCACAACTAATTCCATCCCTGTGAAACCACAGCAGACAGAGGAGGAGGGTTGGGGTGCAGTAGGAGTACAGGGAGGATAATGGGAAAGCTTCCAGATATATGTTTCACTCCTCCTAAACCCCGGTAATTGTACATGGGCGGGGTGAGATTTTGAGGACACCATTGTTTGAAGAGACATCATGGACTCAGGGGCCAAAGGAAAATTGTGGCAAATGGGTTCGTTCCTGATGCAGTGCTTGTGCAAGAACTCCAGGATTTGGGCAATGAAGAAGAGGGACAATTACTGGTTGGCTATCCCCTTGGAATGCGATACTTGGGGGCAATGGCAGCTCTCATGCTGCCGAGCCTGAGGGAGCAAAAATGTGCCACTTGGAGGAGATGCTGTGGAAGAACCTTTTGGCCGCCTTTACAGTGAATGGCAGAATCCCCTTTCATGGCAGTGGCTGCCTCAATGACACTTTTTACTTTAGTACTTTTTGTATTTTGACTGTTTTTTGTATATATCTGCAACAATTTATTTAAAATATTTTTTTTAAAAGTCCTTCTCTAGAACCTATTGGCCAGACCTGGCTGCTGGCAGCAGTCACAGCGCCTAAACCATAAAATCTTGGATTACCTGAGTTAAGCATTCGAACTGAAGACTCCATGAACTTTTGAGTCTCCAGGCCAAACCACTGGTCGTAACTTGCCCAGTATACAATTAAGCTTTTGGCTTATCCTGCAGCCAGTGCACCATCAAAGAGCGCAATCGGTACAGGAGGTTTTTGGTAACAAATACGTTTGTCCCCTGTGGCAGCTGACCGGCTCACTTTTTTAAAAAAAATTAGCCATTCTGGATCAACAATAAAACTCCTGCAGCTTATGTGAATACATTTTTTTAAATATGGTTTACAAAAATACATTATTATACCTGCCAACATTACCATCTCCTTACCATCTCCTTCTACTGCTGCTGGCCTAACACCATAACCATCTCCTGCCACCCCTTCTGACCTGTCACCATTACCATCTCCTGCAACCGTGCTGGCTTGCCACCATTATCATCTCATACTGCCTCTACTGCCCTATTTTGGTGCTGCAACACTCTAAAAGGTGCCACAATGTTTATATAGCTCGGCCTGAGATGCAAAACGTATAGTTTTTGCTGCAGGGTAAATAATGCCCTGTGTCTCCTAGATTACGGCCTATTCTGCTGCCCCAGCTATCAAGAATATGTGTGTGGCTATTGTCTCTCTGAAATTGATAACTCTAATTGTGTCTTTCCCTATTAAATTGTAGCCTGAAAAAAAAAAATGCTTACACACTGTGCATGGAGGTAATACAATATTTTGCTGCTTTTTTCCTGTGAATGAATTACTTTTTCATTTAGATTTTTGGATTAAAAGCTGGCTGGTGTATCTCCTGTTTAAAATGTAGTAATTAATGTATTAATATTTTCTGAATTATTGAAAAACTGAATTATTATGTGTGTGTTATGCAAGAAGCAAAAGTAACTTGTAATGAGAAAAACCTTTGGGTAAGGTTTCACACTGATATGGTGCAGTTTTCTCACACTGCAGGTGCAACACAGTGTAACCGTGGGTTTTGTGCAGGTGACTTGTGCTCTGCCATAAACTTTTTCTGAAAATGCACTAAAATTTCTGTATGCAGGAGTTTTTTTGTCACATCACCCCCATTTTTTTCCTCTGCACTCATCATGACTATAGCACCCATAAGGCCTACCCCCCCACCCCCCACCCATTCTATCCGCACCCATTACAAAGCCCTACCCCTTCTCTCAACCCCCCCCCCCCCCCCCCCACTGCACAACTCCTTTTTCTGACTACCCGCCATGTTTGCAGCTCCCATTCTATGCACCCACCATATCTGCTCCTCCAGTCTTCTCTTACCATCCACCAGACAAGCAGTCACCCTTCCAGCAATTCATCTTTCCCCTCCTCTCACCACTGCACCTTTGCGTGCTTTCCCCCACCCTTGCACTTGCATCCTGCCCTTCCTCTCCAAGCGCCTGTGCATGCTCCCATCCTACACCTTCATGCACCCTTCTCCAGCTCTTACCGTGCACCTGTAGAGGCTGACCCCCCCCCCCCATTCTCAACTGCTGCATGCCCCTCTCTTCTACCACCTTCATGCCTGCACACTGCTCCCATGCTCTCACCACCAAGAGCAAGCCCCTTTCACATCAACAGACCCCCATCTTCCATCCCACCATTTTGCTATCAACATCCAAACCATACTCCTCCTGCTCTTAACATTGAGCCTGCAACCCTACCTCTGTAAGGTTCCCTCTGTTATCAGTGAATGTCTGCACAAAGTGACACTCCTTTACCTATGTTCTGCATGCCCTATGCATGTTTTCCCCCAATCTCACAATGCACTTGCACCACCACTAACACCACCTAACTACTAACCAACCCATAGGCTGATCGATCACCCCATGTCTGCACAAGGTGCCCCCCTGTCAACACTGCGCCTACACACCCTAATTCCTCCCCTTCCTCCACAGTTTCATGGTTGCACCCTTCACCAACCAAGCCCATGCAACTCCCACCTCCACTGTATGCCTAGATGCCATCAACTCTGCTGTCATCCACTGCTGTAGGACACACTCCTTTTGAGACCCAATGCCCCTGCATCTCATCCCTCTCCCCCGCTGATCTAAACATCACACCTGCAGCCACCTTCCAGTGTGTACTTTCCACCCCAACCTTGCCTATTCCAGAATGGGCAGACTTTCGCCAAACTGCTGAACGCTGGAAAGAGTAGAGGGGTACTGCATCTGATGTCTGCTAGTTAGGTGTGGGGAGGTAGGCGAAGATGTAGACACAAAGCTAAAGCTATTCTTTAAAGAATAAGTGGCAGGCATTGGTTGAGAGGGAGAAGCTGAATAGTTCCATAAGCACCGGGGTACAGTAGAAACTAAAGGCATTTAGGTTGAGAACAGAGGTAGTAGAAATAACAACAAAAAAGGGTACCTCTGTTTTGTTTATCGTTACAAGGCTGAAGTACCAGAGAGTAAAGTAGATGGTGTAGGGTTTGTTAAGAGAGTTTAATGCATTAAGATGTTTAACTGGATTGGGGCACTTTGGTTCTTTAAAAAAAAATATGGGTTCCCAAAACAGTGGAAGACTGCCACATAAATATTACACGGATACTGGGTTTACAATATTAAAGGGTTCAGTACCACTGCTGTAGGGGCAAAAAACTGAACAACTTTCAAATCATCTATGCACTGTCTGCCATCAACAATACGGAAGAACACAAAGAAGGATCATGTTCTGTTTTTGACTTTTGCCATTGAATTTTGATTCAAAAGTACCAAACAAACCCACTAGAGGTCACCAAATCCCTAAATACATTTAGCAATAATAATCTGTGCTCAGAAGTGCATGCAGCTCTATCACATGCTTACAAAGCTTAACAGCAAAGGAGTCACTTCCCCACTACCAACACATGGTATTTCTATGTTTACCCAACTATTCTATTTCTCCATACTACAATTATAAATACATGTATAGCTCTCATGAAAAAAAAAAAAAGAAGTTGGATGCATTTAAAAAGACTGATAGCATTTATAAAGTCTTCCTCTGCATTCCTAAACAAAAATGGTCATGTTAAGGTTATAGAGAGTAGTTGGGGAGTGCAGTTCAAACACCTCTGTGCCACCTTATCAAAGGAAATACAGTGATTGGACATGGTTTGTCAATCTGTCCAATCACTAGTTATGATAGTTATGTGGCATTACTCCATGGATATTAGATCATATAGAAAAAAAAAGTCTGTTCTGTCTATAGCAACTAACAAGCTCTCTTGACGAAAGGGTCACATAAAACCCGAATCGCTGGTGTTTTCTCCTCAATTTTTGGGGGTTTGTATGCCTTAAATTTTTCTGCAGGCATATGTTTAATTCAAGCTGAATCTACATTCTTTACCAGCCTTTTCTGAAAGCCACAGTGGCTTTTGCATTGGAGGACAGTTGATGTGCTTTACATTAGTGGTTAAATCCAGTCAGGGAACCCCTAGCAACATCTGGAGGAACCATAGGGTTCTATGTACATCTACTGGGGGCCACAACTGGAATGTCATTAAAGGAATCACCATGGGTACGTATAAAAATAACAGGGACCTCATTAATTTTAAGAGGGGTATCCTAATGAGAACTTGGTTGGAAAGCACTGATTTGGAACTGTTTGTCATACATGGAAATGTGGCATGATAGTTAGTAAAGTGATCTCCACCCCTTACAACCCTGCTCTAGGCAAGCAGAATTATAAGCCTGCTTACTGTTCATGCACCCAAAATGGAGGATCTCTTTTGCCTCAGTCACAGGCAATCATAAAGAAATTAAATGTGAAAATCCATTAATAGCAGAGGAGAGGTTTGGTAAACTGTCAGGTCTGGAGGTCATCTGGGAAAAAATGGTGACCTTCCTCATAGGTTCACCCTGCACCATGCAATTTATATCTGATTCGCAACTTACCAAGGCTGAATACTTCAAATTCTTAGGGATACAAATTCACAATGACATTTCCAAATTTATTCTGTTTAACCTAGACCCACTAGTATCCCAAATGAAATCTGTACTACCAATTTGCAATTCCTCCCCTCTTATTTAAATTGTTAGTATACACCTTATAAAGATGATTTATGTTCCAAAATGTCTATATGTGCTGAAAACATCACCTATATTTTTACCACGTAAGTTGTTTCTAAAAATAAATTCTATGGATTTCCTCTTTCGTCTGGAACAAAAAGCAAATGCATATAAATCAGGCCATGCATGCTGCTGTATCTGATTGGAGTTTAGCCCAACCAAAACTTCCTCAGTTACTTTTTGGCATACCAGCTGTCCTACAGTATGTGCATTATTGGCTACACCAAGAGAATTTCTCTGCCTTTGCAGTTGTAATATTAGACTGCTATGGGTCTCAGGTTTCCCTGAATGATAGATTATATACTACGAATTCCAATAACCTTTTTTCTTTAGATGTGTCTGTAAAAGCACAGCTCACATTTGAGGATTTGATCTCCAGGGTTCCTGTTGCTCCCCTAGAACCCTGCTATGAAACAACAATAAACCACAACAATTATGTGGTCATTCGGACACTTAAGTGGTGGTAAAGTCATGGTGTCATTCTACTTTCCCACGTATTTTTCTAAACTGAACTTTCTTCTTATTTGGCCAACTAAAGCACTCTTCTGTGAATACAAATAACCAATTTTATCAATGTCAAAGTAAAACCAGACACAAAAATAAAAACTATTAATTTATTATAAAGAATAAAAAGTGTAATTCACACTCATAAGATATGACCATCCATGAATGGTAACTGAGTTCCAGTACATATCGTTGTCTATGTATGGCATCTGAAATCAACACGTTTCTTTTCTTGATTTATATGTTTTGTCAGGATCCGTGCCAAGACATATATACCAAATGGTCCATTCTACAAAATAAATTCAGCTAAAAAAAAATATCAATATACAAAGATGTTAAATTCAGTTACAAATAGTCCCCGAGATTGATCAATATGACAACAAAAAAGGGGGGGGGGGGGAGCAGCTTATTATGGGGGCACCCAAGCTGCAGCTCCATTTGTTCATTCAGACACTCTGATTGACAGCAGCAGGAGCCAATGGCACCGCTGTTGTGTTTCAGCCAATCAGGAGGGAAAGTCCCGGACGATCAAGGGACGCGTGGACATCGCTGGACAGAGGGGGGCCTCAGGTAAGTATTAGGGCGGCTGAGGGGGGCTGTGTTCTGGGGTGTTATTCTAAGTATGCCTATGGTGTTGGTTGCAAAAATCTTAATAACTGACAACTTTGTGTAAAAATAAAAAATGTATTTTCATTTTGAATACTCTAAAAACTTGTGGCAAAAAAAAGGAAATCTTCAAAAGACTCGCCATATATATGATATGTTAGAAATAATCTTATTAACCACTTGCCACCAAATCACGTACCTGGTATGTCATTTGACTTCAAGTGGTTGTACCGGGGTGATGCCTGCAATTGCAGGCATCACCCCAGTACCGTTTTTATAGAGCTGACAGTCGGCTCTCTTGTAACAACAACCAGAGGGGCAAACCAGCCTCTCGGTTGTTATTATAAGCAGCAGGATGGGGAGTTCCCTACTCCCGCCGCCTTCCGCGGCTCGCTTGGGCTCTTCCATCCCACCAGGAGACCCAAGCCCCTAGCTGGAATGTCCGACAGCTAGTCGCAGACCTGAAGAAAACCGGAATTGGCTTTGATCAGGTGTGCACTATGGTAACCTGGAACGTTTACCAGCATCTTAACTGCGCCATTTTTTGAAAATCAAGAGTATTCAAAAACGCAGATCCTGGAGTTTTGAATGCTTTTAAGTGCCGAGGAGGGATTTGGGGTCTTATAGACCCCAGATCCCTCCATAAAGAGTACCTGTCACATCCCTATTGCTGTCACAAGGATGTTTACATTCCTTGTGACAGCAATAAACGTGATAAAAAAAAAAAAAGTAAAAGTAAAGCAACAGTGTAAAAAAAAATCATTTGTTTTCAATTAAACAAGCAAACCGCGATCATCCCACACGTGAGGTATCGCCGGGAACATTGGATCATGGGCAGCAATTCTAGCACTAGACCTCCCCTGTACATCTAAAGGCTTTTAAAACGTCACCTATGGATAGTAAAATTTACGTAATTTGTGCGCAATTTTAAAGCATGACATGTTTGGTATCTGTTTACTTGGTGTGACATCCTCTTTTATATTTTACAAAAAAATTGGGTTATGTATTGTGTTTTTTTTGCATTCAAATTGAAAAAAGTATTTTTTTCCCCCCAAAAACTGCATTTGAAAAACCGCTGTGCAAATACCGTGTGACATAAAAAATTGCAAAACCAACCAATTTATTCTCTAGGGCCTCTGGTTCTAACTAATCTTCTAGCATAAAACAAGATATTTCACATGGAAACAAAAAGTGTCAGAAAATGCCCAGTCTTCAAGTGGTTAACTGACAACTTTGTGTAAAAAGAAATACATTTTCATTTTCCAAAAAATTAAATTTTCAAAAGACTCACTATGCCTGTCAAAAAATACCTGAGTGTTTGTTTACCAGAATGTGGTCATTTTGTAGGTGTTTCTACTGTCCTGGCTCTTCAGGGACTCAAGAAATATTATAGGCAGTCAGGAAATTAGACACATAATTTGTGCTCCTTAAAAACCCAAAGGTGTTCTTTGGATTTTGGGCACCTCTATGCATCTAGGCTTTAAAAAAAGTCTCACATGTGGTATTCTCATATTGGGAGGCGTAGCAGAATGTGTTTTGTGATGTAATTGTAAGTAGGGATGGGCTTTATGTTCGAATCAAACATGAGTTCGACCCGAACATTGGCTGTTGACCCGTTCGCCGAAAAGCGAACAATCTGGGGTGTTCGCAACAAATTCAAAAGCCATGGAACACCCTTTAAAAGTCTATGGGAGAAATCAAAAGTGCTAATTTTAAAGGTTAATATGCAAGTTATTGTCATAAAAAGTGTTTGGGGACCTGGGTCCTGCCCCAGGGGACATGTATCAATGCAAACAAAAAAGTTTTAAAAACTGACGTTTTTTCGGGAGCAGTGATTTTAATAATGCTTAAAGTGAAACAATAAAAAAGTGAAATATTCCTTTAAATTTTGTACCTGGGGGGTGTTTATAGTATGCCTGTAAAGTGGCGCATGTTTCCCATGTTTACAACAGTCTGAGAGCAAAATGACATTTCTAAAAGGAAAAAAAAAAAAAAAAGGTAATTTAAAAGTACTCGCGGCTATTAATGAATTGTCGGGTCTCTGCAATACACATAAAAGTCATTGAAAAAAACGGCATGGGATTCCCCCCACAGTCCATTACCAGGCCCTTTGGGTCTGGTATGAATATTAAGGGGAACCCTGAACCAAAATTAAAAAAAAAAATATATGCATAGGGGTCCCCCCAAATTCCATACCAGGACAGTATTGACTTTGTCTATTGTATTGTCTTTGTCTATTGTCTTTAACACTTTTTTTGTGAAATGGTAGGGGTACATTTGTACCCCATTACCAATTCACACAGGGGGGGCCAGGATCTGGGGGTCCCCTTGTTAAAGGGGGCTTCCAGATTCCGATAAGCCCCCCCGCAGACCCCCACAACCACCAGGCAAGGGTTGTGGGGATGAGGCCCTTCTCCCCATCAACATGGGGACATGGTGCTTTGGGGGGCTACCCAAAGCACCCTCCCAATGTTGAGGGCATGTAGCCTGGTAAGGTTCAGGAGGGGGGGGGACAAGAGAGCGCCCCCCTCCTGTGGCCTGCCAGGTTGCATGCTCGGATAAGGGTCTGGTATGGATTTTGAGGGGGATCCCCACGCCTTTTTTTTTTTTTTTTTTTTTTTTTTTTAATTTTGGCGCGGGGTTCCCCTTAATATCCATACCAGACCTGAAGGGCTTTTATGTGTATTGCCGGGACCGACAATTCATTATAGCGGCGAGTAGTTTTAAATGACTTTTTTCCCTTTAGAAATGTCATTTTACTCTCAGACTGTTCTAAACACGGGAAACATGCGCCACTTTACAGGCATACTATAGACACCCCACTGGTAGGAAATTTAAAGGAATATTACACTTTTATTGTTTCACTTTAAAGTATTAAAATCAATGCTCCCGAAAAAAACGTCCATTTTTAAAACTTTTTTTTGCATTGATACATGTCCCTAGACATGTGCGCCGTCAATAAATTTGTTTTGTTTCATTCTGTTCCGTATTGGAATTAATTCGCATTTCGTAATTCGTATCTAAAATCTCGTACGAAATACAAATTTTCGTTAACTTTTCGTAACAATTACGAATGTTCGTTATGATGAATTTAGCATTATGAGGGGCTCCCACCATCCCTGTCCTGACTTCCTGGGTTTTTAACTTTTAGATCCGTTAACTTTTCGTAACAATTACGAATGTTCGTTAGGAATTTGGATTCGAAATTCGTAAACGAAATTTCGTATTTCATAAAAAATTCGGAAGCATAGCAATTCATATTTCGGATCCTCCCGAATGTACGAATTTACAGAAATTTGTACGAATTTTCAATTTGTACAAAACGAATCGCACATGTCTACATGTCCCCTGGGGCAGGACCCGGGTCCCCAAACACTTTTTATGACAATAACTTGCATATAAGCCTTTAAAATTAGCACTTCTGATTATCCATGTTTGTGTCCCATAGACTTTAACGGTGTTCGAACAAATTTTTTGCCTGTTCGCATGTTCTGGATGCGAACTGAACCGGGGAGGTGTTCGGCCCATCCCTAATTGTAAGTATGCCAATGCTTTGTGGGAGACATAACTTGTTAAAATTACAATTTTGGGGAATAAAAAAGATAAAAACAAAAAAAAACAAAAAAAAAAAAAAAAAACACATTTTATTTAATTTCTTCATTTTCCCAAAAATTGTGACAAAAAATTATAACTTCAAAAAACTCACCATGTCTCTTAATACCTTGGACTGTCTACTTTCCAAGAAGGGGTCATTTGGGGAGTATTTGTACTGTCCTGGCATGTTAGGGCTTCAAGAAATGATAGGCCGTCATTACATCAGGACTGATCAATTTTCAAATTTTATATATATATATATATATATATATATATATATATATATATATATATATATATATATATATATATATATATATATATATATATATATATATATATATATATATATATACATATACATACATACATACATATACACATACACACACTACCGTTCAAAAGTTTGGGGTCACCCAAACAATTTTGTGTTTTCCATGAAAAGTCACACTTATTCACCACCATACGTTGTGAAATGAATAGAAAATAGAGTCAAGACATTGACAAGGTTAGAAATAATGATTTGTATTTGAAATAACATTGTTTTTACATCAAACTTTGCTTTCATCAAAGAATCCTCCTTTTGCAGCAATTACAGCATTGCACACCTTTGGCATCCGTCCACAACACTTTTTTCCAGTCTTCCTCTGTCCAATGTCGGTGTTCTTTTGCCCATCTTAATCTTTTTCTTTTATTGGCCAGTCTCAGATATGGCTTTTTCTTTGCCACTCTGCCCTGAAGCCCAAAATCCCGCAGCCACCTCTTCACTGTAGATGTTGACACTGGTGTTTTGCGGGTACTATTTAATGAAGATGCCAGTTGGGGACCTGTGAGGCGTCTGTTTCTCAAACTAGAGACTCTAATGTGCTTATCTTCTTGCTTAGTTGTGCAACGCGGCCTCCCACTTCTTTTTCTACTCTGGTTAGAGCCTGTTTGTGCTGTCCTCTGAAGGGAGTAGTACACACCGTTGTAGGAAATCTTCAATTTCTTTGCAATTTCTCGCATGGAATAGCCTTCATTTCTAAGAACAAGAATAGACTGTCGAGTTTCAGATGAAAGTTCTCTTTTTCTGGCCATTTTGAGCGTTTAATTGACCCCACAAATGTGATGCTCCAGAAACTCAATCTGCTCACAGGAAGGTCAGTTTTGTAGCTTCTGGAAGGAGCTAGACTGTTTTTAGATGTGTGAACATGATTGCACAAGGGTTTGCTAATCATCAATTAGCCTTCTGAGCCAATGAGCAAACACATTGTACCATTAGAACACTGGAGTGATAGTTGCTGGAAATGGGCCTCTATACACCTATGTAGATATTGCACCAAAAACTAGACATTTGCAGTTAGAATAGTCATTTACCACATTAGCAATGTATAGAGTATTGATAAGGTCAGGGATTTAATTTAGAGTTCTCACTTAATATGATGCCTACATGTAAATCTGTTTTTAACTTTTTGGCTGTTGAACCCAATTGAAGCTGCTTTTGTTGTCTTGTAACTATATTGCCATGGTGTTGAAGCTTGTGTTCGTAACCCAGGTGACTCCTGTTGTTGTTTACCCTTGCCCTGTGTGGGGGGGTTGTGCTGATGCTATTGTTTGTGTAATTGTCTATAAAAGGCCTTTGGAAGATTAAAGAGCAGCAGTCCATTATGCTCAAGAACTGATACACGGATTTCTGACTCTGTGTCTTAATTCCTATATGAAGCAATAATTTGGCAAAGCAATATAAACTATAAGCAACTTATTTAACAGTTGCATTTAACATTTTGGCGCCCGGACGAGGAACTCACCGATGATACTACAAGAGGTGGATGAGCTACGCTGACGGAACAAAAGAAATAGGCATTCCGGGAATCACAGATCAAAAAAAAAACCTGCGCAGGTAAGAAAAAGCTTTATTTTTCTTATATTCTGTGCTCCCCTGATTTGTGCCTATCCGTTCTGTCAGTTACGGTTCTCCTGGTTTTAAAACACCAGCCTCTGTAGTGGTGAGTCTAGAATTACTGCATATTTTAGTTTATATTGCTGGAATTATTTGTTTGTTTTTGTTATCTGTGTTTGTCTTGTCTGTCTTGTTGAGAAAGTGAATGAGCCTTGTCAAGGATGGTATGAGTTAGAAGGGGATTGCCGAACTAAGCAACAGAATGCGCCTTACCTCACACGATTGGGAACCTGAGGGCTCGTGAGCTTGGGGGTCTGACGCTTATGCTTAACCTCACATCTAACTCATAAACCATAGACGGGTTGAGAGTATAAGCCCTGTCTGCTCCATAAAGCAGGGATAAGAGTGTATGAGAGGGATTCCCAGATATGAGGGGGGGAATAAGGTCTCAACAAAGTCCCGAGATCTAGTCGGATACCTGGCCACTTAAAGGAATGCTTGTATATGTTGTAGCCGCATTTTTGTATATGTTGTAGCCGCATTCTGGTTTGTTATTGGGCTAGCATATAAAGTAATTATTTATTTTTGGGCTAGCATATAAAGTAATTTGGTTTCAGAAATCTCATTCCGGAGAGGTTTCTAGAATTCTAGCACCCTAGGAGGAAGGCAACGAGGAACTAGTGTAACTTAGCTGGTTTGCTATTGGGCTAGCATATAAAGTAATTATTCATTCTTGTATATGTTGTAGCCGCATTATATTGTACACTAAGTGTCCCACACGCTACCTAGGCAGGACTGTTAGAATGGGCCAGAGGAACACAAAACCCCGTCAGGGAATTGTGGCGCACTATACGGTGCCACAGATAATTAAGAACATTTATGGGAAAACCGAAGCACAGGACTTAAAGGATGTCCTTCGTAAATTTAAGGTGAAAGGAGCAGCGGGCTTAGACCCGGATGTATGGAGTGAAATAAAAAGGGACAGACAAGGAGAGGTGTTAGAGAAGCAATGGATGCGTCAGGTTCAATGCTTAATTAAGGTCTCAAATAGAGCAAAAGAAGAGGGGTGGAAGTATAATCCAGATTGTGATGGTTGGGATATGAAAGATAGAAGAACAAAAAATGTCGAGGCTCCCAGCTCAGCCATCCCACCCCCATATACTGACATAGAACGTAAACCACACAAGATATATCTGGTACTTGAGGGGAGAGGATGGGTTTGTCAGGATTGTGGAGCACAAAACCCAGGATGGGCAGTAGAATGTGTGCATTGTGGGGCACAAAAACCGCATCCAGAAACTGTAGCTCCCGTACGCACTGATACACGCATTGTTCAGGTAAACAATCCAGAATTTGGACAAGCAGCCCATCCAAATGCCCCACCTACTGTCACTCGTAGAATGCAAATAAGGACTTGGGCACCATGGTCGGCAGACACCCTTATGGCATTAATACAGAGCGCCCCAGACCCGGTAGCAAAGCCAGCTGCTTTTTGTAGATTTGTGACACAGTTAATGAATACACATGAAGCGACCTGGCAGGATGGGGAGGATCTATGCAGACACAAAATGACTCTGACCCTGTTTAACCAGTTTATGACAGAAATAGGTCCACACAGACCTGCAGGACAAGTTGATGGGGATGGCAATTTAGAGACAGGACATGTCAGACATATAGACTCAAGGGCCCCTTTTATTGCTAGATTAGAAGCTTTTTGTCAGGCAAAACAACAGGAGAGGGGGTCCATATCACCCATGAAGCAAATGCCAGGACAGACTGTTTCGGAATTTTACTTATCTATGGAAAGTATGATGGCAGATGAGGGATTGGACTTGGCCCTGCCAGTCACAATCCGAGCCTTCAATAGACAATTTATGGAGGGATTAATTCCACAGATAAGTGAGAGACTGAAAGCCTGCACACCAGAGTGGAGGGCAACTAGAGATAGAGGGACGTTGTTACAAAAAGCGCAAGGCATAGAGGCGGACTTAGCAGAAACCAAAGAGAGAAAATCTCATGCGATGAACGCACTCGGGGGTCCCCAAGAGCAAGGTAGAGGTTCCTTTCGCAAACCCCTTACCTGTCACTACTGTAACAAGATTGGTCACATCAGACGCAACTGTAAGAAAAGAATAAGGGATGAAGGAGAGGAAGGTGTTGATTCTCCAGTTAATCAGAGAAGGAACCAGCCCAGGGACAACAAAAATAGTCATATCAGGCAGCAGGGAGATGGTCCACGAGCATGACTCACCCCGGTTTTAGAAAAATCCAAAACAACAATGCTTAAGACAAATATAACGGTTGGTAATAAGAAAATCTCTTGTTTAGTCGATACAGGAGCTTCACGCTCGTTACTTTCTGACTCTGAACTACTCCCTGGCCAAAAATCACCTGACACTTTACTAATAACTGGATATGATGGCATTTTAGCCGACGCCCCGCTTACAAAACCTCTGAAAGTTAAAGTAGGAAACCACATGTTCCTTTCACGCTTTCTGGTATCCAGAGGAGCCCCCACTAATTTGTTAGGAGCTGACATTTTGCAGAAAATAGGAGCTAACATTACCTATCACCCAGATGGCACTGTCACCTTAGCTATAGGGGATAATCAAGAACACATGGAAATGTGTAACCTGATACAATACCTAGAGGAGGAATCGGAATTGTCCGGTACACCTCCTTCAGACTTAGATCAGATTTTGTCGTCCCTTCCAGGAGAACTATGGGAAAAACATCCAGCTGATGTTGGACTTTTGCCCATACCTCCGGTTACCCTACAGCTGATTCCAGGAGCAGTGCTTCCCCAACAAAAGCAGTATCCACTTAGTGCACCCCAAGAGACGGCCATAGAAATGCAGGTCCAATCCTTCTTAAAAAGTGGAGTTCTAAAAGAGGTAAAATCACCGGCAAACACTCCCTTGTACCCGGTTAAAAAGAAATCAGTAGCCGGTAGTCCGGTTAAGTATAGAATGGTCCAAGACCTTAGAGCGGTCAACAAAATACTAGCCCCGATGACACCTTTAGTACCCAATCCACATACATTACTGTCACAAATACCATCAACCAGTATGTACTTTACGGTTATAGATTTAGCGAATGCTTTCTTTTCCGTCCCGCTTGCTGAAGAATGCCAACTTTGGTTCGCATTTTCAATAAAAAAAATCGGCAACTAACCTGGACACGCCTACCTCAGGGTATGGCGCATTCACCTACCTTGTATTCGCAAGCATTGCAAACGATGTTGGGAGAATGGGTACCACCAGATTCCTGTGTATTGTTACAATATGTGGATGATTTATTGTTATGCTGCCCTGACAAGGAAACTTGTTTGGCCACCACCCTTAATTTGTTGCGATTTTTGGCAGAAAAAGGTTGCAAGGTTAATAAGAAAAAGTTACAAGTGTGTCAGGAAAAAGTTATCTTTTTGGGACATTGTATATCACAGGGTACGAGACATCTCACTGAGGAGAGGGTTCAAGTGATAAATGGAAATGTTACCCCCACGGAATTTCAAACAATTGCGTATGTTTTTAGGTATCGTGTCATATTGTAGACAGTGGATACCACATGCTAGCGCTTTGATGCAGCCATTATACGATTGTTTGAAAATTGTACCGTATATGCTTACAGAAATAGCTTATGAGTCGTTTATCACTTTGAAAAAGTTGTTGATTTCTGCCCCGGCTATTGGTATACCAGATTACACCAAGATATTTAATCTGTACATTGCTGAGATCACTGGACACGCCACAGGTGTTCTGACACAGGCACATGTAAAACAAAGACCAGTCGCTTACTTTTCAGCAGCATTAGATCCAGTATCTAGAGGTTCACCGTCTTGTGTACGGGCGGTAGCTGCAGTGTCAATTATCATAGATAAGTCATCAGAGATTGTTCTAGACAATCCAGTCGTAGTGCATACCACACATGACATACATGCAATCTTGTCTCAGGTACAGCCCAAACACATTTCAATGGCTAGGCAATTAAGATTACAGTGTACTTTACTCTTACCTCCAAATGTTACTTTTCAGCGCTGTACAACCTTAAATTTGGCCACCTTTTTGCCTCTTCAGTCACCAGATTTGGCAAGGGGGAATGATAGTACTAATAGTACTAGTGAGAAAAGAAATGAGGACACTGACACTCTTTTGTTTAAAGAAGTAGATCAGCATGATTGTTTTCAGCTCATGGAACAGGAGACAATGGGATTCCCACATGTTACAGATACACCGATTTTAAATGCTGAGCACACCTTGTATATAGATGGTAGTAGGTTTGCTGATGACAAGGGTAAATATCACACAGGGTATGCTGTAGTGACTGATACGCAGGTAATTGAAGCACAGGCCTTACCAGCCCACATGTCAGCACAGGAAGCAGAATTAAAAGCTTTAGAACAAGCCCTAGAATACTTAAAAGAACGAGAAGGGAATATTTACACTGACTCTGCCTACGCTTATGGCGTAGCGCATGATTATGGCCACATATGGAGGGCTAGAGGTTATCTGACAGCAGCAGGTACACCTGTAAAACATGGAGAAGGGATTAAGAGAGTCCTGAACAATCTTCAAAAGGTTAAACGAGTAGCCATTATGAAGATAGCGGCACACACGAGCGCAAAAACAATTGAGGCAAAAGGAAATGCATTTGCAGATTTGACTGCAAAACAGGCAGCTCTAGGGGAAGGAAGCCCTGAGACCTTAGCAGCGGTAGAGGTGAGTATCCCAGAACCAACATGGCAGCAGCTGAGTAAATTACAGGAGCAAGCAGGGGAGAGCGAGAAAGATAAGTGGGTCAGAATGGGAGCAGCACCAGACCTTGACAATGTATGGAGGGAAGGGGGCAAAATATGCCTGCCTGCCTCTCTGTACCCAGCAATGGCAGTGGCAGTTCACCTACCCACACATGTCAGTTCCAATTCCATGTATAGGATTGTGAACCAAGGATGGCTCGCCCCCGGATTCAGTAGCACTGCAAGAAATTACTGTGCAGCCTGCCAAATCTGTCTCCTGAATAACCCAGGACAGAGAGTAAAAACCCCACGAAAACACCAGGTCCGGGCCCAATACCCCTTCCAGAGACTGCAGATTGATTACATACAAATGCCTAAGAGCGGCCCTTTTGAATTTGTCCTCGTGTGTATCGATTTATTTTCAGGTTGACCTGAAAGTTATCCAGTAAAATCGGCTACAGCTAAAGCCACAGCTAAGAAACTGATCACTGAGTTAATACCTAGGTTTGGTCTTCCTGAAACCATAGAATCAGATAGGGGGACACACTTTACAGGAGAAATCATGCAGAATGTGATGACCATGTTAGGGGTTCAACAAAGTTTTCACACCCCTTACCACCCACAGAGTTCAGGATCAGTGGAGAGAGTAAATGGGACAATAAAGTTAAAAATACAAAAAGCCATGCAAGAGTTAAACAAGCCTTGGCCAGAATGCCTGCCTTTGGCTTTGTTCTCTATAAGGTACACTCCAACAGGAAAGACAGGATTATCCCCATATGAGATACTTTTTGGGAATGCACCTAGATTGGGTTTATACTTTCCACAGAGTATGCAATTGCAATGTGATAGTTTGACTGCATATGTGATACAATTACAACAACGTCTAACTAAGATCCACAAAAGTGTGTATTCTTCTCTTCCAGACCCTAATTCAATAACAGGTACACATACTCTGCTACCAGGGGATTATGTATATGTAAAGAAACACACCAGAAAGACATTGGAACCCAGGTTTGAAGGTCCTTACCAAGTACTCTTGACCACCGCCACCTCAGTAAAGCTGGAAGGAAAACCTACCTGGATACACGCATCACATTGCAAGAAACAACCCGAGAGAACAACATGATGAAATATCTACTTACATATTTTTTGTTGAAGATTGTTGTTTTACAAATATATGCATGGACTCCTGGTATTAATGTACTTGAAGTAGAGGAAACAACAACTTTCGAATGGGCTATAGATGATCCTAAAGTAGCAAATTATTATTGACAAAAGGTAGACTAGTACATCTTTCCTCACAGATACAACAGGATACTGCACCACATTGGTGGGATATATTTAGTGGAATGTCTTCTACAGCAACCAATACCTTTCACTGGTTGTTAAGTCCAATGGTAATTATTATTCTAATATTAATATCACTTACAATCACGAATATATGTGTATACAGGAAAATAAATAGGAAAATTAGGAGAATAGACAGGGTATACTGATAAATGTGTATTGACATCACCCTACTCCTATAAAACTCCTCTTCTTGAATTTTAAGATGTTGGTAATACCTAGGGGGATGGGTTCTACCCCTCTGACAACTCGCGGTCAGGGAAAGGACTCTGGGGAAAAACTGACTAGAACTTATTCATGAGGACCCAGGGTGAAGGAGAGGATGATGTCAAAGGGGGAAATTGATAAGGTCAGGGATTTAATTTAGAGTTCTCACTTAATATGATGCCTACATGTAAATCTGTTTTTAACTTTTTGGCTGTTGAACCCAATTGAAGCTGCTTTTGTTGTCTTGTAACTATATTGCCATGGTGTTGAAGCTTGTGTTCGTAACCCAGGTGACTCCTGTTGTTGTTTACCCTTGCCCTGTGTGGGGGGGTTGTGCTGATGCTATTGTTTGTGTAATTGTCTATAAAAGGCCTTTGGAAGATTAAAGAGCAGCAGTCCATTATGCTCAAGAACTGATACACGGATTTCTGACTCTGTGTCTTAATTCCTATATGAAGCAATAATTTGGCAAAGCAATATAAACTATAAGCAACTTATTTAACAGTTGCATTTAACAGTATATTTGTTTAAAGTTAGGACTAGTTTAAAGTTAGCTTCATTTAAAAGTACAGTGCTTTTCCTTCAAAAATAAGGACATTTCAATGTGACCCCAAACTTTTGAACGGTAGTGTATGTATGTATATATATATATATATATATATATATATATATATATATATAGGATTATTTATTTGCAAAATTTTATAGCAGAAAGAAAATTTTTCATTTACTGTATATAGCAAAAAAAATATAAAAAACGCAGTGGTGATTAACCCTAGGTTCACACCTATAAGTTTTTAGTGCGGTTAGCAAAAAGGCACTGCAGTCCATATAACATCTTATGGTACACGTTCACATGTATGCATTTTGCAGCCGGTGCATTTTTGGAAAGGGCCGGGACCTTTTTTTCCGTGTTTTGCATGTAATAGACTTCAAAGGAATCGCACCAGAAACGCAAGTGTTGTGTTCGTGATACAATTTTTGATGTATTTTGCGTTTTTTCTGTTTGAAACACTATATTTAGCTAGTAGGGATGGGCGAACGGTTCAGCCCAAGCATAAGTTCGGGCCGAACTTTGGTTGTTCGGATGTTCTGCGAACACCGAACAATATGCGGTGTTCGGGGCAAATTCGAAAGCTGCCGGAACACCGTTAAAGTCTATGGGACATTAACAAGAAAAATCAAAAGTGTTCATTTTAAAGGCTTACATGCAAGTTATTGTCATAAAAAGTGTTTGGGGACCCGGGTCCTGCCCCAGGGGGCATGTATCAATGAAAATTTTTTTTTTTTTTTTTTTAAACGGCCGTTTTTTCGGGAGCAGTGATTTTTTTTAATGCTTAAAGTGAAACAATAAAAATGAAATATTTCTTTAAATATCGTGCCTGGGGGGTGTCTATAGTATGCCTGTAAAGTGGAGCATTTTTCCCGAGTTTAGAACAGTACCACAGCAAAATTACATTTCTAAAGGAATAATTGTCATTTAAAACTGATCGCGGCCTTCCAGGTTGCGTGCTCAGATAAGGGTCTGGTATGGATTTTGAGGGGGACCCCTACGCCATTTTTTTTTAAATTTGGCGCAGGGTTCCCCTTAATTTCCATACCATACAGTTTTTTTTTTTTTTTTATTTTGGTTCGGGTTCCCCTTAATATTCATACCAGACCAAAAGGGCCTGATAATGGACTGGGGGGGGGGGTCCCATGTTCTTTTTTTTTCAATGATTTTTATCTATATTGCCGAGACCCGACAATTCATTACAGCCGCGATCAGTTTTAAATGACAATTTTTCCTTTAGAAATGTCATTTTGCTGTGGTACTGTTCTAAACACAGGAAAAATGCACCACTTTACAGGCATACTATAGACACAGGCACGATATTTAAAGGAATATTTCATTTTTATTGTTCCACTTTGAGCATTAAAAAAAAAATCACTGCTCCTGAAAAAACGGCCGCTTTAAAAAAATTTTGCATTGATACATGTCCCCTGGGGCAGGACCTGGGTCCCCAAATATTTTTTATGACAATAACTTTCATATAAGCCTTTAAAGCACTTTTGATTATTCACGTTCGTGTCCTATAGACTTTAACGGTGTTCATGTGTTCTGCCAAATTTTTTGCCTGTTCGGTATGTTCTGGTGCGAACCGAACCGGAGGGTGTTCGGCCCATCCCTAATAGCTAGTTGCTAAGGAACGGGCCGCTGCATACTTACCAGCCGATGAGTCATCAGCTGTCAGCTAAATATAAATAAAAAAAATTGCTGGCAAAAAAATAAATAAAAAAAAGTGGAAAAAAAAAAAAAAATGTGCAGGGTCCCTCCCAGGCCCTTGGGGTGTAGTATGGATTCAGAGGGGACCCCCCTGCCAAATATTTTTTAAAAAATTGCATGGGGTCCTCCCCAAAATCCATATCAGAGATATGGATTTTGGGGGTTCAGAGGGGATACCAGACCATACAGCCCAGAAGGTCAGGAAAGGGAGGGGACAAGCGAGCGTCCCCACTTCCTGAACCATACCAGGCCGCATTCCCTCAACATGGGGGGATGGGGGCTTTAAGAAAGGGGGCCCCCGGATCCCCCCCCCCCCATGTGAATGTGTAGGAGTACATTGTACCTTTATCCATTCACCCCAAAAAGCAGCGTTAGAAAAAACCAAGAGACAGTTTTTGACAATTCCTTTATTAAAAAATGTCCCTCGTAGCTCCGTGTCTTCTTTCACCGGTACCAATGACTTCTTCCTCAGGTAGTTTCTTCTCCCTCTGGAGCAGTCTTCTCCTGGTGCCAGGTCTTCTTCCTCGCTGCCGTTTATCCGCTAAAAACAAAAAAAAAAGCCAATCTCCTTCTAATGCCGTCTTCCTCCGTTGTGTTGTTTTTCTAGATTTTAATTTTTTTTTACACATGCAGCTGTCAGTAAGGAATCCTGCTGGCAGCTGATGACTCATCAAGGTTGTTAAGGACTTGGTGCCCGACTTCCCGGGCCCACTCCTTAGCAACTAGCAATGTACAATGTGTTTAAAGAGAAAAAAAAAAAAACGTAAAACGCATGAAAACTGCATAAAAAACCCCAAAAAACGAGGGTTTAAAAACGCAAAAAGCACTGCAAAATGGATTAAGTGCAGCCGAATAGATGTGAACCTAGACTATGGTGCTATTAAAATCAAAACTAATCAAAAAAAAATATTGCATCTTACCAATCCTTAGATGTTGTGATTGCATTCGTTTTCTTGTTTTAGGCTTTTTCTCTCCGTTTTCAACTGGAGATCAGGCCAGCAACACACCTCCTATATTAGAGTGCCCCCGCACTGGATAAAAGGAGCACAGTGTCACAGCAGCACTGTTAATCTAGGGGGAGGGAGGAACCAAAGATAAGTCCCAGGAAACTTTGCACCCTAATCAGCCTAGATTTGGAGAGGGCTTTGAAAAATTCTACTACAAATTGGTTCTGCTGCAGGGAGACCTGAAAGAAGACCCTGAGCACTGCTGCTTGTACCTTTAAGGTACTCACAGAGAGACCCAGATCTGCCCCTTCTTGGAAGAAATCCAAGACTCCCGACCCTGCTCTCCAAGCCAAGAGCTGAACCTCTTCCAAATCTTCGCATAGACAGCCCTCGTTACCGGTTTGCGGCAGTTGACTAAGGTCTTTATCACTCTCTCTGAGAACCCTTGTGCCCTTAAGAGCTGCTCTTCAGAGACCACGCAGCTAGCTTGAGGGTCCCTAACCGAGGATGCAGGACCGGCCCCTGAGCAATCAGGTCCTCCCTCTCTGGAAGAAGAACTGGGGGCTCTGAGGCCAGACTCCACAGCATGGAAAACCATGGCCTCTTCGGCCAGAATGGTGCTATTAAAATCAGGTCTGTCCTCTCGTCCACAAACTTCTGCAGCACTGCTGGAATGAGCCTTACTGGGGGAAGCGCATAGCAAAGTCTAAAATTCTACCTGTTGGCAAAGGCGTCTCTCCCCATCACCCAATCCTAAGGGCGCAGGGAGAAGAACTGTGCCACCTTGCAATTGCGTCCTGTGGCGAAAAGGTCTACGTCCGGCAGGCCCCAGGCTTGCGTGATCTCTTCGAAAATCTCCTGGTTGAGTGACCACTCATCCTGTCTTACTCGATGGCAACTTAAGAAATCCGCCAGGGAATTCTGGGTCCCCTTTAGGTGGATGGCCGACAATGAGGCCAGGTTCTGTTCGGCCCAGGTAAAGATTTAGTCTGTGATCCTGGAACCTGGAGGTGGTGTCCCCCCAGAAGCACTTGGAAAGTCTCCAACACCCTTTGAATAGCTAGCAGCTCCCTCTGATTTGAGGCTAGGCTGGCTTCTACTGGAGACCAGACTCCTTGAGCCAGGTTGTCGTCCAAGTGGGCGCCCCAGCCAAGGGCACTGGCGTCGATTGTAAGAATCAGCAATCTTGGCCTGATCCAAAAGAAAACCCGAGAAAAACTGTGTTGGGCTCGCCACCACCATAGCGACCTCTTGACTTAGGTCGCCAGATGAATAAGCAGATCCAGCGTGTCCTGACTGCCATTCCAAAATCGAAGGAGTTTCTGCAGAGGACGCTGATGAAATCTTGCCCAAGGGACTGCCGGGAAACAAGATGTCATAAGGCCAATTACCCTCATGACTTCCCTGACTGGGCTGCAATGGTGCCACTGTCTGATTCATCCTCTGAATCTTCTCCTCTGGAAGAAGAATCTTCTTTTCTATTGAGGAGATTCCATAACCCAAAATAGTAAAAAAATATTTTTTTTAAATGTAATTATATAGTTCTTTCTACTACCATAATGTACCACCAAAATAAATTCTCCTCCTCCTGATGATCGCAGCAATACCACATATGTGTATGTTAGTTGTTGTTTGTACCTGTAGTACAGCCTAGAAACAATAGTGCACATTTTTGATTTTTTTTATCCTGCCTAAAACACACTGACACTAATTAACAAATTAAAAAAAAAAAAAAGAAAAAACAAATCCTGTCCCTGACCTTTGACCCTGACCAAAACGCTAACCCTGGGGCCCACCTAGATCAAACCTTGATCTAGGTATTTTTTTTTTTTTTTTTTAATTAAAATTTGTTTTTTCTATCACTGCAAGGACAGAGAAAGATACAATAGCATCTGTCTGGTCCATTAACAGAGACAGAGAAAACACTAGGGCAGGCTTCACTGTGATAGCCAATCAGAGGCTATCACATCGATCAGGTGACCCAGAATCGGACATTCCGAGGCCCGATCATTAGAACGGGGTTTGGGGCTCTCGGTGAAACCCCATCTCTGTGCTGGAAGCGCTCTCCCAGCACAAAGGGATACGCAAATATGTAGCCCCATGGAAAAAAAAGCCCAGTCCAGTGGAGCCACATATTTGCATACAGTGGGCGTGAAGGTGTTAAACGCCACCAAAAGAATGCACTTTTTTCTACCTCTGTAAGCTTTATTTTGAGGCCTCTCGTACACGCAAGTAAGAAACTACACTTTTTTACTGATCAGAATATAGAGGCTTTGTTGTCTATAGAACAGCGCACAAAACTGCGAACAACATTAGTAATAGAGTGATGAGTACAGAGCCTTAAAACAAAAATAGAAAAAACTTTTAATTTGAGTGCCATAATTTAAGCGCATACACGCGTTTACGTTTAGGTTAAATCGCATTACAATTCACAGCCTATTGCCAGCAATGGCACCATTCCAGTCGGTGCGACGCAGACTTTGCGCCACAGCACGATTTGCAAAAGTAGTTCCTGCACTACTTTTGCTGATTTCGGGTGCAACTTCAATAGACATCTATGCATGAAGCAGCACAGATGTCTTTCAAGTAGCACCTGAAATCGTGCTGACCTGTGAAGTAGCACGAATTCAAAGCAGCATTAACGTGAACCAGGGCTGAGCCCTGGTTCACACCACTACGATTTGTCTTGCGATTTCACAGTTCTAAATCACATGACAAGTCACAACCTATTGCCGGAAATGGAACTGATCAAGTCGCAGCAACTTTGAAAAAGGTTCCTGAACTACTTTTTTGCAATTTCATTGAAATCCGTAGTGAAATCAGAGGTCCAAATCGCAGTGATCTGTGGCTTTGAAATTGCACTGAAGTAGTACGATTTCAAAGCTGCACTGATGTGAACCGGGCATAACAGCACATTTTACTTTTAGGCCCCTTTTACATGGGCTTTCCGATCAGGTCCACCTGTCAGTTTTTTCAGGTGGACCTGATCGGAGCCTCCATTCACTCCCATGGAGTGGCGGATGTCAGCGGTGACATGTCCGCTGACATCTGCTGATATCCGATCCAATCCTACCCGTGACATCCAGATGGATGGAGATCCTATTTTCCATCCGTCCATAGAGGAGAACGGGACTCTGACAGGTCCGTCTCAGTACACTGAGCGGAGACGGACCTGTCATTCGCCTGCTCAGCGGGAATCAGCGAAGGATCCCCCACTGAGCAAAGCGGACTTCGCAAAGCGGAAAGCCCATGTGAAAGAGCCCTTAGGATTTTTTTGTCAACAATATCCTGAGTATAAACCTCAGTAAAAAATTACATCTAGGGTTGCACCGATACCACTTTTCTAAGACCGAGTACAAGTACCGATACTTTTTTCAAGTACTCGCCGATACCAATTACTGATACTTTTTTTTTAAACCTTTCATGACTAAGCATATTTTTGACATTTGGTGTTTACAAGTTAAAATCTGTATTTTTTTGCTAGAAAATTACTTAGAGCCCCCAAACATTATATATATTTTTTAGCAGAGAATCTAGAAAATAAAATGGCGATTGTTGCAATATTTTATGTCACACGGTATTTGTGCAGCGGTGTTTTAAACGCAACTTTTTGGGAAAAGGGACACTTTCATGAATTTTAAAAAAACAGTAAAGTTAGCCCAATTTTTTTGTATAATGTGAAAGATGATGTTACGCCGAGTAAATAGATACCAAACATGTCACGCTTTATAATTGCACGCACTCGTGGAATAGCGACAAACTACGGTACCTAAAAATCTCCATAAACAACGCTTTAATTTTTTTTTACAGTTACCAGGTTAGAGTTACAGAGGAGGTCTAGTGCTAGAATTATTGCTCTCACTCTGACGATCGCGGCGATACCTCACATGTGCGATTTGAACACCGATTTGACTTCCGTATGCGCTTTCTTTGCTGCGCCAGCTCATGGGGACGGGGGCGCTTTAAAACATTTTTTTTTCTTATTTATTTATATATTAATAAATTGTGTTTAAAAAAAAATAAAATAAAGATTTGATTACTTTTATTGCTGTCACAAGGAATGTAAACATCCCTTGTGACAGTAATAGGTGGTGACAGCTACTCTTTATTTTAGACCCCCGATCCCTCCTTTGCACTTTAAAGTATTCAGATCGCCGTTTTCGGCGATTCTGAATACTGTATATTTTTTTTTTTTTAAACCAGCGCCATTGGCAGCCGAGTAAACGGGAAATGACATCGCTTTCCTTTTTTACAATCAGGAGACTGGCACGAAGCCATTTCCTACTTCGTGCCAGTCTGTCCCTAGCTGCTGGAGGTGGCGGATTGTCGATCGGGTCTCCCGGTGAGACGGGAGGCCCGTTGACAGCGGCAGGAGGGGAGGACATCCACTCCCGCTCCTCCAGTATAACAGCCGAGCCGATCGCCGGCTCTAAAAAATGGTACTGTGATGATGCCTGCAGCTGCGGTCATCATTCCAGTATAACCCCTGAAAGCCAAGGCCGCACATCTGCGTACGCTCGGCGAGAAGGGGTTAATGTCATGTGACAGTGGCATTAATATGCGGCACTGATGAGGCATGGACTGTGTCGATAGTTTCTTATTTCTTTACAATTTTATTTTTTATAAATATATATATATATATATATATATATATATATATATATATATATATTTTTATATTTATTTCTATTGGGGGGGGAGTCAGTGTTTTTTTTTTTTTTTACTTTAAAATATTTATTACGTTTCCTTTTTTTTCTTTTAATTCAACCCTGTTGGGTGGTAGGGCTTTGGTGAGATATCAGAGGTCTAAACAGACCCCTGACATCTCCCCTCTGAGACATGGAAAGGGACAGAGGACACAGATTCCCCAGTCCCTTTCTCTGCAGCCTCAGCTGCACTGAACATAAATGGACAAGAGACAGCGGCTCCTCTCCATTCATGAACTGAAACATTGTAAACACATTTTACAATGCTCAGTTATGGACAGTCGGTGATCAGTGTGCATTCGGGAAAGGAGGGAGCCGGTAAATTACATATTTACCGGCTCCTTCCTCTGCTCTCCATCCTAAAAGATCTGGGACGGGGGGGGGGGGGACTGGAGGAGCACAAGGAGGAAGAGGGGGGGGGAGCACAGCAGATGACACAAAGGGGAGCCAGAGAATACACGGGACACTCTGGAATGATCAGTGCGGCGGTGGGGGAAGTTATAATCATCTATCTCTCTGTGTGGCTTTCAATAAAGCAGCTTAAAGCCGTGGAGAGGAGAGGGGAAGCGGGTGTCAGCTGTTTTATTGAAAGCCCTACAGGGAGAGCAGTGAGTATAACTAAGGATGGGCTCAGGCGTGTTCGGAAGCCGCACATGCAGAGCCCGCCAGGAAGTCGGCACTGCACAGCGCTAATCATAAGCAGCGAGACATTTCCCGATGCACGGCTGCAGAGATCGGGAAATGTCTCACCGCCTAAGATTAGCGCTGTGCCGACTTCCTGGCAGGCTCTGCACATGCGGCTTCCGAACACGCCTGAGCTCACTCTTAATTATAACTTCCCCTGCACCGATCATCCCTGAGTGTCCAGGTATCAGACTAGGCATCGGAAGCATTTTCAGGAGTAAAAGTACTCCTGCAAATGCTCGGTATCGGCATTGATACTAGTATCGGTGCAACCCTAATTACGTCCATGTGAAGCTGTTCTCAAAAGAAACGTCACCAGACTTTTGTGATGCATTTAGGCTAGATTCAGAACCTCGCGTATCAGAAACGCTCTGCCATTTAGCAGACGTGCGGTGGTACCAGTTACTTGTTAATGGCATCCACACGCATTTAAAAATGCACTCACCAAACTGCCTGAAAACCGCGTGGTTCGGTGCAGCACATTGTTGAAAAAGCATCAGAAACTTTTTTCAAAATGAACGGCTAAACCAACACGCCAAACTGTAGGTGTGAACCAAGCGTTACGCTGAAACGAAATAGCAGAGTGCACAGCCAGCGTTACTCTACCATCTCCCTTATTCACTAAGAAAACGCTCTGAAGTTTCCCATACAAAGATATAGTAACCTCTGGGTTTCCAAAAAAACTAAAATGAATATTGTTTTCTAGTAACAATTGAGATATATTGAGGCTACTCAGCAATTGTATTTGTATGTAGCACAGTGAATGAGCCCCAGGTGAAGGGCCGCCTTTTCAGTGCTCAGCACTGTTAGTGACCAAAATAAACAGCTGAATAGTAATATCCTCGTGTTGTAATCTAAACTACGAGCAGATCCGCTTTAGTGACATGCTGGAAAACAAAACAAGGGCGCCGTTAGCATAGCACAGCCTGTGTATTCCGTTCTAAAAATACGTGACTACAACTATATTTGGCTTGGCCGCCTCACAATCCTCCTCCTAAAATAAACCCGCCGCTCTTATACTGAATGGACCTGTGCTATCTCAATCTCCCGACAACTAAATTTAGAACGAACGGCTTACGTCAATCACGTGCTCACATGCGTCAGCCGCCCAGGTCACCCGGCCCTGCCCCTGGAATAAATGACAGTGTGATTCGTAACCGGATTGGATTTTGTTACAACACGATGCTGTCACATGGTGGTGTGGGTGATCTTCAATTGGATCTTTACTACTGGAAATCATTTTATGGTTTAGGTCACCGACCAGCTGGTTTTTATTAACAACATTACCGTTGCCTATTGCCTACTGTTCTTACAGTTCATGTACAATCCATGTGCTATGTTTGTAAACTGTTTGACTTGTATATGTCTGATACGTTTATGTGACGTTGTCATGCTGACGATGTTAAAGGAGAATGAGACATTTTACAGAAAAATCATAATTGCAGCCATTATTGCAAAAATGGACATTTATTTTTCTTTGAGCCTAAGGGCCCATTCACAATTTCACGACAGAAACGTGTTGTTGACTGCACACTTGACATGTGCATGAATGCAGTTTGCATGCATTTTGAGCTGCATTTAGTAATGCATTTGCAGTGCATTTTGCTATACTTTTGAGCAGAGGCGTAGCTTGAAGCTTCTGCGCCCCAATGCAAAAGTTGACATGCCCCCCCACTACCACCCACCACTTCCACCGTGTGTGCAGATACACCCACCGCATGCCAAGATACCCAAAGTGACTTAAGAGTTTAGAGTTCTCTGCTGGAAAATCAGAGGACAGGGACCCCTGGCAGGTCATTTGGCAGAGTTCCTTTCCCATTCCAGCACTGTAAACAGCCCAACCCCCCACAATACACAGGGCTGAAATCACATTCCTTTACACAAAATCTATCAGCCTTCACAGGGTGTATCTGGCTTTTATGTTGCCGTTCTGTCCTGTGAAATCCCTTGGTCGGAACGGCAGTGTAGTTGCAATAGGCAAATACACCCTATGGAGGTCATGGCTGACTGGCTGTGTTGTAAAGGAATGTGATTTCAGCCCTGCGGAGGAGGACCAATATAGAATGCTGTACTGGGAAAGAAGTTCAGCAGCGGGCATAGCATCCAGGGCGGAGAGGGTGGTCAGGGGGCTTTGGAGAACAGAGGGGTGTGGACTGTGGAAGGCAAAGTGGAAGCCTCGTACTGGAGCATGGCTGTGGGGCCCTAGGGCAGATCGTAGCTGGACTTTGTGGAAGATATGATAATATGACAGGGAGGTTGCAGGCGCCCCCTGGAGCTAGGGGCGGGGTTGCGATTGTGACCCCTGCAACCCCTTATGCTATACCCATGCTTTTGAGTGCTTAGCTTTCTTGGCTTAACCACTTCCGGACCGCCCGCAGTCGTTATACATCGGTACATTGATATTAAAATACCGTCGCCATGGCAGCACATAGCTGCCATAACCCCGGTATTTTAAAAAATGGCGGGAGGTCTGCTTTCAGATAAAAGTGCTAGATCACTTTATCGGCGTCAGGAGAGGCCCATCCCCTCCCGCTGCGTCCCGGTTAACTCCCCAGCTTACCGGAGCCATCGGTAGTGGCGGAGACAATCCGATTCTTTCCCCTCCGAGGCTATGAGTTGAAGTGTTTGTTAACCCAATAAAAAAAAAAAATACAGATCCTGGTCCCTTAAAGCAGATTGCACAGCACAGTGCTTGTGCTCCATAATCTGCCCCCCTCTAAACTGTAAAAAAAACCTCCCTAAATCTGCCATTGTCTGTATGCCCTCTCTAAACTGACCACGATAACCAGGGCTACTCAGCCCTGATCACCGTGGTCAAAGTGTGTCCCATCCGTCATATGCTGCCCTGCTCTACTCTCCTCTCTCCCCCCTCACCCCCTCCTTCCTGCCTGTCAGCGACCTCTCTGTCTCTGTTTCCACTACACCCCCCCATCTTGTGAATTCACTTCCTGTTTCATGTGTTTTCATATGAGTGTCTCACGGGCCTGAGGGTCCAGGTGGTCTTGCTGAAATTAACCAAGGGTGGTCTTCCCGAAACAGAATTCCTTTCAAAATGAGGGTCCAGGTGGTCTTGCTGAAATTAACCAAGGGTGGTCGTTCAGAACCAGGGTTCCTTTCAAATGGGGTCTCATTCCGGGATAAAGTAATCATCCGTGGTAAGTACATTTTGTATTATCTTGAGGAATTGTTTTCTTGCCTCGGCTCTAATAAAACTTTATTCCCTTAAATTTATTAGAAAGGATACGGACCATGCCTTATAAGTGTTAAAATGGTCTTTGGTAGACCCGTCCTCTGGAAGGACTTTGTAAATTAGAGAGGTCTTTGGTAGACCTGTCCTCTGGAATGACTTTGCAAATTAAAGAGGTCTTTGGTATACCTCTCCTCTGGAAGGACTTTGCAAATTAAAGAGGTATTTGGTAGACCTGTCCTCGGGAAGGACTTTATTGATAAAGAGGTCTTTGGTAGACCTGTCCTCTGGAAGGACTTTGTAAGTTTAAATAAGGCGTACTACACTCCTTTTGGGAAAGAAAAAAAAATTGTTGGCGTTAATAAGGAAATTACCACCGGGGCCCACATCTTTGTCTTGCTTTTCCTATCTATCGCATAGAAGTATAAGATAATTTGTTGTGTGAACTGAAACTGCAAGGTAAGGCAGTCTTTATTTCACTGTGATTGTGATAATGGGTCAGTCACAGGGAAAGGACCTCCCACCTCCTCCAAACCCCAGGGAAAATTGTAAAGATTATGTAGCCAGAGTATGTGGTTTGAGTTTATTAACCCCTGGGTATCTAACTTAGCTCGGTGGACAGAAAGTATGCACAGTAGTGACCCATTCCCTCGAGAAGGAGATAATAATGAATTTCACATAGATATGGTGAAGGGCTTATGTCTGGGAGACAAGAAAGCCTTCCCATGGTATTCCAGTGACCCTTAGTGGGACATGGAATACATGAGAAGAGAGGGGGAAAACTGGTTAAAGTATGCCCCTTATTGGTTTCAGAGAAATAGTAAGAAACAAAAGAAGCCCTCTAAAGATCTAATTAGAGAGGATACTGATAAGAAACATAAGGATGAGGCAGATAAGAAGAGACCAGACTCAACTGCCCCTCCTGTTCAACCCTCCACCAGACACAAAACAAAATGAGACCTATATTGAAATAGATATGGTCTATGTATAGGTAGGTGTCAGGGACTCGCTGGCCATAGCAGATGCGCAGGGACAGAGGCCATTGCGCATGCGTTGGCACAATACCAATGTTGTCCCTCCTGACAGGCAGATCCATGGGCTCAGGTGGACACATATGCGTATGCACACACGTGCTCCCGGGTGCACAAGGACACGCCCCCCATTAGTTTTGGCGCCCTTTTATAGCACATAAGGATGGCAGATGTACTAGGGCCTTTACTGTCTGATCTGCAGTTCCCACCTGTATCCTGTTCTGCTACCCTTCTGTGATCTGATCGTTACCTGGCTTCCTGACTACTCTGACTCTGTCCATTCCTGACCTCGGCTTGCTTGACCATTCTTCTGTCTTACCCCCGGATTCCTCTGTTGCCAAACCTCTGCCTTAAAGTATTACCTTTGATGTACCTTGTTCCCTCTGTGTCTGACCTGGCATGTCTCACTCTGCACCTTGCTCCAGCCTCCATGTACCAGCTTCCATGGTACCTGGCACCAGCAACTTCCCTGCATCCACAGCATCTCTGCATCCACAAGTGCCTGCACCCACAGCCACCAACCGCAGCTTCACTACTGCTGCTAGCTGCTACGCATCTCCTCCTGCTACCAGAACATCACAGGCACTCCTACCCCACCGTGCTCTCGCGGCCACTGTTTGCAACCTCAGTGGCCCGTGAATTGGAGTTGTAAGAGAGGCTTCCTCTGCTTGTCAGGCTCTACCTTAAGGTACGTGACAGTATCAGACAGCCATGAAAGAGCCTGCAATAGGACCCTCTCTGATGGAGGAGATTTGCCAGCACCTCGATGCCCTTACACAGGCCGTCAAATCCCTGCAAGAGGGTTATATTCAACTGGACGTACGGGTACAATCCCTGGCTACTCCACCCGGCTCTCTGACCAGTCCGGCTCCAGCACAGGCAGGTCCTCCACCTACCGCGATGATGCTACCACCAGAACTGCGGGTTCCCACACCCGAGTGGTTCTCCAGGGATCAGAGCAAGTTTCTGGCCTTCCGTACCGCCTGCCAACTATGGATCAAAAAGTTAGCCAAACTCCAACACAGGATGGAACTGTCGGAGTTTAAGGTAGGGCAGTGCCACGTCCTAAACGTCAATAGTTAAATTAAAAAATTGACTTTCCAGGCATAGCAAAAATATGTACATTTTTATTAAACAATTAATACCTAGAAAACATTTTAAATGCTGCAGATAAATCCAGTAAACAACTAAACCTCTCCAATATGGATCATGTGTGTCAAAAGCATGCCAGTAAAGACGTGTGACTGTACTGGATTATAACATACAAAAAAGCTCTACATGTTTCGTGAAAATTGCTTCTTCAGGAGCTTGATAAATATTCTAAGGAGAGAGAAAGGCAATCCATAACAATTATAGTAGTTTGTAATAATAATATAAAGTCTCAAGAATTGCAGGGAACATCAAAATAGCAATCAAAAGGAGCCTAGAGCCAGGGCATGCAGGGAGTGCGGCGGGTGATGTGTGGGGACGTGCCAGGTAAGACAATGTAGCCGTGTAATATTCTAAGTGCACCAGAAACTTGGAAAAGTTGCAAAGCCTGGTATGGGTAGGCAGAACAACAAAGGCATAGATGTAATTGATAGAACAGCTTACACCACATAGAGAGTAGTAGTGTACAGTCAGGTGCTGAGGTCCTAACACAGCCTACCTTAATAAAGAGCATGATTAGCAATAACCTGGGTAAATGTTATATAGCTGTGGACTTTTACTTAGAACTGAAACTGTGCTTAGCGGTAGACACGCCACCTGAAAATTATATATATATATATATATATATATATATATATATATATATATTAACAATGAGAATGATTTAGTAACAAACAAATTACCAAAAGAGATTTTTGAGTAGTGTTAAATGAATAGTCTCACCTATTGATACTGACTAGTATATATAGGATATGCCAAGGTAAAAGGGAGGATTGTGGCTATGATAGACCTAAAGCGATTGGTAACGTAGAAGAATAATTAGGCTTGTAATGAGGCAGCACAGTAAGTATACAAGCTTCAGTTCTACACCATCTAGAAAGATAGGAGTAGCACCAATAAGTAATATGAAAATGCTAACACCAACAGCAAATGTTCGATGAAGAGCCTAGAGTACATACCAAGCTGAATGAGATAGTAATGGATGGATGGATCCACCGGAGGATAAACGTCTGGGGTGGTTGCCATGATATAAGGCTGAAAGGCCAGACTCATATACACGTCCCAATCAGGTGTGCGGCAGAGCTTCCGCATCACCTGACTCGGCCAGGATGAGGTGCGCGCACAACGTCATGCGCACAACGTCATGCGCAGTCCGCAAAGCGGTTACAACAGACACGGCCGTGTGGGAAGAGCGTCACCCTGTGGAGCGAGCTTGCTCAGGTTGGGATACCTAATACCCTGATTACCTTTGATTACCTTGGCGATTCAAATCGACCGGTGACTCCGTGAGCGCGGAGCTGAGAGGTTTGCCCCATCCAACCGGCCGGTTTGGATGAAGCCAAGGGCCCCACATCTGGCTTATCATGCCCAGTCCAACCCAACCACGGTGCATGCACGTTCGGCCCCCAATGAGCCTGAACCCATGCAAATTGGATTACTACGCCCGGCATTATCTCCTGAAGAGCGCCTGTGGCGTAGGCAGAGGGACTTATGCCTATACTGTGGGGAAGCCAGCCATTACGTACGTGCCTGCCCAGCGAAACTACGTAAGTGCTTCCCGATACCTCCAGCCCATCTGTCTTCCTTGTCAACACAAGCAAACCATCTCACGCTTCTCCTCTCTTTTCAGCTTCCAAACGGAGTAATACAGGTCAATGCCATTATTGATTCGGGGACATGCAGTTGCTTCATCGACCTGGCCTTTGCCACTCAGCAGCACTTCCCACTGTGATCCAAGATGCTGGGATCATCAGTATACTTGGCCGACAGATCCCGTATTAAGTCAGGACCAGTCACCCAGGAGACCTTGCCCCTCTCTGTGACTACGCCAACTCAGCATAAAGAGCTCCTAAGCCTGGATGCGATCTTGTCCCCACTCCCATCATTCTGGGCCTCCCCTGGCTCCAAGCCCACAACCCGCAGATTTATTTTAGCACTGAAGAGATCACTGCCTCCCTAGGGCCTCCGAGACCGCAACCAGCTTACTATGTGTGGATTCAGACCTGGAGACAAATCAGCCTGTACCCAAGGCCTTTGAGGAATACCAGGATGTGTTCAATAAACAGGGTGCAGACACACTGCCTCCCCATAGACCATACAATTGCCCCATCAAGTTACTTCCTGGGGCCGAGATTCCCTTCGACGTATCTTCCCCCTGTCCAAGAAGGAACAAGGAGCACTAAGGGAGTACGTGGATGAGAATCTCAAGAAGGGATTAATCCGCCCGTCCACATCCCCCGCAGGGGCTGGAATCTTTTTCGTGACCAAAAATGACGAATCCCTACGGCCATGTGTTGATTACAGATAACTGAATAAGATCAAGGTTAAGAACCGCTACCCTCTTCCCTTGATACCCGAGCTAAAAATTGAGGACAGCAACCATCTTCACTAAAATGGACCTCAGAGGAGCATACAGCTTGGTCCGCATCAGAGAGGGGGATGGGTGGAAGACAGCTTTTCGCACCAGGTTTGGCCACAATGAGTATTTGGTGATGCCCTTCGGTCTATGCAACTCGCCAGCCACCTTCCAACACTTCATCAACGATGTGTTACGGGACTTTCTAAATATCTTCATTATCATCTATCTGGACAATATCCTAATCTTCTCTTTATCCCTGAACACCCATCAAGAACACGTCAAAAGTGTCCTGCTCTGACTTCGTCAACACAAACTCTACGCTAAGATAGAGAAATGCGAGTTTGAGTGTCAGAGCATTCAGTTTTTGAGGTTGATGATCTCCCTAGCCGGAATCAAGATGGACCCTAAAAATAATTTCCACTATCATGGATTGGCCGGCACCCACTGACAAGAAGGGGGTGCAGCGATTCAAAGGATTCGCCAACTTCTACAGGAGATTCATCAAGGGGTTTTCAGCTATTATAACCCCCGTCACCCAGCTAACCAAGTCGCACCAATGATTCAACTGGAGCACAGAAGACCAAGACGCGTTCCAGACACTAAAGAAATTGTTCACTTCGCTCCGATCCTGGGCCACCCTAACCCAGCACTACCCTACATCTTGGAGGTAGATGCCTTATGCCGCGTACACACGGTCAGACTTTTCGTCTACAAAAGTCTGACAGCCTGTCCGACAGACTTTCGACGGACTTTTGGCGGACTTTTGGCGGACTTGCGGCAGACTTTCTTACGAACGGATTTGCCTACATACGATCACACAAAAGTCCGATGGATTCGTACGTGATGACGCACACCGGACTAAAATAAGGAAGTTGATAGCCAGTAGCCAATAGCTGCCATAGCGTGGGTTTTTGTCCGTCGGACTAGCACACAGACGAGCGGATTTCTGGGTCCGGCGTAGTTACGACGTAAAGATTTGAAGCATGTTTCAAATCTAAAGTACGTCGGATTTGAGGCTAAAAAAGTACGTTGAAAGTCCGGAGAAGCCCACACACGATCGGATTACCAGCCAGCTTTAGTCCGTCAGCGTCCATTGGACTTTTGTAGCTGAAAAGTCCGACCGTGTGTACGCGGCATTAGAGTCAGCAATAGGAGCAGTGGTGTCACAACGCCAAGGACTAAAGGACCTAATGGACCCTATAGCCTTCTTCTCCCGTCAACTCTCCCTAGCGGAGAGAAATTATGATATAGGTGACTGAGAATTACTTGCCATCAATGCAGCGTTAGAAGAGTGGAGATACCTACTAGAGGGGGCAACACACCCCATACTAATCTACACGGATCACAAGAACCTCGAATACCTCCGATCCACCCAACGGCTGAGGCCACGCCAAGCTTGTTGGGCACTATTCTTCACAACATTTACTTTCCATATCACATACAGACCCAGATCCAAGAACGTCAAACCAGATGCATTGTCAAGGATGTACGATGACCCAAGGGAACCGGCCGTACAAGATACCATTTTACCCGCAGGTAACTTTCTGCTACTACAACCTGATCTACTGTCACAGATTAAACAGGCCTCCGCTAATATCAGCAGTCCCCCCCCGTGGTAACCTTGATAGCCAGAGATGGTCTACAATGGCGGGAGAGCCAGATCTTCATACCAGAAGAGACCCGGATACAGGTGCTAAAGCTTCTTCACGATTACCCACTAGCAGGCCATTTCGGCATCACAAAGACAATCGACTTGGTACATCATACCTTCTGGTCGCCAGACCTAGAGGGGTTCTGCAAGAGCTATGTGAACTCATGACCCACCTGTATCCGAAGCAAGACCGCAAGGAGCCGAGCTTGGGGTTTACTGAAACCACTACCTGTCCCCAATAGACCATGGAAATTGATTGCAATGGACTTCATCATAGAACTCCCACCATCAGAAGAATGCACGGTGATCTTTGTGGTGGTAGACAGTTTATCAAAGATGCCCACTTCCTACCATTGAAGAATACCCACTCTGCCATGGAGATGGCCAAAATCTTTATTAAGGAGATTTCATGGGGTTCCGGTGAATATTGTATCTTGTGAGGTCCTGAAAATTGAGCTATACTTATCCTCTGCATACCACCCCCAAACTAACAGACAGACAGAACAAACAAACCAGACTCTGGAGCAGTACATCCAGTGTTTTACATCGTTTGTACAAGACGATTGGGTGACATTGTTGCCCTAGGCCAAGTTTACTTACAACAATGCTAGCCATTCCGCCACAGGGCAATCCCCATTTTTTGCGAACTATGGTTTCCACAAATATTTTTTACCTGATTTTGTTTCCGAGTCCTCAGTCCCAGCAGTACAGAATATCATGGGGGTCCTCAGCTCCAACAACAAGATCCTACAGGAGGCAGTGACAAAGGCACAGATGGACAACAAGCGGGCATTCAACAAGAAGAGGAGAAGGGAGCTGAATCTTCAAACAGGAGATCGAGCATGGCTATCCACAGCAAACCTCAGGCTGGCTTGCCCATCCAAGAAGCTTGCGCCTAAGTTCATAGGTCCTTTTCCGGTAAAACGAAGATTGAACGAGGTATCGTATGAACTGTCCTTACCAAAGTCACTTAAGAGCCACCCAGTATTCTACGTATCACTATTGAAACCTGAGATACAGGCCCCCTTCCCTGATAGAGGGTTGGGTCCACCCGAACCAGTATTAATCAATGGTGATAAGGAATATGAGGTAGAGGCCATTCTGAACTGCAGGAGAAGAAAGAACCAGCTACAATATCTTATAAAATGGAGGGATTATGGCCCAGAGGACAACTCCTGGGAACTCGAGGGGAATATCAATGCAAAAGAGCTGATACAGGAGTTTCTCCATAGGCACCCACAGAGGGAACACCAAGTGGGCATCCAGAGGTTGTCCGTAAGAGGGGGGCAATGTCAGGGACTCGCTGGCCATAGCAGAGCAGATGCGCAGGGCAAGACACCATTGCTCATGCGTTGGCACAATACCAATGTTGTCCCTTCTGACAGGCAGATCCGTGGGCTCAGGCGGATGCCCCCCATTAGTTTTGGCGCCCTTTTATAGTATATAAGGATGGCAGATGTACTAGGGCCTTTGCTGTCTGATCTGCAGTTCCACCTGTATCCTGTTCCGCTACCCTTCCGTGATCTGATTGTTACCTGGCTTCCTGACTACTCTGACTCTCTCCATTCCTTACTTCGGCTTGCTTGACCATTCCTCTGTCTTACCCCCGGATTCCTCTGTTGCCAAACCTCTGCCTGGACTTGACCATTCTTAAAATATTACCTTTGATGTACCTTGTTCCCTCTGTGTCTGACTCGGCTTGTCTCACTCTGCACCTTGCTGCAGCCTCCACGTACCAGCTTCCATGGTACCTGGCACCAGCAATCTCCCTGCTTTCGCAGCATCCCTGCATCCACAAGTCTGCACCCTCAGTCACCAACCGCAGCTTCACTACTGCTGCTAGCTGCTATGCATCTCCTCCTGCTATCGGAACATCACAGGCACTCCTACTCCACCGTGCTCTCATGGCTGCTGTTTGCAATCTCAGTGGCCCGTGAACCAGAGTTGTACGAGAGGCTTCCTCTGCTCGTCAGGCTCTACCTTAAGGTACGTGACAGTAGGCATGGAAAGTGCAGTTTTATTAGAGAAATGTGCTAATATTTTTGTCTACAGGTTGTAGTTGGACAAGTGTGAGAGTTATGTTTGTTGTGTAGAGGTGTATGAGATCCGTGGATTATGTCATGTCGTGTTAGTTGTATTAATATGCCTAAAGTGCTGTATCAACAAAACAGTTGATAACACAGATTGAATATTGGATGCATGATGACTTGTTTTGTGTTTGTTATGTATGTTTTAAAGTGATGTAACATTGTTACACAAGTACAATTACAAGACTAAAAATGTTTATTTCTGACTTAAAATCGTGAACAATTTGATCTGTATAATTTGGGTAAATATTGACTTAAAATTGTAAAATCGTGTGCAATGTGTAGTCATTTTGCACTGTGGTAAATTTAATATGGAAAAGAAAACGTAAAATATTATATTTGCTTATTCTAAAAGAAAAGTTAATCTAAAAACTGTGAGCTAAAAATCATTAATTTAACCACTTGACCACTGGGCACTTAAACCCCCTTCCTAACCAGACCAATTTTCAGCTTTTGGTGCTCTCACATTTTGAATGACAATTACTCAGTCATGCAACACTGTATCTATATGAAATTTTTGTCCTTTTTTCACACAAATAGAGCTTTCTTTTGGTGGTATTTAATCACTGCTGGGTTCTTTATTTTTTGCGCCGTAAAAGAAAAAAGACCGAAAAATCTGTAAAAAAATACATTTTTCTTCATTTCTGTTATAATATTTTGCAAATTAGTAATTTTTCTTCATATATTTTGGCCAAAATTTATACCGCTACATATCTTTGGTAAAAATAACCCAAATCGGTGGATATTATTTGGTCTTTTTGAAAGTTATAGAGTCCAAAAGCTATGGTGCGAATATCTGAAAATTGATCACACCTGAAGTACTGACGGCCTATCTAATTTCTTGAGACCCTAACATGCCAGAAAAGTACAAATACCCCCCAAATGACCCCTTTTTGGAAAGAAGACATTCCAAGGTATTTAGAAAGATGCATGGTGAGTTTTTTGAAGTTGTCATTTTTTCCCACAATTCTTTGCAAAATCAAGGTTTTTTTTTTACTTTTTTTTTTTTTCCACAAAATTGTCATATTAGCAGGGTATTTCTCACACACCGCATGTGCATACCACAAA
The DNA here is from genome assembly GCF_042186555.1 of Aquarana catesbeiana. Lineage (NCBI taxonomy): Eukaryota > Metazoa > Chordata > Amphibia > Anura > Ranidae > Aquarana > Aquarana catesbeiana. The sequence continues at coordinate 242,745,069 of NC_133328.1, read as the reverse complement.
TTACACCCCAAAACACATTCTGCTATTACTCCCGAGTATGGCAATACCACATGTGTGAGACTTTTACACAGCGTGGCCACATACAGAGGCCCAACATGCAGGGGAGCACCTTCAGGCGTTCTGGAGCACCCAACTCAATTCTGACATTTCTCTCCTACATGTAAAAATCATCATTTATTAGCTAGAAAATTACATAGAACCCCAAAACATTATATATGTTTTTTTAGCAAAGACCCTAGAGAATACAATGGCGGTCGTTGCAACTTTTTATCTCGCACGGTATTTGCGCAGCAATTTTTTTAACGCGTTTTTTTTTTTAAAAAAACTGTTTTGTGCTTTACTAAAACCAAAACAGTAAAGTTAGCCCAATGTTTTTGCATAATGTGAAAGATGAAGTTACGCCGAGTAAATAGATACCCAACATGTCACCTTTCAAAATTGCACGCGCTTGTGGAATGGCGCCAAACTTTGCTACTCAAAAATCCCCATAGGCGATGTTTTAAAATTTTTTACTGGTTACATGTTTTGAGTTACAGAGGAGGTCTAGGGCCAAAATTATTGCTCTCGCTCTACCGATCACAGCGATGCCTTACATGTATGGTTTGAACACCGTTTTCATATGTGGGCTGGACTTACGTATGCGTTCGCTTCTGCATGCGAGCACACAGGGACAGGGGCGCTTTAAAAAACTTTTTTTTTTTTTATTGTTCATTTTACTTTATTTATTTTAGTTTGATGCTTTTTTCCAAAAAAAAAAATTTTGACCACTTTTATTCCTATTACAAGGAATGTAAACATCCTTGTAATAGGAATATGGCATGACAGGTCCTCTTTACAGTGAGATATGGGGTCAATAAGACCCCACATCTCACCTCTAGGCTGGGAAGCCTGAAATTAAAAAAAAAAAAAAAAAAAAACGATCCTGGCTTCGATCGTAGCGGTGAGTCGGTAGAGGCGCGGGAGGGGGGGACATCCCCTCTCGCCTCCCGTAAGAACGATTAAGCAGTGGAACAGCCGCTATGATCATTCTTATGGTGTAGGGAATCGCCGGCTGAAAAAGCTGATATCTGAATGATGCCTGTAGCTGCAGGCATCATTCAGATATCCCCGCACAAAGTCAAGGATGTTGTATGACGGCCGGCGGGCGGGAAGTGGTTAAAACGCATTTTTTTTTTTTTTAACACAAAGTTGTCCATTTATACAATATTTCTACCACATAACATGTACATACCAAAAATGACACCCCGAAATAGATTCTCCTACTCCTCCTGAGTACGGCGATATCACATGTGTGAGACTTCCACAGCCTGGCCACATACAGAGGCCGAGTACAGCCGAGCATGGCTCAGCATGGCAGGGTATGGCGGGGTATTGCGGAGTATGGCGGGGTATTGCAAAGTATGGCGGGGTATTGCGGAGTATAGCGGGGTATTGCGGAGTATGGCGGGGCATGGCGGAGTATTGCGGAGTATGGCAAGGTATTGCGGGTTATTGCGGAGTATGGCGGGGTATGGCGGAGTATGGCGGAGTAATGCGGGGTATGGCGGAGTATGGCGGGGTAATGCGGGGTATGGCGGAGTATGGCGGGGTAATGCGGGGTATGGCGGAGTATGGCGGGGTATGGCAGAGTATGGCGGGGTATGGCGGAGTATGGCGGGGTATAGCGGGGTATGGCGGAGTATGGCGGGGTATGGCGGGGTATGGCGGAGTATGGCGGGGTATGGCAGGGTAATGCGAGGCTTTGCAGAGTATTGTGGGGGTATTCCAGGGTACTGCGAGGCTTTGCATAGTATTGTGGGGGTATTCCAGGGTACTGGGAGGCTTTGCAGAGTATTGTGGGGGTATTCCAGGGTACTGCGAGGCTTTGCAGAGTATTGTGGGGGTATTCCAGGGTAATGTGGGGCTTTGCAGAGTATTGCATAGCATTGCAGAGTAGTGCAGGCATTGCAGATTAGTGCAGGGCAATAGGGTTGGCTGAGCATGGATGGATGGATGGCTGGATGTCTCTGTGCAGCGCTGTGGGCACTACACATCCAGCCCACAGCGCTGCAGCCAGCCATCCATCCCCCACTCCGCTCACAGTGTACCGATCGGTACACAGGAGGGGAGGAGAGGAACCGGCGTCATTAGATGACGCCGGTCTGTTTACATGTGACCGCGCCGTCATTTGACGGCGCGATCACATGGTAAACGGCCGCGATCAGCGGCCATTTACCGGGATCCGTGATGCGGACCCGGCGGTCACGGATGTGCTCGGGTGCGCGCCCCAGGGGGCGCGCGAGAGGGGAATTCCGGGAGGACGTCATATGACGTCCTCCCAGAGTTAAGCAACCGCCCTGCAGCCGTCATTCGGCTATGGGCCGGTTGTTAAGTGGTTAAACACTTTCTGGGATGGCTAATGATGTGGTCATTGGAGCCACACCCAATGCAGTTAATAAAATTGATAAAAACAAATAAAGTGAAATGTTAAAAGATTAGTGACGTAAAAAGGCCTTTTTCCCTGAAGATTAAAGTTTAAAGATAAGGAATGCTGTTTTATAGTTTAAGGAGAAACTACCCCCCCTTTTTTGACATAGGTTAAATTCTGATGACATTTCAAAACTAAACCTAGACACAAGGGCGATCAGAAAACAGAATTCCATGATTTAGCAACAACATGACATGATTTTAACAACATAGGAGGATTTGGCCTTAGTGGGATATTCTATTGGATAAAAGATATTGCTATGGTTATTATAATGCCTTTGCTTTTAGTCTTGTTCGTGTATGCTTGTTTCAAACTTGTTATGTGCCTAATTTCCTGGGTTACTTGAACCCCTGACCTAGCTGCCGCTAATAGAGCTTACCTCAGCTTATATTACAAAAACCAAGATGAGTATGTTACGGGATAAGTCATGTCCACGACTTAAGAGGGGATTGTAATAATATGAATGAACCACCACGACTCCATCTTCTCTTTCCCCTGCCATCTTATGTGAAATCTCTGTGTGTAGGTTTCTTTTTGTGTATGAGTATGTGGGAATGTTTGTACAGCAACAGACCCCCTGTTGTGTTTTATTGTTGTCAAGCACTTTCAAGTAAGTATATCCTGTTTAGCCTTAGGCAATCAGATAAAGATAGGCCACCTGGACAGTAGCAACATATCTGTATGTTTATAGATACACATCAGAGTGACAACATGGTCTAACCCTAAAACCCTATGCATTCAACTAACCACGCCCCCTCCTTTGATCTGTATCCCATATAAGCTGTATCCCTTCTCATTAAAGACAGACATCTTGTGAATTCACTTCCTGTTCCATGTGTTTTCATATGAGTGTCCGAGGATCCAAGTGGTCTTGCTGAAATTAACCAAGTGTGGTCGCCCAGAACCAGAATTGCTTTACATAGTTACATAGTTACATAGTAGGTGAGGTTGAAAAAAGACACGAGTCCATCAAGTCCAACCTATGTGTGTGATTATGTGTCAGTATTACATTACATATCCCTGTATATTGCGGTCATTCAGGTGATTATCTAATAGTTTCTTGAAGCTATCAATGCTCCCCGCTGAGACCACCGCCTGTGAAAGGGAATTCCACATCCTTGCCGCTCTTACAGTAAAGAACCCTCTACGTAGTTTAAGGTTAAACCTCTTTTCTTCTAATTGTAATGAGTGGCCACGAGTCTTATTAAACTCTCTTCTGCGAAAAAGTTTTATCCCTATTGTGGGGTCACCAGTACAGTATTTGTAAATTGAAATCATATCCCCTCTCATGCGTCTCTTCTCCAGAGGGAATAAGTTCACTTTCACTGACGTCAGAGGGAGATCATGGTTCCTCCTGCAGTAGCCGCGTATCGGAGCTGAAAAGCAGCAGCGAGTCACGTGACCGGCCTGAAGACAGCTCTAAATAGCTATTTACACTGCTCATTTTTAGAAAGCATTTACACAGTGTTATATGCCAGCCTCTAATAGAGCAGCTGGCAGTTTTTAAAAAAAATGCTTAACAAACACTTTAAGTGAGGGAATGATGGCCCCCACTCGACTCCATACCATTAATTGACGGAAGCGACGTCAAACGTCACTTCCACCCAATGGTCTTTATGGGGAAGTTTTTTTATTGCATTTGAGTATAATTGTGAGATCTGAGGTCTTTTTGACCCCAGATCTCACATTAAAGAGGCCCTGTCATGCTTTGTTTCTATTATAAGGGATGTTACATTCCTTGTAACAGGAATAAAAATGATCCAAAAAAATTTCTCTAAAGGGACACTGTAAAAATAAAAAGTAAAATAAATAAGAAAAAATGTAAAGCACCCCATCCCACCGTGCTCGTGTGCAGAAGCGAACGCATACGTAAGTCGCTCCCGCATATGTAAACAGCGTTCAAACCATACATGTGAGGTATCGCCACGATCATTAGAGCGAGAGCACCAATTCTAGCAAAAGACCTCCTCTGTAACTCAAAACTGGTAACCTGTAGAAATTTTTAAACTTTGCCTATGGAGATTTTTAAGTGTCAAAGTTTGTCGCCATTCTACGAGCGGGCGCAATTTTGAAGCATGACATGTTGGGTATCAATTTACTTGGCATAATATTATCTTTCACAATATAAAAAAAAATGGGCTAACCTTACTGTTTTCTTATTTTTTAATTTAAAAAAAGTGTATTTTTTCAAAAAAATTGCATTTGTGAGACAGCTGCGCAAATACGATGTAACATAAAGTATTGCAACAACCGCCATTTTATTCTCTAGGATGTCTGAAAAAATATGTATAATGTTTGGGGGTTCTAGGTAATTTTCTAGCAAAAAAAATGATTTTAACTTGTAAACACCAAGTGTAAAAAATAGGCACGGTCCTTAAGTGGTTAAAGGGGTGCCTGCAGTGCATTTGAAGTGCATTTGAAGCGCGTTCCCTGCATTTGCAGTGCAGAAACATGCAGCATGCTCTACTGAACTGCACTGCAATGATGTGAACTATGAATTAAATCTAAAATGTTTATTGATCACCAAGATGACATCAAAGGACACAAACACACAGGTCTTGTAGACGCGTTTCACACAGTACAGTTGTGCTTAATCATTATTATAGTAATGAATAAGCACAACTGTACTGTGTGAAACCTTTCTACAAGACCTATGTGTTTGGTGTCTTTTGATGTCATCTTGGTGATCAATAAACATTTTGGATTTCAATCGATGTGCAGCCATTTCTTCCTTTATCTACTTACCCAGTAGCACTTGGTTGGACATTCCTATCAGGCACTAATTTATCCACCTGATGCGGTGAGTCCCTCATTCTTGTCAATGATGTGAACTATGCCCGCAGGATTACCTTGATTTTGGGCTGCAGTTGATGCAGTTACATTTCAAAATGCATCCTACTGCATTCAACTGCATTGGGTGTGAAAGGGCCCTACAACCATGACCAGTGCATCACAGGTGAAATACGCTGAATTCTGCAGGCTATTTTACCATTCATGTCTATACCTAACAATTTCAGACTAAATCTAACTAATCTTAAAAACACCCACCTCTTCCCCTCCTATCACCTACCATATGTTTACTAACCTGTGTAAAGCCAGCCATACATAGTTAAAATCTCGGCTGGTTCAGCAGGAACCAGCCAAGATTTGAATCGTTAATGGGAAGGTTGAATGTACCAAGTTGATCAATCAACTTGGGTACAACTAGCCTGCATGATTCAGTTGTGATTATCACTAGCAGCTGCTAAACCACCTATCAATAATCCTTGTCTTCTCCTGGCGTGGATGGCTTCCCCTGCCCACCCATTCCGGCAGCAGACAATGGCTCAGCAGGAAAGAATCCCCCATCAGCACTGTCTGTGTTGATGGGGGAATAGTGCGAATGTCTTTCCTGAATTCCGTGGTTGCAGGAAATAAATTTGCACGGTGTATAGCTGGCCTAAACAAGGTATATACTTATCTATTTTCACAGTCCAGTCACCTGATCTCCCTGTGTCAGTCAACAGCAGTTGCAAGGGAGAGGAGAGAGCATTTGACCACAGATGGTAAAGCATGGAATGGTGACATCATTTGTAGGCTCCTATGGCCCATCTGTTGTTAGAGCTCCCTCCTCTCCCCTGCAGCTGCCACTGGCTGAAACAGGGGAGCCGGATCACGTGATCAGATCAGAATGATGTGAAAATGTGTTTGGAGCAGCCTCTAGGTTGTGTTAGTTTTTAGTGTAGGTAAATTTAGTCAGCTCAGGGCTAAGCCTGAGCTGTGAATCTGGGTCAGGGTTCAGTGAGTTAGGGCAGGATGACTCATTCTGACAGCTCCTCTGGTGCCTCCCCTGGTCTAGAAGGTTGTAAAAACTTCTAGAGCTAGTGGGTGGAGGTTATGAGGAGCTGCCTGGAATATTTATGAGGTCCTCAACCAATACCCAGTAAAGGGCTGGCAGGGGGCAAGGCTTACCTCATAAAAAGGCATGAGCCATACCAGCAGAGGCAGTTTGGTGAAAGATGGAGATATAGTGCTGTGGAGGTTGTCATGGCCCTCTGGGGTACCCCCTAGTCTGGAGGGTGACCTTGGGCCAAGGCCCGGGTGCTGGAAGGATCCTGTCACAACACATGAGGGAAGCCCTTCCTGGAGGCACTGGAGCAAATAAAAGGACAGTGTGAGTAGAGCAGCACTATTTACAATGGGGGGGGGGGAGACTGCCACATGTAGTCAGTTCTCCCTGAAGACAGTGGTGTGCCAAGTCTTCACCCCTTCCCTTGGAGATCTCCTGCAGAGTCAACCGGGTGGGCTGGTGAGAGACAGTCTGGAGGAAAGTTAGCCTGGAGGGCTAGTGAAAAGGGCAGCTGCAGCCAGGTGGGTTGGTAGTGCCTGAAGGGGTGGAGCTAGGACCAGTAGCCACAGGAGGGAAAGTGCAAGCTGATCACTGTGTTCTGCTGCACAACAAGGGGCTTTGAGTTCCTGCCTGCAAATGGCCTTTGCTAAATCTGACTGTGAAAAGAAAGGAAGGCAGTGCTGATCAAATATAACTATGAATAACACCCTATAAATATCTCTTTACAGTGAAAAAATGTGATCATAGATAGGACCTAGAAATAAGCCCCAAAATACAATGCATCTGAAAAACAAATCAATAACGTGCAAACGTGCTCAAAATAGATAATAATCTGTACACACAATAAATTTCATAATGTGAATGTAAAAACATCATTGTAGTGCTCCAAAAATATCTGAAAAAAATGATCAAAAACTATATATATATATATATATATATATATATATATATATATATATATATATATATATATATATATATATATACAGTATGTCACAAAAGTGAGTACACTTTTTATAAATATTTTATTATATCTTTTCATATGACAACACTGAAGAAGTGGCACTTTGCTATAATGTAAAGTAGTGAGTGTACAGCTTGTATAACAGTGTAAATTTGCTGTCCCCTCAAAATATCTCAACACACAGCCATAAATGTCTAAACCGCTGGCAACAAAAGTGAGTACACCCCTAAGTCAAAATTTCCAAATTGGGCCCAAAGTGTCAATATTTTGTGTGGCCACCATTATTTTCCAGCACTGCCTTAACCCTCTTGGGCATGTAGTTCACCAGAGCTTCACAAGTTGCCACTGAAGTCCTCTTCCACTCCTCCATGACGACATCAAGGTGATGGTGGATGTTAAAGACCCTGCGTTCCTTCACCTTCCATTTGAGGATGCCCCACAGATGCTCAATAGGGTTTAGGTCTAGAGACATGCTTGGCCAGTCCATCACCTTTACCCTCAGCTTCTATAGCAAGGCAGTGGTCACCTTGGAGGTTTGTTTGGGGTCATTATGGTGTTGGAATATTGCCCTGCAGCCCAGTCTCCAAAGGGAGGGGATCATGCTCTACTTAAGTATGTCACAGTACATGTTGGCATTCATGGTTCCCTCAATGAACTGTAGCTCCCCAGTGCCGGCAGCACTCATGCAGCCCCAGACCATGACACTCCCACCACCATGCTTGACTGTAGGCAAAACACACTTGTCCTTGTACTCCTCACCTGGTTGCCGCCACACACACGTGACACCATCTGAACCAAATAAGTTTATCTTGGTCTCATCAGGACGTGGTTCCAGTAATCCATTTCCTCAGTCTGCTTGTCTTCAGCAAACTGTTTACAGGCTTTCTTGTGCATCATCTTTAGGAGAGGCTTCCTTCAGGGAGGACAGCCATGCAAACCAATTTGATGCAGTGTGCGGTGTATGGTCTGAGCACTGACATGCTGACCCCCCCACCCCTTCAACCTCTGCAGCAATGCTGGCAGCACTCATACATCTATTTCCCAAAGAAAACCTCTGGATATGATGCTGAGCATGTGCACTCAACTTCTTTGGTCGACCATGGCGAGGCCTGTTCTGAGTGGAACCTGTCTTGTTAAACTGATGTATGGTATTGGCCACTGTGCTGCAGCTCAGTTTCTGGGGCTGGGCAATCTTCTTATAGCCTAGGCCATCTGTATGTAGAGCAGCAATTCTTTTTTTCAGATCTTCAGAGAGTTCATTGCCATGAGGTGCCATGTTGAACTTCCAGTGACCAGTATGAAAGAGTGAGAGCAATAACACCCAATTTAACACACCCGCTCCCCATTCACACCTGAAACCTTGTAACTCTAAGGAGTCACATGACACCGGGGAGGGAAAATGGCTAATTGGACCCAATTTGGACATTTTCACTTAGGGGTGTACTCACTTTTGTTGCCAGCGGTTTAGACATTAATGGCTGTGTGTTGAGTTATTTTGAGGGGACAGCAAATTTACACTGTTATACAAGCTGTACACCCACTGCTTTACATTGCAGCAAAGTGTCATTTCTTCAGTGTTGTCACATGAATAGATATAATAAAATATTTACGAAAATGTGAGGGGTGTTTTGTGAGACACTGTATATAAAAGCTGAGACTGAAGTAAAAAGAAAGATAGTGCCTGTAAATTGGTGAAAAACTATGATACCTAATATGGTGTTGCGTTTATGTATGTCCTAGATAGGAATATATACAGTATACATATATGTGCTTTATTTATTTTTTTAGAGTTATTTCTATAGTATATCATTTTTATATTATTTTTTACAATTGTAAAATATATAATTTTTTTACATTAAACTTTATTGTTTTTACACCAAACTTTATTGCTATCACAAGGGCTTACAAGTCAAGTCAAGTTAATACAGCCAGAAAGGTAATTGTTGTCCTCTTTCATTTTTGTCCCTGTTTAAAGGTCAAGCAGAACACAGAGTTGGAGATTTGCTGATTGTCATAACCATCTGGGTTTTGTCAGATATGAACCTGGAAGTGCTCAGAGCTGAGCATTTACAGGTTCTTTGCGTAGAAAGGAGATTGAGGAATTGACTCCTCATGGGTGGGTGTCTGGGACCTCTTTGCTCTTCATCCTGAAGCCAGATTTGGAGGTCTCAGACCTAGGACATATTGGAGGGGTATAGCTTTATTTGCTTAAAGAAGTGAGCTTTATAGTTGCCTGAATCATTTCTTTTAGAGAGCCCAAAGCGAGCTCTACTAAAATTAAGCAAACAGCCATGAGTTTGTTCATATGCCATTACTGCCATCACCATAAAACTTGATCGGTAAGCATTCAGAGTGATTACCAATCAAATATTTGCGTCCCCCACCCCATTGTGCAGCCTACTCCTGAAAAGTGATATTCAGATTGTGGAGCAGCACTGAACCCAGGTCTTTAATTAAGTATAGACAAATAGTGAGGGTAAATCTCCCTAACGGGGGGGGGGGAGATTTAGTTCACAGACAGCAATAAAAACCTAATAGGTAATTCTAATCCATCTTCACTCTATCCAAAATGAAAAAAGTTTTGGATAGAGTGGGGTGCCTTGAGGCTTCTTCAGGTGTGCCTTGGCAAAATGACTAAAAATGTCCCAAAATGTATACAAGCCAGCAGGTGGATCAAGCCTATCTTCTACTTACACAAAGCCACAGGTTTTTATTGTGCACCATTTCAGCCTTCCAGCCACAGGCATCCTAATAACCAGTGATGTCATCAGTGTTGATAAGAAGGGTGTTGATCGCTCTCACCGCATCCTTGTTTGACCCTCCCCTGCCCCTCTCCGTCAACACTGGGGTCACATTAGCTGAGAGATGCAGAGAAACTGAGAGAGAGGAGAAACACTGGCAAACTAATCGGTGTGCAAAAGTGTATTCGCTTTGTAAGAATAAATCACCTCTACGTATGTCTATGCTGCCACATCATGTAAAACTATTAGAATAGTTTTTACATTTTAGAATGGGGTACGTTGAGACTGTCCATAATTTTAAAGGAGACCTTGACTTAAAATAAGGTTGTGAAACACTGCTTTAACTTAATGACACCTTATTCCCAGAGTCTATTATTTCTTTTTATTTTTCTTTGTTTATATCTTTCTTTATCTAGTTATATGTGACTCTGCTGTGCTTCCTGTGTGTGTCTATCTTGTCTGTGTTTTTCCTAGTTTCATGACATTGTTTATTCTTTATGTTTCTTCTCTCTCTTCTGTATATCCCTTAATTTTAGATGTGCTCCTGCTGTGTGGGTATGACTTTCATTGATATATTCTGCTACAGCTCATGTGTTATTCACTACTGTGTCTCTGGTTTCCTGATTCTTAAATTTGTCCCATTTTTTCCCTTTTATTCCTTTACACTGGTGTCTCTTGTTCCCTTGTTCCCTTACTGTGAATGTGTCTCTCAGTCCTTTACTTATCATTTCTAGGTCTTCTTCTGCATCATTTGTTCCCTTGCTGTGTGTATCTTGTCCTCTACAGTTAACTCTTTTTTCACTGATTGTTGGTCTCTCCTGAGTTTCTTGCTCTGTCTGTCTCATTCCTGTACTACTTATGTATCTCATTCCTTTTTTGTGTTTCCCTTCACTGCTGTGTTAATAGCTCTCTACTGTCCCTGATTTTGGTCCCTCTGTTCCTCTTTCCTCCTCATTTGTCCCTCATTTGTCTCTCATTTTGGTCTGATCTATATAATTGTATACAAAATGCACTATTTATTTTTCAAAAAGTGTTTCCCCATTTTTCATCCAATTTCTAAATTGCCACATTTATACATTTCAAAAGCCAGTATAAAGGAATAGTTGTGGTTAAAAAAAGCACCTGTGGGTTTAAATAATCATTTTAGAATTTTCCTTTAAGAGCGTGTGGCAGGGGGGGTGTCATATGTCTACATATTTTTGCTAACAGGTGTCCCTCGTTCCCATCTCAAAAAGTTGGATGGTATGTGTGTATGTATGTCATTACCCTTTGATAATAAATAAATACCAAGCCAAATCTCTCTCACCCCCCCCCCCCAAAAAAAAGTTAACATTCCTCAGTGCCCAAAAATAAATAACATGGCAGCATTAAAAATTACAGATCCATTCTTCTGCCCATATTCCACTACCTCTATAACCACACACCAGTGTCATTATGCCTGAATATCAAAGTACACACAGTTGAGTCTTAGTCCTAGTGTAATGACCCAGTAGCACTAATCCAATATTGGTTTAACAAAAGTTATGTTTGGCTACATCATTCCCTCACTATAAGATGCATTTTCTTACTTCATGATACCTATGTGACAGATCTAAATTAACCTAATTATCACATACTTGTATGGAGGCCAAGAAGACAAGAGGACTTCCCTTATATCTCTGATCTAGACACCCCTGGAATGCAACACGGAGAGCACAGAGTGGTATGGGTGCTAGGAGTCCAGTCCACAGAAGCTTCCTTCTTCTGGAAGGCTTGGCTACGAGGTGCTCATGCAGACCGAGAGGAAGGTAACTGGCTAGGACACAAGAACAAACAGCAGCCTGGAACGTGGAAATACGGGGCAATTTAGGAAACAGCGATCACAGGTCAATTGGCTTCAGTATAAATCACACAATTAGAAAACATAAGAGGAATACAAAGACACTGAATTTCAAAAGAGCCAACTTCCCTGAACTATGAACCTTGCTAGAAGGCATAAATTGGGACAAAATCTTAGGAACAAAGAACACAGAGGAGAGATGGGTTCGCTTTAAGAGCATATTAAATAAGGGCATTAGCCAGTGCATCCTATTGGGTAATAAATTTAAAAGAGCGAACAAAAGTCCTGGATGGCTTAACTCCAATGTAAAAATGCAAATAAAAGCAAAGGAGAAGGCCTTCAAAAAATACAAGGCTTAGGGAATATTATTATTATTCAGACTTTATAAAAATTGCAACAAGAAATGTAAGGGTACAATTAGGGTGGCTAAGATAGGACAGGAAAGACACATAGCGGAGGAGAGTAAAAAAAATCCCAAGAAATTCTTTAAGTATGTAAACAGAAAAAAATGGAGGACAGACCATATTGGCCCCATAAAGAATGAGGAAGGACATCTCGTTACAAAGGATGAGGAGATGGAGAAGGTATTGCATTTATTCTTCTCCTCAGTCTTCACGAGGGAATGGGGGGCTTTAGTAACCAAAACTGCAGTGCTTATCCTCATGACACGTCACAGGAAGCACCCTCATGGCTAACAGAGGACAGAATTAGAATTAGACTTGGGGAAACTTAACATTAATAAATCACCGGGACTGGATGGCTTGCTCCCGAGGGTACTTAGGGAACTCAGTCAAGTAATTGCCAGACCATTGTTCCTCATTTTTACTGACAGTCTACTAACTGGAATGGTACCAGCGGATTGGAGAAAAACCAATGTAGCACCAATATTTAAAAAGAGCCCAAAATACATCCCTGGGAATTACAGACCAGTTAGCCTAACATCAATAGTATGCAAGCTCTTGGAGGGGATGATAAGGGACTATATACAAGATTTTAGTAATGAAAAGGGTATCATTAGTAGTAATCAGCATGGATTCATGAAGTATCGTTCTTGCCAAACCAATCTATTAACCTTCTATGAGCAAGTGAGTTGCCATCTAGATAAAGGAAGGCCCATAGATGTGGTGTATCTGGATTTTGCAAAAGCATTTGATACAGTTCACCATAAACGTTTTACTGTACAAAATAAGATCCATTGGCATGGACCACAGGGTGAGTACATGGATTGAAACCTGGTTACAAGGGCGTGTTCAGAGTGTGGTGATAAATGGGGTGGGTAGTAGGGTCCCACAGGGTTCTGTGCTGGGACCAATCCTATTTAATTTATTCATAAACGACCTGGAGGATGAGGTAAACATTTCAATCTCTGTATTTGCGAATGATACTAAGCTAAGCAGGGCAATAACTTCTCTGCAGGATGTGGAAACCTTGCAAGAAGATCTGAACAAATTAATGGGGTGGGCAACTACATGGCAAATTAGGTGTAATGTAGAAAAATATAAAATAATGCATTTGCAATAATGCAAAATATGAATGCAATCTACACACTAGGGGAAGAACCTCTGGGGGTATCTAGGATGGAAAAGGAACTGGGGGTCCTAGTAGATACTAGGCTCAGCAATAGCATGCAATGCCAAGCTGCTGCTAACAAAGCAAACAGAATATTGGCATGCATATCAAAAAGGGATTAACTCCAGGGATAAAGCGATAATTCTCCCACTCTACAAGACTCTGGTCTGGCCACACCTAGAATATGCTGTCCAATTCTGGGCACCAGTCCTCAGGAAGGATGTACTGGAAATGGAGCGAGTACAAAGAAGGGCAACAAAGCTAATAAAGGGTCTGGAGGATATTAGTTATGAATAAAGGTTGCAAGCACTGAACTTATTCTCTCTGGAGAAGAGACACTTGAGAGGGTATATGATTTCAATTTTCAAATACCGTACTGATGACTAGGGATGAGCTTCATGTTCGAGTTGAACCCATGTTCGACTTGAACATCGGCTGTTCGATCGTTCGCCGAATTGCGAACAATATGGGCCGTTCGCGCCAAATTCGTGTGGCGCGTCACAGCCCATAATTCACTGCGGCATCGCAGTGCATTGCTGGCTGATGATTGGCCAAGCATGCACTATGACCCGCATGCTTGGCCAATCACAGCGCCGTCTGTAGAGAGAGCTGTAATTGGCCAAAGCCAGGGTTGCTTTGGCCAATTATGGCTCAGGGGGTTTAGAACACGCCCCACACTGTATAAGGCCGCCTGCACGGCGGCCCTATGTAGTGTGTTCCGGCTTGACAGAGAGCTAGACAGAGAGAGAAAGAGACAGTGTCATTTGATTTCAGTTAGATAGATTAGGCAGGACAGTCAGTCAGTTAGCTGCACTTACAGTGTATTGTGTATATATATGCATCCCAGGTGTTGTATATATATATATATATATATATATATATATATATATATATATATATATATACACTGTATTCAGTTTAGCTAGATCCGTTCCTGTTATCTTCCTACTGACAGGCAGGCTTGTGTTGTTACAGTATTTACAGCTAACTGAAGAAAATTGCTGATGTTCTTTTGATCCTATTAGTACCACAGTCAGGTAGCTAGATTAAGTTAGTTTAGTGTGACCTCTGCACAGTGTTCAGCTAAAGCTACAAGTTAGTGTAGTTCGTCCTCCTCACAGTGTTCAGCTAAAGCTACAAGTTAGTTTAGTGTGACCTCTGCACAGTGTTCAGCTAAAGCTACAAGTTAGTGTAGTGCGTCCTCTGAACAGTGTTCAGCTAAAGCTGCAAGTTAGTGTAGTGCATCCTCTGAACAGTGTTCAGCTAAAGCTACAAGTTAGTGTAGTGCGTCCTCTGAACAGTGTTCAGCTAAAGCTACAAGTTAGTGTAGTGTGACCTCTGCACAGTGTTCAGCTAAAGCTACAATTTATTGTAGTGCGTCCTCCTCACAGTGTTCAGCTAAAGCTACAAGTTAGTGTAGTGCGTCCTCTGAACAGTGTTCAGCTACAGCTACAAGTTAGTTTAGTGTGACCTCTGCACAGTGTTCAGCTAAAGCTACAAGTTAGTGTAGTGCGTCCTCCTCACAGTGTTCAGCTAAAGCTACAAGTTAGTTTAGTGTGACCTCTGCACAGTGTTCAGCTAAAGCTACAAGTTTAGTGTAGTGCGTCCTCCTCACAGTGTTCAGCTAAAAATACAAGTTAGTGTAGTGCGTCCTCTGAACAGTGTTCAGCTAAAGCTACAAGTTAGTGTAGTGCACAGTGTTTAGCTAAAGCTACAAGTTAGTGTAGTGCGTCCACCTCACAGTGTTCAGCTAAAGCTACAAGTTAGTTTAGTGTGACCTCCTCACAGTGTTCAGCCAAAACTACAAGTTAGTGTAGTGCGTCCTCTGAACAGTGTTCAGCTAAAGCTACAAGTTAGTGTAGTGCGACCTCTGCACAGTGTTCAGCTAAAGCTACAAGTTAGTGTAGTGTGTCCTCTGAACAGTGTTCAGCTAAAGCTGCAAGTTAGTGTAGTGCGTCCTCCTCACAGTGTTCAGCTAAAGCTACAAGTTAGTGTAGTGCGTCCACTGAACAGTGTTCAGCTAAAGCTACAAGTTAGTTTAGTGTGACCTCTGCACAGTGTTCAGCTAAAGCTACAAGTTAGTGTAGTGCGTCCTCCTCACAGTATTCAGCTAAAGTTACAAGTTAGTGTAGTGTGTCCTCTGAACAGTGTTCAGCTAAAGCTACAAGTTAGTTTAGTGTGACCTCTGCACAGTGTTCAGCTAAAGCTGCAAGTTAGTGTAGTGCGTCCTCCTCACAGTGTTCAGCTAAAGCTACAA
The DNA here is from genome assembly GCF_042186555.1 of Aquarana catesbeiana. Lineage (NCBI taxonomy): Eukaryota > Metazoa > Chordata > Amphibia > Anura > Ranidae > Aquarana > Aquarana catesbeiana. Next base: position 242,729,423 of record NC_133328.1, on the reverse strand, counting down.
GTTAGTGCAGTGCGTCCTCTGAGCAGTGTTCAGCTAAAGCTACAAGTTAGTGTAGTGCGACCTCTGCACAGTGTTCAGCTAAAGCTACCTGTAGAAGGTTGGTGGTGTTTTCCTGATCCTATCACTACCGCAGGCAGCTAAATTATTTACACGTTAGTGTAGTGCGACCTCTGCACAGTGTTCAGCTAAAGCTACCTGTAGAAGGTTGGTGGAGTTTTCCTGATCCTATCACTACCGCAGGCAGCTAAATTATTTACACGTTAGTGTAGTGCGACCTCTACACAGTGTTCAGCTAAAGCTACCTGTAGAAGGTTGGTGGTGTTTTCCTGATCCTATCACTACCGCAGGCAGCTAAATTATTTACACGTTAGTGTAGTGCGACCTCTGCACAGTGTTCAGCTAAAGCTACAAGTTAGTGCAGTGCGTCCTCTGAGCAATGTTCAGCTAGAGCTACAAGTTAGTGTAGTGCGACCTCTGCACAGTGTTCAGCTAAAGCTACCTGTAGAAGGTTGGTGGTGTTTTCCTGATCCTATCACTACCGCAGGCAGCTAAATTATTTACACGTTAGTGTAGTGCGACCTCTGCCCAGTGTTCAGCTAAAGCTACCTGCAGAAGGTTGGTGGAGTTTCCCTGATCCTATCACTACCGCAGGCAGCTAAATTATTTACACGTTAGTGTAGTGCGACCTCTGCACAGTGTTCAGCTAAAGCTACCTGTAGAAGGTTGGTGGTGTTTTCCTGATCCTAGCACTACCGCAGGCAGCTAAATTATTTACACGTTAGTGTAGTGCGACCTCTGCACAGTGTTCAGCTAAACCTACCTGTAGAAGGTTGGTGGTGTTTTCCTGATCCTATCACTACCGCAGGCAGCTAAATTATTTACACGTTAGTGTAGTGCGACCTCTGCACAGTGTTCAGCTAAACCTACCTGTAGAAAGTTGGTGGTGTTTTCCCGATCCAATCACTACCGCAGGCAGCTAAATTATTTACACGTTAGTGTAGTGCGACCTCTGCACAGTGTTCAGCTAAAGCTACCTGTAGAAGGTTGGTGCTGTTCTCATACTACAGGCAGGCAGTTGATTTTGCTAGCTGCAGTATCAGTATATATATTGTGACAGCAGGCAGGTAAAATCATCTGGTTGTATCCAGGATGGAAAATATGTATGCCCTAGATTCAGGCTTTATGCTGACTTATACCACTAGGGGGGAGTGCTGGGGGTCCTGCAGGGGAAGCGTTAATGAGCCCAGCTGAAGTAAGTGGGCTCATTAAGACCTATAGAAAACACCCCAGCATGCTTAGGGAGATGCTCCATCCTGGAACCAGTTCTGTGTGTGTAGACTTGGGAGTGTGTAGTTGTTAGATACGGAATCTACGTGTGTAGTAAGCGGTCAAACTGACCAGGATTTCTTTTCATGTTTCTTTTTGTTTTGCTGTTATATTTTTCACTGCATATAGCATAAATAAACCACACCTTTGTTTTTGTTTCACCTACAATGCTGTCTGCTGTGCCTGATTTTGTGTGGTGAACCCATCCAGGGGGTCACACACACCCGCTGCCGAGCTAACCCCCTCAAAATATATATATATAATCTGTGACATGCCCACCAGGTGGAACTCAACTTTGGCCATGCTGCACACGCAGCAGAGGGCCATCAATGAGTACCTGTGTGACTATGGCACCAGGACAGGGTCAGGGGAGCTTGTTTTTTTTTCCCCACGCCAGTGGGCCATGATCAGGGATGCATGCACTGTCCTGTCACCATTTGAGGAGGCCACGAGGATGGTGAGCAGTGACAGTGCATGCATCAGTGACGCTGTTCCCCTTGTCCACCTGTTGGAGCACACACTGCGTGGAATAATGGACAGGGCACTTGAGGCTGAACAGAGGCAGGAAGAGGAGGACTTGCTTAGCTCTCAAGGCCCCCTTTATCCAGACAGTGTTTCTGCGTGCCCGCCGATCACACAGGAAGAAGACGAGGAGGAGGATTGTGTCAGTATGGAGGTGGAGCCTGGCACTCAGCATCAGCAGCAGTCTTTAAGGGATCAGTCCCAAGAAACACATGGACTTGTACGTGGCTGGGAGGAAGTGGCTGTGGACCATGTTGTCCTTAGTGACCCAGGGGACTCCGGACCGAATGCCTCAGCAAACCTACGCTGCATGGCCTCCCTGATCCTGCAAAGCCTGCGTAAGGATCCTCATATTTGTGGTATCAAGGAGAAGGACCAATACTGGCTGGCAACCCTCCTTGATCCACGTTACAAGGGTAAGGTTGCGGACCTTATCTTGCCGTCGCAGAGGAAGCAGAGGATGAAACATCTTCGGGAGGCCTTGCAGAAAGGTCTGTGCAACGCGTTCCCAGAGACTGGAAGGTTACAAACGCCTGTTTCTGGACAACGTGTTGCTGAGGCTTCGGTCAGTCAAAGAAGGAGCGGTGGAGAAGGTGGCCGTCTGACCGATGCGCTCAGACAATTTTTTGGTCCGCAGCCCCAAGGTATGATCGGTTCCAGCAACCATCGCCAGCGTCTGTTTTACATGGTGCAGGAATACCTAGGGCCAAGATCTGACTTGGACACCTTTCCCACCAAAAATCCTCTGGGTTACTGGGTCTTGAGGATGGATCACTGAAACACCAGTGATAAAATTGCGCTTGCTCTAAAGTATGAGCCGCTAACACAGCAAAAAGAATAATTGCTAAATAAACCAATAAAACAAAAGTGTAGCGCTAAATAAAAATGAAAATGCACCCTCAATATACAAATTGTGAAGTTAAAATGAATGAATATCCGGTGCTTTAAATAAAGAATAAATGTCCATCAAAAACAGATTAAATGTCCATCAGTGGAATAATAATTAAAGTCCATAGAAAATGAGGACCTTAATGGTCACCACCTATGAAGAGTATGCAAAATCCTGTCACCACCGTGTACCTCTATATAGACTATATAAAAGATAATACACAGCTGGTTACTAATTAGTCCACCATATTTATATATTAGATCTTGTTGGTTGGTAAGTAAAAAGGCCAATTTGATACACCACACCACAGTGTCTTCATGAAAACGTGCAATTCCCACAGCCAGTGAAGGTGGAAGCATACCGGAGGGTTTGAACCCAAAGCAGCATATGCTGTAAGGGTCAAACCAGCTTGTATTGCACACCGGCAATGGGGGGAAGACCTTGGCAACCTGGAGATGAAGGGATCCCAGGGGACTTCATGGAAGTGTCTTCTCCAAATATAACGCAAAATATCCCAGCATATGGCTCATAAGAGATAGAAAAAGAGCCACATAGTGTGATTCCGTAAACAAAGTACTTTTATTATAAAAAAGAAATACACTTACATTTAAGAAGATAAAAAAAGCGCTTGTACATAAAATGAAGGCGGCAGTGGAGTCCTCCCGATGTGTTTCATCCAACAAGACTTCGTCTAGGGGTATCCATCCACTGCAGCCTGACTCCCTAATATAGGTACTGTAATCCTTATGATGTGACTCCAGCCCATTCAATTCCGTAAATCAGCACTTCCGGGTTGCCCAAGATGGCGGACCCGCGTGCGTTCCAAGCTTCAATTTCGCGGGTATACTTTGCGTTCCACCTCACTATAATATAGCTCCATAATCCCAATGTAACACAATCATACTTGAACCCATACCAGTGTAGCGGAAAAAAGATAGTATTATGTCCGGTGCCAATGTTGCAATGTAATTAAAACGAGAACTATTTCCTTATATGTGCGGAGACAATTCCCAGCACATCTCACGATATGACGTCGTGACGTCATGACGCGGGAACGGAAATGCGCTTAAGCAAGCTTCGTTCTGAAGCCGCTTGCGCTTCAACTATACTTGATTAGTAGGAAGCTTGCGTTCCACCGTACGTTGCATCCACGGACCGTACGGCGTCGCAAGCATCAAATATAACAGCATGATTTCTCATAAGAAAACTTTTATTAATCAATCTTAATAATGAAAATACAGAATTGAGCACTAAAACCACTCGATTCTATATCAGCAGGAAAAACATTCACCCATATAGGTGCCCATATACATGAGTGCATGTTGCCTTATGCATTTCGTGTTTTCGTTTCAATAAATTAAATGCAAGTGACAATGCTCTTAACAAAAACCATAATTATAATAATAACTCAATGGAAATAACCAAATTAAATGTGAAGGGTCATGTATGTGTATAGCATATAAGATGTCTTATGCATAGGGAATTCAATGGACTGGATTCACATAAATGCATACAATTCGAATCGATTGTTACAACTCAAAGATAGAAATTGTGTATAAAATTAATTGATCTATAAAGGCATTAACATCTACCTCTACATTCAACCCTAAGGGGGCAAATGTCTGTAGCTCATGTGCCCAGAACATTTCCAGACGGGATACCCCTCTGGTTTTGGCACCCCCTCTCCATGGTGGTGTATATTTGTCAATAATGACAAACTGTGATCCTTCTGGATTTTCATCATGGAATTCTTTATAATGCCTCGGGACTGTATGTTTTGGATCTCTACTTTTAATCAGGGCAATATGCTCCCCCACTCTTATAGAGAATGTCCTAGTGGTACGGCCTATATATTGTTTGTGACAGGGACAGGTAATAAGATACACTATATATTTGGTGCTACATGTACAGAATGGTTTTATCGTATATCTCCTGCCTGTCACCGTGGAAGTGAATTCCGTCACTTTACGAGTCCTCACGGTATTGTGTTGGCAAACAACACACTTCCTACATGGAAAAAAGCCAGTCCAGTCATGAAAAAAAGAAGGACGGGTGGGGGCATTGATGGTGTTAGGAGCTATCCGACCTTGTATTGATGGTACACCTTTAAAGATGACATTGGCTTCTTCTGGAATAAGTGGACCTAGAATATTATCTTGCTTGAGGACACCCCAATGCTTCCTCATGATATTTTTAATTTGCCTGTGTTGTGTTGAAAAGGATGTCAACATGGCCCACCTGAGCTTCCCATCCGGCTCTCTCTTGGGTTTAATTTCCAGTAGAGATTTCCTATCCGTGTCAGTAGCCCTTTGGATTTCAAAATCCAAACTGCTTCTATCATATCCTTTATCCAAAAATTTATATTTCAGAATTTCCGCTTGTTCAAGAAATACTTCTGTGTCAGTGCAGTTCCGGCGAAGTCTTAGAAACTGACTTCGCGGGACTGCATTCAACCATGATCCATGGTGACAACTGTCTACAGGAATAAAACCATTACGGTCTGTGGGTTTGAAGTATGTACTAAATCTGAATTGTTTATTTACTATCTCTATCTGCAGGTCCAAAAAATGAATTTTGGTTTCACTGGCCTCATATGATAGAGAGATCCCTCTATCATTGGAATTTAAACACTCAAAGAATTCTTCAAGAGTCTCCATAGTGCCACACCATAGGAGGAGGATGTCGTCTATATACCTGGTCCATAACACCAAGGAACTGGTTTCATGGGTATAGACGACATCCTCCTCCCATTTGGCCATAAATAAGTTCGCAAGGCTAGGTGCGAATTTCGCCCCCATGGCAACTCCACATTGTTGGAGATAAAAATTATGATTAAACCAAAAGTAATTATGTTTGGCTGCAAACTCAAGCAACTCCACGAGATAGTCACATTGGAATGACGCCAAAGAGTGTTCACGGGCCAAAAAATGTTTAACCGCCTCAATGCCCCTATTGTGTGGTATGCACATGTACAATGATGCCACGTCAGCCGTGGCCATAATGTAGCCGTCTTGTATGCTTCACATTTAATTTGGTTATTTCCATTGAGTTATTATTATAATTATGGTTTTTGTTAAGAGCATTGTCACTTGCATTTAATTTATTGAAACGAAAACACGAAATGCATAAGGCAACATGCACTCATGTATATGGGCACCTATATGGGTGAATGTTTTTCCTGCTGATATAGAATCGAGTGGTTTTAGTGCTCAATTCTGTATTTTCATTATTAAGATTGATTAATAAAAGTTTTCTTATGAGAAATCATGCTGTTATATTTGATGCTTGCGACGCCGTACGGTCCGTGGATGCAACATACGGTGGAACGCAAGCTTCCTACTAATCAAGTATAGTTGAAGCGCAAGCGGCTTCAGAACGAGGCTTGCTTAAGCGCATTTCCATTCCCGCGTCATGACGTCACGACGTCATATCGCGAGATGTGCTGGGAATTGTCTCCGCACATATAAGGAAATAGTTCTCGTTTTAATTACATTGCAACATTGGCACCGGACATAATACTATCTTTTTTCCGCTACACTGGTATGGGTTCAAGTACGATTGTGTTACATTGGGATTATGGAACTATATTATAGTGAGGTGGAACGCAAAGTATACCCACGAAATTGAGGCTTGGAACGCACGCGGGTCCGCCATCTTGGGCAACCCGGAAGTGCTGATTTACGGAATTGAATGGGCTGCAGTCACATCATAAGGATTACAGTACCTATATTAGGGAGTCAGGCTGCAGTGGATGGATACCCCTAGACGAAGTCTTGTTAGACGAAACGCGTCGGGAGGACTCCACTGCCGCCTTCATTTTATGTACAAGCGCTTTTTTTATCTTCTTAAATGTAAGTGTATTTCTTTTTTATAATAAAAGTACTTTGTTTACGGAATCACACTATGTGGCCCTTTTTCTATCTCTTATGAGCCATATGCTGGGATATTTTGCGTTATATTTGGAGAAGACACTTCCATGAAGTCCCCTGGGATCCCTTCATCTCCAGGTTGCCAAGGTCTTCCCTCCATTGCCGGTGTGCAATACAAGCTGGTTTGACCCTTACAGCATATGCTGCTTTGGGTTCAAACACTCCGGTAAGCTTCCACCTTCACTGGCTGTGGGAATTACATGTTTTCATGAAGACACTGTGGTGTGGTGTATCGAATTGGCCTTTTTACTTACCAACCAACAAGATCTAATATATACATATGGTGGACTAATTAGTAACCAGCTGTGTATTATCTTTTATATAGTCTATATAGAGTTACACGGTGGTGACGGGATTTTGCATACTCTTCATAGGTGGTGACCATTAAGGTCCTCATTTTCTATGGACTTTAATTATTATTCCACTGATGGACATTTATTCTTTATTTAAAGCACCGGATATTCATTCATTTTAACTTCACAGGATGGATCACTGGCCAGAGCTTGCACAGTATGCAATTGAGCTACTGGCCTGTCCTGCATCCAGCATTCTTTCGGAACGCACATTCAGTGCTGCTGGAGGCTTTGTAACCGATCACAGGGTGCGTCTGTCCACCGACTCGGTCGATCGACTGACCTTCATAAAAATGAATCAGTCTTGGATCACCACCAGCTACCAAGCACCTGATGCTGATGTAACCGAATAATTTTTTATGACATGTCAGATCCTTCAAAGACTGCCTATGCTGATGCTAAGTGACTATCCTGTTATGCTGAGTAATTATCCTCTTCCTCCTCAATGATCATGCTGATAGCTTGTAAGAACATTTTTGGTTCTGGGCGCCGCCACCAGTGCCTAAGGCCCAATTTTTAAGGCATGTAATTACAATTTTTTATGCAATTCTTTGCAGCAGGGCTAGTTCCTGTGCTCCAACTAGAGTATCTGCGAGGGGTTGCAGTGTTGTGGCACCAGCACCAGTGCCTAAGGCCCAATTTTTCAGCCCCTGTTCAACAGGGACATGTAATTAGAATTCTTGATCTAATATCTCACAGCAGGGCCCGTTTCTGCGCCCACCAAGATTAACTGTGAGGACTTACAGTGTTGTGGCACCAGCACCACCACCACCACCAAAGGCCCAATTTTTCAGCCCCTGTTCAACAGGGGCATGTGATTACAATTCTTGATTGAATATTTCACAGCAGGGCCCGTTCCAGTGCCCACCAAGAGTAACTGTGAGGACTTACAGTGTTGTGGCACCACCACCACCATCACCAAAGGCCCAATTTTTCTGGCCCTGTTCAACAGGGACATGTAATTATAATTCTTGATCTAATATTTCACAGCAGGGCCCTGTGAGGGCTTACAGTGTTGAGGCCACAACAACACCTAAGGCCCAAATTTCTGCTGAGTATATAGGGCAGGCCCCTACTTTCAATCATCCAACTTACAAACGATTCCTACTTGCAAACGGAAGGAGACAACAGGAAGTGAGATGAAATCTACCCCTAGGAAGGGAAATTCTCTCCTGTAAGAGTTAATATGGGAAAAACTTTTCTCCTTTCCACTGATGCTTTATCACCAATCCTTGTTTCACTAAAAACCCCAAATTTTCAAAAAACGTTTGTCATTGGGACAAAAAGTGAGGTGAAATCTTCTGAAGAGGAGCACAGATAGCAAAAAACAATGTCACAGGGGTGATAACCCTTCCCTAGGTTTTCCAAAAAGCTTAAAAACAGATTTTTTTGGCTGGAGCTACACTTTAAAAAAGTAGCAGTTCAAAATTACAAACAGATTCTACTTAACAACAAACCTACAGTCCCTGTCTTGTTTGCACAGCCTGTATACTGCTGTTCAGAGTATATAGGGCCTGGGGGCCCCACGCCTTTCCTTTTTTTAATTTGGGTGCGGGGTTCCCCTTAATATCCATACAGGACCCAAAGGGCCTGGTAATGGACTGGAGGGTACCCATGCCGTTTGTCTCACTGATTTTCATCCATATTGCCAGGACCCGACATTACATTAAAGCCGAAGCAGTTTTAAATGACTTTTTTTCCTTTAAAAATGTAATTTTGTGCAGGGACTGTTCTAAGCACGGGAAATATGCGCCACTTTACAGGCATACTATAGACACCCCCCAGGTACGATATTTAAAGGAATATTTCACTTTTTTTTTTTAACTTTAAGCATCATTAAAATCACTGCTTCCGAAAAAACGGCCGTTTTTAAAAGTTTTTTTTGCATTGATACATGTCCCCTGGGGCAGGACCCGGATCCCCAAACCCTTTTTAGGACAATACCATGAGCACTTTTGATTTCGAACGTTCGAGTCCCATAGACGTCAATGGGGTTCTAACGTTCATGCAAATTTTCGGTCCGTTCGCAGGTTCTGGTGCGAACCGAACCGGGGGGGTGTTCAGCTCATCCCTACTGATGACCCCACAATAGGGATAAAAACTTTTTTTACAGAAGGGAGTTTAACAAGACACGTGGCCACTCATTAAAATTAGAAGAAAAGAGGTTTAACCATAAACTACGTAGAGGGTTCTTTACTGTAAGAAAGCCAGGATGTGGAATTCCCTTCCACAGGCAGTGGTCTCAGTGGGGGGCATCGATAGTCTCAAAAAACTATTATTTATTTATTATTATTTATTTATTTCAGGTACTTATATAGCGCCGTCAATTTATGCAGCGCTTTACATATACATTGTACATTCACATCAGTCCCTACCCTCAAGGAGCTTACAATCTAAGGTCCCTAACTCACATTCATACATACTAGGGACAATTTAGACAGGATCCAATTAACCTACCAGCATGTCTTTGGAGTGTGGGAGGAAACCGGAGTACCCGGAGGATACCCACGCAGGCACAGGGAGACCATGCAAACTCCAAGCAGGTAGTGTCGTGGTTGGGATTCGAACCAGCGACCCTTCTTACTGCTAGGCGAAAGTGCTATCCACTACACCACTATGCCGCCCAACAACAAACTATTATCTAACTATTAGATAACTACCTGAACGACCACAACATACAGGGATATACAAGGTAATACTGACTTATAATCACACACATAGGTTGGACTTGATGGACCTGTGTCTTTTTTCAACCTCACCTACTATGTAACTATGTATATTTAACGTTGGCCTGGATAGGCGGTGGACAGTAGTTAAGTAAAAGGACAGCAGGCAAGAATCAAGATCAGGGGACAAACTGAGATCACACCAACAGGTCAGCAGGAGTGAACCATAGTCAGGTTCTAGCCATTGTCAAACTTGAAATCAGCATGTAAGCAGGTGCCTACCTAAAGATGCTGTTTAATCTTGTGCTGCATGGGTTAGGGTTTGTGCTGTGAAGTGTCTTCCCCTGTATGACTCACTTCCTTATGAAGTGATATAAACAGGGGAGGGCAAGACCTCAAGGTGAGTCCAGCATGGGAGTGATGCAGTGAGGACCAACTTTTACTATGTGATCCATCAGAGAGGTGGAGTTACCGACTTAATGAGACCCTGTCATTTTTTCCAAAAGATGGACTTTGGACTTACTGGTGGAGAATGACTTTAGACATTATAACATATGGACAGCACCACAGGGTAAAGCATAGCCAGAGTTCAGTGTAATGCAACGTATGCAAGAGGACAGTCAAGTAATCGTGATTTTAGGTCTACTGTACTACCTCAACATGTATTTGACCATGTTATTAAGTAAAAGCAGTTAATGTTAAAGAAGAATACCCTAGTCTGAGTTACTTGGGAGAGTTGAATCAAGTGTGTGACTAACAAGTGAATCCATAGCGTATCAAAAGAACTGGGGAATGCTAGAGTACCTGTCTAAATTAACCCTCCAGGTTAGACAGTGTGTGTGTAATACAGGTTAATCCTTGCGGTAATGAAACAGAGTTTGAAATATAGTTAACCCTCTGGGTCCTGAAGCATATTGTGTCAAGAAGAGGGAGCAGACAGTTTGGATTTGAAGCTGTGAATTCCAGTGACAGAGATTCTATAAGTAGAGGTGGCTGGCTATGTGATTGGGTCCATATCATAAGGCCCCCTGTGGTATGGAATTATTCTGGGAACCTTGAAGTACAGGGCCCTGTGACTAAGTGCAGTGGCCCTACTCCTTGCCTGAGTGCTGGGCAACAGTAAGTGTACTGTAAGTGTTGTGAAGAACTGGTGAGGGTGAATTAGTGTTTAGCACTGTTCTTCCTGAAATTACTCTGTAGTCAGTCCTGGGAAAGGAGTCACTGGTGGGATAGAAGAAGCATACCTATGTGTAGGTACTATGTGTAGGAGCTCTGAAGTATGGTATGGCCTCCAGCCACAGAGTGTTGTTAAACCACAAAAAATAAGTGTCATGCCCTGTACACACGACCAGTTTTCCCGTCGGAAAGTGGAGTTCCGACGGAATTCTGCTCAAGCTGTCTTGCATACACACGGTCCCACCAAATTCCGACCGTCCAGAACGTGGTGACGTACAACACATACGACGGGACTAGAAACGGAAGTTCAAAAAAATACGGAAGTTCAATAGCCAGTGCGCCACTCTTTGGGCTCCTTCTGTTAATCTCGTGTTTATCTCGTGTTAGTAGAAGTTTGGTGAGAGACGATTCACACTTTTCAGCTTTCGTGCTTTTCAGTTTGTTACTGCTCTTCAGTTTGTGCTTGTGGGGTTTGTATCTGTTCTTCAGTATGTGTAGTCAGTTCATATCTGTTTTTCAGTGCGTTCTTGTCCGCTCGATTCTGATTTTCAGCTCGCTGTTCACAGGCCTTGCTGTTCTTCAGTTCGTTCTGTTCGTTCTGAGCAGCCGACCGTTTTGAATCCATGTTGCGGGAACGTACTCGTCGTAGACTTCGTGCTGTGTGGGGGCTTGGTGTTGGGGTTCATACTTGGACCCAAGCCTAGTCCATGAACAGGGTGGGGAGGAGTTCATGGATCAAGAATTGGTTACTCCAGCATGACCAATTATCTCATATGCCTTTGCTGCGTGAGATCCAGGAGAATAATCCTGATGATTTCAGGAACTTTCCCGGGATGACGGACCCCGTTTTTCACCATCTGTTGGCTTTGCTGTCCCCTTATTGTGACGCAATATCTGATAAGTGGACCTTATACTTTTGTCTTTAAATACTCCTTAAAATAAATGTTATACTGATGTTGGCCAACAATGTTTTTGTCCAATCTGATTGCAATGTTATGTGCAAAAGTACTAATATTTTTTTGTCTGGTTTGACTTCACAGTTTCCTTCAATGCCACAGGAATGGCAGACTGTGGCCTCCCATTTTGCCAACCGTTGGGACTCTCCCAATTGTGGAGGGGCTATAGATGGGAAGCATGTCCACATCGTGCCACCGCCCCATTCGGGGTCTTACTATTACAGTTATAAGGGTTTTATTAGTATTAGTGTTGATGGCGGTGGTGTTGGCACAATATGAGTTCCTCTATGTGGACATGGGGAAGAAAGCCCGGATGTCGGATGGAGGAGTCTTCGCCCAGACCGAGTTCTACCAATGTTTCCAGACTGGTGGCCTAGCATTGCCACCTGCTGCGGACAATGTTGAAGGACTCCCGTTCGTCTTTATTGCTGATGAAGCATTCGGTCTGGGCAAGCACCTGATGAGGCCATTCCCCCAGAGGACCCTCATCCCGGAGAGGAGGGTTTTTAACTACCGGCTGGCCAGAGCCTGAAGAGTCGTTGAGAATGCCTTCGGGATAATGGCCAGCCGGTTCCGCCTGTTTCTGACAGCAATACATATGGCAGACTACAAAATTAACCACATCATATTATTCTGCTGCATATTGCACAATTTTTTACATAAAAATGCCCAAAATTATCCTGCCTCAGTTGGGCCTGAGGCCAGACTTCCTGCTAATCCCCAAACGGGCCTGGATGCTGGCCGTCCTGGCTTGGCACCCCAAAGCGCCCGTGAAGTTCGCCAGAAATATGTCAATTATTTTATCTCTAAATAATTTTTTAATAAAAAAAAAAATTATCTGATAAAATCTTGAATTTTCTTTATTGCTTGTGTTTCTTCTAGCTGTCTCCTATAGGTTCTCCTAGTGCACTTGTAGTGCCAAGTGCATTTTCCTTTAGTAAATAAGCCCCATTGTCACTGTAAAATTACTTAAAAAACTGGTATTGAACATTGAAAGAAGAAGCCACACATTGTTGATTCTCAAACTTTTTACTCTGTGCACATTCACATGTGCGTTATAAAATTTTGATGTAAAATAAATTTTTTACTTCTCAAGTTTTTTACAATTTTTAAATTTTTTTTTTTGGTATAAACAGGCATGTTTCAAAACATAACATACACAACTCTACAAAGTTACAAACTTCAAGGTAGAAGAACTGAAGGCAATATCAGACATTAGTTTGTCCAAAATGTGTTGATATTGCCTTCATCAGGGGGGTGATGTCACCCCTGTAAAAGCCACATTTTGAAGCTGCACACAAACTGGGATTCAAAATGGGTATTTCCCTCCTGATCCCATGCCTAATGTCAACATGTGCTATCTCCTATCATGGGGGATCAATGGACGTGTTTTGGGGGTGCAACCCCTTCCTACTAGAGTTACGAGGAAAGGGTTGCACCCACAAAATGTGTACATTGATATCCCCTGATGGCAGATAGCACATGTTGACACACCGTGTGCATCTTCAAAATTTGGCTTTTAAAATGTACAAAAAATATTTTAGTTTGGTACAAAAAAAATAAAATGGTGGCATTTATAAGATATTTAGGTTCTCCCCAACACATCAATCATGTTCTTCATTTGTTGTTCAAGAACATTGAGTTTATTCCTTATGATGTCAATTTCACGATTCCACACCATGATGTCCTGGATTAGGATTTGTGCACTTGCACTTGTGAAATGTTGAGCTTGCTCTTCCACAACCAGCACATCACCTAAAAAAACATGTATTATAAATATGCAGTCATACATATATTACCTGAAGCTGGGGTGTCAGACACTGACCTGTTGTGGTGACAAGTTCGCCCACTTCCTCCACCTCTCCTTCCTCCAGATCCTCGGGGTGTGGTGTTGTGCTGAGTTCCCTTTCTTTCTGAGGTGGGGGTTTCCTGGTGACCTCTGAGTGGTGTCCTCCGAGTCTTTTCTCCCCTATGAGAATGAAACAAAAGGTATACTTAGCACACAGATATTTGAGTCCAGATATAGGAATATGAAACATTGCTGGGAAGTGGAGTACAATTGTCTGTTTTGGCAGAGTTCCAAGCTGAAGACATGATTTTTTTACCTTAACAAAGCTGGAATACTTACCTTTTGTGACAATTTTCACACATGGAGACACCCCAAGTATCCACTGGAGCACCTGTTTGGGACACTTTAAAAAGTTTGTTCTTGTGTCAGTGCTCCAGAGTCCAGATGTGTAAACAGCTGCTGAGTATCCTCTCCTTAAATTATACTGAATCAAGCTTGCAATTCATTCTAGTTACAAACACATCTAGACAGCAATGTACAAAACTTATTTTTATACCAATAGGCATGACTAAATGTATTTAACCTGTATCTGCCCAAAACATCGTATTTAATGAGCGAATACTGTGCCCATGAACATGAAAGTCGCCATTTTAAACTGTACAACAGTAAAGAAAAGCACATGGAGCAACATGCAAGTATAATAATAATGATAGGAACACACGACAAGTACTTACTTTTTAGAAGCACTCTCTTGATTTTTCTATACTGATCCTGCTCCCTCAGTTTCAGGTCTGACCAGCGTTTCCTCAATTGCTCCTTGGATCGTCGTACCCCAAAATTCCTGTGCAGACTTTTCACAACTTTAGTCATGACCTTGGCCTTTCTCACATTTGGGTTTAGGTACGGTCCATGCTTCCCATCATAGTCGTTCCTCCTCAAGATGTCCACCATCTCCATGATCTCTACAAAGGCCATATTTGTGGCCTTAAATCTTCTCCTCCGGGATCGGGATGTTTCTGTCTCCGGGCTTTCCTCCTCCTCATTACTGGAATTAACACACACCTGCTGTGTCTCCGCCATGTCGCTTCTACTGCGTGCCGAAAGAGAAGGGGCGGGGAATAGACAATAAAGAACTTCAGGGGCGGGCGACGCGGGCTGAGTTTCTTGCATGCGCAGTGTATATCAAGCTAACACACATGTGTCGTACCTACATTCTGTGTGCGGAGGAAGGAGGAACGGAAGTGCCGAGCGTCCTAAACAAAGGTAAAATTTTAACTTGGGCCATCAGTGGCATATAGTGCTTCAAGATTGAGGCCTATATTGGGACAAGATTATGAGAGTTTAGACTGACATTAGTGTTTTTGTCTGGTGTATTGTCTTACAGCAAATATGAATCACTTTAAGGACCCAGAATTCATGGCCAGTTTCATAGACAGGTACAGGGAGATGAGGAATTTGTGGGAGGTGAAACACAGCTTATATTATAATAAACAAGCTAGGAGGTCAATGCTGGAGAAACTTCTGGAATTTGTGAAGACTCAGGTCCCTGATGCAACCATTGTGTTCTTGGAAAAGAAAATTGGGATCTTGAGGAACATGTATAAGAAGCAGCATAATAAGATCCAGAAATCACTCAGATCAGGAGCAGCAGCAGCGCAAGTGTATGTACCCAGGCTGTGGTACTTCAACAAACTGCGTTTACTGGACGACCAGACTGAAGCCAGGGAATGACTTTCTACCCTTCCCTGCAGCCTTCCCTCCACCCTTCCCTCAACCCCAGCAGAGGCTGACAAGGACCAACATGGGCCTTCCATCCTGGAAGACGTGGATGTGCCAAGCTGGAGCCAGGTATATTATTTTTATACATATTTATTGTCCTAATATTAATGATGTTAACTAGATGTTATAATTGATAACAAATTAATGATTTAAAAAGAAGTGAATTTCGTTACAATAGACAGTAGTGGCCAAAAAATGTTTGGGACAAGAATGAAAAATGCTGGGCTCAGAATGATAGTCTTTTCTATATATTAACATTCAATTTGTAAGTCATAAGCTGAAAATTGTGTGTGATTGATGAACCAAAAACTAAAAATATGTCCCTTTTTTATACACAGGATGAGCTCAGCCAGGAGGAGGGTCTGGAAAGTGGCAGGCAGGAGGAAGCCGTGCCCGGTGTCAGCCAGGAGGTGGTCATGCCCAGTGCAAGCAAGGAGGTGGGCGGGCCCAGTGTCAGCCAGGAGGTGGGCGGGCCCAGTGGCCTCACCCAATCACAGGTGCTTTCCCTCCGCCTTACAACAAAAAGGCCCAGGGAGGGGACAATCACGGGGCCTCATTAGGGAAGCAAGTGATGTCCTCAGAAGCCCCCCCGACACTGAAGAGGTCTATGGCTGCTATCTAGCCACTAGATTGCAGAAATTGGAGGAGGGCCAACGCTTCCTCTTTAAGGGAATTTTTGCTCAGGCCCTTCAGAAGGGGTTGAGGGGCCAGCTGACTGAGAACAGCCACGTATGTGAGCTCGCCCATCCTCCTCCTCCTCTTCCTGCCACAAGTCCACCACCAGAGCCACAGCCTCCAGGGAAGGCTGCAGGGAAGCGTGGAGGGAAGGCTGCAGTGAAGAGAAGAAAGTGATGGCCTGGGTTCAGTCTGGTCTGACAGGAGACGCAGGCTGGTGTAGTACCACAGCCTGGGGACATAGATATCATCTGCTGTTGGTCCTGATCTCTGGGAGTCATGGACCAGATTGGGCTCCAAATTATATGGACTCCTCAAGCTAAAAATTTTATTTTCTACAGACTTGATGTCTGCCCTGGGGGCCAAAAGGCTTCTCAAATTTCAAAAGTTTCTCCAGCGTTGCCTTCCTCTTTATTTTGTTACCCAGAATAAATGGAGATTTTATTTTTCACAAATCCTTGCCTAGGTGTTTTTCTATAAAAAGGACAGTTTGTTTGTGAGTAGGCAGGTACATTTCAAAAATACAATTTAACAAGGGACACCAACCAACCTCCTTGAGGTTAAAAAATACAAGATAATAATGTTATTGTGGAAACTTGACACACACAAAAGAAAAACAATTATGGAGATCACTAGAAAATAATTTTCCAATAATACAAAAAACAGGAGATCTTGATGAAATAAAAAAAAAAGATGACTATAAAAAACAATTCTGATCATTATTATGGAGATCTGGCTTTAAAAAAATAAAAGATTATTCATGAGATCACGAGAAATAATAAAGAAATAAGTTTGTCAGAACTCTGCGTGACTATCAGGAGCAAAACAACTTCATTATTCTAGCATTATAAAGCACAAAAGAATGCACTGCATTAAAAGATCAAAGGATTTGCAGCGTGAGGAATGTGCTATATCCATTACGAACGCTAGTTTTACCAGACCGATCGCTTCCGTCTCGTATTTTCTTCAGAGCATGCGTCATTTTTGGTGCGTCGGAACAGCATACAGACGAGCGGTTTTTCCCATAGTAATTTTTCTGTCTGAAAAATATCGAACATGTTCTCTATCTAAGTCCGTCTGAATTTTCGACGGAAAAAGTCCGATGGAGCATACACACGGTGGGAATATACGATGAAGAGTTCACATCGGACTCTTTCTGTCGGAAATTCCAACCGTGTGTACGCTGCATTAGAGTAGACAGTGAAATGCTCATGATGTGTAGTTTACCCAGTAGCCCTTAGGGCAGTGGTTCTCAACCTGGGGGTCGGGACCCCCTCGGGGGTCAAATGATGATTTGCCAGGGGTCACTGAATCCTGGGCTTTTCCTGAAGCCAGCACTGCTCTCCCAGCTTTTTTGTGGCCGCTCATTCAGTTCACGGCATGACTGGAGGGCAGAGACTAGAGGTCAGTTGACTGGTGAGGAATGTGAAGTGGGAGGGGCTGGAGGAGACCCTATCTCCTGATTTTGGCATAGGTGTCACTGCTACGAGACACCACAAAGTCGGAGATACAGTGAGTAACACTACCTGCGACTATAGTTGCCATTTAAAGTCCCCACTACAGCTTTCAGATCAGCAGATAACCTTGATCAAGAGCACCTAAGCTGGCTGATCAGAACTTCCCCCAGCACTGCCATTGATCCCAACTCCCCGCCAGCACTGCCACTCATCCCACCACCAAGGCGTAAGAGAAGGAATAAAAATAGAGAATACATGGAAGGGATAGGAAAAGAGGGGGAGGAACAAAGAAAAAGGGAGAGAAAGAACAAGAAAGACGGCTAGAGAGAGGGATGGGGAAAAAAAAAAACAAGGAATTAGGATAGAGAGAGAGATAAAAGGGAAAGAAAGGAGAACAAAGAGAAAGAGTGGTACATCCTAAAATATACCATGAGGGGTTTTAATACTGTATGAGTGGAAAGGACTCAGGGAGCGCTATATGTCCGTGGGTTAGGGGCGCAAATTACTTGTCTTACCTTGGGTGCTGACAACCCACGCTACGAAAATAATTTTACTGTTAGTGGTCCCCACAACGTGGGAAATTTTATCAAGGGGTCACAGCACTAGAAGGGTTGAGAACCACTGCCTTAGAGGAACCTGCTAACAAGCAGATACAAACCGTGGTCAGGAACTAGTGAGGTAAAACTGAGAATTAGCAGGTACAAGCCGTGGTCAGGATGTACCTGAAGTCAAACCAAGAATTGGAGACAAGTCATGGCCAAGAGATAGCCAAGGTCAAACTGGGAAACAGCAGGTACAAGCCACAGTCAAGAACTAGCCAAGATCAGCAGGAAGGCAAAGCAGAAACAAGTCCAAAGGCAGGCTGGCTCAGCAACAGGAAAGCAAATTTCAGGTGCAGTTTCAGGTCCAAGGGTACAGCTGAAGACCTTCCAGCAATTTCCTAGTTAAAGTGTTACTAACCCAGGACCCTGTATTCACTATATCTGGTCTCCCACAGTACACAGAACATGTAAATGCAATATTTTTAGTAAATATAAACTGCCAAAGACCTTTTTTCATGAGCAGTTAGAGCAGTCTTGTGACTTTTATCAGTGTCTCTGGTTAAAGCTTGTAGAAGGAGTTTTCATTCTCCCCTGATTGTCCTATGAGGCTGCAGGACCCCTGAACCTCTGTCTGAAAAGTGCTGATTGGCCCTGCGCTGATCACATATGCACTCTCCCAAGAAAAAAGAACTCCCTAGCAATACACGTGTAGCGATACCCCCACAGGAGGCCTGCAGGCATGTTGACTTGAGGAGTTGAATGCAGAGTAGCAGAATTATCCCGGAGGAGCCCTCACGTGTAACGATACCCCCGCAGGAGCTGCTTAAGTTAGTTCAGTCCCTTACTCTACCTCTCAACCCTAATAACAGCCTCAGCCCCCACCTGGCACACCTGGCAATAGTGTAAGTGCAATGAACAGTGAGAAACACACATGTTATGATAAAACACAGAAATTGTCTTTACTGCAATATTTCTGTGAAGGAATAACAAACTAACAGTTGAACTGGATAACAATAACTGAGATTAAGAGCAATATAGCTCTCAATCCTATATTCAAGCTGCTCTCAGGGGATTCCATCCTGAGAATGTCCCCAAGAGCAGAGGCACACTTAAAAGGCAAATAAAGCACAATATGGCACTTTAAATTGGATTGGTTACCTTTACTCAGGTAAGCTCCATGAGTCCAGGCAGAAGGAGAGCAGAGGAATGACTCCCTCTTGTGTCAGGCCTCTCTCTCTTGTCCCTTGACACCACAGGCCCAACTTTAAACACTCTATACAAGTTAACAGGTAATGACTTAATGTCAGAAAGGTACTTACCGAGGCCGAGATGCCGAGAGCAGTTCACCCTTGCGACTAAGCGCAGTCCGCCCCCTGGAGGTGATATAGGGAGTTAATGGCACAAAGGGGCACAGGCTACCCAGCTGGCTGGAGTAGATTAACGTAGTAGTCTCTTTGTAAGGATGAGCAGCTGTGCAGAGTCAGGCAGATGGGACGACTTGCTGAAGATAAACGAATAGGATCTCCAGAACCAGGCTGAGGGTCAAGCACACAGAATCGGTAGTCCCAATCACTGACTGAGGTATGGTGTCAGGGAGACACAAGCCAAGTCCAGGCAAGTCCAGGTCACAAGCAGAGGGTCAAGGTGAGGAGACAGGAGGCAGGTCCGGGTGACAAGCAGAGGATCAAACACAGGAGACAAGGTGGAAATCCGTATAAGCGAGCCAAGGGTCAGGTCCAGGAGAAGAGCAAAGTAGTCAAGATCAATCCGGGTCACAACAGGCAAACAGGTACAGGAAACAGGATCAAATGCAACAGGAAGCTGTAAACAAACCAGCGATTTGTCTGAGGGAGGAGGCAGCTCTTATAGGCAGCAAGAAGGTCATGTTATGCATGTGCTAGTGCGCACGTGCATGTGCTGTTCAGTGGGGCAATGAAAGTGTGTGCGCTGAAATGATGTGGCATTCTAAGGTTAATGGCTGATAGCCACACTGATAGCCACACTTCTTCGTCCACCTTAAAGACTGGGTTCTCCTTCCTTCCCTTGTCGTAATACTTTTTGTAGTCATCCTGGGCTTTCTGCATAGCTTCCTGAATTTTCTGAAAGTTCAGCTGAATAGAGGTTACTCAGTCTTGTACAGCAGGAACAGACATCTCGGGAATGGAATTTGGGAGAAAGGAGGGATGAAAACCGAAGTTTGACCAAAAAGGTGTTTGGTTGGTGGCGGTATGGATGGAGTTGTTGTACGCAAATTCAGCGTAAGGCAGGAGGGTGGACCAGTCAACTTGGGAGGCGGAACAAAAACAGCGGAGGTACTGTTCCAGAGTTTGGTTCATTCTCTCCGTCTGGCCATTGCTCTGAGGATGGTATGCAGAGGAGAGAAATTTTTTTATTTCCAGGGATTTACAGAGCTCTCTCCAGAATTTAGAAGTAAATTGGACACCTCTATCCAAGACTCTCAGGTTCTCAGGTACCCCATGCAGCCTAATGATTTCTTTGAAGAAAATGTTGGCTGTATCTGAAGTAGAGGAAGTACCCACCATGGGCAGGATATGTGCCTTTGAAAGTTGATCCACAATGACAAGGATGGTGGTGAACCCTCCCGAAGGAGGTAGATCTACTATGAAGTCCATGGAGATTTCTGCTCACGGCTGATCAGGAATGGACAAGGGTTTTAGTAGACCCCAAAAGATTTAGTATTAGATCCCTTGCTGTGCTGGCATGGGATACAAGAGGAGACATAGCCCTTGCAGTCCTGTCTCCAACCCGGCCACCAAAAGAAAGGGAAACCAATTCAGCAGTCTTTTGTGTCCCGAAGTGGCCTGCCAGCTTGTGGTTGTGGAAGGTCCTTAGAACCAGGGGTCTTACCTCCAGCGGGACAATAATTTTTCCCGGGGACCAGAGTAGGTCATCATGTTTCTCCTAGTTCTTTTCAGGTGGATTTAATTTCCGGGGAGTGAAGGCTACAGGGTGCAAGAGGGCCTGGGGGCCCTGTCTTTGGGAGAGGATGGCCCTGGTGGCTGTTTCAGAGCCGGATCTGGATGCTGTAAGATTGGTGCAGGCGAAAACAGGGTTTTTAGTCTGGTAAAGGCTTCCTGAGCTTTCGGGGACCACTGAAAATGGTTATGTTGGTGTGTTAGTTGGGTGATGGGTGCTACGATAGATGAAAAGCCAGCAATAAATCTCCGGTAAAAATTTGCGAATCCAATGAATCGTTGCACCCCTATTTTATCCACAGGAGCCAGCCACTCCTGGATTGCCTTGACCTTTTGAGGGTCCATTGCGACCCCGTTGGTGGAGATGATGAATCCTAGGAACTGCAACATCGTTTTTTCGAATTCGGACTTCTCCGCCTTGAGATACAATTTGTGCCTCCTGAGGATTGCAAGGACCTGTTTGACATGTACTTGGTGTAGTTCAATAGTAGCAGAAAAAATGAGGATGTCATCCAGGTAAACGACTAGGAAGTCATCAAGGTATTCCCGGAAAATGCTGTTTACCAGGTGCTGAAAGGACTGCCGGGGCATTGCAGAGCCCAAACGACATAACCAAGTACTCGTAATGCACAAACCTGGACCTGAAGGCGGTTTTCCATTCATCGCCAGCCCGAATTTGAATAAGGTTGTAGGCCCCACGAAGATCTAACTTGGAGAACATTGGGGCGGACCGAAAACGTTGGAATAACTCTGGGATAAGAGGAAGCGGTTACTGGTTTTTAATGGTGATCTTGTTAAGCTCTCTATAATCGATACAGGGCCTCAGAGAGCCGTCTTTTCTTTCTACAAAGAAGATACCGGCTCCAGCTGGTGATGAGGAAGGACGGATAAAATCTTTTTCCAGATGTTTGTCAATATAAAACTTGAGGGCCTTCAGTTCAGTTTCAGACAATGGAAAGATGCGGCCAAAAGGGATTTCAGAGCTGAGCAGGAGATCAATAGGGCAGTTGTAAGACCGGTGTGGTGGTAGACGGTCAGCCTGTTGTTTATCAAAGACGTCCTTAAACTCAAGGTAAACTGGAGGTACGTGTTGGAGACTGCCAGGTACAGGTGTCATAGTTAAGCAAGAGGCTGGAGCTGGGAGGTGGCAATGCTGGGAGCAGTATTTGGAGGAGAAGGAGACTTCTTTCGCATTCCAAATTATTTGGGGTTCATGTGCCTGCAGCCAGGGAAGCCGCAGGATGATGGGAAATACTGGAGAGGAGATAATGTCGAAGCGCAGGAACTCCTGATGACCGGAGTCCATGGTGGTAAGGATGAGTCTGGTTTCCTGAGTGATAAGTCCAGAGCAGGGAAGAGACCCATCAGCCAAGTGTACCTGGAGGCTTTGTTTCTTAGTCAGAAGAGGGATATGCAGACTTGCAGCCAGTGAAGCATCTAGGAAGCAGCTGCATGCTCCAGAATCAACTATGGCTGGCAGGCGGGTTTCCTTTTCCGTTAACTGTAGAGAGGCAAAGAGGGTGACATAAGTCTGAGAAATACCAGAGGCTTGATAGTTCATGACAAATTGTGGGTAGGACTTACTAGGTCTCACCGGGCAGGTGCGAAGGAAATGTCCTGTACCCCCCACAGTAAAGGCATAGGTTGGCCTGACATCTACGTAGTCTTTCTTCCGGGGTGAGAGGAGCACGGACCAATCCTAATTGCATGGGCTCGACCCCAGAAGTGGTGGAGACTGGAGGAGCCGGGAAAGGCGGATGGATGGGAGTCAGTTTGGGAAGCATCCAGCTGGGATTAGGGACCTCTAAGCGCTCTGAACTTCGCTCCCGCATACGCCTGTCCAATTTGGTTGCTGCTTGGATTAAATCCTCCAGAGTAGCAGGGGTCTCTATCCTGGCTAGCTCATCTTTTAGGGCTTAAGACAACCCCCGGTGGAACTGGTACTTAAGGGCAGGTTCGTTCCAGCTGGTATCGGCCGACCATTTCCGAAACTCAACAGTATAGTCCTCAACCGGCCTTCGCCCTTGAGATAAGTTGTGTAAAGTAGCTTCAGCAGCGGCCATGTTTTGGGGGTCGTCATAAAGTTCTGCCATGCATTCAAAAAAGGTATCCACTGAATTTAACACAGGGCTCCTCTGTTCCATCAGGCTGTGGGCCCAGGCTTGTGGTTCATCGGTCAGGAGGGAGATAATGAAACCCACTTTTACCACCTCAGATGAGAAGGTCCTGGGTTGAAGAGCTAAGTATAATGAACAAGCATTTTTGAAGGCTCTGAACTTTTTGCGATCGCCAGGGAATCGCTCCGGTATTGGGACCCTGGGTTCAGGGGAAGCCATGATCACCATAGGGCTTGATGAAGTTTAAGAAGAAGAGGCCCCACTGGAGGGTGCAGGAGCTGTGGCTGTTTGGGTATAGCCTTCTTGCAATTTTTGAACGGCATCTGTGAGTGCCGAGACCTGCTGGCACAGGATCTCAAGAGGGGAACTCTCTCTGTCGGCCTCTGACATGGCTGGTTTGTACTGTCAGAAAGGTCCTTTCCGAAGCCAAGATGCCGAGAGCGTTTCACCCTTGCTACTAAGCGCAGTCCGCCCCCTGAAGGTGATACAGGGAGTGAATGGCACAAAGAGGCACAGGCTACCCAGCTGGCTGGAGTAGATTAGCGTAGTAGTCTTTGTAAGGTTGAGCAGCTGTGCAGAGTCAGGCAGATGGGACGACTTGCTGAAGATAAACAAACAGGAAGTCCAGAACCAGGCCGTGGGTCAAGCACAGAGAATCGGTAGTCCCAATCACTGACTGAGGTATGTTGTCAAGGCAAGTCCAGGTGTGACAAACCAGCGATTTGTCTGAGGGAGGAGGCAGCTCTTATAGGCAGCAAGGAGGTCACCATATGCATGTGCTAGTGCGCACGTGTGTGCGCCTTTCGATGGGGCAACGAACATGTGTGCGCTGAAATGCTGTTTTGCCACGAACGCGCATGCGCCAAAGCTTTGTTCCGCCGTGCAAGTGTGCAGGGAAATGACGGTACTGGCAAGACGGGTTCAGATTCCTTCTCTGACACTTAACTTTTAGATAAACTGTCCCACACCCTCAATGCATATACAGAGCCCCGAATATGTGTGTGTGTGGATCCGTATGGCACTAGTAGCTTCAGTCTTTTTGAAGAAAAGATAAGATTTGGTGTCTTCAGCTAGCCACTTTCGTTAGTGCACTTAAACCCCTGTATAGCGGGCCCAAACAACACAACTGGCCCATTATCAAGTGAAACAGGCAGGATCCTCCTCAGCAAAGTGAGAAGACAATGATGTCTGTATACAGTGTCCCAGAAATGGATAGCTTTATCCCTTATCCCTGTGGCGCTACAAGTGTCAGTGAGACGACTACCAGCAATGATGTCTGTATACAGTGTTCATACTCATTCTATGGTGCAGTGTCTCTGTTCCCTGCAGATGGGCAAGATGCCCTCTCACCCAATTGTGCGATCAAGGCCCAAACGAACGTTCTGGAACAGCAGGCTTTCCCGGTGACCTGACTGGTCATCTCACACAGGAACGCTTCACTGTCGGAGACAGGTGTGCCTCGATATTCACCTGGGATTCCCCTCTCTTAGTCTGGACGTTCCAACTTGCGGTGGAGGCTTGAATTGCCTGGGAAAATCATCTGAGAAACAGCATCTCTCCTTCAGGTCTGATCTCTCTCCCTGCCTCATTGTGACTGACTTTCCCTAAGGACACAAGATTGAGTCGTCAGCTCCTTTTTGTGCAGAGCATCCAGGGCTTTGTAGTTTCTCTCTGTATATGGGGCCGTTTTGTGAGGGAAATGCATGTCCCAGAATCCATTGCAGCTGCTTCCTACTGTTCAGTACTGTCTCCCTGATTGATTGCTGTAACTGTGCCTTTAATTGGCTTACTTCTTCCTGCCAATAGGGGCACTAGGGAGGCTATAGAATGAACAGCTATGTGTGTGTCAGCTAAAATTACATTAGACTCAGTCAGTGAAACAGGGAGAAGGAAGGGGGTGAAAAAGCACATGCAGACACTGACGGATGCTTTCTCCCTAACTCAAGCTGGAAAGCCTGTGCTAGCCATATATAGTCATCAATATACACATAATTGATTTATATAGTAAGATAATAACAGTTAAGTAACTCATGATACATCTTTTGCAAGCTCTTCTGGGAGTATATACCTCTTTAAAATCAGTATTGATTAAAATAATTAATAAACCATAATGATAAGTTAAAGTCCTTGCCTTTTTTACACAAGGAATTTTACATGTACATGTTAAATAATTAACTTTATAGAAAAATGTATAGATGTATGCAATAACTGTCCCCCCCTTTTTTTGTGTGTGTCCCCACACAGGTCTTTCGGTGGTTTCCTGTTTTGGTCAGGTGGTCGGGGCTCTTTCCTTTTCTGTCTCCTGGTGCGGAGGGGGGCAGGAGGACTCCAGAGTCTGTCCCTCCCACCATACCTCCGGCATAAGCTGGGGATCTCCCTCTGCGTCAGCGGCATTCAGTGGCAACTCCAGGCGCTGGTGTCTGTCGCGCACGTTCGCACAGCCACCAGCAGGGACGCCGGACAGGTTTCCATGGAGTCGTCGGCCATTACCAGGATTCTCCCTAAACGCGAGGATGCCATACAGCTGGCCTTTGATTTATTCAACGCTGGAAGGGGCGTGCAATACAGGATGGGGAGGTGAGACACTGATGCGCTGGTTCATACCTTGATTATGCACACAGATGAGACAGATCAGGGCATCAGCAGGCTTCCATATAAACGGCACACCCAGTATAATCCTATTCCTATGTGGATACAACACACTGGATAGTTGCAGGACAGGAGCATATAGTGAAAGACAACTCTCAGTAAGTAACCATTTACCATCCCTTTCCTTTGAAAATATATTGCAATATGGTCAGTTTACCTGGGAGTTTGAGAAAGCTGTCTCAGCCCTCTCTGACTAATTGATTTAGTTATACATGTACAGATATATATATATATATATATATATATATATATATATATATATATATATACATACAGTATCTCACAAAAGTGAGTACACCCCTCGCATTTTTGTAAATAGTTTATTATATCTTTTCATGTGACAACACTGAAGAAATGACACTTTGCTACAATGTAAAGTAGTGAGTGTATAGCTTGTATAACGGTGTAAATTTGCTGTCCCCTCAAAATAACTCAACACACAGCCATTAATGTCTAAACCGCTGGCAACAAAAGTGAGTACACCCCTAAGTGAAAATGTCCAAATTGTGCCCCATTAGCCATTTTCCCTCCCTGGTGTCATGTGACTCGTTAGTGTTACAAGGTCTCAGGTGTGAATGGGGAGCAGGTGTGTTAAATTTGGTGTTATCGCTCTTACTCTCTTATACTGGTCACTGGAAGTTCAACATGGCACCTCATGGCAAAGAACTCTTTGAGGGTCTGAAAAAAATAATTGTTGCTCTACATAAACATGGCCTAGGATATAAGAAGATTGCCAAGACCCTGAAACTGAGCTGCAGCACGGTGGCCAAGACCATACATCGGTTTAACAGGACAGGTTCCACTAACAGCAGGTCTCGCCATGGTCGACCAAAAAAGTTGAGTGCATGTGCTCAGTGTCCTATGCAGATGTTGTCTTTGGGAAATAGATGTATGAGTGCTGCCAGCATTGCTGCAGAGGTTGAAGGGGTGAGGGGTCAGATTGTTAGTGCTCAGGCCAATACGCCGCACACTGCATCAAATTGGTCTGCATGGTTGTCGTCTCAGAAGGTAGCCTCTTCTAAAGACGATACACAAGAAAGCCTGCAAACAGTTTGCTGAAGACAAGCAGACTAAGGACATGGATTACTGCAACCATGTCCTGTGGTCTGATGAGACCAAGATAAACTTATTTAGTTCAGATGATGTCAAGCGTGTGTGGCGGCAACCAGGTGAAGAGTACAAAGCCAAGTGTGTCTTGCCTACAGTCAAGCATGGTGGTGGGAGTATCATGGTCTGGGACTGCATGAGTGCTGCTGGCCCTGGGGAGCTACAGTTCATTGAGAGAACCATGAATGTCAACATGTACTGAGACATACTGAATGAGAGCATGATCCCCTCCCTTCAGAGACTGGACCGCAGGGCAGTATTCCAACATGATAACGACCCCAAACACACCTCCAAGATGACCACTGCCTTGCTAAAGATACTGAGGGTAAAGGTGATGGACTAGCCAAGCATGTGTCTCTAAACTAAACTCTATTGAGCATCTGTGAGGCATCCTCAAACGGAGGGTGGAGGAGCACAAGGTCTCTAACATCCACCAGCTCCGTGATGTCATCATGGAGGAGTGGAAGAGCACTCCAGTGGCAACCTGTGAAGCTCTGGTGAACTCCATGCCCAAGTGGGTTAAGGCAGTGCTGGAAAATAATAGTGGTCACACAAAATATTGATACTTTGGCCCAATTTGGACATTTTCACTTAGGGGTGTACTCAATTTTGTTGCCAGCCGTTTAGACATTAATGGCTGTGTGCTGAGTTATTTTGAGGGGACAGCAAATTTAAACTGTGCACTCACTACTTTACATTGTAGCAAAGTGTCATTTCTTCAGTGTTGTCACATGAAGAGATATAATTAAAAAAATAAACAAATCTGAGGAGTTTACTCCCTTTTGTAAGATACTGTATATGTTTCTTTCAATGCAGCATGTGGGTGCTTTAATGGTGAGGAACTGATGATACCACTAATCTTGTAATGAACTTATAACTAGCTGCCTGCTCTGACATACTGGATAAATCAATATATTACACACTGGATTGATAGATAGTTAAACAAGGTAATTATACCCATTGAATGCAACTTTACCTATATAGTCATATGTTATAAACATTTATACATATGTATACAACTGTTGGTAATGTATATCCCCCAGGTGATGCATTTAATCTGTGAAACACATTCATTCAGCACAAAGCACAGGATTTGAATCAGTGCATAGGATACTCTTACAATAATAAAAACAAGTTGAAGGTAATTCATCTCTAGATATTATATACATCATACATGCATTTTTGTCTCCTCCCACCCCTGCACGTCTAATCAAGTATGACCTCTTGTAGACAGAATTGGACTCTCTGCCCATTTTCTGGATGGTGGACCACCGTGAGCATATCCTGATGTGAGGTGACGTTTTGTCTTTTTTCCTCTGGCTATTTAAATATTTCTCGTATCAAAGGTAGGACCCTTTTTTATTTTTGAATTCCTGTATATACATGACGATGTTATTGATGTCAATATTGCTAATATTCTGTATTGATATGTTATAGATGTCTGTATCTCCCTGAAGAAGATTGTATACAAAATTATGATAGAAATGCGTTAGGGTTACTCTAAATAGTAATATACAGATATATCATTTGTGGATTTCTTTTTGTTAAATATCATATAGACATCTAATATGTTTATTTTTGTGTACACCAGAGCTTGTGTTGTTGTTCCTCCTTTTCCACATGTTCCCCTTTCCATCCCCTTTCCCCTTTGTTATTGCTACTTTTATTGATGCAATTTTACCAATTGAAAATAAAACAATATTTTTATATAAAACAAGTATTTTTCATTACTTGTAAGCTGCATATAAACCATTGGGAGTATCTTGCTTTTTGACACATAACCCAACATGCCACTGAAGCACATGTTGCAGCACATCAAAACAGACAGCATCAGAAAGAAATACTGCAGGTCTGTTCTTTTTGTCCATTCTGGTGCTTTGGCAGCCACGACCTAATGTGTGGTAATGTGTGTACAATAATGCAATGCACCAGAATAGGCAGGTGTGAATGGGACCTCAGTGTAACTGCAAGCTGCTGGTTTACAATGCCACAATACCTTTTGGCCTCTCAGCCCACAGAGTTTCCAAGTGTGAATGTTGATTTCCACCAAGCTCAGGTTTCATAATTTCTTTTACACATTTTACATTTGTAGCTTCTGATTAAGATGCCCTACTTAAAGCATTTGTTACGCTAAAAAGAAAAAAAGGATCTGTCCCTTTAAAGCATGTTATACAGCACAGTGCTTGTTCTGTGTAATTTGGCCCCCTATATCACCTGAAATACCTAGCTGATCCTGCCTGGCAATGCCCTCCCCTCTGTAAACTGAGCACGGTATATCATGGCTACTGAGCCCTGACACCGTTGTCAGTTTACATGCCTCCGTCATCCACTGTCTCTCCTGTCCTCCTCTCCCCCCTCCCTATCAGCTAGTGACAGTGCCTGCCCCCCCCCCCCACTCCTGCTGCTGGAATAACATCTACAGCTGTATACTATCCCAGTTGTCTCCTAATCCTGTGTGTCCCTGTGTGTGTGTGTGTGTGTGATTTATAAAAAAAATGCAGTATATACCTTATTTCAGAGCACCGATCATCGCTCACATGACCGACCAGCTCTCTCCTCCTCTCCCGACTGAAGTCAGCGGGGGAATCTCGGCCCCGCCCGCTGAAGCTGTCAGACAGGGAGAGAGCTGGCCAATCACCTGAGCGCCGAGTAGTGCTCTGAAATGAGGTACATATTGCATTTTCTTTTTTTATGAATCACACATACATAGGTGGGACCCAGGATTAGGAGACAGCATGGATAGTATAAAGATGTTAGAGTGGCTTAAAAACCACTTTAATGCTATCAAAAGTATCTTTAATGAGGATAGCCATATAAGGGCAACTAAGCTAATAAAGGGTCTGGAGGATATTAGTTATGAGGAAAGGTTGCGAGCACTGAACTTATTCTCTCTGGAGAAGAGACGCTTGGGAGGGGATATGATTTCAATTTATAAATACCGTACTGGTGACCCCACAATAGAGATGAAACATTTTCACGGAAGGGAGTTTAATAAGACACGTGGCCACTCATTAAAATGAGAAGAAAAGAGGTTTAACCTTAAACTACGTAGAGGGCTCTTTACTGTAAGAGCGGCAAGGATGTGGAATTACCTTCCACAGGCTGTGGTCTCAGCGGGGAGCATCGATAGTTTAAAAAAACTATTAGATAAGCACCTGAACGACCACAACATACAGGGATATACAATGTAATACTGACATATAATCACACACATAGGTTGGACTTGATGGACTTGTGTCTTTTTTCAACCTCACCTACTATGTAGTCTGTTTAAAGTGGCACTAAATGCAAAACTTTTTTTTTTTTTTTGGGTAGGGGAGGGTTATAACCCAAGTAATTTTTTTGCCATCTGTGTCCCATTGTGGAGATATCCCATAGCCAAAACAAGAATTAGGAGGAAATCCCTCCAAAGTGAAGGATGTGTGTAGCGGCTTCACAGAGAGAATCACACGTACTGACTTTATAAACCAGGCAACATTTATTACCTGGAGAGACGGTAGTAGAAAGAGTATTTACAGCAGTAATGCAAGTAGTTTCACTCCAAGCATGGAGGCATAGATAAACAGCACAGTCACTTCTGATGTAAGCAGTAGTTATATTCGTCAGCACTATAGTCACTTTCTACTGACACAGTATAAACCCAAGCACACAATGCGTATCCGTAGAGGCTGATATTCACACACGTTACCCAGTAACAGCGGTATTCCTTCAGCAGATGGATATAAGCATCTGATACACTTGTCCCTCACTTACAGCGAGGACACCAGATTTATTATCCGCAATGGGGAGTCTTTCATCCGACCAGGATTGTTGATACAGGACTCCATAGGAACCCTGAGCTATCCCTCACAGGCCGGAACACTCTCCTTATCTTCTCCTAACTCTCCCTGACAAGCGGGGGTCTCTTTCCCTGTCTTATGCACACATGTGAACTCAACTAAACGTGGCTGGGATTTCCTATATAAGATATACACCCAAAAATGGCCGACCAAATCTCTCGGGATTTGCTTGTCCTATCAGTACACCAGGTTTTTCCAAAATGGTGCTGGAGACAATATAGAGGCCAAACAGCTCTGAACCTATGTACACATAGTAAACATATCAAAGAGGCTGGAAGTGAGAATATACACTTGTTAACCCACTACCTCTTGCAGCCAGCTAGGCTACCCTGCACCACAGCTGCCTACACAGGTTTTCACTAGGGCTACCGGAACTAGTGTCCCAATTGAAAGATTTGCCTCTTGGCTTCTCCTTTACTTTCACTTTGTATGATCATGGTAAACAGGACAAATAGGGCGAATCTCCTCAATGGGGTCAAAAGCAGCAATAAAAAAAAAACCTGAGAGGTGTTCTAATCTCTCTCCACTCTATCCAAAACTAAAAAATAGTTAAACTATTTCTTTAATGCATTAGAAACCTATTTACCATATTTCTCATTTATAAATACCTTCTAAAATAAACCAAAATATATATTTTTTCTTCCCTGCTTCCAAAGTTATCCTCAGTTGGGGTATGGAAGCCTTCTTTTTCAGTAAGTTGTTCCACTATTTTGGTACTGAGTTAGGAGACGTTCACACTCTCCCCACTTACTAAAAGAAAACTCTATTTGTGAGTCTTCAATCCCCAAACTAGAAATTTCCTCTTTTCTGTCTTCCTAAATATCTCAAAACAGATGACAAATAGTCCACTAAAGAATTTTAGGACTGTTGCTAATGTACGTTTTCCATGACTACACTTTTGATTTAGCAAACAGTATATATCAGGGGTCTGCAAACTTTTTAAACGGGGCCAGTACATACTTTAAAGGGGCCGGATTGTGCCCAGTAAGAGTAGAAAATGTCACAGCAAAAGTGGAAGTAAACAACATCTCAGGCTTGGTGGTCAGTGGGAGTAAATAAGTTATAGCCTGTAGTCAGTAGGTGGAAGAATAGTGCCCCATCTTGCATCAGTAGGAGGTATTGTGTCCCCTTGGTGGTGTCAGTGTGAGGATCAGTGCCTCAAATCAGTGTAATCAATAGTTTCCCAAGTGCCGGATAAAGGTAAGCAAAGGCCGCTTCTGTCCCGCCAGCCACAGTTTGGAGACCACTGGCATATATTGCTCAAACAATACAGTACGTGGTTAGTCATTCATAGCAGTGCTAGAACATTTGTACTGAGCTGGAGAAGTTAATTTTTACATTCAAAATAGCTATGGACTTGCTGATGCTTTACAGCAAAACAGAGAGGCATTTTGATCCATAACTTATACAGTCACGAGTGTATGTCAGGGCAAAATAATAATAATAAAAAAACCATTAACAGCACATCTCTGTATACTTGGGTCTATTGTTTAAAAAGGGGATTTTCCACTTCTTCATCACAGGAGCACATGCCCTGATCCCTAGACAATGGAAAAAAACACCACCCCCTCTGTAAGGGAATGGGCAGAGGAACTCAATACAATCATAAGGATGGAGGAGCTAATGGCCAGCTTATATGAGCGGTACTCGAGTTTTGTGTAAGTTTGGTTTACCTGGATCGACTTTTTCACGCCTTCTAAACTTCAGTCATTACTGTGATATCCTTGTAGAGCTTAGGGCAGCTGTGGAGGGTGCCAGGTGGGCTCACGGTCATGGGCTCACTTCTCTTCCTTTTCTCTCACTTTAATTCCTCCTCTGTTCTTTGGTTTCATTATTACCTTCTTTGGCCTTCTTCATTATGGGTTGCCCATATTATTGGAAAATCAAATAGGTCAAGTACTATCTAGCCCTTGTTATATATTTCATGTCTGTGGTTCTGGTTGCAAAGGGTGATGACAATTAGTTTATGGAATGGCAGGGTTATGTGCAATAGATATGAAGGATTTATACAAATGCACCTCGGTTCTACATAGCCTTTGTAATTTTTTTACGGCAATGTTCTGTATGTTGGGTCATTAAGTGTAGTACTCACTGTCTACTCTTGTTGACTCTGTATTTTTGCCATAAGCTTTAATAAACTTTATTGTTAAAAAAAAAAACAGCACATCTCTGCAATACAGCCATATTTTTCAATGTTGTATCGATTTAAAGAACCTGCAAGTAATAAAAATACTGTACCTGTTGATTTGCCAGAAATGCCTCAGCCCCTTAAGTCTCATTGTGGACACACAACATTTTTGTGGACTGAATGGTGTAAGCCCTGCCCAGCTGTTTCTTTTGTAAACTACTGGATCTTCTTATCTCTACAATGCAGGGATTATTTGTTCAATAGTCCAAGATATGAATTGGCAGGGTTTATATGTTGGCAGATAACACAGAAAGGAAACTCTAGACATGGAATAGCTCTGAATTTATGACATGATCAACAGGCACTTACCCACATGATCAACTTTGCTCCTACCCACAGATATAAAAAAAAACTGTTACAATCATATATTTATCTGACAAAAGAAGAACAAATAAGTGAAATTCATTGTTAGATTTTACTCACACTTTAAAGGCCTCGTGCACAGTGATGTTAGTTGGCAAATCTCAACATAAGGATGATTAGGCTACACCGCAAGAGGAGCTCCAGGCTCCTTCAGAAAAAAATTAAAAGTCAGCAGCTACAGTACAAATACTGTAGCTGCTGACTTTTAATATTAGGACACTTACCTGTCCAGGAATCCAGCGGTGTCTTCAGCCGAGCCGATTTTCTCATCGGCTGTCGGGTGCTGCCGCCGCCATCTCCACTAAGGGAAAGTGGCAGTGCGTGAAGCGTGCTGTGCTCTCTAATTGGGCCAGCTGCGGGGGGGGGCCCGAACTTCCACTGTGACCTCAGCCGGAAGTGGGAGCGGGTACCTATTAAAACCAGGTACCCGCTCCCCACTGCCTCCCAAAAGATGCTAAGTGTGGCAGTGGAGGGGCGGGGGAGCAGATAAGCAGAGCTTTCCCTTTTGGGTGGAGCCCAAAGTTCATGTATGGCTATCACACTACAATTCTCTGTCATTCACAATCACTTAGGGACTTAAGGGTTACCAAAAATAGGAAGAAGGAGTCAAAATGAAGAGGTTACTTGCCAGGTCAAATGTGGTTTAAACCACCACAGCGTTATTGGAAAAAATATAAATCATAAAAAAAAAGAAATAGTTTAAGATAATAGGAAATTGAAAGCTAGAGAGAAATGAAAAGCGACTTACGACTTACAATGGTCCATCAAAGGTACTTGAGATGGATTAATTGTTGAAATATCTGTAGCTTATGTAGCATTTTAAGTTGCAAATAAACCGTTCCAGTGGTTATTGCTTAGCTTGTGTCAAATATGGAAAGCTACAAAGATAAACTGAAATATAAACATATACAAAAATGAATCTGGAATATTCAAAGTATATGTACACCCAAATCTTTTTTCGAGTTTGGGACTCCCCCCGCCCCACCCTAATCCACAGCTCACCCTCTCCCCCCTGGCCACAGATCACTTGCCCTGTCCACAGCTCACCCTTCCCCCCATCCACAGCTCCCCCCTGTCCACAACTCAACCCCCTTCCACAACACACACCCCCATCCACAGCTCACCCTCTCTGCCCATCCACAGCTCACTCCCCCCCTTCACAGTTTCCCTCCCCCCATGCACAGCTGACTCCCCCCCGTCCACAGCCCCCCCATCTACAGCTCATTCTCTCCTCCCTATCCACAACTCAGCCCCCCCATCCACTGCTCCCTCTCCCCCCTATTGACAACTCACCTCCCCTGTCCACTGCTCACTCCCCCCATACACCCCCCTTCCCCAGCTCTCCCCCATCCACAGCTCACTCCCTCTCATCCACCCCCCCTTCACAGTTCACCTTCCCCCTCCCACATTCCACAGTTCACCTTAGCATGTGCCTCCCCTCCCTCACTTTTTTTATCCTTCTCTGTCAACATCTCATCTCCACATCCCAACTCCCTCACCTTTCACCTCTACAACCCCCCCTCCCACAACAGCTCTCAGCTTTCTCTTAAGTTCTGTACAAATTCCCCTGCCCACAGCTCTCACTTTGAACAATCTTTAGCACAGATTGTTCCTCCAGCTCTGACCTCTGGAGAACAGTTTCTCCACAACTGTCTCCCTGCACAATAGTTCCCCCACCCCCTTTCCCCCCTTTTCCCTCTTTTCCTCAGCAGCTTTCTCACCACTTCACATTAGCAGCGGTGCAGCTGTCTACGTTGTATTAGGCATGGTGGTGGGCTTTTTTTTCAGCCTAGTGCAGTCTCCTATGTGCAGCTCCGCCTGTCAGATCAGTTTCTGTGTTAAGTGACAGGCTGGATAGGTGAAGGGTTCCCGGAGGTAGTGGAAGGGTGTTCCGCCACGTTTCAGCTGAAAAAAAGCCCTGCCTATTAATGTTAGTATTTAGGTATATTTTGTGCATTCAGTAATGTATCCAGCTCTTTTTTAAACTATCTACTGAGTTGGTCAAAATTAGTTCTTGAGGGATTCAATTTTTCACACGTTTTCACAGCTCTTACTGTGCAGAATCCTTTTTGTATGTGGAGGTTAAATCTCTTTTCCTCCAGAAAATTCCTGCACTATGTACATTACACACTCCTGACCCCTGCTCTCCATGTCATATGCATTCCTGACTTGTGTACTCTGTGCATTACACACTCCTGACCCCATACTCTGTATGTTACATACTCTTGACTCCTGTTCTCTGTTTGTTACGCAGTTTTGTCCCCTGCCCTCTGTGCAATATGCACTCCTGACATCTGCACTCTGTGTTACACACTCTTGTCCCCTGTAATCTGTGTAAAATGCACTCCTGACCTCTGCACTCTGTTAATTACTCACTCCTGAGCTCTGTTTTCTGCATCTTAAGCACTTCTGAACCCTGCGCTCTGTGTAATATGTGCTCAAATTTAGGTCCTCTCCCACTGCAGTGTGCTGAGTGTGCTGCCTAATTTTTTTCCTCTGGGTCACTAAGGCTGAACCCTCTTCTCCATGAAAAATACATTAATAAATCAATGGCCCTGACAGGTTTCTTTGCAATAAAATGGTATAGTAGCAATCTCAATCCACTTTCTTCCTTGTCATCTGCTTCATAAGATATTTGTTTTGTCAAGCCTTTCTGTCACCACACTTTTGCAAGCTCTGAGTTTCTTTCTCCCTTGCTTCACTCCAATAACTCCCACCAGGTGATGGGGTGTAATGGATTGGCACTTGGCAGGAGTTTCAGACACTTTTATCTGCCCCTAATGTCAGCTTCTCCTGCTTCGTACCACAGGAGCCAAAGAGCAAACTCCTGCTCTCAGCCTCTCAAGCTTTCCAGTGATCACTACCTTCTATAATACAGTGGCGGCCCGACACCTCCGCCACCCTCCCTATTCATGTGCCCAGCCCCTTTCAGGATGCTGGACACATGAAATACTATGGCGGGGATAAGCAGGGGGTGTGTATTTTGAAGCACGTGATTAGAGCCAGAGGCTCTAATAGGCTTCAAAATATGGTGGGCTTGGGGCGCAGAGCACTGCGTCCCGATCCCACCCTGTTGTGTGGCATAGCAAATGAATTTTCACTATTTTCACACTAACTTTCCTCCCTGCCAATCAGGCAGGTCGGTGAGACCTGTCTCCCGATTGACCAAAGCATTGGGCGATCCTATTGGATGCCTAACGCTTTGGCGGAAGAGGAGACACGGTGGAGGAAGCCTGAGGACAAGCCGAGCGGACACAGGAGCCGCAGCCGCCGCTTCCCGCCGAGGAGGACAGCCCCATCACTCCAGGAGAGGAGCAGAGCCCCGCCACACTAGCGGTAAGTGCCGCCGGACCGGCCACGGGGGGGGGGAGGTTAGTGAAGTGTCAGCCAAGCCTGGCTGCATTTGATGGGCACAAGTGGCTGTATATACTGGACACAAGTGGCTGCATTTGATGGGCACAAATGGCTGCATATACAGGGAACAAGTGCCTGCATATGATGGGCACAAGTGGCTGCATTTGATGGGCACAAGAGGCTGCATATGATGGGCAC
The DNA here is from genome assembly GCF_042186555.1 of Aquarana catesbeiana. Taxonomy (NCBI): domain Eukaryota; kingdom Metazoa; phylum Chordata; class Amphibia; order Anura; family Ranidae; genus Aquarana; species Aquarana catesbeiana. The sequence continues at coordinate 242,692,613 of NC_133328.1, read as the reverse complement.
AAGTGGTTGCATTTGATTGGCACAAGTGACTGCATATGATGGGCACAAGTGACTGCATTTGATGGGCACAAGTGGCTGCATTTGATGGGCACAAGTGGCTGCATTTGATGGGCACAAGTGGCTGCATATGATGGGCACAAGTGGCTGCATTTGATGGGCACAAGTGGCTGCATATGACGGGCACAAGTGGCTGCATATGATGGAGCACAGTGGCTGCATATGATGGGCACAGTAACTGCATATGATGGGCATAAGTGGCTGCATATGATGGGCACAAGTGGCTGCATTTGATGGGCACAAGTGGCTGCATATGATGGGCACAGTGGCTGCGTTTGATGGGCACAATGGAAGCATATGTTTGGCACAAGTGGCTGCATATGATAGGCACAAGTGGCTGCATATGACAGACACAAGTGGCTGCATATGATGGGGCACAGTGGCTGCATATGATGGGCACAAGTGGCTGCATATGATGAGCACAGTGGTGCATTTGATGGGCACAATGGCTGCATATGATGGGCACAAGTGGTTGCATATGATGGGCACAAGTAGCTGCATATGACAGACACAAGTGGCTGCATATGATGGGGCACGGTGGCTGCATATGATGGGCACAAGTGGCTGCATATGATGGGCACAATGGCTGCATATGATGGGCACAAGTGGCTGCATTTGATGGGCACAGTGGCTGCATATGATGGGCACAAGTGGCTGCATATGATGGGCACAGTGGCTGCGTTTGATGGGCACAATGGCTGCATATGACAGGCACAAGTGGCTGCGTTTGATGGGCACAATGGCTGCAACTGATGGGCACAGTGGCTGCATTTGATGGGAAAAATGGCTGTATTTGATGGGCACAGTGAGGCTGCAATTGATGGGGGTTCAGTATTTTTCAGTTTGTTTGCGCCCCCCCCAAAAAATTTTGAGCACCAGCCGCCACAGACAATAACACTAGATGGTGTTAAGTATCACAGGAAACCATCTAGTTGCCAAATGTGATATTTTCCATTTTAAAACAATGAAAATTGTTCATTCAGTACAAGATATAGACTAATAATAATAATTTCCTGAAGCCAAACATGGCAGCATACATATGATATGGCACCGCCCCTATATCCACCTACAGAACCTGTTTAGCTCTATAAAAGTCTGACTGAGAGCTACCTCCCCCAGGCAGAGGCCTGCCTGATTGCATACAAACTGAGGCTCTTAAGGTTTGACCTCATATTGAGTGCTTTTGGTAAATCTGAGGGAAAAAATCTGAAGAGGATTGTATGATGTTTAGCCAGCTTAAAAGTGTCCTTTTGTATGGATGGGCTTCAATCCAATTAGAACAGAGGTAAGAGAGGGCTGAGACTCTCTCTCTCTCTCTCTCTCTCTCTCTCTCTCTCTCTCTCTCTCTCTCTCTCTCTCTCTCGTGCTCTATTTACAGAGCATAAATGGTCAGGTAATGGATGACTTTGGTATTCAAGCATCCAGAGAGGCAGCATCTCATTCTGAAGAACAGTCAATGACAGGTAAGTCTTGCTATCCTAGTAGGGATGAGCCCCCCCAGTTCTGTTCGCCGCAGAACATGCGAACGGACTGAAAGTTTGCGCGAACATTCAAACACCGTTAAAGTCCATGGGACCCAACTGTGAAAAATCAAAAGTGTGAATTTTAAAGGCTAATATGCAAGTTATTGTCCTAAAAAGTGTTTGGGGACCCGGGTCGTGCCCCAGGGGACATGTATCAATGCAAAAAAAGTTTTAAAAAGGGCAGTTTTTTCGGGAGCAGTGAGTTACATAATGCTTAAAGTGAAAAAAATAAAAGTGAAATATTCCTTTAAATATCGCACCTGGGGGGTGACTATAGTATGCCTGTAAAGTGGTGCGTGTTTCCTGTGTGTAGAACAGCCCCTGCACAAAATGACATTTCTAAAGGAATAAAAGTTATTTAAAATTGCTTGCGGCTGTAATGTAATGTCGGGTCCCGGCAATATGGATGAAAATTATTGAGAAAAACGGCATGGGTACCCCCCCCCCCCAGCCCATTACCAGGCCCTTTGGGTCTTGTATGGATATTAAGGGGAACCCCGCACCCAAATTAAAAAAGAAAAGGCGTGGGGCCCCCCAGGGCCTATATACTCTGAACAGCAGTATACAGGCGGTCCAAACAAGACAGGGACTGTAGGGTTGTTCTTAAGTTGAATCTGTTTTTAACGTTTGTAATTTGGAACAGGTAAATTTTTTAAGTGTAACTCCAGCCAAAAAATCAATTTTTAAGGTTTTTGGATAACATAGGGAAGGGTTATCACCCCTGTAACATTTGTTTTGCTGTCTGTGCCCCTGTTCAGAAGATTTCACCTCACTTTCTGTCCCAATGACAATTGGATTTTGAAAATTTGGGGTTATTAGGGAAACAAGGATTGGTGATAAAGCATCAGTGGAGACACCTTTTTCCCATATTAACTCTTACAGGAGAGAATTTCCCTTCCTAGGGGAAGATTTCCTCTCACTTCCTGTTGTCTCCCTCCATTTGTAAGTAGGAGTCGTTTGTAAGTCGGATGTTTGAAAGTGGGGGACCGCCTGTACATACTATGCGGTCTGCCCTATATACTCTACAGAAAATTGGGCCTTAGGTGTTGGTGGTACCAGAACACTGTAAGCCCCCACAGTTACTCTTGGTGGGCGCTAGGAGGGGCCTTGCTGTGAAATATTATATTAAGAATTATAATTAAATGCCCCTGTTGAACAGGGGCAGAAAAATTGGGCCTTTGGTGGTGGTGTGGTGGTAGTGCCACAACACTGTAAGCCCTCACAGTTACTCTTGAAATATTAGATCAAAAATTGTAATTACACGCCCCTGTTAAGTAGGGGCAGAAAAATTGGGTCTTAGGCAGTGGTGGTGCCACAACACTGTAACCCCTTAAAGATACTCTAGTTGAGCACAGGAACGAGCCCTGCTGTTAAATATTTGATCAAAAATTATAATTACATGCCCCTTTAAACAGGGCAGAAAAACTGGGCCGTCCATGGGGACGGAAAGTATTCAGACCCCCTTAAATTTTTCACTTTGTTATATTGCAAAAAATTATATAAGTTCATTTTTTTCCTCATTAATCTACACACAGCACAGCATATTGACATAAAAACACAGAATTGTTGACATTTTTGCAGATTTATTAAAAAAGAAAAACTGAAATATCACATGGTCCTAAGTATTCAGACCCTTTGCTCAGTATTTAGTAGAAGCACCCTTTTGATCTAATACAGCCATGAGTCTTTTTGGGAAAGATGCAACAAGTTTTTAACACTTGGATTTGGGGATCCTCTGCCATTCCTCCTTGCAGATCCTCTCCAGTTCTGTCAGGTTGGATGGTAAACGTTGGTGGACAGCCATTTTTAGGTCTCTCCAGAGATGCTCAATTGGATTTAAGTCAGGGCTCTGGCCATTCAAGAACAGTCACGGAGTTGTTGTGAAGCCACTCCTTCATTATTTTAGCTGTGTGCTTAGGGTCATTGTCTTGTTGGAAGGTAAACCTTCGTCCTAGTCTGAGGTCCTGAGCACTCTGGAGAAGGTTTTCGTCCAGGATATCCCAGTACTTGGCCGCATTCATCTTTCCCTCGATTGCAAATAGTCGTCCTGTCCCTGCAGCTGAAAAACACCCCGACATCATGATGCTGCCACCACCATGCTTCACTGTTGGGACTGTATTGGACAGGTGATGAGCAGTTCCTGGTTTTCTCCACACATACCGCTTAGAATTAAGGACAAAAAGTTCTATCTTGGTCTCATCAGACCAGATAATCTTATTTCTCACGATCTTGGAGTCCTTCAGGTGTTTTTTAGCAAACTCCATGCGGGCTTTCATGTGTCTTGCACTGAGGAGAGGCTTCTGTCGGGTCACTCTGCCATAAAGCCCCGACTGGTGGAGGGCTTCAGTGATGGTTGACTTTCTACAACCTTCTCCCATCTCCCGACTGCATCTCTGGAACTCAGCCACAGTGATCTTTGGGTTCTTCTTTACCTCTCTCACCAAGGCTCTTCTCCCCCGATAGCTCAGTTTGGCCAGACGGCCAGCTCTAGGAAGGGTTCTGGTCATCCCAAACCTCTTCCATTTAAGGATTATGGAGGCCATTGTGCTCTTAGGAACCTTAAGTGCAGCAGAAATGTTCTTGTAACCTTGGCCAGATCTGTGTCTTGCCACAATTCTGTCTCTGAGCTCTTCAGGCAGTTCCTTTGACCTCATGATTCTCATTTGCTCTGACATGCACTGTGAGCTGTAAGGTCTTATATAGACAGGTGTGTGGCTTTCCTAATCAAGTCCCATCAGTATAATCAAACACAGCTGGACTCAAATGAAGGTGTAGAACCATCTCAAGGATGATCAGAAGAAATGGACAGCACCTGAGTTAAATACCGTATATGAGTTTCACAGCAAAGGGTCTGAATACTTAGGACCATGTGATATTTCAGTTTTTCTTTTTTAATAAATCTGCAAAAAATGTCAACAATTCTGTGTTATTCTGTCAATATGGTGTGCTCTGTGTACATTAATGAGGGACAAAAATGAACTTAAATGATTTTAGCAAATGGCTGCAATATAACAAAGAGTGAAAAATGTAAGGGGGTCTGGATACTTTCCGTCCCCACTGTAAATCATATGCTGCGATGGTTGCTGGAACCGATCAGACCTGCAGGGCTGCAGACTAAAGAATTGTCTGAACGCATCGGTCAGACGGCCACCCTCTCCACCGCTCCTTCTGTGACTGACCGAAGCCTCAGCAACACGTTGTCCAGGAGGACCAGGAAATTGTAACCTCCCAGGCTCTGGAAACGCATTGCACAAACCTTTCTGCAAGGCCTCCCGAAGATGTTTCACCCTCTGCGAAGGCAACCTTACCCTTGTGACGTGAATCAAGAAGGGTTGCCAGCCAGTAATGATCCCTCTCCTTGATACCACGAATCCAAGGGTTCTTTCGTAGGCTTTGCAGGATCAGGGAGGCCATGCAGCGAATGTTAGCTGAGGCATTCAATCCAGAGTCCTCTGGGTCACTAAGGATGACATGATCCACAGCCACTTCCTCCCAGCCATGTACAAGTCCATGGGTTTCTGGGGACTGAAAACGATCCCTTGAAGAATGCTGCTGATGCTGAGTGCTAGGCTCCACCTCCATGCTGACACAATGCTCATCCACCTCCTTCTCCTCTTCCTGTGTGATTGGCGGGCCCGCAGGAATACTGTCTGGATAAAGGGGGCCTTGAGAGGTAAGGAAGTCCTCCTCTTCCTCCCTCTGTTCTGCCTCAAGTGCCCTGTCCATTATTCCACAAAGCGTATGCTCCAACAGGAAGACAAGAGGGACAGTATCACTGATGTATGCACTGTCACTGCTCACCATCCTCGTGGCCTCCTCAAATGGTGATAGGACAGTGCATGCATCCTTGATCAATAGCCACTGGCGTGGCGAAAAGAAGCCAAGCTCCCCTGACCCTGTCCTGGTGCCATACTAACACAGGTACTCATTTATGGCCCTCTGCTGCCTGTGCAGCCGCTGCAGCATAGCCAACTTTGAATTCCACCTGGTGGGCATGTCACAAATGAGGCGGTTCTTGGGCAGGTTGCATTCCTTTTGAAGGTCAGCCAGCCGAGCACTGGCATTATATGACCAGCGGAAATGCCCACAGACTTTCCTGGCCTGCCTCAGGAGATCCTGTAAGCCCAGGTACCTGCACAAGAACCGCTGCACCACCAAATTAAGGATGTGAGCCAAACAGGGAACATGGGTCAAGTGTTCCTGTCGGAGGGTGGAGAGGAGGTTGGTGCCATTGTCGCAAACCACCATTCCTGGCTGAAGCTGGCATGGTGTCAAACACCTCCGAGTCTGCCCCTGCAGAGCTGACAGAGTCTCTGCCCCAGTGTGGCTCCTGTCTCCTAAGCAGACCAATTCAAGCACCGCATGGCATCTTTTTGCCTGAGTGCTTGCGTAGCCCCTTGAACGCCTACGGAGCACCGCTGGTTCCGAGGACAAATCAGCAGAGAAAGAGGCCATAGAGGAAGAAGAAGAGGAGGGGGTGGAGGAGAGAGGTGTGATAAAATCACCACTACTAGAATTTTGGAGGTGTGGTGGCGGAACAAGCTCCAACAATACTGCACCCTGTCCTGCATCCTTCCCAGCTGCCAGCAGAGTTACCCAGTGCGCTATGAAAGAAAAGTAACATCCCTGTCCATGCCTGCTGGACCATGAGTCTGCGATAATATGCACCTTACCACTGACCGCCCTGTCCAATGAGGCCAAGACATTGCCTTCCGCATGCCGGTAGAGAGCCGGAATGGCCTTCCATGAAATGAAATGGCGTTTGGGAACCTGCCACTGAGGTACCGCACATTCCACAAATTCACAAAAGGGGGCAGAGTCTACCAGCTGAAAAGGCAGCAGTTGGAGTGCTAGCAACTTAGCCAAGCTAGCATTCAGTTGCTGAGCATGTGGATGGCTGGGACTGAATTTCTTTTGATGGTTTAGCAACTGGGGTAGGGAAATTTGCCTGCTACAATTGGATGTTGGTGTAGCGATAGCAGATTGCCCGCAAGTACTTGGCACACCTAATTCTACACCTTCACTCCTCTCAGTACAGGTTTCTGAGAAGACTGAAGGTATAGTGGGGTTGGAGATCCCAGCTGATGAGGAGCAAGGAGAGGTCAGTCTTGTTCTTTGGTGTGGGTCTTTTAAGTACTGTTGCCAACGGACTGCATGGGAGCTCGACATATGTCTGGTCAAGCATGTGGTGCCCAAGTGGCTGCTGTTTTGGCCACACTTGATACGCTTCAGACATATGTTGCAAACGGCAACGGTACGATCTGCTGCACACGTATCAAAAAAGGCCCACACCAAAAAACTTTTCGCATGGAGTCAGCAGCGCCCTGCACATGCGGAGCTCTGCGGTGTCATGCAGTTTGGTGGCTGCCCTTAAGCTGGCCCCTGGAGGGCATCCTGCCTCATTGGAGACGTGCCTCCTCCTCTCTTCTATCAGGCACCCACGTAGAGTCAGTGACCTCATCATCCCCTCCCTCCTCGTCACTGGAGCAAACCTGGCAGTATGCTGCAGCTGGGGGAACATGACTGCCAGTTTCTTTTCCTTCTTGGGCACCCCCTCTCTCTGGGCTCACGTTACTGTCTTCTTCAACCTGGGTACCATCATCTGAGCCTTCAAAACGCTGCGCATCCTCCTGCAGCATGTACCCGACACTGTGGTCGAACAGTTCGGGGGACTCCTCCGTGCATAATGGTGGGGCAAGGGAAGGAGTGACTGATGACATTGAGCCGATGGAATAGCCAGCTTTGGCAGCTGCATTGGCAGGCAAACTACAGGCAAACAGGACCAGCACTGTTGGCTGTAGACACAGAGCCTGCTTGCCCTCTTTTAGGGGCCTGTGAGCGTCTGCCTCTCCTTGGTGGCCTTCCAGGAATGCTGTAAAATTTTATTAGCAAAACACTGCCTGAAGTTTACTAGAAAAAGTGCACCAGGAAGGGCCTGCAGTCAGATATAGGCTTGGCTAGACTAAAATGCAGTGGATATATATATATATATATGTAGGAGACTGTATATATATTTAATGCATTGCAGATCACGATCAAGAATGGCCTGCAGTCAGATATAGGCTTGGCTAGACTGGAATGCAGTGAATATATATATGTAGGAGACTGTATTTAATGCACTGCAGATCACTGAATCACCTGCCTGCCTGCCTAAAAGTGTATTTGAAAATGTACACCAGGAATGGCCTGCAGTCAGATATAGGCTTGGCTAGACTAGAATGCAGTGGATATATATATGTAGGAGACTGTATATATATTTTATGCACTGCAGATCACTGAATCACCTGCCTGTCTGCCTGAAAGTATATTTGAAAACGTACACCAGGAATGGCCTGCAGTCAGATATAGGCTTGGCTAGACTGGAATGCAGTGAATATATATATGTAGGAGACTGTATTTAATGCACTGCAGATCACTGAATCACCTGCCTGCCTGCCTAAAAGTGTATTTTAAAATGTACACCAGGAATGGCCTGCAGTCAGATATAGGCTTGGCTAGACTGGAATGCAGTGGATATATATATGTAGGAGACTGTATATATATATTTAATGCACTGCAGATCACTGAATCACCTGCCTGCTTGAAAGTGTATTTGAAAACGTACACCAGGAATGGCCTGCAGTCAGATATAGGCTTGGCTAGACTAGAATGCAGTGGATATATATGTAGGAGACTGTATATATATATATATTTTATGCACTGCAGATCACCGAATCACCTGCCTGCCTGCCTGAAAGTGTGTTTGAAAACGTACACCAGAAATGGCCAGCAGTCAGATATAGGCTTGGCTAGGCTAGAATGCAGTGGATATATATGTAGGAGACTGTATATATATTTTATGCACTGCAGCACACTAAATCACCTGCCTGTCTGAAAGTATATTTGAAAACTTACACCAGGAATGGCCTGCAGTCAGATATAGGCTTGGCTAGACTAGAATGCAGTGGATATATATATGTAGGAGACTGTATATATATTTTATGCACTGCAGATCACTGAATCACCACCCTGCCTGAAAGTATATTTGAAAACGTACACCAGGAATGGCCTGCAGTCAGATATAGGATTGGCTAGACTGGAATGCAGTGGATATATATATGTAGGAGACTGTATATATATTGTATGCACTGCAGCTCACTGATCACCTGCCTGCCAGAAGTTTATTAGAAACAGTACACCAGGAATGGCCTGCAGTGAGATATAGCTAAACTGTATGCAGTGGATATATATATGAGACTGACTGTATATATATATTAAATACACCGCAGCTAACTAAATCACCTGCCTGCCTGAAGTATATTAGAAACAGTACACCAGGAACAGACTGCAGTCAGATCTAGCTAAACTGGATACAGTGGATATATATATATATATATATATATATATATATATATATATATATATATACAGTGGGGATGGAAAGTATTCAGACCCCCTTAAATTTTTATTTTTTTTTTATATATATAACCAACCTTTATCAATGATATGGTATTATCATTCATTTTTTCATAATTATGGGACCCACTTCAAACTTAAACCCCTGTAGCTTGTCCTTTTGATACTCTCCGACTATCTTTCCTTATGTATGCCACATTTATTCTCTCTATTTTCTCTTTTTTTTCTTCCCTTCTTTCTTCCTTTCACCCTTACCTTTTCTCTCATTTCTTTATACTAATTTGAAGTAGAACCCTTGACCATCCATTAATAAAAGTCCTATCATCTGAATCATTTATACCTCTCACACGCACCCACAAAAAAAAAAAAAAAAAAAGATACTCCCCCACAAATAAAGGGGGGGGGGGACCATACAATTCCCTATTCTCTCCCCCGTTTACTCATGATGTCAACATGGCTCTATACTCTCCCCATACCTGCCAAGAAGTTATAATCTGCTGTTTTAGCCCAGTTTCTAATACCATCCTCTCTTCTAATGACCCCATTTCACCCAGCTCACACTCCCATTCCCCTATAGAGGGTTCTATACTACTTTTCCATTTTCTGGCTATAATTGTGCTCGCTGCTGTTAAAAAATGTTTAAGAATTCCCTTCTTTATACTTTTCTCCGAACCTGGGATCATTGAAAGTACTGTTATAAATATATCAGGCTGCAAGTTAATTCCTGTTACTGCCCTATATACTTCAAAAATTTTATTCCAGAAAGTTTGGACCCCCGGGCAAAAATACCATATATGCGACATTGTACCCTTTGCCCCCCCCCCCCCGACATCTGCAACAGATGTCTTCATTATCTGATTTTATCTTATGCATGTCCACAGGGCATCTATACCATCTTGCTAGAATCTTAAAATTTCTCTTTTGATGTCTATAGGAGATCGATAGCTTATGTGTTAACTTAATTGCCTTTTCCCATTTTACTTTGGGGATAATTGTCCCCAGTTCTGTCTCCCATTTTTTAACATATGTTACCTCATGTATATTATTATTTGAAATTAAATATCTATAAATCCTGGAGAGTGTATGCAATGGCTTTTGTTCTTGTAGAAGCATTTTTTCCAAATCTGTAAGTTGTCTATCCAATATCGCCTCTTTCGCCAAAGAAAAGATGTACATCTGAAGCTGTCGATACTGCATCCATTTTGTTTTAAATTCCATACCCAAAGCCTCTATCGGAAGAAGTCTATTCCCCTCCATTGTCTCTACTATCCTGGTGTCTTCATTTCTTTGCCATTTAAGATAATTCCTAGCGTCCCTTGCTGGAGGGAATTCAGGATTATCGGGGTCATTGGACCTCTATAGGTAGACCTTACTCCCAATTTCAGTATTCCATCCCATACTTTCAGTGTTGAAACAACCAAAAAGGGTAGCTCCCCTTCAGGAGTTCGTCTTTCCTTTACTATCCATGGTAATGATTTCAGTTTAATCACTGCCACTTCTTCCTCCAACCTCACTCATTGTTTGCTATCAGCGTTATGAAACCAATCCATGATCCTGGTAATAAAAACTGATTTTAGATAAGTTGATAGGTCTGGGAGGGCCAACCCTCCATCTTGTTTTAATTTAATTAATACTTCTCTACTAATTCTAGCGGTTTTACCTGCCCAAATGAAACTCCCAATGGCTTTCCATAGTTGGATCAGGACTTTTGTTGAAGGGAATATTGGGATAGTCTGAAATATGTAAAGTATCTTAGGCAAAATGTCCATTTTTATAATACTTATCCTACCTATCCAAGAAAATATTCCTTTATTATATTGTTGAAGTAATTTTTATAATTTTTTTCACGGAAGGTAGTTATATTCCTGTATCTTACTTATATCCTTAGGGATGTATGTTCCGAGGTATTTAAGCGCATTTGCTTGCCATTTAAACGAAAATTTTTTTTTAATTAATTCCACAGTATCACTTGGAAGAGTGATACTGAGCACTTCTGACTTATCAAAGTTCACTTTAAAGTTACTCACCTCCCCAAAGCGCTTGAATTCCCTAATTAGATTTGGTAAAGTCACCAATGGGTTTGTGATATAAAGTAGCAGATCGTCAGCATAAACTGACATTTTATATTCGATATCTCCTATTTTTATACCTGATATATCCCTATTATTCCGAATAGCTATTGCTAAATGTTCCATATCTAATACGTATAGCAAAGTGGACAACGGACATCCCTGTCGGGTACCGTTCGCTATGGTGACTGTATCAGATACATCACCATTCGTTCGTATTTTAGCAGTTGGATTATGATATAACACCATTATTTTTTCTAGAAGCACCTAACCCCCACAGTCCTAAAGTCTCCCGGAGAAAACACCATCCCACCCTATCAAACGCCTTCTCGGCATCAATTGCCAGGAGGCAGGATGGGATGGTGTGTATCCGGGCATATTCCACCAGTGTCAATGTCTTTAAGGTGTTATCTCTTGCCTCTCCTCCTTTTATGAATACCACTTAATCTAAGTGTATATACTTCGGTATTATCGGGGAGATTCTATTTGCAATAATCTTAGAATATATTCTAAGATCAATATTTGTCAATGAAATAGCTCGATAGTTACCGCATAAAGTATGGTCCTTTTCGGGTTTAGGTATCAATGAGATAAAAGCCTGCATGTCTTGAGAAACAAAGAGCTGCGGGGCAGGTACAGAATTAAATGTCCGCTTCATAATAGGGACTAATAAATCTTTAAAAGTTTTATAGAATCGTGGGGTAAAGCCATCGGGTCCGGGGCTTTTGCCTGGCACTAGGGATGAGCCGAACACCCCCCTGTTCGGTTCGCACTAGAACATGCGAACAGGAAAAAAGTTCGCTCGAACACGTGAACACCGTTAAAGTCTATGGGACACGAACATGAATAATCAAAAGTGCTAATTTTAAAGGCTTATATGCAAGTTATTGTCATAAAAAGTGTTTGGGGACCCGGGTCCTGCCCCAGGGGACATGGATCAATGCAAAAAAAAGTTTTATAAACGGCCGTTTTTTTCAGGAGCAGTGATTTAATAATGCTTTAAGTCAAACAATAAAAGTGTAATATCCCTTTAAATTTCGTACCTGGGGGGTGTCTATAGTATGCCTGTAAAGGGGCGCATGTTTCCCGTGTTTAGAACAGTCTGACAGCAAAATGACATTTCAAAGGAAAAAAGCCATTTAAAACTACCCGCGGCTATTGCATTGCCGACAATACACATAGAAGTTCATTGATAAGAACGGCATGGGAATTCCCCACAGGGAAACCCCGAACCAAAATTAAAAAAAAAAATGACGTGGGAGTCCCCCTAAATTCCATACCAGGCCCTTCAGGTCTGGTATGGATATTAAGGGGAACCCCGGCCAAAATTAAAAAAAAAAATGACGTGGGGTTCCCCCTAAATTCCATACCAGACCCTTCAGGTCTGGTATGGATTTTAAGGGGAACCCCGCGCCAAAAAAAAAAAAAAAACGGCGTGGGGTCCCCCAAAAATCCATACCAGACCCTTATCCGAGCATGCAACCTGGCAGGCCGCAGGAAAAGAGGGGGGGACGAGAGTGCGGCCCCCCCTCCTGAACCGTACCAGGCCACATGCCCTCAACATTGGGAGGGTGCTTTGGGGTAGCCCCCCAAAACACCTTGTCCCCATGTTGATGAGGACAAGGGCCTCATCCCCACAACCCTGGCTGGTGGTTGTGGGGGTCTGCGGGTGGGGGGCTTATCGGAATCTGGAAGCCCCCTTTAACCAGGGGACCCCCAGATCCCGGCCCCCCCTGTGTGAAATGGTAAGGGGGTACTTACCCCTACCATTTCACTAAAAAAACTGTCAAAAATGTTAAAAATGACAAGAGACAGTTTTTGACAATTCCTTTATTTAAATGCTTCTTCTTTCTTCTATCTTCCTTCATCTTCTTCTTCTTCTGGTTCTTCTGGCTCTTCTGGTTCTTCCTCCGGCGTTCTCAACCAGCATCTCCTCCGCGGCATCTTCTATCTTCTTCTCCTCGAGCCGCTCCGCACCCATGGCATGGGGGGAGGCTCCCGCTCTTCTCTTCATCTTCTTCTTCATCCTCTTCTCTTCTTCCTTCTTCTCTTCTTCTCTTCTTCATTTTCTTCTCCGAGCCGCTCCGCACCCATGCTGGCATGGAGGGAGGCTCCCGCTGTGTGACGGCGTCTCCTCGTCTGACGGTTTTTAAATAACGGGGGGCGAGGCCACCCGGTGACCCCGCCCCACTCTGACGCACGGTGACTTGACGGGACTTCCCTGTGACGTCACGGGGAATGCCACAGGGAAGTCCCTTCATGTCCCGTGCATCAGAGGGGGCGGGGTCACCGGGCGGCCCCGCCCCCGTTATTTAAGAACCGTCAGACGAGGAGACGCCATCACACAGCGGGAGCCTCCCTCCATGCCAGCATGGATGCGGAGCGGCCCGGAGAAGAAAATGAAGAAGAGAAGAAGAGAAGAAGGAAGAAGAGAAGAGGATGAAGAAGAAGATGAAGAGAAGAGCGGGAGCCTCCCCCCATGCCATGGGTGCGGAGCGGCCCGAGGAGAAGAGGATAGAAGACGCCGCAGAGGAGATGCTGGACGAGAACACCGGAGGAAGAACCAGAAGAACCAGAAGAAGATGAAGGAAGATAGAAGAAAGAAGAAGCATTTAAATAAAGGAATTGTCAAAAACTGTCTTTTGTCATTTTTAACATTTTTGACAGTTTTTTAGTGAAATGGTAGGGGTAAGTACCACCTTACCATTTCACACGGGGGGGGCGGGATCTGGGGGTCCCCTTGTTAAAGGGGGCTTCCAGATTCCGATAAGCCCCCCGCCCGCAGACCCCCACAACCACCGGCCAGGGTTGTGGGGATGAGGCCCTTGTCCTCATCAACATGGGGACAAGGTGTTTTGGGGGGAAACATGCGCCCCTTTACAGGCATACTATAGACACCCCCCAGGTACGAAATTTAAAGGGATATTACACTTTTATTGTTTGACTTTAAGCATTATTAAAATCACTGCTACTGAAAAAACGGCCGTTTTTAAAACTTTTTTTTTGCATTGATCCATGTCCCCTGGGGCAGGACCCGGGTCCCCAAACACTTTTTATGACAATAACTTGCATATAAGCCTTTAAAACTAGCACTTTTGATTTCTCCCATAGACTTTTAAAGGGTGTTCTGCGGCATTCGAATTTGCCGCGAACACCCCAAATTGTTCGCTGTTCAGCGAACTTGCGAACAGCCAATGTTCGAGTCGAACATGAGTTCGACTCGAACTCGAAGCTCATCCCTACCTGGCACCAATGAATCTATTACACTCAGTATTTCCATCTCGAAGAACTCCTGTTCTAGCTGTTCTATTTCTGTTACCGATAAGGTTGGTAAAGCTGTATCTTTTATATATTGATATATTCTCTGCTGGAATTTTTCCGGATCCTGTTCTGCTAGTTGATTTGGGATATTATATAATCTAGTGTAAAAGGTATGGAATGCCTTCAGAATCCCCTTTGGGTCATACGCTACGTCACCTGTTTCTGATTTAATCTTTACAATGGATGATGCATTTACCCGTTGGCGTAGTGCCCTGGCTAATAGTTTGCCCGGTTTATTACCCTGTTGATAATACAACGGCCAGTTTTATCTCTAACCCGCATGCTTGTTCATTTAACAAGGTTCGCAACTCTGCTCTTTTTTCTATTAGTTCCATACATTTTCCCGATTCTGGTAATCCCTTATGCAGTGACTCCAATCTCGACATTTCCTTAAGGAGTGCAGCTGTTCTGTTCTCTTTAGCTTTTTTTAATCTAGATCTGTGTTTTATAAATAGACCCCACACTACACATTTCAAGGCCTCCCACTGAATAGGTAAGGAGGTAGAGTCCCTTATATGATCTTTTATAAAATTCATTATTGCTTCTTTAATCTCAACTACACAGGCCTCATCAAATAATAAGTTATCATTTAACTTCCAAAAACTTCTATTCCTATTCCCATTGGATTCTGCTATCACCAAAAATATCGGCATGTGATCTGACCAAATCGTATTGCCTATATCCGAGGAAGAGGTTGCCGCTGTTGCCAACTGATTGGTCAAAAAGTAATCAAGTCTATGATAAGTATCATGAACTTTTGAGTGGAACGTATATTCTCGCTCTAGTGGGTGAAAATCCCGCCATATATCGACCAACTGGTGCTTCTCTATCATATCCTTAAATTTCTTTTTATCTCTACTCTTTTGCGACCTTACAGGTGTGGTAGTATCTATATCCTGATCAAAGACAAAATTAAAGTCACCGCCTACTATTGTTACCCCTTCTGCTCTCTCCATAAGATCTGTTAACAGGTGTGTTGCTATTTTAATTTGTTCATAATTAGGGAGGTAGACGTTAATAAGAGTGTGTTTTTTACCATATATAACAAGTTTTACTAGTAATGCTCTCCCATCTCTCTGTTCCTCCAACATTCCACTACCTGAGGTATTGATTTATGTATTGGTATGGAAACTCCCCTAGATTTTGTGTATAAAAAAGAATCATGATACCAAGTTGTATAGAATCTATTCTGTAAATTAGGTATATGGTCTGATCGAAAATGTGTCTCCTGAAATAAGGCAATACCCACCTTTTGCTTATGGAGAGAGTATAGGATTTGTGTTCTTTTTATTGCAGAATTTAAACCTCTAACATTGTAAGAGCAGAGTTTTATTGTCCCCATGAGGGAGAGAAAGAAAAAGAAAAAAAAAAAAATTTACCCCACACAACAATCACGCACCCCACACACACAGATTCTCTCACTACCTACTCGATTCCTTAGAATCAATCTTACTTAGTAAGAAAAGACGTATCCCACCCAGGCATATTATTCAATTAAAATCCTTTTGTTCCCAACTAACCCAAAGAGAAAAATTGAGCAAACAGGAAGAAGAGGAAGGGAGGGGGAAGGGCACCTTGGGAGAGGAAAAGGAGAAGGGAGAAATAAGAGGGAAGAAGGAAAAAAAAAAAAAAAAACCCGTCCCCCCTGTCCCACCCTCACCCCCCCCCAATTCAATCTAGCTATAGATCCAATATTCTCAGCAACATTACACAAATTAATTCCCAAACATGATTAACCACTTAACAACCGGCCCATAGCCAAATGACGGCTACAGGGCGGTTGTTTAACTCTGGGAGGACGTCCAGGGACGTCCTCCCAGAATTCTGCTCTCGCGCGCCCCCTAGGGCGCGCACTCGAGAGCATCCGTGACCGCCGGGTCCAGAGGACCCGGCGCATCACAGATCCCGGTAAATGGCCGCTGATCGCGGCCGTTTACCATGTGATCGCTCCGTCATCTGATGACGCCGGTTCCTCTCCTCCCCCTCTCCTCCCCTCCTGTGTACCGATCGGTACACAGTGACCGAAGAGGCGGATGGATGGATGGCTGCAGCGTTGTGGGCTGCATCTGTAGTGCCCACAGCGCTGCACAGAGACATCCAGCCATCCATCCATCCATGCTCAGCCATCCCTACTACTCTGCATGCCCTGCAATGCTGTGCAATACTCTGCAATTCCCTCTGCAATACCCCGCAATACTCTGCCATACCCTGGAATACCCCGCAATACTCTGCCATACCCTGCAATACCCCGCAATACTCTGCCATACCCTGCAATACCCCGCAATACTCTGCCATACCCCGCAATACTCTGCCATACCCTGCAATACCCCGCAATACTCTGCCATACCCCGCAATACCTTGCAATACTCTGCCATACCCCGCAATACTCTGCCATACCCCGCAATACCTCGCAATACTCTGCCATACCCTGCAATACCCCAAAATACTCTGCCATACCCCGCAATACTCTGCCATACCCTGGAATACCCCGCAATACTCTGCCATACCCCGCAATACTCTGCCATACCCTGGAATACCCCACAATACTCTGCCATACCCTGGAATACCCCACAATACTCTGCCATACCCTGGAATACCCCACAATACTCTGCCATACCCTGCAATACCCCGCAATACTCTGCCATACCCTGCAATACCCCGAAATACTCTGCCATACCCTGCAATACCCTGAAATACCCCGAAATACTCTGCCATACCCCGCAATACTCTGCCATACCCCGCAATACTCTGCCATACCCCGCAATACTCTGCCATACCCCGCAATACTTTGCCATACCCTGCGATACTCTGCCATACCCCGCAATACTCTGCCATACCCTGCAATACCCCGCAATACTCTGCCATACCCTGGAATACCCCGCAATACTCTGCCATACCCTGCAATACCCCGCAATACTCTGCCATACCCTGGAATACCCCGCAATACTCTGCCATACCCTGCAATACCCTGAAATATCCCGCAATACCCAGCCATACTCTGCAATACTCAGTGATACCCAGCCATACTCTGCCATACCCAGCCATGCTCTGCAATACCCCACAAAAATCTGCAATACTCTGCCATAACCCGCAATACTCTGCCATACCCAGCCATACTCTGCCATACCCAGCCATACTCTGCCATACCCAGCCATACTCTGCAATACTCGGTGATACCCAGCCATACTCTGCAATACCCAGCCATACTCTGCAATACTCGGTGATACCCAGCCATACTCTGCAATACTCGGTGATACCCAGCCATACTCTGCCATACCCAGTCATACTCGGTGATACTCTGCAATACCCAGCCATGCTCAGCCGTACCCAGCCTCTGTATGTGGCCAGGCTGTGGAAGTCTCACACATGTGGTATCGCCGTACTCAGGAATAGTAGGAGAATCTATTTTGGGGGGCCATTTTTGGTATATACATGCTATGTGTTAGAAATATTGTATAAATGGACAACTTTGTGTTAAAAAAAAAAAGCGTTTTAACCACTTCCCGCCTTCCGTCATACGACGTCCTTGACTTTGTGCGGGGATATCTGAATGATGGGTGCAGCTACAGGCATCATTCAGATATCATCTTTTTCAGCCGGCGATTCCCTACACCATAAGAATGATCGTAGCGGCTGTTACACTGCTTGATCGTTCTTACGGGAGGCGAGAGGGGACGCCCCCCCTCCCGCCGCCCTCCGGTGCTTCTACCGACTCACCGCTATGATCGAAGCCAGGATCTTTTTTTTTTTTTTTTTTTTTTTTTTTATTTCAGGAACAGCCTAGAGGTGAGATGTGGGGTCTTATTGACCCCATATCTCACTGTAAAGAGGACCTGTCATGCCATATTCCTATTACAAGGGATGTTTACATTCCTTGTAATAGGAATAAAAGTGATCAAAAAATTTTTTTTTTTGGAAAAAAGTGTCAAACTAAAATAAATAAAGTAAAATGAACAATAAAAAAAAATAAAATTTTTTTAAAGCGCCCCTGTCCCCGTGTGCTCGCATGCAGAAGTGAACGCATACGTAAGTCCCGCCCACATATGAAAACGGTGTTCAAACCACACATGTGAGGTATCGCTGCGATCGGTAGAGCGAGAGCAATAATTTTGGCCCTAGACCTCCTCTGTAACTCAAAATTTGTAACCAGTAAAAAATTTTAAAGCGTCGCCTATGGGGATTTTTAAGTGGTGAAGTTTGGCGCCATTCCACAAGCGTGTGCAATTTTGAAAGGTGACATGTTAGGTATCTATTAACTCGGCGTAACTTCATCTTTCATATTATGCAAAAACATTGGGCTAACCTTACTGTTTTGTTTTTTTTTAAAGCAAATAACAGTTTTTTTTCCAAAAAAAACGCGTTCCAAAAATTGCTGCGCAAATATCGTGCGAGATAAAAAGTTGCAATGACCGCTATTGTATTCTCTAGGGTCTTTGCTAAAAAAACATATATAATGTTTTGGGGTTCTATGTAATTTTCTAGCAAATAAATGATGATTTTTACATGTAGGAGAGAAATGTCAGAATTGGCCTGGGTGCTCCAGAACGCCTGAAGGTGCTCCCCTGCATGTTGGGCCTCTGTATGTGGCCACGCTGTGTAAAAGTCTCACACATGTGGTATCGCCATACTCGGGAGTAATAGCAGAATGTGTTTTGGGGTGTAATTTGTGGTATGCATATGCTGTGTGTGAGAAATAACCTGCTAATATGACAATTTTGTGAAAAAAAAAAAAGAAAAAAAAAAAACTTGATTTTGCAAAGAATTGTGGGAAAAAATGACAACTTAAAAAAACTCATCATGCATCTTTCTAAATACCTTGAAATGTCTTCTTTCCAAAAAGGGGTCATTTGGGGGGTATTTGTACTTTTCTGGCATGTTAGGGTCTCAAGAAATGGGATAGGCCGTCAGTACTTCAGGTGTGATCAATTTTCAGATATTGGTACCATAGCTTGTGGACGCTATAACTTTCACAAAGACCAAATAATATACACTAATTTGGGTTATTTTTACCAAAGATATGTAGCGGTATAAATTTTGGCCAAAATATATGAAGAAAAATTACTAATTTTCAAAATTTTATAACAGAAATGAAGAAAAATTTATTTTTTTACAGATTTTTCGGTCTTTTTTCTTTTATAGCGCAAAAAATAAAGAACCCAGCGGTGATTAAATACCACCAAAAGAAAGCTCTATTTGTGTGAAAAAAAGGACAAAAAATTCATATAGATACAGTGTTGCACGACTGAGTAATTGTCATTCAAAATGTGAGAGCACCAAAAGCTGAAAATTGGTCTGGTTATTAAGGGGGTTTAAGTGCCCAGTGGTCAAGTGGTTAAAGAAGCAACAATATCACCTAAAATATGAAACATGCAACATCAAGTGCTGTCAAAAGCAATAAACAGTACATAAAGTGCAGACTTATTCACCTTTAAAATTATATAAATTATATAGTTAACCCCATAAAACTTTTTCTTCATTGAACAACCAATCCTTTCAAAAACTATTGTGAGGAGGAGAAAAAAAAAACAACACACCACTCCATCCATGCTCCACCCATCCCTGTCTGGCTATAAACCAAGTATTATCAGCAACAATGTGCAAATGAATTCCCCGACATAATAATTATAATAACAATATCTCCTTATAGTGTAGTATATGCAGCAATTGGTGTTTACAAAACTAATAACCAATACATAATGTGATAACCTGTTCCCCTTTGAGATTGAGAAAATTATACAATTAACCTCATAGCACCTTAACATCAGTAAACAACCTATCCTTATGAATTGTTATGAGGTTGGAGAAAAAAAAAAAAAACTTTCCCTCAACAGTCTAATAACAGTCTATTAAAAACCAAGTGCAACCACTTAAAATATTGAAAATTCCCCCCATAACCCCCACCCTACCGACCTTCGAAAAACCAAATACCACCAACAATATAACTATATCACCAATCCCGCCCCAAATTATTAATGAGCAATCAATAACCTCGTGATATATCTTTCATCATGAAACCTCTAGTCCTTTCATAAATATTATACAACTAGTGCCCCGTACACACGGTCGGACGTTGATCGGACATTCCGACAACAAAATCCATGGATATTTTCCGATGGATGTGGGCTCAAACTTGTCTTGCATACACAAGGTCGGTCAAAGTTGTCGGAAAATCCGATCGTTCTGAACGCAGTGACGTAAAACACGTACGTCGGGACTATAAACAGGGCAGTAGCCAATAACTTTCGTCTCTTAATTTATTCTGAGCATGTGTGGCACTTTGTGCGTCGGATTTTTGTACACACGATCGGAATTTCCAAAAACGGATTTTGTTGTCGGAAAATTTTATAGCAAGCTCTCAAACTCTGTGTGTCGTAAATTCCAATGGAAAATGTGTGATGGAGCCCACACACGGTCGGAATTTCCGACAACAAGGTCCTATCACACATTTTCCATCGGAAAATCCGACCGTGTGTACAGGGCATAACAGTGATTAAACTCCATTGCACAAAAAAAAAAATTGATGCTGAAAACCCCCCCGTTATCACCCACCCTACATACCTCTGATAAACCAAGTGCCATCAGAAATATAACCCATATCCCAATCCCGCCCCAACTTATAATAAGCTGTCAATAACCTCGTAATAAATTTTCCATCATGAAACATCTGGTCCTTTCATATACAACTAACAGTGCTTAAACTTAATTGAAAAAAAAAAATTCTATTTTAAGCATGAATTCTATTTTAAACACACATCCCTCTCATCTTCCCCCTCCCCCAGCCTCCCCCGTCCCGACCTCGCTCAGCCATCAATCTACCCCCTGTATTGTCCTACCATAATATATTTGAGACCATGCCGGCAAATCAACTAAAGGGAGTTGAAGATTTTTTAAAAAATTGGGAAGGTCCCCCATGTCCCGAAAAAAATATTGTGTCCATTTCGATGAACCTTAATTTGAAAGGGAAATCCCCATCTATAAGATATCTCCTTCTGTCGCAGAATTTCCAGTAGAGGTTTTACTGCCTTCCTCTTCATCATTGTATATCTGGACAGATCCTATAAAAAAACATAAGCTGGGCACCCTCATATCCTATGGTACGTTGTGTCCGGGCCGCTGCCTTAATGCTGTCTTTAACAAAAAAGAAATGGATTCTGCATATAACATCTCTTGGTAATCTTGTTTCTCTGTCTCTGGGGCCCATTACCCTATGTGCTCTGTCAATCTCAAGATCTGCTGTCCTTGGCCATTTTAATAAGTCATTAAATATGCCTTGGAGTGCCACTTTCAGGCCATCCATTCCCACCGATTCTGGCAAGCCTTTTATTCTTATATTATTACGCCTACTTCTATTTTCCAAATCGTCGGAGGCATCAATCAAATGCTTTATCCGTTGATCAACTTCATTATTCTTTTCCTCCAGCAATAATATTTTATGATCAATAATGTCCAATCTAGACTCTGTGGCTACTATCTTGTTTTGCACCTCCACTAAAGAAGACCTCAGTGTCTGCATTTCCTCTTTATAGGAAACTTCCAGTCTATAGGCATATTTATCCATATCCTCCCTAGTTGGTAAGGACTTTATATATGCCTGCATATCCCAAGTATGATTTTGTTACAATCTCTCTTGATCCATCGTAAATTGTGGTGTATAGGCCTCCAAATCAGCGTTGGATCTAGGCTCTGTATCCCTTGCAGGAGACACAGAGTGCAATTCCGTTATTATAGAGCCTTCTAGTTGATCCTGAGACTGATAATGCTGAAAAAACCCTTGATGTCTATTTTTGGAGTAGATGGAGGCTTCGGGGGGATTTTAGCTGTTCCTCCGTTGGATCCTCTTTTGGCTTTCTGAGAATGTGCACTTTTTGGAGGCATATTATGATCAGAACTCAATGAGATAGGGAGTATTGCAGAAATCGCACACCCTCAGTTCTTTTGTACACCTGTGCCTTTAAATAATTACTTTATTGTATCCGCTTATTGATACCATATAATTAGGGGATCTGTTAATGCCAGCTCCACTGTATGGCCCCACTCCAGAACTTTCAAATATCAAGTTATCTCTTCCTTAGGAGTTAGAAAATCTTGACCCTCCTTCAATTACAATAGAAATAGGCTTTTGCTTTCACTAAGATTCAAGTCCTCTACCAGCTGTTAAAGCAAATTCTCTGTGGTCTTTCCACCTCCAAATATCGAATATTAAATAGACAGTAATACTCGCCTGATCCTAGTGTGATGTACTGCAGCTCTCCTCGTATGCCCACAATCACTGTCAACAGACTGAGCATTACCCACAGATGGGAGCATACCCCGATCCCGCTGTGGACAGAGGGGCTCGGATCGGCTTGTCTCTGTTCGTGAGTCAGTTCAGGAGGGCTCGTGCACCTTCGACCTGCTCCGTTCTGCTCGCACGTTCTCGATCCAAGGGGGAGAGCCTTCACCAAACCTCCTGGGCAAAAAGACAGGTACATCCACAGCTCAACTAGAATCCAGGAGAGCTTAGAGGAAATTCAGTTCTCTCGGCGCCGATCACAATTTCCCCAGGGGAATACCCCAGTCTCAGCAGGACTCACACACCAATGAGGAATCAATGAGGTGCACCTCCATTCCTCCGCTCTCAGCGGGGATAGCCGTCAAATCCAGCCGGTAACTCTCTTGTTTCTGAGCATAAGCTCTCAGCGGGGATACTTGTGAGACCCAACCGGTGAATCAGGTCACATCCAAGCATACTATGATTTACTGCACGCTGCAAGGAGGGAGGACTGGGAGGAGTCCATAATTATCTGGGAGTTAATACAGCTGATTGCCTGGGCGAGTAAGAGCGGACTCACAGCACGTCCATCTCCTTCAAACCCCAACCCCAACTGCTGGACCGTACCCGCGTTTATTTTTTTAATCTATTCTCGGGTGCTGTCTCAGGTATGCCGGGAGATCCCCTTAAATTTTTCACTCTTTGTTATACTGCAGCCATTTGCTAAAATCATTTAAGTTAATTTTTTTCCTCATCAATGCGCACACAGCACCTCATAAACACAGAATTGTTGACATTTTTGCAGATTTATTAAAAAGAAAAACTGAAATATCACATGGTCGTAAGTATTCAGACCCTTTGCTGTGACACTCATATATTTAACTCAGGTGCTGTCCATTTCTTCTGATCATCCTTGAGATGGTTCTACACCTTCATTTGAGTCCAACTGTGTTTGATTATACTGATTGGACTTGATTAGGAAAGCCACACACCTGTCTATATAAGACCTTACAGCTCACAGTGCATGTCAGAGCAAATGAGAATCATGAGGTCAAAGGAACTGCCTGAAGAGCTCAGAGACAGAATTGTGGCAAGGCATAGATCTGACCAAGGTTACAAAAAAAATTCTGCTGCACTTAAGGTTCCTAAGAGCACAGTGGCCTCCATAATCCTTAAATGGAAGATGTTTGGGACGACCAGAACCCTTCCTAGAGCTGGCCGTCTGGCCAAACTGAGCTATCGGGGGAGAAGAGCCTTGGTGAGAGAGGTAAAGAAGAACCCAAAGATCACTGTGGCTGAGCTCCAGAGATGCAGTCAGGAGATGGGAGAAAGTTGTAGAAAGTTGTAGAAAGTCAACCATCACTGCGGCCCTCCACCAGTCGGGGCTTTATGGCAGAGTGGCCCGACAGAAGCCTCTCCTCAGTGCAAGACACATGAAAGCCCGCATGGGTTTGCTAAAAAACACCCGAAGGACTCCAAGATGGTGAGAAATAAGATTCTTTGGTGTGATGAGACCAAGATAGAACTTTCTGGCCTTAATTCTAAGCGGTATGTGTGGAGAAAACCAGGCACTGCTCATCACCTGTCCAATACAGTCCCAATAGTGAAGCATGGTGGTGGCAGCATCATGCTGCGGGGGTGTTTTTCAGCTACAGGCACAGGACAACTGGTTGCAACCAATAGGTTTCAGAAGTTGTATACACTAATGGAGGAAGATGCGACTGCTTTATCTAACCCACCGACGGTGGATGCAGCACTCACCAGATTGGCCAAGAATGTGACACTTCCGATGGAAGACTCTTCCTGCTTTCACGATATTCTTGATTGACGCATTGACATGGACTTAAGAAAGTTTTACCTCAGGGCAGGTGGTGCTTGTAAACCCGCCATTGCTTTAACATCCGTAGCAAGTGCTATGTGAGTGTGGGCGCAGAACTTGGAGTATGCGATCAAAAACCAGCTACCAAAAGAAAAAAAATCATCAAGGCTCTTGATGAGATAAAACTCTCGGCGGACTTTGCAGGTGAGGCAGGTATAGACCTCCAGAGCCATGCTAAGCTCAGTCACAGCCAGAGCGCTGTGGCTAAAACCCTGGGCGGCTGACCCTTCCTCAAAGCAGAATTGTTGTAAACTGCCTTTTGATGGAAAGGCGCTGTTTGGCCAAAAAACTGGAGACTGCCATCTCCAGGGTTACAGGAGGAAAATCAGGTCTTCTGCCCCAAGATCGAAGGTCCAGATGCCAGAGGGGGCAACCATCCAGAGGTGCGCCAAACAGGTACTGGGATTTCAGAGGCTTTTGCCTATCCAAGGACTTCAGAAGGCGTTGGAGGGGTACACAGTCAACCTTTGTAAGATCGCAGAGAGCTAAGACCCCTGCGGCTCCCCAAGATACCCAAAAGCCCTTTTAATGCCAGGCCTGCCCAGGAGGCAGTTGGAGCCAGGTGGCTCAAAGTGACCCAGTTCCGACAAGACCACTGCCAAAAAATGGCGGATTCAGTCCACAGTGGCGCAAGGCCATTATTGCTTGTTTAAACGGCAGCCTCCAAAACTACTTCAAGAGGCTGAATCAGTTTATCCGGATAGACTCAAGATGGAGTCTCTTCATACCATAATCCAGGTTGTTCAACCAGGAAACTGGAGGATTTCAGTGCACTTGCAATATGCCTATCAGCATGTCCCGATCCTTCAGTCATACCAGCAGTTCTTCAGATTTGCGTTGAGGAACAGGCATTACCAGAGCCAGCTGGAGCCTACACAGAAAATGGTCTACCTAGGGGCCCAATTCAATACTCAGGTGGCCACAGTTTCTTTGCCTCCTCAGAAACTCCCCAAAATCAGGAAGAAGTTCCAACAGGCATTGGCTGCACCAGTGATGTCAGCATCCCAGTGCATGAGTCCTCTCAATGTTTTCCAACAAGGCTTCCTGATGCAGTGGAAGAGTTTGTCTAGCCCAGCCAATCAGGATCACCAGCCGGAGGCGCCAGAGTCTCTGGTGGTAGACGAAACAAATGCTAAATGGCATAGTCCATTAGGGCCACAGCCATGGATCATTGATCACTACAGCACAGCAGGGTTGGGCGCCACCTGCGAACAACTCAGGATCCAGGGCAGAGGGGAATTTCCCACTCAGGGCCTAGTTTCCAATATTCTGGAACTTCATGCAGCATTCATGGTGTTGGCCACCTTGCTGCCTCACATACAGGGTCGCCCAGTCCTGCTCCATCTGGACAACATGGCAGCAGTGTCCTACATATAGTGACAAGGCGGGACGCACAGCCGATCCCTCTTGAGAGAGGTGGATCCAATCATGACATTGGCACAACAATATCTCCCAGATTTGAGGGGCATATATCTTCCAGGCTGTCAGAATTTGGAAGCACTTGGAAGCAGATTGCCTATCCGGACAATTCATGGACCCCATCAATGGAAGGAGAGGGTTGGGACTTTAAATGAAGCACAACAAGAAAAATAAGGTCACATGATAATGGATTCCACACAAATATACATAGATTAAAAACATAACATGATAATATAAAGAACACCTTAACAATTTATTGTACATAGTAATATCAAAATTTACAACCATTTTAAGGATAATAATAGATAAATATAGAGTAATATAACTGTAGGGGTTCATAATCAACATAATTAATTAATAATCCTAATAAAAAACCATCAATATTTCATAGCATTTTTAATGTGCAATCTCAGAATCGCATGACCATAAGATGTAGAATAAGGCAAAGCTCTATGCGTTTCGTGGAATCTATCCACTCAGCAGGAGCAATTATAAATACAGAGATCTATAATACAAAAGAGAATTTGCAAAATGAACAAATGCTGGACATAAGGAAAGAAAGAACGAGGCTAGGATAAATATTTACCGAACGCTCATACCTTCACATAGAATAGATGTAAAATAGTGTGGTATTGTAACCAACTGGGGGAACCATAGGGATGGAGGCGGATGAATTTACCCATTCATTGCCTCATTTAAAGTCCCAACAATCCCCTTCCCTCTCTTTTATTAATGATTTAGGGATGGAAGCACACTAGTTAAGTTAGCAATCTTGGTATCAACGGTTATTGGTTACATTAACTGCATCATGACTTCTGCTTGAAATTGTGGACTCTTTATTATATTATTTCTTATTAGTGGTGTTTGGTCACTGGGGATGCCTGAGCCCTGCACTCCCGGGAGCTGCGTTGTGCAGCATAGGCCCCTCCCTCCTCCTCCCTCCTATAGCAATGGGGTGGTGGGCAGGAACCTGCTGCACATCGGCGCCACGCCCAGCACACTGTACATGCGGCATCAAGTGACGCCGCGCACCGGTGTCCTGGTTTTTCCACCAGCATTGTATACATGGGAGGGTTGGTTGCACTGGTTACCACATGACGTTATACGTCCGGGTGCTGGCGCCATCTTTTCTCTCCCTTTTCCTTTTATAACGCAGTGTGGCGTTGGCGGCATAACGTGGCTAGTTGTGACTATCGAGACTATACACAGGTGGAGCACATATCTCTCCTTACTCCATAGATTTCTACATACCAGCCCTTATTACATGTGTTGGAGATCTAAGGTAATTATTTCTTATTTATGGTCCACTTACTGAGTTACTTATTTTCCCAACTTTGATCTCCACCCTGGCTGGATATGCGAGCTATATTAACTAGTATATTAATCCACCTAGTTTGAATAGTAATTGTTTAAAGTGGATGTAAACCCGAATTTTTTTTTTATGTCATAATGTAGAGCATAAGATTTCCTATCATTTGAGCCCAGTCTTGCCACAAAGAGTTATTCCAGCTCTGAGCAATCCTCTTTTATTGTTCAGTGAGATAAAACTTGACAACCAGAGAAAAACTTTGTCAAATCCTCCCCCTTGCTGTGAGTGACAGGTGATTTACATATCTCGTGCATTAGCCTAAGACATGCATTATTTTTTAATTCCCACCCCCAGTCCTTTCTTCAGCAGCTCTGCAAGGATTGGCTGTTTCACACCTCAGCATGATTTGGCATGCTGAAGTCATGTGGTTACTTTCCTGTCTTTTCACTGGATGTTAGAGGTCATAGCAGAAGTTCAGTGTAAGAAATACACAGGAGAAAATGCATATTGACAAGGGGAGTGTAGAGGTGGGTGGGGAGTCTACTGACATCACGACTCCACCCACCGAGCTCCAGATAACAGACCCACCCACAGAATCTGCAGTTTTTTGGGTCTCATAACAGACAGAGGGGAGACATTTGACAGGTAAAGATACATGCATGTATATCCTTATAGATAACCCCTATGGCAGTAGTTTAGAAAGGAAGACATTGGGTTTACATTCACTTTAAGGCCAGCTCCATATATTAATATAGCTATATGTTTTTTTATACAGTACATCTACTGGAATTGGCATATACCCTCTATTTCCAACAGGAGTTCCTTACATCACCCATGCTCTCAATACTGTCTCCCTGGTCACTTCCTGGCTGCGTTTTTGCGGCCTCAGCTCCCGTGGGATGTCTGTTTCTCTATGGCGCCCCCAATTGGTTACAACACCACACTATTTTACATCCATTCTATGTGAAGGTATAAGCGTTCGGTAAATATTTATCCTAGCCTCGTTCCTTCTTTCCTTATGTCCAGCATTTGTTCATTTTGCAAATTTTCTTTTTCATTGTAGATCTCTGTATTTATAATTGCTCCTGATGAGTGGATAGATTCCATGAAACACGTAAAGCTTTGCCTTATGCTACATCATATGGTCATGCTGTTCTGAGATTCCACATTAAAAATGCTATGAAATATTGAGTTTTTTATTATGATTATCAATTAATTATGTTGATTATAGGGGTGTGTCTTTTAACAATAGGTTCTTACTCTTTGGCCAGCCCATTAACTGGTACGGTGTTATATGAGCCTCTCCTCCCTTCCCTACATTACACAATGTAGGTGTCCCCCCCAGTTCCAAATTTCAGGTATGCTCCTGGCCTTTATTTTTTATACATGCAGATATACTTTTCTGGTGCTTTCTTTAGAATTTTGTTTTCTTCAGACTTCACCATATTTAGTAGTATTAGTTTTCTTATATGTTATTGGCCCTCTCTCATGATATGGTTCATACAATTCTAGGTCCGAAGATCCAGTTGGACCCCAGCCTGCGCACAGGCGCTGCGCCCTATTTGGACGCGGCGTCTCCTCAGCATTTAGGGGAAGAGCACTCCTTATACGGATCTATTCATAGCATTCTGCCCATCTACTCTTGGACTTCTAACATATGCATGCGGCCTGGGACACCACAGCAGAGCTGATTTTATGCGCTGATTGTTCGTTTTTTATTCTGCATTGGGTAAGCGTGTACTCTCTCACACTTGGGGTGTGGGGGACATACTACTTTATGCATGTATTTGACATTAACTATTTTGACACTTTTTTGTTTTTACAATATTTAATAGATGGTAACTCTCACTCGTCAAACCCTGACGAAGGACTTTCCGAAACGCGTTGGTTTAGTGAGACCCACTCCATCTTATAATATCAGTCTGGTTTTCATTTATTGTCGTGTGTGACATATACCACCTCTTGTTGTCACCTGCACTCCCGATGCAATTCTATATTTGTACTTTTATATGTGCTATGGTATACTTTGATTATTGTGTGTTATATTCCTGTTTTTGTAATAAAATATTTCTTACTATCAATATACTTTTTGTGGTAATGCCTCCAAAATCCCACCCCAGGGGAACATTTTGCTCTTGTTCATGTTATTAAGGGATGTGGCATACCTTTTTCTGTTTGCTACTTCTGGTCAGAACCTCCTTTTTTTCTTTATTATGGTAGTAGATACCAATCCCCGCATTTTCTGACGAGCAGTAGTAAACTATCAATACTTTTTCTTTGTTGGGCCTTTTTTTTTGCCCCCTTTATCTACCTTACTATTTTTGATTTTGAATTTCCTTTATTAATCTCATTTTGTGATTCATACACATATCTTTTCGTATATTCTTTTGTTGTAAACGTACAGATCATGGCTAACTATGTGGGGAGTAATTGGGACAGCCTCATGTCGGGTTATCTGGACGAATATGGTAAGAATGAACATATTGAATCTGAAATCAAAGGATTGTTTGTGAAATTAACCAAATTTCTTGAGAAAAAATCATCCCTATATTGGCACATTAGGTCCTTTCGTGACTACATCAATGACAACATGAATCCATTAGGACTCAGGGTCCAGATCTTCCCTAATTTGGAGGGTCTGGACACTGAGTTTAAGAATGCCTGGGAAAAAATCTTACGTACCTGTTCCCAAGACATGATGGAACTTCTCATCACCGAATATCAGAAACGGTCGAATGCGCTGGATGGCGAAATTCAAACTATCTGTTTGAAACTCCAACCACTCCAAACCCACAAGACATACATAGATAGAGAGATCAAACTCAAAAAACATCTCGAGGATTTTAATAGGGACATCCTTATTAAAAAAGAAACCAAATTAAGTAGGGATCGTGGCGCATTTGAGGAAAATAGGGCCTATAGGTGGAACCAACCACAATTCAAAAATGCTAACAAATTTAGGAACAGAAGGGACCATTACTCTGCTGTCTCCAATTCCTCTTCAAGCATTTCCTCTACTTCCTCACTGATTCCCCCTAGAACCAAAAAGGGAACCCGTTCCCATCAAAGTGAAAACAGATCTCAGGGAACAAGGACTCAAAATGTGAACACAATGGAGGGGACACAATGTGCAACGATGGGGATAGGTAGACAAACAGGAGGGTTCGGTGGAGGTTCCACCAATACCCCCCTTATACCTCCGGTGCATAACACAAACTTACCTCCAGTTACCAGATCCAAAACTACCCATCAGGCCAACGATAGACAGGACGCTGTCCCTTTAGCGGAAGCGCTTTTAAACAAAGTTACAAATCGAACTTAGAGCGGGGTGAAGAGGCGGATTTCATAGATGCTGCTGAACGCCCCCACGGGACCTTCAGCATCGTCAACCTCTCATCCCACACCCTCACAGAGGGGGAAAAACACTTGCTCCAAAAGGGACTGGGGTTCTGCCCCAACGAGAATATGGATAGATTCGAGGTTGTTAAAGACCTCGAATTATTTGCACGTAAACTAATGCTAAAAAACATGTATCAGAAACCCCAGGGGTCCATGGATCTTACACCCCAGGAAAATCAAGCCATTGACCAACTGGTGTCGCTTTTGGAGGAAAGCGACACAACTGATCTCATTGATCGCATTGATCTACCCTCCGTGCTTTCTCTTCCCCTGTCAAACAGGGAGGTGTCGGCCTGTGAGTCAGATCAGAGGTCCAAACTTAAAAAGAAATCAGTCCAATTCCCACCTCCTAGCTCCAATCCATATATTTCTACATTCCTTAAATTGGTACATAAAGACATTGAAAAAATGCGTATTCGCACCCCCAGTGAGACAAACACCAACTTGGCTGACAGACAGGCACTCAAGGAACTTGGTGACAATAAATCCATAGTCATCAAGCCCTCGGATAAGGGTGGGAACATTGTCCTGATGGACAATGCCCAATACATTCTAATGTGCAATAAAATCCTTATGAACAAAAATTGGTACAAAAAAATTTCTAGTGATCTGATTAACAGATTTTACCAGGAATATTATTCCCTCGTGGACACGGCATACAACAACAAAGTTATCAACAAGACAGTATGGGAATACATTAGAGTTAAATTCCCAATAGTACCAACTTTTTACTCACTCCCTAAAATTCATAAAGACAGTCAGAATCCCACAGGGAGACCAATCATCTCGGGGAGGGGATCCATCAGCGAACATGCCAGCCGTTTGATTGATGAGTACCTCAAACCTCATGTCACCAGTTTACGGTCATACGTCAAAGACACTATCCACTTCCTTAAAATTATTGACAATCTCACCATACCGGATAATGCTTATCTCGTGACGATCGACGTAGAGGCCCTGTATAGCTCCATTCCCCATACCGGTGGACTTAGGGCTGTTAAAAAGGCCATCTTTCAGAGACAGGATGGTGACTGGACATATAATGACTTCATTTTACAACTGTTGGAATACATTTTATACCATAACGTTTTTTCTTTTGATGGTTCCCACTTCCTCCAGGTACAGGGGGTGGCAATGGGGACTTGTTGTGCCCCGTCTTATGCCAACCTGTACCTGGGGGAGTGGGAAACTACCTTTCTCAGTGATGAGGACTCGTCGATGTATACGAGCCACTTTTTATTGTGGCTCCGATACATCGACGACATTTTTACCATCTGGGATGGCCCTATAGAACTCTTACAATCATGCTTGATGAGCATGAACAGAAACTGCTTCAATCTCAATTTCACTATGGCATTCAGTCGCAGTGAGATCGCATTTCTGGACGTTATGGTTAGTAGGGACTGGAATGGTGGACTCAGCAGTGGCCTCTTTCGGAAGGCCACTGCTGGGAATACCATCCTTCATGCTTCAAGCTTTCACCCAGCAAGTCTCATCAAATCTATACCATATAGTCAATATTTGAGGGTGCGTAGAAATTGCACAGACGAAGCGACTTTTAAGAAAGAGGCAAACAATCTGCGCGAGAGACTCCTTGAGAGAGGTTACTCTCGTACCTCTCTCAAAAAAGCTTACAAACGGGCCACCACACGCAGCAGACAATCCCTTATTTACTCGCAAAAAGACAAGACTCAGGATAATTCCCTGCGTATCATCACAAAGTACTGTAACCAACATTTTGAAGTCAGGAAAATTGTGTCCAAATACTGGCACATTCTCACCATGGACCCCAACTTACAGAGACTCCTCCCTGAGAGTCCCCTCTTCACTTTCAGAAGGGCTTCTTCTCTTTCCTCCAGATTGGTCAGAAGTGAATTTAGGGACGAAAAATTTGCCCAGCATTGCAAGTACAGGGGTACTTTTATGTGTGGGGCCTGTGGATACTGTAGATTTATGTACACTATAAAAAATCCTATTTTACCTAATGGCAGTGTCTTCAGGCCCAAGCATTTTGCAAACTGTAAGACGAAAGGGGTGGTCTACATGCTCCGGTGTGATTGCGGATGTTTCTATGTCGGGAAAACCAAACTGGAATTCTGGCATAGGGCATACCGCCACATCAGGAGCATGCAGACATGTGACCCCGATCTACCTCTGGGGAGACACACGGCCCTGGTTCACCAGGGAAAGTTTCCCAATATCAAATTTTTGATCTTGGACCGGGTCCACCCGGGCTGGAGGGGAGGAGACTGGAACAAGGACCTCCTCCAGCTCGAGCTTAGGTGGATCTATAACTTACGTGCAACCAGACCCCCTGGTTTGAACGATTCCACATGCTTCAAACCCTTCTTAGAGGGCTTTGACTCCGGGGGCATGGAAAAATAAACTTCTATCCCACCACCTCCGACCTGGCCTCTTTTCTGCTTCTACAATGCCCCCATTATGGGGAGGATGGGCCTTTGTTATACCAGGGGTTGGATATTGGTGCCTCACAGGCCATACTGGGGGCTTTACACTACCTGCTCTTGTTTTTCAGGACAAGGAGGTTATCCCCGTTTGATCTAATCCTGTCCCAATGGGGCGAATTAGATGTTATGACCCCTTATCTGAGTGTTATGTAATTCTCTGTTTACGTATTTATCAGCATTTTTTCTCCCCATGTAACAGCTGTGTTGTGGTCTCTCACGCCATAGGTGCTTTGTTAGTTAACTAACATCGTTCATGTTCCCTCATCATGGAACACTATGTCCATAGATACGTGCTTCTCTCTTCATATTTTTAGATACTTTTTTGGTTATGCATGCCCAATTTCTTGGGTGACACCTTTAATATTTGCCCCCCTCTGCTGTGATGTGCGCAGACCCGGCACGGAAAGGCTTCCCCTCTTTGGGGACACTAGAGAGGTAGCCGTTTTTCGGCTCCTCCCTTCCGGGTCTGACTCAGCGTCAGCTGAACTCAGCCCCGGCTTCCCGTGCCGGTGGGATTGGACGGCGGCGCGCGTCCCCGGGGCGGGGCCCCGTGACGTCAGCCGTGACGGTGCGTTCCAGCCTGGCTAACGCACATGCGCGGTGGGGAACCGGGGCCGGCGTGCGTGGGGGGGCGCGGCGCGGTCCACTCCCAGGGGGTCCAGGGTTGGACGAGGAGGACGGGATGCCGTTTCATAGGCTGTCTGCTTGACAGCTGTGGTGAACGGGAGGAGACAACTCAGGGAACACACGGCGCCCAGCTGATTGTCATCACAATCAGCTGGGAGTGCCTCCACTGTGAATATATACCTTAGCCCATCCACTCTGATCTTGTGATCGGAGGTGGACGGTGCACCAGTGCTGCGCTCTTGGCTGCCATAGGTAATATACTCTGATGGATTGGGGGCATTTACTAGATTTTACTTTGGAGAACACCTTATTGCATGGTGTTCTCTATACATTTTTACTTGTCCATTTACTTTACTTTGGAGCTTACCCTCTCTCCCTTTGTCTTTTAACAATAGGTTCTTACTCTTTGGCCAGCCCATTAACTGGTACGGTGTTATATGAGCCTCTCCTCCCTTCCCTACATTACACAATGTAGGTGTCCCCCCCAGTTCCAAATTTCAGGTATGCTCCTGGCCTTTATTTTTTATACATGCAGATATACTTTTCTGGTGCTTTCTTTAGAATTTTGTTTTCTTCAGACTTCACCATATTTAGTAGTATTAGTTTTCTTATATGTTATTGGCCCTCTCTCATGATATGGTTCATACAATTCTAGGTCCGAAGATCCAGTTGGACCCCAGCCTGCGCACAGGCGCTGCGCCCTATTTGGACGCGGCGTCTCCTCAGCATTTAGGGGAAGAGCACTCCTTATACGGATCTATTCATAGCATTCTGCCCATCTACTCTTGGACTTCTAACATATGCATGCGGCCTGGGACACCACAGCAGAGCTGATTTTATGCGCTGATTGTTCGTTTTTTATTCTGCATTGGGTAAGCGTGTACTCTCTCACACTTGGGGTGTGGGGGACATACTACTTTATGCATGTATTTGACATTAACTATTTTGACACTTTTTTGTTTTTACAATATTTAATAGATGGTAACTCTCACTCGTCAAACCCTGACGAAGGACTTTCCGAAACGCGTTGGTTTAGTGAGACCCACTCCATCTTATAATATCAGTCTGGTTTTCATTTATTGTCGTGTGTGACATATACCACCTCTTGTTGTCACCTGCACTCCCGATGCAATTCTATATTTGTATTTTTATATGTGCTATGGTATACTTTGATTATTGTGTGTTATATTCCTGTTTTTGTAATAAAATATTTCTTACTATCAATATACTTTTTGTGGTAATGCCTCCAAAATCCCACCCCAGGGGAACATTTTGCTCTTGTTCATAGGGGTGTGGCCTGACGAGGAATGGAGTAGAACGCACGAGAGAAGAGCTCCGTCCATTAATCCTTTTAATCCGCTAATCCTATCTCCCCAAGACATCCTAACAGATCCCAGTAAGTGAGGACAAGATCAGGCATGAACCTCAGCATGTCTCCGCCAAAGTCCCAGAGCGCTGCCATTGCTAAACTAGATCAATACCGCCGGCTAGAAATGGACAGTGCTGGAGAAGATGGCGGCACCACGAGTGCCGAACAGGCCGCACCGGGAAGAGATACAGAAAAGCTCCTGGAGGCAATTACCTTCTGCCGCACCTCATTAACGGCTCAAATCGAGGAGGTTAAAGTTGACATCTCCCTCATGCAGCAAGATTTTCAGAAACTTAGAGAGAGAGAGTCATGTTGGCTCAAACCCGAATTGGAGATGTGGAAGACGCCATCCCTCCGCTCCAAACAGGTGCCGATCGCATGCAGTTACAAATTTCCCAGCTTATACATAAACAAGATGATATGGAAAATAGACTTAGGAGAAGTACTCTCCAATTCATCGGCTTGCCTGAGGGAGCGGAGGGAAAAGATCCAACTACTTTTCTGGAACAGCTCCTCATTACCACCTATGGCCACGAAGCCTTCTCCCTGACCTTTGCGGTGGAGAAATCTCACCGTATGCCGGCTAGAGCTCCTCCGCAGGGCCCCCCCCCGCACGTTCATTGCCAAGTTCTTGAACTTTAAAGACTGAGATGTGGCTTTGAGGTTGGCCAGGGAGAAGGGCAACATCGAGCTTGGGAATTCCAGAGCTGCAATCTTTCCGGACTTCTCCGCTGATGTGCAGCGTCGCCGCCAAAGCTTTACAGAAGCAAAGAGAAGGCTCAGGATCAAGCACCTCAAATATTCCATGCTTCTCCCGGCCCGCCTCAGAGTGGAGAGAGATGGCCGGGTATTTTTCTTTGAAGATCTGAAGGAAGTTCTAGCCTGGCTAGAACGCCCTGACTCCTCCAGAAGAGCAGCTGAATAACCATGCAATACCCTATGACGGAGAGATAACAATCCTCACAACTCACATGCCTTCTTACTGTGGCACTCGTCCTTCAGGAGCTCGAGGACTTGGTATGTTCGTATGTGTTTTTCTATTTCCCCTTTCCTTGCTAAATTCTTCTACCTTGTTCCTGACCCCTGGAGAGACCCTGTCATTCCTTGGATATCCCCTCTCTTGCATACTCTTCGCTGGTGAGCTGGAACCCGCGCTGATACCTACCAGCTCTCTACAACCACTATGTTCCTTACACGCTGAACTGTTGGGCATATGAATATGGAGCACGCTCTGTCCTACGCCTTACCTATTTAGTGCAGCGTTTTTTTTCGCCCCCCCCCTAGCAGACAGGAAAAGCATTATCTCTGCCGGACCCAGGAGTAATTTTCCCCGCATTTATCCCATGCCACATCTGCGGTTTGCAGTGTGACGGTGGTTGACCATACGTTTTTGGTCCATGAACCTTCCGGGTCCCTGGGATATACCTACCAATGCAGCTTTATGACATGCTGTGACCCTTTTCTGGTTGCTATCTCATGTTTTGTTTTGGGTTATATCCACATCAGTTGGGGGAGATGCAGGGTGGGTGGGGGGAAGGTTTGGTTAATGTTCTTATGTTAAAAGGAAATACTAATGGTTTTATGGTGAATTCGCTATTACTGAGACATAATAATACTACCATATATATGCAATATGTTTCATTACACCCACAACTAGATTATGGCAGATATGGTGTATCAGATAGTTTGTACTGGAGATGGTTGGGATGGGCTAACCCTGATGTATCACTTATATTCCCCCCGGTTAGATGGCCACACTAAAACTACTTACCTGGATCATTCGACCCACTCGTCCCAGGCTCGCGGGGTCTCGATTCTGATTGCCAAATCAGTGCATTTTGAACTCTGTGATGTACTTTCCGACTCGCAGGGACGTTATGTATTCCTTTCAACAAAGATATATGGGGAGCCTTTTCTGATATTAGCATTTTATGTGCCCCCCCCCCCCCCCCCATTTAGCTCTGCTATTATTTCTGAAGGTTTAATGTTCATGACTCGCTATCCCTCAACACAGGGGGTCTGGTTGGGGGATTTTAATGCTACCTTGAACCCCAGCCTTGACAGATCCCAGCCAGTGCCGCCACGCAGTCCAGTTCCATCACATTCTAGGTCCTCCAGACTTATTTCTACTTTTAACCTTATTGATACTTGGTCCCACAAATTCCCCCTTACCAGAGCCTACTCATGTTTCTTGACCTCTCACAATACTATGTCCCATATCGATCTTATACTTATAACAGCTGCCCTTGTTCCAAGACTGATAACAGCAGAGTTCTCCCCCAGACTACTGTCTGATCACAGCCCCTACTGAGTTACCCTCTCCATTCCAATAGACAAACCTCCACCCCTATGGCGGCTGAATCCTTTTTGGCTTTCCCTATTATCAGAAGATGACGAGCTCATACACTCTTAGACTAACTTTTTTACAGAAAATGCAGGTTCTACCTCCCCAGATATGGTATGGGAATCCTTTAAATTACATGCCCGCATGATCTTGACCTCCCGAATCAATAGGTTCAAAGCTGACTCTGTTGCTGCCCTAGATAGAGCTCTAAGTGAC
Source organism: Aquarana catesbeiana (assembly GCF_042186555.1). Classification (NCBI taxonomy): domain Eukaryota; kingdom Metazoa; phylum Chordata; class Amphibia; order Anura; family Ranidae; genus Aquarana; species Aquarana catesbeiana. The sequence continues at coordinate 242,654,967 of NC_133328.1, read as the reverse complement.
CTATCAACCTCTGAGCAGCTATATGTAGCTGACCCGTCCTCTGCGAGAGCTGACCAGCTTCGATTGCAGGCCAGAGTGGTAGATCAGCTCCAATATGAGGCAGCCAGGCGCAAATTATTCTTTGCCAAACAGAAGCTATTTGAGCATTGAGAAATAGCAGGCAAACTACTAGCCTACCTAGTTCATAGTGAAGACAAACCCCCGCCTGTTATTTCGCTTACAGGACCTGATGGAGGTAAGATCACGGACTGATGGGCGGTTACCAACCAGTTTAGGGACTTCTTCTCACAACTGTACACCTCCCAGGAGATTAGATCAGCCGACCAACTCGCAGACTTACTCGCGGGAATTAACTTTCCGAAATTGACAGATGCCCAAGTTGCTACTCTAGAAGCACCCCTCACATCTGACGAAGTGGCTATGGCAATTGTCAGTTTTCACAGGTCTAAGGCTCCAGGGTCTGACGGACTGCCCATAGAATTTTATGCACAATATAGTGAACTACTCACCCCTAAATTGTTAACCCTCTATAATCTCCTCTTTAAAACTTCTGCCCTGCCCCCTTCTATGAGAGAAGCAACCATTGTTCTTATACCAAAGCCGGGGGAAGGACCTAGGTCTCCCAGAATCGTATAGACCTATATCACTCTTGCAGGTGGATGTAAAGATCCTTGCTAAGGTCTTTGCACTCCATTTGAATCAGGTGATACTGAGCCTAATCCATGCTGACCAAGCTGGTTTTATGCCGGTGCATAACACCTCATTAAACCTCAGGAGACTCTATATCAACCTGCAAGTGGTGCATGCCAATGTCGACTCCCGGGTCATTGTAGTCTTAGACACAGCTAAGGCATTTGACTCTGTAGAGTGGCGGTATCTCTGGGGCTGTCTTAGGGGTTTGGCTTTGGCCCAAACTTCATCAAATGGATTCAGCTATTATATCAGGCCCCAAAGGGTAGGGTTGTCGCCAATGGTTGGCCCTCTCAGTCCTTCGACCTGACCAGAGGCACTAGACATTGGTGCCCCTTGTCTCCCTTGCTATATGCCCTGGCAGTCGAACCCCTAGCAATTTCTATTAGGGACAATCCTATGATTCATGGTCTCCGCCTGGGTTCACTAGTGGAGAAAATTTGCCTCTACGCGGATGATACATTACTTTATTTAGCCGACTCTGACATCTCCCTGCAAACAGCATTACAAAACTATTGAATACTTTGGATCTTTTTCTGTCCTTAAAATCAATTAGGACAAATCACAAATATTGCCCATAGATAACTTTCCTTCCCCTAAGCTGCAAGAACACCTGCTGTTGCAGCGGGTTAGCTCTATTAAATATCTGGGAGTGTCTATTTCCAGGTCACCAGCTGATTACATCTCCTTAAACATAGAGCCTCTTTTTACTCTAATCAAATCCAAGATCCAGGTGTGGACTCGGCTGCCGTTAGGGGTATGGGGACGCATCAACATCATAAAAATGATTTTGTTACCCAAGATACTATGCATGCTCTGGCACACGCCTATATACATACCCCTAAAATACTTTAAATTAATGGAGGCCTTGCTTAAGATGTTTGTCTGGGGTAACAATAGGCACAAATTGGCTTGGAAAGTACTCAAAAACCCCACTGACTTAGGTGGAACAGCACTCCCAGATTTTAATTTATACTATCTTGCGTCCCAATTGTCCCAATTATACGACATCGACAAAACTGACAGACTCAGGTTTATTATGCTCCTCTGCCCACAATAGGCCCAACATACCACGGATCCCCTAACGGCAATAGCAGTGGGTAGGGGCGGCAATGAATATGATGGTCATAGTAATGCCACGTACACACGACCAGACTTCACGCCATACTTGGTTCGGCGGACTGGAGTCTGTCGGACAATTCGATCGTGTGTGGGCTCCAGTTGATTTTTTTCCCCAAAAGTTTGACGGACCTAGAAATGAAACATGTTTCAAATCTTTTCGACGGACTCGAGTCCAGTCAAAAAGTCCGCTCGTCTGTATGCTAGTCCGACGGACAAAAACCGACGCTAGGGCAGCTATTGGCTACTGGCTATGAACTTCCTTGTTTTAGTCCGGTCGTACGTCATCACGTATGAATCCATCTGACTTTGGTTGATCGTGTGTAGGCAAGTCCGTTCATTCGTAAAGTCTGTCGTAAAGTCCATCGAAAAGTCCGCAGGACAAAGTCTGCCGTAAAGTCTGCTCGTGTGTACGTGGCATAAGTCACTCCTGTATCACTTTAGATGCATATGGGACATCACCACTTATTAAATCAAGATTCCCACACTTAATGAATATACCCCTCTCTGGCATAATAAATCTTTACCTGAATTTCGACGGATCCCAGACACAGAGGTGTGGAGTAGGAAAGGGGTATACTATTTACATCACATATTGTCTGAAGAGGCTCTTAAAACCTTTGAGGACCTCCAAAATCAATATATGCTCCCTAGATCCATGCATTATAGATTTCTCCAACTATGTCATGCAGCACGTTCCCAATTTTCCCCCCCACAGCCTGCCTCTAATGTTCTGGTGGCGATGATCAAGGGACCAGACCCGCGCCAATTAATTTCTGATTTTTATAGTATGCTCCTCACTCCATCGGCTACTGTATTAGCGTACAACCTCAAACCAAGATGGGAGAGGGATGTGGGACTGATGGAAGATGAGGAGAGGAACGAGGCGCTTGATGCCTGCAAGATGGTTTCCCCCAGACTATCTGATAGGTTATCACAAATATATATCTTATATCGAGCGTATCTTACCCCTCTTAGGGTCGCTCGTTTTAGGCCTGAAACCACTACAGCTTGCTCAATGTGTACACAGGAGACGGGTACATTTTTCCATCTACTCTGGCAGTGTCCCATACTTCAGGGTCTATGGAAACAGATTGTAGACTTCCTCCATGACGATATGGGCTCTCCCCTGTCCCCGGATCCTAAACAATGCCTGCTAGGCATTTTTCCTGACTCGGACCTTGACAAATATACCAAACTGTTCCTTCATGAAACACTCTTCTCAGCTAGGAAGGTTATAGCCCGACAGTGGATGAGGTCTACTCCCTCAAGCTTCTCTGAGTGGAAAGCAGACGTGAATACTACCCTGCCGTACAAAAAATGTATGTATCTTAATAGAGGCTTTCCCGATAAGTATAATAAAACCTGGGAGAGGTGGCTTAAGTCCTCTATCACTTGCACGGATCGACCCTAAGGATTACAGTTCATGGTATGCCTGGTGCCTGCTCTTAATTGGAAGTTTGCGAATGTACCCAACCCTGTGCCCTCCCCCCACTCAGTAATACCTGTATGAAGTATTCAGAATGTACCTGCACCAATCCCATATGTATTAATGTATATATTTATTGTCTCTGCTGGGTTGCTTTGCTATTATTATTGCCATACGTCTTGCAATGTTATGTTTCACTTGTACAGTGTTCAATAAAAAAACGTTTAATATAAAATTATGTTGATTATGAACCCCTACAATTATATTACTGTATATTTATGTATTATTATCCATAAAATGGTTGTTGATATTACTATGTACAATAAATTGTTAAGGTGTTCTTTATCTTATCATGTTATGTTTTTAATCTATGTATATTTGTGTGGAATCCATTATCATGTGACCTTATTTTTCTAGTTGTGCTTCATTTAAAGTCCCAACCCTCTCCTTCCATTGACATAGTCAAACATAGGGATGGAGGTGGATGAATTTACCCATTCATCGCTTCATTTAAAGTCCCAACAATCCCCTTCCCCCTCTTTTTATAATTCATGTACCCCAACGAATGGTCCCTTCACCCCGAAGTGTTCAAACAGAACATCCACGAGTGGGGGTGTCCACAAGATGGATATTTTTGCCTCATCAACCATCTGCAAGGTGAGCTGGTTCCTCTTACGCTACCCTCATCCATTATGGGAGGGGAGGGATGCCTTTATCCATCCTTGGGTTGGGCAACTGGTCTATGCCTTCCCTCCAATTTCTTTAATCCTGAAATTCCTGAGGAGATTGTTGACAGAATTTGACAGTCCTCGCAGTATTTCCTTATTGGCCTCATAGACCATGAGTCTCTCTGGCAATGGATCTCAGCTTGTTCACAGCGATCACTCCGCCAGTGACTCCTCATCTTCTGTAGGAGATACTCTACATGCGCAACCATCATGACTGGCCTTAGCGGCCTGCAGATTGTAAGGCGGCGGTTACAAGAGTTAGGATGTTCTCCAGAGGGTATTAGAACTTTACAGAGTTCCAGAAAGGGGTCAACCAATGCCATCTATTCCAGAATATGGAATAGGTTCACGAGCTTTGCAGCTGGATGTCAGTTTGACCCTAGTGACCCAAATGTATCTCAAATCTTGTCTTTCCTGCAATCCGGATTGGATTTGGGGCTAAGTTCGCTTAAGGTGCAAATTTCAGCCATCTTGGCTTTTACCCAAAAGAAATGGGCAGCAAACCTGCTGGTGGAGCATTTCATGAGAGCGGTACTTAGACTGGCCTGAAACACAGGTTGTACCGGAGCAGCCACAGTGGGAGATTCCAGGTGAGCCATATGACTCAGGAGCGTTTATAACGCCATGATCCATGCGATGATCCTGCTCATCCAATCTGGAAAAAATATTACCAACAAGTGGATTGACTGCATCTTCTGAATTCATGACCTTCGCCTACTGTCAGAAACCATGAATTAGACTGAGACAGAAGTACAGTTACTGTAAATCTCACTTGTTTAATAATAATAAAAAAGGTTAACAGAGTAAACGTAGTCAAAACATAGCCAGAGTTCAGGAACCGTAACGGATAGTCAGACAAGCCAAAACTTTAGGGAGCCAGAGATGAGTGTAGTAGAACAGCAAGCAAGATCTGGAGCCAGAAGGAATATCAGCCAAGCAAGTTTTTAACAGGAACACAGGAGAACATCTCTAGAGATATGACCAAGGCGAAGGCAGAGATAATTTGGGCTGGACGGCTTAAGTAGGCAGGACTGATGAGCAGGATATCATCAACAGGTAGGTCACTGTGGAGAGATAGGAGCTGGCAATTAGCCGACAGCTAGCCAGCTCAGAGAAGGAAGAGCTGAGCCCAGCCCTGAAAGATGTGATATTTGGGAATTGTGCACACACACCTCGAGCAGTGTTTACACTTGTTGGACTGTAAGGTATTACTGCTTTAGTCTTGGTGACTAAGCACTAAGGTCTGTTAATGGTTAACAGAGGTTCTGTGTAGTAATAAAGGATAACGTTTATTTCATAGTTAAAATTGATTTAACACCTTGTCCACCAAGGTATGTTTATATTCGGCATGATAAGCAAAGGGTTAAAGCAAGCTCACCATTGCTACTGCAGACCAGTGTTCACCTGGGTGGCTTGATCACTTTTATAAGGGCTCTGAAGGTGTGCTCTGCATGCCTCTCACAACCCCTGCTGACAGCACTCGCAGTGATCCCAGGGAGCCTGGGACTGTGGGAAAAATCAGTTTTCCTGAACCCCCCTGCGACTGAAGAAGCTGTCGGCTAGTGTAGTGGAGGATGCAGCTGATCAAGCACATTCTCTGCTTAATTGGCTGCATTGGATGGCAGGGGGACATTGGAGGTCTAATAGACCCCTGATGCTTCCATTAAGAGTACCCGTCACCTGCCCATGCCTATTGAGCTTGTTAGCCCCTTGTGATATCAACATAAAAAAACTTTTTTTTTCAAAAATCAGTGAAAAAAAATGTAAAGGAATATGCTCAAATGCAAAGACGTGTGTGGGTCCCACTGATGTACAGTAATGGTGCAAACAGTGATTGTGCCACATGTGCGGTATTGCCATGAATGTCAGGGTAAGAGCAATAATTCTAGGACAATAATTCATGGTCAAATCTAAACAGTTAATCCATAAAAGCTTTCAAAGTTCTGCCTATGAAACATTTTAGGTACCATAGTTTGTTGTCATTGATACCAACAGATACCAAACAGGTTAGGCTTCATGTACACTTGAACTACTTTGACCGCCGGCCACAGGAAAACGCAAAACACGGCAAAATCGTGCCACGATTTTGCGCGTTTTGCAGCCGGCGGTCAAAACGTTCCTGTCCTGAATGCGATTCAGGAGAGGAAGGTTAGGGGAGGTTAAACCTCCTCTAACCTCAGCAACACCTAAACGATCCTAAAAGCCTATGTGTACACGGACACATAGGCTTTTATGGAGTTGAGTTTAGGAACTTTGGCAAAAAAAACGCCAAAAGTGTAGCTGCTGACTTTTAATAAACACACACTGACCTGTCCCACGCACCAGCTATGAAGCCGCCGAAAGCCTCAGTTCTCTCCCCTGCCTTTCCCCGGCGCCAGCACCAATAGTTGTGGGCACCAGGCTGTGACAGCTTGTGGCTTCACAGCAGGTGCGCACTGTGCATGCGCTAGTCACGTTGCTCATCCTGAATGGCCGAGCAATCTTCTGGGACCTGTGACGTGTCCCAGAAGATTGCAGGGAGGGAGGAGGAGAAGAGGAGTCACCTAGGCGGCACAAACGGAAGTGAGAGCTGGGTACCTGTCAAAACTAGGTAAAAAAATATCATGCCAAATGTGGCATGTCAGGGGCTTAGAAGTCCTTAAAGCGGAAGTTCCACTTTTGGGTGGAACTCCGCTTTAAGCCTGTGCTTTTGCAATTTTCAGTCTTAACATGTTTGGTATCAATTTACTCAGCACAACTCTTTCTTTTATATTTTACCAAAAAAATAGGTATTCTACAAGGTCTGACACAAAAGAAACATGACTAACCCTACAGCTGAGGAATCAAGAGTGGGAAGGGAAAGACAAATAGACAGTTATACAACATGTTCTAATCTGTCAAAATAAGATAAGACTTAATGTCACATACCTGACTGTGGAGCCAAGATGGCGAGGGTGGCTTCTTGTGCATTTCCTATCCAAGCACCCCTAGTAGTGGAGACAGGGACTGCTAGGGCAGCGGAAGGGCGCAGGTGCCAGGAAGCTGGAGCAGTGAACTTGGACTTGGAAACACAGATATCCACCCAGTGGCAGTATTGAGTCAGGTGTGTTTTGCAGCAGCCAGGTACAGTACAAAATCACGATCAGGTTCAAGGTCGGGGACAGGCAGGTGTCAGCAATCAGATGGCAGCGAGGTATCAAGTCAGGAGGCAGAATCGTGGTCAAAAGTACAGGCTGGGGATAATAACACAGATGAGTAGCAAACATAACAAGCATGGGCAATCTGAAGAGAAGTGTCAGGCGTAACTTGGTTCGGTAACATAGTGATCAGGTTTTCAGGAACTCGAAACAGGAATCAGCTGAAGACAATCCAGCAATGAGGCTAGGCAGACATCAGGTTTAAATAGGCCACTGGGCGACATCGGAATCTGTTGGCGCCCTCTTGCACGCCTTCTTAAGCTTCTATGGTCATGACCCTGCACATGTGCAAGAAAATAAGCACCTGCTGCATGGGAATTAGCACTTGCTGCATGAGATTCCTGACACTCAACTCGAGCACTTCACCCAGTATGAATGGACGTGTGTTCAGATATAGACATTTTCTTACATGGTTAGTAAGGTTGAATAAAGACACCAGTCCATTCAGTTCAACCTGAGTGAGTGTGGGTGCGTGTCTACAATTGTCAATATCCCTGTACGTTGTATCTCATTAAGATACTCCTCTATTATATATTAAGGTACCCACATAGCGCCGTCAGTTTACGCAGAGCTCCACACATACATCACACACTCACATCAGTCCCTACCTTCAAGGCGCCCACAATCCAAGGTCCCTAACTCACATTCATATACTAGGGCCAATTTTGGACAGAAGCCAATTAACCTACCAGCATGTCTTTGATTTGGTCTTACCATTGGTCAGAAAATGTCATAGTGCAAGCACAGCTGGGAGAAGCGGTGGACAGGAGGGACCGCTGCCCTGGGCACTGTGATCTTTTATGAGGTGGGGGGGGCGCTGCAAGGAGATTGGGGGGAGGGAATTTGTGTTAGGAGGAGAAATTTGGGGGGCAGCAGGGTGTAAGAATTGTTCTAGGAGGGGAAATTTGGGGGAGTATTCTAGGAATGGTGATTTAGGGGTATTTGTTTTGGGAGGTAGGATGGAGGGGAGAGGATTTGTGCTAAGAAGGGAGATTTGTGGGGTTTGTGATAAAAGAGGTGATATGGTACAGGGGGGAAGGGAATTGTGCTAGAAGGGGAGAGTTTTTTTTTGGGGGGGGGGGGGGGAGAATTTGTGCTAGTAGGGATGAATGGGGGGTGTTTGTGCTAGAAAGGGAAATTCGGGGGGGGGGGGGTATCTGTGCTAGGAGGGGGAATTGGGGGGGAGGAGGGGAATTTTTGAGTGGGGGGGAGAGGATGTGTACTCGGAGAGGAAATTTAAGGGATTTGAAGGGTAGAGGATTTGTACTAGGAGGGGTAATTTTTTTTGGGGGGGGGGGACGGGGGTTGTGCTAGGGGGATTTAGGGGATGGGGGCAAAGATTTGTGCTAGGAGGAGGGGATTTCAAGGGGGGGAGGGTGGATTTGTACTGGGAGGAGGGGGAATTTATGCTTAGAGTGTAAGCATACAGATTAGTACTCAATTTTTCTTGGGGGGTAGGTTTTGCTGACACATAATGCTCATATATCTCAGGAGGTTACAGTTTGGCATGTTTGCCCTGGGCTCTAGATGACCTTGTCCCGGTGTTCTGTCAAAAAGTGCCCTCCATCGAAAAGTGCCCGAGCATGCGCAGAACGGTGCGGAACTCCAGCTGATTGTCCGATCAGCTAGCGTGACGTCACCATAGCGCATGCGCACATCGTAGGAGGCATTAATGGACAGGAGATACCATTTAATGGGCACAATTGAATGCTATGCAAACAGTGGAGGGACACGATATTTGTCATATTGTGCCTTGCTGTTGCGGGGCGGGTTTACAGTGTGTTCAAGGTCTGGTTTTGTCAGTGTTGCAGGGCGGGTTTGGTGTGTTGAACGGCAGGTTTTGCCTGTGTGTAAGGGCGGGTTGCAACACAGACAAAACCCGCCCTTCAACACACCCACAACCCACCCTGCAACAGCGAGGCTCAATCTGACAACTACGGTGTCCCTCCACTCTTTGCATAGCTTTTAATTGTGGCTGTGAAATGGTATCTACCGTCGAAAAAAGACTCCTACGATGTGTGCATCCGCTATGGAGATATCACTCCAGCTGATCTGGAAATCAGCTAGAGTGTCCTTCCGTTCTGCGCATGCACGGGCACTATTCAACGGAGGGCACAAATCGATAGAACAGTGGCTCTGAGTGCAAGAGTGAACAGAAAGTAAACATCAAGTTTCTTATAAACTAAAGAAATCTGCAACAGAAACATTTAATTTATTAACTGAGGCTTATTGTGAAGAGTGTACATCTTGTTCATGTGTTTTTGAAGGGCAGAATTGATTTCATCAGGCAGAGAAAGTATGAAAGATGATGATCGCTCTGACCATCCATGCATCAAGACAATGAATTTTGGATTTTGCACCAAGACAATGTCAGCCCACAATGCTTTGTCTTTGAAGCAGCTTTTAACTAACAGCAACATCACTGTGCTTGAGCGCCCACCCTATTCACCAGACCTGGCTCCCTGTGAGATTTACCTCTTCCCAAAGACCAAGGGGTTGATTTACAAAAGGCCAATAGACTGTGCAGTTGCTCCAGATCTTAGTAAATGAGGGGAAGCTCTGTTGACTCCCATCATCCAATCAGGTGCAAACAAAAACGCAGTTTTTTTTATTTTCCTTGCAAAGTGAAGCTTCACTTAAAGTGGAACCTTAGAAAATTAAGCCCTGTTACATCACTTCAGGCTGGCCCCTTTTGCAAGTATAAATATGTAAAACATTAAAAATAAGTGTCTATACAGTTTAAAATCCAGTAATACACTGTATAGCGCACCCCCTTAGAAGCCGCAGTTGAACTGGGATCCCCCACCCTGCACAGCCAGGCACATCGAATTTTCACAGTCACTCCAGAGTCAGAGAACAGTCCGTGACTTTGTTGTGTTTGCTTTGCTTTGCTTTAAAAGTGATACCCTGTGTCGCTTTCTTGGTGCTTCAAAGTGTCTTCAAACCCCCCATAGAAGTCTATGACAAAGCTCGCTTACGGCACCTACAGCTTTTGAGAGGCTTTTATCCAGCATTGGCTTTGCTTTGGAAGTATTGCAGGTATGAGATATCCCAGGATGCACTGGGAACCCAACAGGTGAACCAGAAAGACGTCATCAGCAGTCACTTCCAGTTCATTTGTATATATTCTGGAAGCTTCTGGTGCAGACGTCACATCTGGTGTGCAACATGGAGCAGCAGGAAGGTGAGTGGGGTCCGGACCGGAGCAGAGCAACTAGCAGATGACACACATGGTGTGCAACATGGGAGTGCTATAGCAGAAGGTGAGTGGGGACCAGAAAGAGAGGACTGAGCGGCAGAGGATCAGCAGAGCTGAGGGGACCAGAGCAGGAGAAGCTAGCAATGTCACACGTGCTGCTCAGTGTGGAAGCAATATAGCAGGAGGCAAGCAGGGACCAGAGAGAGAGGAGGATCAGCAAATCAGAGGATCAGCAGAGCTGGGGGTTACTACTGAGTGGGAGATTAGCAGCACTGGAGGTTACTACTGAGAAGGGGATCAGCAGAGCTGGGGGTTACTACTGAGTGGGAGATTAGCAGCACTGGAGGTTACTACTGAGAAAGGGATCAGCAGAGCTGGGGGTTACTACTGAGTGGGAGATTAGCAGCACTGGAGGTTACTGCTGAGAAGGGGATCAGCAGAGCTGATGGTACTGCTAAGTGGGGCATCAGCAGAGCTTGGGGTTACTACTGAGCAGAGGGTCAGCAAAGCTGGAGATACTACTGAGTGGGGCACACTAATAAGCTGGGGATCTGCTGAACGAGGGTATTAATGATATGGCGAGTTGCTGAACAGGGGTACTACTGAGCTGGGTTTCTACTGGACCCCTTTAAAACAAATAGAAAATCAACACACATACACACAGGGCTTTTGCAAAGCTTCTTTAAAGCTTCAAAATAGCATCATTGCAGCATCACGGTAGCAACAAAATCAAAAAAGCATGTTGAAGCGCTTTAAGGTGGTTGTAAAGGCAGAAGGTTTTTCATCTTAATACATTCTATGCATTAAGATAAAAAGCCTTCTGTGTGCAGTAACCCCCCAATACTTACCTGACCCCATCTAGATCCAGCGATGTTGCAGGAGTGTCTCAGCTGCCCGGGACTCCTCTCCTCATTGCTTGAGACAGCAGCGCGGCGCCATTGGCTCCTGCTGCTGTCAATTAAAGTCAGTCAGCCAATGAGGAGAGAAAGGGGGTGGGGCCAGGCAGCGGCTCCATGTCTGAATGGACACAGGAAACTGTGGCTCAGCTTGGGTGCCCCATAGAAAGCCGCTTGCTGTGGGGGCACTCAACAGGAGGGAGGGGCCAGGAGCACCGAAGAGGGACCCGAGAAGAGGAGGATCTGGGCTGCTCTGTGCAAAACCACTGCACAGGGCAGGTAAGTATAACATGTTTGTTATTTTTAAAGAAAAATAAAACAAGACTTTACAACACTTTAATGTGTGTTGTCAAAGTCAAAGCAAGCGTAAATGAGCCAGATGGCAGCCTCCTTGGCTGAAAACGATAGGCGAGTTTAGTTCCGCTTTAAACTAAAAGACTACAGGCACTGTCTTGGTTTTTGTCAAACCTCATATTGCGTTAGGGTTGCCACCTGTCCAGGATTCACCCTGACAGTTCGGGTTTAGAATCATACGTTTCAGACTGCCTGAAACCTGGACACATTATTCAGACCAGACTATGGCTTCCCAGTATGGTTGCTGGCTGCAGTTGTCTAAACTGAGTGTCTGTTACACTCTCTTTTATGCTGCCCAAAGCCAACACTAACAATCCCCCCTCCCCCAAATACACACACATGGGAGAGGAGAAAGGGCTCGATCTGCACCTCTTCCTCCCGCCCCTACCCCTCTGTGTCTGCCCTCACTCCAATCACCGGTGCTGTGCCTCAGAAAAAGAAAGTGTGAGCTGTAAATTTGAAGTCCAGCAGCCTCAGATACATCTGGATGGGAGGTGCTGACTCGCAAGGGGTGAGTGAGCTCACCATCCATCCCTGTGACTGAAGTCTCCCCCTTCTCTCTCCTGCCTCTGAGTGAGTCTACTAAGATAAATCAGAGTTCTCAGAGCACCCCTTACATCAGAGTTCCCCTTTACACCAGAAGCCACAGTGTTCCCCCTTACATTAGAGTCCTCTCTGTACATCAGAGTTCTCAGTGTTCCCCCTTAAATCAGGGTTCCCAGAGCATCCTTTATGTTAGAGTCCCCAGAGTTCTCCCTTACAGAGTCTGCAGAGTTCCCCCCTTACAGTGAAAGGGAACTCTGCGAGTTCAGGTGTAAAAGGGGAACTCTGTGAACTCTGATGTAAAGGGGGACTCTTGTTATTAACTTCATATGATTAGAAATGTTATTTAATAGCAAAATATACATATAGTTTATACTATAAAAAAATTGCTGTGCGCCGCTAAAGTGTTTGGGTTCAACTTGAAGAAAAGGTGGCAACTCTATATTGTGTTTGTGTGCACTAAAATTAATTTTATTGTATTTTGTTGTGGAAATGTGCGTTTGATAAACGGCTGCAGAAATATCGTCCAAAAGAAAAAAAAATTACAACAGCCACCATTTTATTCTCCAGGGATCTCTGCTTTTTACAAAGTAAAATGAAGCAAAAATGCAGATTTTAACAGGTGCAAAAAAAATGTTAAAAATTGCCCTGTAGACAAATAGTTACATTCAAAGGGCCTAAAGTTTTCGCACAACCGTCTTTGTGTGTTTCCTTTATTGTTTAGGTGTGTTGTTGTGGTATGATGGGTGTTCATGGGGTGCACAGAGAACCATGTGTTTTCATTTCCTATCCTCCCTCTTGTGATTTCCGTAGACTTCCTTCCACCAATCTAAAGAATGAAGCGGCTTGGCAGAGGATGGCAGTGTGGAGCCGCACAGCTCAGCTACTGTATTTCCACCTCTCAGCTGGAACACACAGACTGTACGATGTAGAGAAGCCTCTCCTCGGAGGGAGGGGGCGGGGAGGGGGAGGCCGGTGACGTCAGCTGCCCATGCTGTCATTATTGACGTCTCGCATTCCAGCCGCTCCACGGGGAGACCGCTAGGGTTCCTCTCTCATAAATGATGCTCACACACAGCGATCGGACGGCTCGGACACAGCTCTCCTCCGCATCTACACCCAGCTAAACCGTCCCTACACATCCCTATACACGGAGCCCTGACATCTCCTATGTGGACACCACAGACACACCGATTCCCATTCATCGCTGTAGGAACAAGTCGGATTTTTACTTTCACTAAAGACAAGGACAACTTTTTTGTATTTCTTTTTCGATCTTTGTCATTTTTTGTTTTTGTTTTGCTTTCTAAAGACTTTTCCCATTGAAGTGTAAAGACGGAACCGTCACAGCAACCAAGTAGGTATTGTGCGATCCCTCGGATTCATAGGACGATCACTCCTATGAAGGGGACATGACCGACGTGACATCTCTGTCTGTCCGGAGACTTTTCATTCAGCGGGAGAAGATGTCAGTTGGAGGCAGACAGTTATTTGCTGCGGTTGCCATGGCAATGATGCTGCTGCTGCTGCTACAGGGCTGTCGGCTCCACTGATCTACTGCTGTCATCTGTCCCCTTCTTTAACCACTTAAGGACCAGAAGGATTTACCCCCTTAATGACCAGGCATTTTTTTTTGCGATACGGCACTGCGCAGTCGCGTAACATTGTACCCAAACAAAATTGATGTCGTTTTTTTCCCCCAAAAAATAGAGCTTTCTTTTGGTGGTATTTGATCACTTTTGCGGTCTTTATTTTTTAAACAAAAAAAAAAGCGTAAATTTTGAAAAAAAAAAATACAATATTTTTTCATTTTTGTTATAATAAATATCTCCAAAAAAAAATAATTTCTTCTTCAGTTCAAGCCAATATGTATTCTTCCACATATTTTTGGTACACAAAATCGCAATAAGCGTATATTGATTGGTTTGCGCAAAAGTTATAGCGTCTACAAAATAGGGGATAGATTTATGCCATTTTTATTATTATTTATTTTTTTACTAGTAATGGCGGTAATCAGTGATTTTTAGTGGGACTGCGACATTGCGGCGGACAGATGACGCTTTTTTGGGACCAGTGACATTTATACAGCAATCAGTGCTATAAAAATGCATTGATTATTACTGTATAAATTACACTGACAGGGAAGGGGTTAACACTAATGGTAATCGAGGGGTTAAATGTGTTCCCTGGGAGGTGTTTCTAACTGTGGGGGGGTGGACTGACTGGAGGAGGAGAGAGATCGCTGTCCCTAATCACTAGGAACAGACGATCACTCTCTACTCCCCTGACAGAATGGGGATCTGTTTGTTTACATCGACAGATCCTCATTCTGGCTCTCTGTGGAGCGATCGTGGTTGGCCAGCAGACATCGCGGCCGCCGGTCACGCGCATCAGCTCCGTGCCACTGTATCTATTGCACGAACTGATGTACAGCTACGGCGATTCGTGCAAATAGAGCCAACCTGCCGCAGTATAATGATAGCGGCTGGTTGGCAAGTGGTTAAAGCATACTTGAAAACTACAGCTTTTCTAACAGCAGCTTAGAAATAAAAAAGATGTACTGAAAGTCTTTTTAGTCTTATAGCTCAAAACTGCAGCTGACAAAATCTGGAGCAGCTGTGCATGGCAACCAATCAGCTTCTAGTTTTCATTTCCAAAGCTTAACTGAACAAGCTGAAGAAAGAAGCTGATTGGTCGCCAAGCACAGCTGCTCCAGATTCTGTCTGCTTCCGTTTTGATAAATCCCCCTAGTGTTTGTATAATATGGAGTTACTATTGTTATTGATACAATTCGGTATATCCATTTCCTTTTTTTTTTAATTTCACTCCTGTTTATTTATAACCCTCATAGGAGTGTTTGCAACTGTCAGATATTGTTTAGATGGTTAAAATCTTTTTACCAAAAGAAAAAACTGTTGCTCAGTAATATAGCGCTCAGTTTGCCTCATCCATAGTAAGTTGTACAAACGTAAAAAAAAGAATCAGTGGACTTTACTAACACTGAATGGGGAACACATAGTTTGCATAAAAATATAATGCTTTATCACAAAAGATGAAAATGTACACAGGGCTAAAAGCCATAAAAACAAGATACTATGATGTAATGTGTTATATCTTATTTTTATGGCTTTTAGCCTTGTGTACATTGTCATCTTTTGTAATAAAGCATTATGCCTTTATGCAAACTACATGTTCCCCATTCAATGCCAGTAAAGTCCACTGATTTTTTTTTTTTTACATATGTACAAAAACTGTTGCTGTAACTTTTATAAGGTGCTAGCTGGGGCTAGACTTTCATTTATTTATTGCTAACTTAAAGTCCATTTAAAGTGTAAATAAAGGGTTCAGTCCTGTTTATTTATAACCCTCATAGGAGTGTTTGCAACTGTCAGATATTATTTAGATGGTTTAAATCTTTTTACCAAAAAAAACTGTTGCTCAGTAAAGTCCATTTAAAGTGTATTTAAAGCCAAAACCAAAAATGTAATATATTGCAGCTTGCTCATTTTTAGATGTGGTGGCTGCATCAGTTTTTTCCCCTTTATTATTATCTGTTGATCTGGCCAGTAAGTCTGTTTATTTTCAACTTCCTTTAACAGACCAAGCTGTCCAGCAGAAGTGCCAGTTAAAGGGTTCAGCCAAACCATTTAACATTGACAGGGATGCTTATAATGGTCTGCTTAAAACATTATAACTGGGGTTAACTTTTAATCTGTTATTAAAATCCATCAAAATCTGCTAGTGCATCTAACACTACCCTCTCCCCAGACTGACAATGCTGCTGTCCAAAGGTGTCTCTATTGCTTCTCCATCCAGAGAGGAGACACACTAAGACAGGAAGTGTGTTACTGGCTGGATCACCAGGTGAAAATAAAGGAAAGAAGACGAATGCAGCCACCACATCTAATGATTGGTAAGCTGCAATATACTACATTTTTGTTTTTGAGTTTAAACACTGCATTGAAGTGTCAAATTAAAAAAAAAACTAAAAAAAAAAAGCACACTATGTACTTGTTATGTGTTCTCATTCACAAAGCATGCCTAAAAAGAATTTCCTACCTTTTGGTTGTTTCTAAAGTTGGCCATAGACGGTTGGAATCTTGTCCGGTTCAGCAGGAATTGGCCGAGATTCGAACCATGTATGACAGGTTGAATGTACCCAAGTTGATCGATCGATCAATTTGGGTACAACCAGCCTGTAAGATTTTACATGTGATTGTTGCTAGCAGCTACTATAGCTGCTAGCACTAATCACTGTGTTCTCCCAGTGGGGACGGCTTCTCCCGTCCCTTGTTGGGAGAACACAATTGCTCCACGGGAGGGATTCCCCCATCAACACTGACTGAGTTGATGGGGGAATCAAGCTATTTTCTTTCCTGTAACCCATGGTTGCAGGAAAGAAAATCGCTCCATTTACGGCCGGCCTTTGTCAAAGGTGTCAAGGCAGACTGCATAACTTAGGCTTAGGACAGGATACATTTCCTTTAATTAACACACAGTGCAGAAGGCAAGCTTGTATATAATAAATCATTTGCTAGAGCAGACAGTGTGGAAATTTTCTTTACCACTGATAAAGAGATCTGCCAGCACAATACAAACAGGTAATAAACAAAGACTACTAAGTAGAGTTGTTCAGCGCTAGAGTTTCGAGCAAAGAGCATCTAAAAAGCTGCACTTTTTATTTAAGTTATGTTGTTATGGGGGAAATTTACTTTAAAGTCCATTTAAAACTTCAGGTTCATCTAAGTCTAACCTGTCTACAGAGTGACTACGCTGCTGTGCAATTTCACTGCAGAATGAACACAGTTGTCACCTTGTTTAAGCAAGTGGAAAAAAGTGATCTACAGGCAGGATCATTAGGTCATACAACATTGATTAAGAGGGGAGTTAGAACAACAATTATTGTCTTAATTCTAGTGATTCTACAGTGACTGTAGTATATATGTAATTTGTTATTTTCATTTTTACTTTATTGAAATGATTCATTAAAACAGCAGTGAACCTGTCTCCTCTGAACACCCAGTGGTGCTGAAGTTCCTACATTTTGACATTGGAAGAGATCTGATGTTTGATGAGAACTTTAGGATCACTTTTGATACACTGAAAAATACTCCTTCAGTAAATCAGTCTACAAAATGCCAAGCTATTGCCTGTATATTGGCTGTCAACAACATGGGATTCACAAGTCAAATCTGGATCTATACAGTAACGCTGTGCCAGGACTGTGTCAGTGGTGGACACAGTTCATCTTAAATTAGGCATAGATTGAGATTTGTATGTCTTTATTATCACTAAGGCTCCATGCACACTCAATGTTTTTTAGTGTTTATCGACGTTTATCAGCATTTATGAGCGTTTGGCGTTTTTTTGTGGTCAGAAAAACGACTCCTGAACACGATTTTATGGCGTTCATAAAACAGCCCATAAACTCCACTGCTGATAATCATCCAAAAACGTCCATGTGTGCATAGACACATAGGATAACATAAAGGGGAGTTTATGGGCTGTTAAAAAAAACGCCCAAAATCCCAAAAACTGCCTTTTATGAGCTTCAGTGTGCATGGAGCCTTAACCTGTTAATATACACACTCACTGGCCACTTATTAGGTACACCTTGCTAGTATCGGGTTGGACCCCTTTGTCTTTGAAACTGCCTTAATTCTTCATGGCATAGATTAACAAGATGTTGGGTGTATATATATATATATATATATATATATATATATATATATGTATTGTATAGCATTAAGACAGGGAATATTTATCATTACAGACTTTAGTTTGGTGGAATCATTCCAAACTTTAAGAAATTGTATCTCAATTATGTGTAAATGTAGAGATTGAGTTTTAAATATACATCAATGTTTTTGGTAATGTATTAGTCTGCCTGGCTAATGATGAACATCAGTTTTTGCCATTTGGAGTTTGTAGCAGCGTAGGTTAGTCATACTTCTTATTACTTTCCTCCCCTTCTCACACGTCGTTCCTTATTCCCTAATTTATCTCCATCTCTTACATAAGCGTGAAAGAGTCATAGCTAGAGGCAGAACCTTCTGCTAATTTATAGCACTTGGTCTTTTCAGCTAAATTGTGCAAAGACGGTCTGGCCAGGGTTGTATGGGGCTGTTACTGCTGTAATTAGGCGCATGTTTCAAGTACCAATGACTGTTCCTTCGGCAACCAAATTATTTGACTGCAGCTTCTTAGAGATAAAAAGTAAAGGCTTAGATCTGTGAATAACAATTTGATGTGCAGAGCTCAAAGGGGTAAGCTAGAAAGGTAAATCTTGTACAAACTAATTTCTAGCAAAGAAAAAAAATAAAATAAAAGAGTCATTGCATCTAAAGACACATACGACATATACTGTACATAAAACTTACATTTGACAACTTTTGCATTTTTTTAGTAACCTATTAGTATTTGTAATTACATTTTTCTTGATGTAAACTTTAATTGAAAAGTGTATGTTACCTTACCAGCCATATGATTTCTTTCTTAGTGATCATCCTAAAAATCTTCCACTTGCTGCCCATCAGACGCAGCTTCTACTTGATTTTGAACAATGGTTGTTATGTGTTTATGTACTCAATCTGCAGTGTTATATACTCATTTGTGATCCGTTACCTCTAACGGCTAGTACACATGATGAGAAAATCAGATTGTCTGTAGTTTTTTGAACGCTAGTCCTCTATCCAATATCTTTATATTTGAGACCGCACACAATACTTTTAGTTAAGGTTCTCATAGTCTCTTAACTGATTATATTCTAAATATATGGGCTTTGCTATGGATTATGGGTTGTCAATTATGAACTTATTTATGCAATGAGTCTCATTTGGTCTCTCATTTCATTTTTCTTCAGCATATTGGTAACGTGCCAATTGTCTATGTAATACATTCCTTCTGTGTATGCTATATTGCAGTATTGCAGAGACCTTGTCTTATCTATTCCCCTTTGACTAAATACCTACAATATAGGCGCATGTCTTTGTTACTTCATACTCATTTTAACACTAATAAAAACTTTTGGACTAAAACAAATATATATATATATATATATATATATATATATATATATATATATATATATATATATATATATATGTATGGATTGTCAAGTAAAGTATGTAAGGACTACATACTGTACGTATGTAAGAATATGTTACCATTGAAAGACTATGTGAGAATAATAGCAATGGTTAACTTTGAGCGTAATTATTACAATAATATCGCAGTATTTGGTACATATGTATGTATTGTCAAGTAAAGTATGTGAGGACTACATACTGTACATATGTAAGAATATGTTACTCTTGAAAGAATATGTGAGAATAATAGCAATGGTTAACTTGGAGCGTAATAATTACAATAATATTGCAGTATTTGGTAAATGTTCTCTAACTTTCTCTTTAGGTTGCAGGTCGAAGGAACGACCGTCACAAACCACAGACAAAGGAAATCCAATTTATTCAGATTCTGTTTTTACTCAAGATCATCTTCTATCCTGCCTGCAAAATACTTCCAACATTGAGCAAGAACGATTCCATCCAGGTATTACTATTATAGGGTCATATTTTAAATATGTGTGTCTAGATAACAGTTTGATAGATAGTATGCGTAAGATATCAAATTTTGAACAGTACTGCAGATGGTGTGTGTTGTGTCTGTGTATGTCACTATCCATTGCATGGATATATATCGCAACGGGTTGCTAAAGTTTGTGTTATGGCGTACCGGATATGTATAAATTAACTATGAAAAATTGGTGATGCTTTTGTAATAACCTCTCTCTTTATATATATATATATATATATATATATATATATATATATATATATATATATATAATCATCTTTGCATAGTATTTTGAGGAAAGCATTGAACTGTTCCCTATCTTTACACGTATACACATACACCAGTGATTAGATAGACGATGCTTGATGAACAGAAGCAATGATAGATAGACGTAAACTGTGACAAAATACACTAACTGTAATTGATGGTCACAGATTATGATCAGTGGACCAAAATTAACATTGAACAATAGAGAAATATACCTGGGGAATTCACTATATTTGGGTGAATTTCTTTGTAAAATAGAAATCTTATTACTATGCCTATCTTTAGACAAACTGTCACATGAAATGTTTACAATACAGATATGAGTTAGGTGGATCGAATCATAGTTAAATAACATTCAGTTCTATAGTTAGTATATAAAACAAGTTCCAAAGGTATGCAAGAGAGAGGGTACAGTATATACTGCAATGCCCAGTTTACCCTAGAACACACCAATAAGGTGATCATTTTGCTGTACCATGACATTTATGAGAAATATTTTTTTCTTTCTTTACTTGTAAATTGATTGAAAGGTTACTTTAAAATGAAAGTTGCATATCTTAGAGTATTTTTAATTCTCGGGAATCAAATTAATGACATCAAGAATTTTTCCAGCGGGAACTTCGGCTATTCAGTAGAGCAAATATTTACAATCCTTTTTACCCCTCTCTCTCCTGATGCACACAAGAGACCATTCAGTGCGTGAGAATCAACACTGCTAACGGATTGTTGTGCAATTCAGCTTGGTACATTATAGCTGCACATCTTAGAAGCACTACAAAAGCGACAGGAGAATACAGGGGCACTCAAGGAATTGTAATATTTGTGTTATTACCTAATTACATGGCTAATACTCTTACCTACTCTTTCTGAAAAAAAAAGGGAAAATATGTAAACATTAAATCAGGCTACCATCCAGAATAATTTACTTGACTGCTCATGAAAAATTAAAATTCCTTGCATTACCAAAACAAATCTAGAACTGGATAGTCTCTCTTAGACCAGAAGTTGTAAAGGAAATTGACACCCAATGATAAAAAAAAAGAATGATAAGATTTGCCAAGGCAGAAGAAGGTTATCAAACCAAACCAAAATTCACTATCATGCATTGACATCTTCTGATCCTCTGTGTAAATCGGTTACCAGAGATTATGACT
This sequence comes from Aquarana catesbeiana, assembly GCF_042186555.1. Lineage (NCBI taxonomy): Eukaryota > Metazoa > Chordata > Amphibia > Anura > Ranidae > Aquarana > Aquarana catesbeiana. Next base: position 242,633,837 of record NC_133328.1, on the reverse strand, counting down.
TGAGACAAAATTTGTTGTCCCTATAGTCCCCTGTAAATCAATCTTCATATAATCTAGTAGCTACATATTGTTTGTGTGTATGCATGTATGAACGTATGTTATGAATAAATGAATTAATGTTATTTGCAGTATGTTTGATAGTGTTGCATTCCTTCATTTGATTTAATTAACAGCTGTGGGGTTGGAGCCTGCTTAATGCTATCTATCTATCTATCTATCTATCTATCTATCTATCTATCTATCTATCTATCTATCTATCTATCTATCTATCTATCTATCTATCTATCTACTGTATCTATCTATCGGCCCTGCATGCAGTCCTTTTTACTGCACAGTCCCCACTCTCTAAAGTTCCAGACATTTAAACAAGCAGAATTTAAAATAGTTATAATTTGTAGTTAAGCATTGCAGCTGTCCACTTGGCCTCCATGCACATTAAATAAAGTGTACAAATATTCCAGACATCATTTAGACAGTTCATTCTTGGGTACTACTGAACAAAAAGTACTCAAACAAAATGGTCTTATAATTTCAGACAGTCCTTGGTAGTATGTACAGCTTTGTGCTGTGTGTGTGTCAAATGGATTCCAAGTCGGGCCATTAATGATTATGACAGCAATGCATTTTATCCCAAGGGATGGGCCTTTATTATGGTGTGCATATCCTGTGGACAGTTATTCCCTCCTTATGTATCAATAACCCTTTTTCTATCAATAGGGTATTAGCAGTACCAATAGGGTATAACCCAAGGTACCAATTTCTCATAATATATAAGTTGCATTTGCATTAATAAATGGAAAGTATATATCTAAAATATTTTAAGTCAGAAATATAACAAAAGATAATAGGCATTATAAAGGCAATAACTTCAAAACCTTTAAAGTAAATATGAAAAATATCAAAATAATTTGTCGAAGTAGGCATTATTGTCCCCCTTATTAGACCATGCATAGACATTTTGTATATACTGTATTTTGTATGTGTATATAATAAATGTGTTCAGTAATACTATAGTGCTGATAGGCTTTTTAATCAATATACCATAATTGTATTAATATTATAAAGTGCTACAGTAAGTCCTGCCCATGTAACTGCACATCGTAGAAACACATATAGGTATTGCTTAGTTGTATTGTGGGCTCAATTAGTTGTACTTGGGGCAAATGTTTTCAGTCTTTGGTCTGGCAATTAATTGTTATACCGGTAGCCCATTAAGAGAAGCCTCATGATACCATACAAAATAAAACTAGCTACAAGTTCTTTCTTTGTTTTTACATGAAATTGTTTCTTGTTACAAGGGAATATTATTTTTAAAAAGGACAACCAATGAAAGCATTCATTTTTTAATTGTTTTTTTATTTTCAGTATTAGTTAAGGACTAAGCTTAATGTATATATTTACAGGTGGAGTATACGGATGAACTCTAATAAACGTTCAGAATACTTTTGATTGTTAATCAATGATATATATACAGTATCTCACAAAAGTGAGTACACCCCTCACATTTTTGTAAATATTTTATCATATCTTTTCATGTGACAACACTGAAGAAATTACACTTTGCTACAATGTAAAAAGTAGTGAGTGTACAGCTTGTATAACAGTGTAAATTTGCTGTCCCCTTAAAATAACTCAACACACAGCCATTAATGTCTAAACTGCTGGCAACAAAAGTGAGTATACCCCTAAGCGAAAATGTCCAAATTGGGCCCAATTAGCCATTTTTTCTCCCCGATGTCATGTGACTCATTAGTGTTACAAGGTCTCAGGTGTGAATGGGGAGCAGGTAAGTTAAATTTGGTATTATCGCTCTCTCTCTCTCATACTTGTCACTGGAAGTTCAACATGGCACCTCATGGCAAAGAACTCTCTGAGGATCTAAAAAAAAGAATTGTTGCTCTACATAAAGATGGCCTAAGCTATAAGAAGATAGCCAAGACCCTGAAACTGAGGTGCAGCATGGTGGCCAAGACCATACAGCGGTTTAACAGGACAGGTTCGACTCAGAACGGGCCTCACCATGGTCGACCAAAGAAGTTGAGTGCACGTGCTCAGCGTCATATTCAGAGGTTGACTTTGAGAAATAGACGTATGAGTGCTGACGGCATTGCTGCAGAAGTTGAAGGGGTGGGAGGTCAGCCTGTCAGTGCTCAGAGCATATGTCGCACACTGCATCAAATTGGTCTGCATCGCTGTCATCCCAGAAGGAAGCCTCTTCTAAAGATGATGCACAAGAAAGCCTGCAAATAGTTTGCTGAAGACAAGCAGACTAAGGACATGGATTACTGGAACCATGTCCTGTGGTCTGATGAGACCAAGATAAACTTATTTGGTTCAGATGGTGTCAAGCGTGTGTGGTGGCAGCCAGGTGAGGAGTACACAGACAAGTGTGTCTTGCCTACAGTCAAGCATGGTGGTTGGAGTGTCATGGTCTGGGGCTGCATGAGTGCTGCCAGCACTGGGGAGCTACAGTTCATTGAGGGAACCATGAATGCCAACATGTGCTGTGACATACTGAAGCTGAGCATGATCCCCTACCTTCAGAGACTGGGCCACAGGGCAGTATTCCAACATGATAACAACCCCAAACACACCTCCAAGATGATCACTGTCTTGCTAAAGAAGCAGAGGGTAAAGGTGATGAACTGGCCAAGCATGTCTCCAGACCTAAACCCTATTGAGCATCTGTGGGGCATCCTCAAACGAAAGGTGGAGGAGCGCAAGGTCTCTAACATCCTCCAGCTCCGTGATGTCATCATGGAGGAGTGGAAGAGGACTCCAGTGGCAACCTGTGAAGCTCTGGTGAACTCCATGCCCAAGAGGGTTAGGGCAGTGCTGGAAAATAATGGTTACCACACAAAATATTGACACTTTGGGCCCAATTTGGACATTTTGACTTAGGGGTGTACTCACTTTTGTTGCCAGCAGTTTAGACATTAATGGCTGTGTGTTGACCTATTTTGAGGGGACAGCAAATTTACACTGTTATACAAGCTGTACACTCACTACTTTACATTGTAGAAGTGTAATTTCTTCAGTGTTGTCACATGAAAAGATATAATAAAATATTTACAAAAATGTGAGGGGTGTATTCACTTTTGTGAGATACTGTATATCCTGTGCTAGGTACACCCCAAAAACATCAATGGGTGTATAATAAAAAAAAATACATATATATATGATATATACAGTGGAACCTTGGTTTACGAGTAACGCGGTTAACAAGCGTTTTGAAAGACAAGCAACTGTTTTTTTTTAATTCTCACTCGGTTTGCAAGTGTTGTCTCGCAAAACGAGCAGAATTCAAGCTAATTGGGTGTGCAGTACCGCATTTGGCCAGAGGTGCGGGGGCGCTATGGATACTTGTAAGGGCTCGGAGCCATTCGGAAATACTCTGAATCACTCAGAAATACTCGGAAACACTCAGAAATACTCCATTCCCGAGTGTTTCCGAGCCTTTCCAAGGCTTTCCGGTTCAGCCGAGCTCTCCCCGAGTATTTCCGAGGCTCTCCGGTGCCCCCCCCACCTCTGGCCACATGCGGTATTGCATGTAATAGAAGTCAATGCAGAACAAATTATCTTTGTTTCCATTGACTTCTATGGGGAAACTCGCTTTGATATGTGAGTGCTTTGGATTACAAGCATCCTCCTTGAACGGATTATGCTCGTAATCCAAGATTCCACTGTAATGATGACAGCAGCACTCACTGATATTACATACAAATATTCAAAATGCTTATAAGAGATAAGTATTTTGCTGTCACATAAATTCAAAAAAGATTAAATCAAAGAGCTAATAAATAAAGTCCAATGCCCTGTACACACGGTCGGACATTGATCGGAAATTCCGACAACAGAATCCATGGATTTTTTCGGATAGATGTTGGCTCAAACTTGTCTTGCATACACACGGTCACACAAAGTTGTCGGAAAATCCAATTGTTCTGAACGCGGTGACGTAAAACACGTACATCGAGACTATAAACGGGGCAGTAGCCAATAGCTTTCGTCTCTTAATTTATTCTGAGCATGCGTGGCACTTTGTGCGTCGGATTTGTGTACACACGATCGGAATTTCTGACAACGGATTTTGTTGTCAGAAAATTTTATAGCAAGCTCTCAAACTTTGTGTGTCGGAAATTCCAATGGAAAATGTGTGATGGAGCCCACACACGGTCGAAATTTCTGACAACAAGGTCCTATCACACATTTTCCATCGGAAAATCCTATCGTGTGTACAGAGCACAAGTGTTAATTGAAAAAAGTCCATCGCAAAGGAAAAATCTTGATAAATCCAAAGTGCACCAGCCACAATGTGAGAAAAAAAGGCTGCTTACCAGAAATTTAGACCTTACATTACAAAAGGTCGCAAACTGCATTTGAATGACACAGGATTCCACAGGAATGCATGAATGCATGGATGGATGGATTGATGGAAGGCTTCGATCTCCTTAGTCTCTCAACCAATAATGCCTCGAATCGCTCTCATAGAGATAGTATGCCACAGAAATGATCTCATAATTATTCACTAAATCTGAGCTCACCATCAACAGTACATACCAAGGAAAAGATAATAGTATCCCATAGCGAAGTACTGTATATATCAATTTATTATAAAATCAACTAAAATTACTCACAAAAAGAAGGCAATATAAGCATTTAAGACCGCACTGCCAGTGCCCCGTGATGATGTCACCGCTATTCTCCGCCCATAGTACGTTTCGGTCTAATGCCCCGTACACACGGTCAGACTTTGTTCGGACAACAAAATCCTAGGATTTTTTCCGACGGATGTTGGCTCAAACTTGTCTTGCATACACACGGTCACACAAAGTTGTCGGAAAATCCAATTGTTCTGAACGCGGTGACGTAAAACACGTACATCGAGACTATAAACGGGGCAGTAGCCAATAGCTTTCGTCTCTTAATTTATTCTGAGCATGCGTGGCACTTTGTGCGTCGGATTTGTGTACACACGATCGGAATTTCTGACAAAGGATTTTGTTGTCAGAAAATTTTATAGCAAGCTCTCAAACTTTGTGTGTCGGAAATTCCAATGGAAAATGTGTGATGGAGCCCACACACGGTCGAAATTTCTGACAACAAGGTCCTATCACACATTTTCCATCGGAAAATCCTATCGTGTGTACAGAGCACAAGTGTTAATTGAAAAAAGTCCATCGCAAAGGAAAAATCTTGATAAATCCAAAGTGCACCAGCCACAATGTGAGAAAAAAAGGCTGCTTACCAGAAATTTAGACCTTACATTACAAAAGGTCGCAAACTGCATTTGAATGACACAGGATTCCACAGGAATGCATGAATGCATGGATGGATGGATTGATGGAAAGCTTCGATCTTTTTAGTCTCTCAACCAATAATGCCTCGAATCGCTCTCATAGAGATAGTATGCCACAGAAATGATCTCATAATTATTCACTAAATCTGAGCTCACCATCAACAGTACATACCAAGGAAAAGATAATAGTATCCCATAGCGAAGTACTGTATATATCAATTTATTATAAAATCAACTAAAATTACTCACAAAAAGAAGGCAATATAAGCATTTAAGACCGCACTGCCAGTGCCCCGTGATGATGTCACCGCTATTCTCCGCCCATAGTACGTTTCGGTCTAATGCCCCGTACACACGGTCAGACTTTGTTCGGACAACAAAATCCTAGGATTTTTTCCGACGGATGTTGGCTCAAACTTGTCTTGCATACACACGGTCACACAAAGTTGTCGGAAAATCCGATCGTTCTGAACGCGGTGACGTAAAACACGTTCGTTGGGACTATAAACGGGCAGTGGCCAATAGCTTTAATCTCTTTATTTATTCTGAGCATGCGTGGCACTTTGTCCATCGGATTTGTGTACACACGATCGGAATTTCCGACAACGGATTTTGTTGTCGGAAAATTTTATATCCTGCTCTCAAACTTTGTGTGTCGGAAAATCCGATGGAAAATGTGTGATGGAGCCTACACACGGTCGGAATTTCTGACAACAAGGTCCTATCACACATTTTCCGTCGGAAAATCCGACCGTGTGTACGGGGCATAAGAAACATCTTCCTGGGGCATCAGATTGTTGCCAGTACCCACAATTTTTTCCTTGTCAAAAGAAGTTTATTGAGTATACAATGTTATAAAGATACATAAAGTAAGTTTACAAGGATCTATAAAGTAAGCTCATTGTTTTACAGTAGGGTTTATATAGGTAAATATCATGAAATTTCAAATATTAAACATTGGGTTCACGTAAACCTAAATTAAAGATATATATCATTTCCTTAGTTACTTTTGTAGGTATTTAAATGATTTATACCTACTATACATATTGTTTACAAGTAGAGTGTATATAGGTCAAATAAATTCTGATAATGAGCTTTAATCGTAAGGTGGAGAAAAGGAAAGAGAAAGAAGAAAAAGGGTTGAAAGGTAGAGGTATGGTCCACAAGGTTGTCCCGCTCGTCAGTTTATTATTCTTTTTAGTTCTCTTTGAAGCCTTAGAATGGGTGTCTCTGTAAGTCATTTAATCTGTTACCATGGCAACAGGACAGAGTCATTGAAGTTTGACAGGAACTGTTGTTTTATCCAAGGATGCCAAAGTTTTTCAAATTTTGGAATTTGATTTTGATCGATGGCTACCATCTTAGCATGGGACATTGTATTATTCATTCTGTGAATTGTTTCTGCTAGTACCAATGTAGGAGATTTCCATGCCTTGGCCACTGTTTTGCAGCCGTTATTAGTTGGATCATTAGTTTGAATTGAGAGAGTGTTAACCATTCCGGTTTTAGATTAAGTAAAGTTAAATATGGATCTGGTTGTATTATTTTTTTAAATATTTTAGATGCAATCACGAAGACTTCCTTCCAGAAGGTTTGGATTACTGGGCACGTCCACCATATGTGTAAATATGTGCCTATTTCTGGGCATCCTCGAAAACAAAGAGCTGAGGTATTAGGTGAATATTTTGCCACTCTAGCGGGTACAAGGTACCAGCGAGTTAGGACTTTATAATTTGTCTCCAGTGCTAAGATGTTGGGTGAAGATGACTTAGATGTGAGCCATATGTTAGACCAGTCCGTGTCTTCTAAAGTTCGTCCCAGGTCCTCCTCCCACTTCTGAACGTAAGAGGGTCTATTAAGATTTGCTACTCCATATAATTGATTATAAAGTGATGAAATTGTACCTTTAGCAAATGGATCTTTTGTACAGATTGATTCAAAAATGGATAATTGGGATAATGGTGTATCCCCCTTTAGGAATGGTGTATAGAAATTTTTGATTTGGAGATATCTAAATATCTCAGAGTTTGGTAGATCATATTTTTCTCTAAGCGATGGGAATGAAAGGAATGATTTAGATGCTATGAAGTCATTTAGTGTCTGAATGCCTGATGTTGTCCAAGCTTTAAAAGAATTTGGGTAGATCCATGCCGGATAAAAGGCCGGATTTCTGATAAAAGAAAGGAGAGGATTGTGTGGAGATTGTAACTGATATTTGGTTTTTAGTTTATCCCAGAGAGATAAGAAGTGTTTAGTTATGGGATTATGAAATTTAAAGCGGTCTTTAGGATCAAGCCATAATAAATTTGATATTAATAGAGGGTCATTTTCTGAAGCCTCTATAAATACCCATAATGGGATTTCCTGTTTTGCATGGTATTTGGACAGACTGGCCAAATGTGCTGCTCTGTAGTAGTTAGTAAAATTAGGGTACCCCAGGCCTCCTTTATTTTTGGGAAGATGTAGTGTGTGTATAGGTATACGTGGTTTAGAAGAGCCCCATATAAACGAAGTTGCTCTTTTTTGTACTATTCTCAAAAAATAGGAAGGAATTGGAATAGGGAGGACTCTGAATAGATAAAGCAATTTGGGTAGAATAGTCATTTTGATTGCATTAATCTTCCCCATCCAGGATAAAGGAAGTTGCGACCATTGTTTTATTAGATTTGTGATCTGTCTTAATACAGGAGGATAATTGGTTGAGAATAAGTCAGAATGAGATGCTGTTAAATAAATTCCAAGATATGGGATTGATTTTTCTGCCCATGTGAATGGGAGTGCAGCCCTAGCCGGGATCAATTCCATGTTTGTGAGTGAAATATTAAGCACTAGGCATTTCTTAGGATTAATCATAAGGCCGGATAGGGCTGCAAATCCATCAAGAGCTGGTATTAAGTTAGGACCAGAGACCTGTGGTGATGATAGAAAAAGTAATATATCGTCTGCAAATATACATAATTTGTGTGTAATACCTCCTACTTCAATGCCAGTTATAGTTTGGTTTGTTCTGATGTATTGGGCCATGGGTTCGAGTATAAGGGCAAATAATAAGGGAGATAATGGGCAACCCTGTCGGGTACCTCTTTCGATATTAAAGGCTTCAGATTTGTATCCAGCATATTTTATATAGGCTTTGGGTTTATTATATAATGCTTTGATCCATGTTAAAAAGTGGGGTCCAAAACCCCATTTTTGTAATGAATATTGCATATATTGCCAGGATACCGTGTCAAATGCCCTCTTAATATCGAGAGATAGAAAACATAAAGGGATTTTCCGTTTTTTAGCAATATGTGCCAATAACACTGCCCTGCGTATATTATCGCCTGCCTGTCTATTTGGCATGAAGCCTACTTGATCTCTATGTATTAATTTTCCTATAATGCTATTGAGGCGTTTTGCTATTATTTTTGCTAATAATTTAATATCGAGGTTTAACAGAGAGATAGGCCGATAATTCACACAGGAAGTATCATCAGAAAGGGGTTTTGGGATCATACAAACAATTGCCATTAGTGTTTCTTGCCGAAAAGAATGTCCATCTAGAAGTTTGTTAAAAGTTTTAGTGAGAATGGGAGAGAGTATTTCTGAGAATGTTTTATAGTATAAAGCCGAGTAGCCGTCTGGGCCTGGTCTTTTGTTAAGTTTTAGGTCTTTTATGGCGTTAGCAACTTCATCTATAGTTATAGGCTCATCCAAACTGCTTTTTTGATTCTGAGATAACTCAGGTAAGGTTATTTTTGAGAAGAAGGATTCAGCCTCTGTAGGATTAAATTCATTGTTTGTCTTGTATAAAGTTGCGAGATGTGAGTGAAATTTATGGACTATTTTAACTGGATTACAAGTGTAAACATTTTTTGATAATTTCAAACGTATTGGTTTGAAAGATTTGTTAGTTGAATTTAATGCCCGAGCCAAATATGTACCTGGTTTGTTTGTATTCATGTAGAAATTGTGTTTGGAGCGTTTGAGGGATTTATCAACTGACTCAGTGAGAAATAGATCGTATTCCAATCTAGATTTTTCCAGATGAGATTTTGTACTCTGAGATGGATTATCTTGAAATGATATGTAGGCTGCATTAAAATTGAGTTCTAGTTTTTTTGCTAGATTTTTGCGTTCCCGTTTAAATAGTGCCATTTGTCTTTGTATTGTACCACGCAAGACAGGCTTATGAGCTCCCCACAGTGTTATTGGGGAGATGTCTGTTGTATTATTAATTGATATGTATTCCTTTAAAGCTTGTTTAATGGCCATCTGATGTAGTGGGTGTTTGAGCATTATGTCCGGTAAGTACCACGTTGGGTCATGCGCTTTTGGTATGGCTGAGGCTATAGTAGTGTATACTGCATTATGGTCAGACCACAGAATCGGAATTATAGCTGATGCAATAATTTCTGGTATCATTCCTATTGTTAGAAAAATATGATCTATTCTGGTGAAGGTTTGATGAGGGTGCGAGAAATAAGTGAATTTCTTTTTCATTGGGTTACTTTCTCTCCATGAATCTACCAGATTGTATTTGGAAAGAAGTTGAGAAAAAGGTAATCTAGAGGTTATTTTGGATGGTGTAAAAGGTGATTTATCTAGAAATGGGAGGAGGACCTGGTTCGAATCCCCACACATTATCACTGTTCCTATTTTGTGTGTATTAATCACTTGTAATATATGTGAGAGGAATGGTGTAGGTTGTTTGTTAGGAGCGTAGTAGGAAATCACCGTGATTGCTGTATCCATTATATAACCCATGAGTATCAGGTAGCTACCTTCTGGGTCTTTAATTTCTGATGATAAGGTGAATGGTGTAGATCGGTGAAATGCAATTAGAGTTCCCCTTTGCTTGGTACAGGCAGAAGCCGTGTAAATTTGTTGATAAAAAGGAGAAATATATTTTGGAGTAGAATCTTTGGTGAAGTGTGTTTCTTGGAGGCATACTATGTGAGCCTTCTTGTTATGGAAAGTACGGAAGGCTTTGGTCCTTTTTTGAGGGACATTTATTCCCTGAACATTCAGGGAAAGTATATTCAGTGGTGCCATGGCAATAGATCAAATAGTTTTGACTTACTTTTTGTTATGCAGAGCTGACTGCGCAGATCAACCTGTGTGGACTGAAGAGATGAATAGATAGAAAAGAAACCAGTGAATTCTGGAGTAAAGAGTAAACAAAAAACATATGAGATTAGATGATACATTGTATAAATTATTTTTTGCAAGTAATCACAATTTACCCGTGAAAGAGAATAAATATCTCTCTCAGGGGAATAAGTGCCTTCGTCACACTCCCACATAATATGGTTGGGAGAATGAGGAGGGCTAATGGGGGTACACGGATCTTCCGCTTACAGGAGAGAAGTGCTATGTCAAAAGACATCAAAATGATGTTTCATTAATTGGAGTGCAGAATATAGTTTTTGTTGAAATTATTTATTCCAGGGTGGTTGTATATGGTTAGTCCTGCCCTAGGCTAAATAATTCAGTTAGAAAGGTACTGTTAATAACTTTGGTATTGATGAAGATAGTTTGAATTATTTTGGGATTTTAACCCTTTTAGAGTAAACAATTACATATTTTATTCATATGTAACTGTTTAGATATGTTAACTCATAAAATTGAGGTTGTATTGCTTCAGATTAGAATAAACAAAAACATAATTCTAGGAACTAGTTAGGTAATAATATATTTGTTTTAAGAAAAGAAAGAAAAAGCTTCCATTACTTCTGGATTATTGAACATATTTGTCCTAAAAAGTAATAAATCTATTATTATTACCTGATAATATATAACTGAACAAGTATTTCCTTATTTCACTTATATATTCTAAGGCTATATGAATCAGAAGTAATAAGAAATATAACTGGAATGTAACATGATCCCACACAGTGTGTGACTATCAGAATGCAGTTACATTCAGTTATAAATACAGGATTTTTATAGAGAACCATCTCTTAGTATAATAAATGAAGAGATATCAGGAATTAGGATGTCAGTCCATTGAATCTTCTTGGTCCATGGATGATGTGGCATAACGGCCTCTTTTGTGAGAATGATGATTCCCATTTTGTTCTGAAATTTTCTGGGTGCTGCCTGAAGGTGAAGATGATGCCATTCTTCTGCGTGTGGAAGTGTTGCTGCTTGTGGGTTCTGTCAGATTTAATTTTAAAAGCGTTTGTTGTAGTTCATCTGCTGATCTGCTTCTGTAAATTGTACCTTGGTAGTTAAATCTGACTGAAAAGGGGAAGCCCCATTGATACATAATGTTGTGGCGTTGCAGTTCCATTAGTTGGGGTTTCATGGATCGTCTTTTAGTAATAGTAAGTTGGGATAGGTCAGCAAAAATTTGATAATTGTGTCCTTGAAAATTAAGTTCCTTTTTTTCTCTTGCAGCAATTAGTATTTGTTCTTTCGTTCTGTAATAATGAAATTTTGTGATTATATCATGTGGGGGTCCATCTTTCTTTTTGGCTGTGAGGGCTCTGTGTACTCTGTCCAGTTCTAAACGTTCAATAGGGATATCTGGCTTTAGTTCTTGCAATAGAGCAGTAATAGTAGATTGCAGGTCTGTCACAGTTTCAGGTATTCCCCTTATGCGCAAGTTTGAACGTCTGGCTCTATTTTCGTAATCTTCGAGCTTAGTTTGAAGTATTAAATTCTCTTCTTTTAATTGTTCCAATTCTGTTATAATTTCTTGGGTTGTAATTTCAATTTCATCCATTTTTATTTCTAAGGCTGCGGTGCGGTTTCCCAGCTCTCTTATTTCTTTGGTTAGGCTTTTTGTTATTTGGTCTGAGGTTTGTTTTAAAGCCTTATGAAGCATCTTTTCAAATTGTAATAATATTACTGGGGATACTGAGGAGGCTTGTGGAGAAGTTTGTGAGAGGATTTGTTCTGTATCTGACTCAAATGGAGAGTCTTGCTGTGACATTTTCTGTCTGTGAGAGCGCCCTGATGCTGTATCTTGTGAGGTGACTGGAGCTGCTTTAGTTGCAGTGAGTGCCTGTGAGCTCTTTGTGAGGTGATTTTTATTTCTGCCACGGTTTCCTCCCAGTACCATATTTCCTGCCCAAACTTTCACAGTTTGTTCCCTGGGGTAAAAAGGTTCAAACGGATACCTTTTGAGCCTGCCGGCTCTGCTTTGTCCTTCTCTTCTCTCCTCAGCGGTGTGGAGCTCTAACAATGCATGTCTGCTCCGCTAGGCTCCGCCTCCTGCCCCCTCGTACCCACAATTTTTTAATCACTATTCTGGATTTCTTTTAAACTTATGGTATAAATTTAGTTTGTTTACACAATCATCTAATACCTGCTTGTTGCCCTAACCAGAGGGATTCCAATAGTCAGACTGGCCATGCATGCTTGTAGTGTTTTATCACATATATAAATACACAGTTTTGTTAAGTACAAATTTAGCATCTCTGTAAATTTATATTGTCGTTACATGGCGTTATGAACAACTTGCATGTTTGAATTCAAATTCGGTATTAACATGTTACATAGTTACATAGTTGGTAAGGTTGAAAAAAGACACAATTCCATCAAGTTCAAACCGGGGTGGGTGTGTGCTTTTATGTCAATATTACATTGTATATCCCTGTATGTTGTGGTCATTTAGGTGCCTATCTAATAGTTTTTTGAAATTACCTATGCTCCGTGCTGAAACCACAGCTTGTGGAAGAGAATTTCTCATTCTTACCGCTCTTACCGTAAAGAACCCTCTACGCTGTTTCCGGTTAAATTGCTTTTCCTCTAATTTTAGTGAATGGCAGTGAGTCTTTTTAAATGCCCTTTCATGGAAAAGTTTTATCCCTATTGTGGGGTCCCAGTAGGGATAAGCTGAACACCCCCCGGTTCGGTTCGCAGCAGAACATGCGAACAGGCAAAAAATTTGTTCGAACACGCAAACACCGTTAAAGTCTATGGGACACAAACGTGAAAATTCAAAAGTGCTCATTTTAAAGGCTTATATGCAAGTTATTGCCATAAAAAGTGTTTGGGGACCCAGGTCCTGCCCCAGGGGACATGTATCAATGCAAAAAAAGGTTTAAAAACTGAAGTTTTTTTCGGGAGCAGTGATTTTAATAATGCTTTAAGTGAAACATTAAAAATGAATTATTCCTTTAAATATCGTGCCTGGGGGTGTCCTTAGTATGCCTGTAAAGTAGCGCATTTTTCCCATGTTTAGAACAATACCACAGCAAAATAACATTTCTAAAGGAAAAAATGTAATTTAAAACTACTCACGAAAAGTCTTTAATAAATCACGAGAGGGAGGGTTTCTTCCACCTTCAATGTCCAAGGCGAACATCGTTCTATTACTCAAGCCGGGTAAGGACCCAGTGAATCCAGGGGCATATCACCCGATCTCGTTGATACAGAGCGACGTCAAGATATTAGCTAAGGTCCGGTTGAATGGAGTGATGGCATTTTTTCTAAATATCTCTCCCCTCCTTCAGTGGTTTAGAGAAAAAAATTAAAACTTGGAACTCCCTCTCCCTTTCAGCTGCGGACAGAGTGAATCTAATAAAAATGATACTCATGCCACAACTACTTTATTTCCTCCATAATACCCCCATGGTCATCCCCTTGAAGATATTCCGTATAGTAAATACCATTTTTCGTAGCCTCATTTGGAAAAATAGACTCCCAAGGATTAAACTGGACCACTTGCAGAGACCCAAAGACAGCGGTGTATTGGTGTTGCCCAATCCCTGTCTGTATTACTTAGCAGCCCAGTTACAACATCTAATTGGCACATTTGCAACAGCGGAGGGAACGATAAATAGGTCGCAAAGCTCACCTCAGAAACTGATGCTCCACACGGTGGGTAGAGGCCCAATTCCCATAGCGCTGGAGGCCTCAGCCTTCACTAAGCCACACAAAAATTACCCAACTTTTAGTCTAGTTCAGAAGGTATGGAACAGATCCAAATATCTCCAGAATGCTGATGGCTGTACAGAGTACAGCCCCATATGGCACAATGACACATACACTGAAGTGGCCAAACTGTAGTCTGGAGCTAGGTGGAAGGCATTTGGAGTTACCCATCTTAAGCCAATATTCAATGGTGGGGTGCTGTTTTTCTTCGCGATTCTGAAGGAAACATATGGTCTACCCTCCTTGATGCACTTCTACTATATGCAACTTAGTCATGCGGTCGCAGCAAAAGGCCTGTCCCTGACTCCAGTGTTTAGCCTTCTTGGGGATGCTGTTTCGTTTAAAGGATTTATTTCCCAATGCTATGCCATCCTGTTACAGTCCGTGATGAACTACACACAGTGTCCTATGACATGTGCCACCCTTGCTTGTTCACCACTTCCTTCCTCATCCTGGTCCCTCACGACATCCAGGTACACTGACCAACCTATGACTTTATACCGTGTGTGACATTAGAATTTCCCCCACCTTCCTTTTCCCCCCTGCTCATAGTCATCCTTTTCCTTTACATCTCCCACGGTTATGGGAGTTATAGAATATCCACCCTAGACTGGGAAGGTCCCCATCCTATTTGTTGGGGTTCTATTCTCTGTTAAGACTTAGTTAGACGTTCAATACATCTAGTGTAGGGAATAGAAATTCCATGATTCTATTACCAACAGTTATCATCATGTCTCGGTTACACTGTGAATTTATATATTTTGTTTGCACGCAATTTTAAACCACATTCTATTTATTTATTTATTTTTTTTATTATTATTATTTTTATTTTTATATCCCAATGTTGGATCAAGTAAGGTCAATTATTTCCTCCATGTACACCAACACTTATTATTATTATTTTTTGAAAGGGCATGCGTATATATGGAGAGTTTTTAGTTGAGATCCATTATGTGTTGCAATGCAGTGTACAGATGCGGATGTGATTTTTATATTAAATTTTATAATATATATTATAATTTAATATAATATATTTGTTTTTAATAGCACATCATTTTTATGTAGGTTTGTGTTTTTATAATGTACTGTTGCGGATATATTTTCTATCTGCTACTAATTTTTCACACTGACCATAACAATTAGGTTTTTTATAATAGAAGTGTGTATTTATTACTTGGGGACTCTCTAACGACTGCCCTTTGAGTTGATCTCCTCTGTGTGCTGTGTTCACGTTGCTTGCATTCTTTGAGGCAGTCCCGGCATCAGCACTAGCCTCTGGCCCTCCCCTCCCTCCTCCCTTCCCCTCCCCTTGAGGGTTAGGCTCCAATACCAGCGCATTCACACCATCAGTTTGTGTTAATCTAAGTGATGACCAGCTTCATACATCTTCCCACCTTTGTGATTAAGCGCTGAGAAGATGCGTGCGCACCCTTACATGCTCGCTTACAGCGAGTGTATGGGCTGTAGTGTTCGGAGGTCGCGGTGTGGAAAGCTTATCCACCCGCACCTCCGGCCTGTCCACTGCGCATGCGCGGGCGGAAATGTCATTGAAGGCAGCCGGAAATCGCCTGTGGAACGCTATTATACCCGAACTTCCGGGTTCCCATAGCGGCGTGCTTTCCACCGGCGCCTGTAGCCCTTTGAAGCCTGCCGATGGTCCATTGTAGCCCCCTCTGCTACGCACAGCCCACATCACACCCCCCATTTGCAGGGGTGGCACAGATGGTACTGTCACTTCTGCCTGCCGACATCTACACCTACGTCTACACCTACGTCTACACTGGTGATGTGGCTGGATCATAGCCCTGGATAGTCCCTAACAGTGCAGGTAAAGTCCCCTTTTGTGTATCATGATTGATTGATCTGTAGAGTTGCTAATGATGATATTGTCATGATCATCTGTCTACATCTATACTCACATCTACATTTGTGATGTGGCCGGACCACTAGTCTTAGATGGTCTCCACTGGCCCACAGGTAGGGTTTCTTCCTGTGTATCACACCACCAATACTAATGATTAACTAACATACACATTTCTTTCATGGATATGATATTACCATGCTGTTACTATGCAGATTTGGTGACATCAGAGAGGGCTCTTCTAACTGGGAGATTTCTATATAGGTGGGAGTGGCCATGGTGGGCTGGTGCTGGTGACCACTGGGAGGCTCGGTTACAGGCATGCACACATACATATAGAGGAGCCCTCACTCGTGAGCAGTTACCACCCGCTTAGGCTCTGAAGAAAGGGGCTCGCCCCTCGAAACGCGTAAGCCATCGCCGTATTCACCTGATGTCCAGTCCTATTTGTATCCTGATGTCTGTTACTGCACACCTGCAGTTTATGTCCATGCCTGTATTCCAAGCTTGTTTGTAAGTAATACTTGCTTTTTTACAATTTTTAATAAACGTTATCAGTGGTAATGCGCAAGGTCTTTGTAGCTTTTGAATGCCCAGCATTCTGAAGAGGGCTGCAAGACAGCAGACACCATTGAAGCTTATTGGCCTTATCGCACACTGAGCATCTAGTTACTTGAGCGCAGGAGAGAGTTGTTCTCTTTTGGTTACAGTCCGTGATGAGGCAGCATTCCCTGAGGGAGAAATGGGAGGCAGATGTTGGACAGTTGGATGGGGAACAATAGAAGGAGATCTTTCAGGCAGTGAGCATGTGCTCATTAAATGTGTCCCAACGACTTACCCAGCTATACATACTGTTAAGAACGTACTACACCCCTCACAGACTCCATCTGATGAACTTGCAACCTGACTCCACATGCACAAGATGTAAACGAGATCATGGGGACCTCATACACCTACTGTGACGGTGTCCTAAGCTACATACATATTGGGCAGGAGTACTGAATACTGTCAATTCAGTGTTTAAAGTTACTCTTCCACAGGACCCGAGAACGTGCCTCCTGGGTGCTTTGGAGGAATACGAATGGGAGGGGCACAGCAGAGAGTCTATACACAGGGTTTTATTTCAAGCTATAAAATTAATTATGACACACTGGAAGAATGGATTGACAATATAAGCACAGTATTGAGAATGGAAAAGCTGATATACTAGCACAGGGGAAGTACACAAAAATTTGAGAAACCATGGGCACCGTGGCTTGATGTGCCAGGTCTCGCCCCGGTGCAACTAGTGGCTGACAGATTGCTAGGAATAAATGCAGGGTGAACAATGGGCTAAGAGAAACAATAAAGAGGATAAGGTGAAAATGAAGTTGTACTTATGTTGTTGGTTAACATCAGGATTATGATGTATGCAGTTGAACCATAATGCAACGAAGACTATGTTTGTAATACATTTCTGTAAATTTAATAACATTTTGTTGGATTAAAAAAAAAAAACACTCGCGGCTGTAATGTGTTGTCGGGTCCCAGCAATATAGATGAAAATCATTGAAAAAAAACGGCATGGGTCCCCCCCAGTCCATTACCATGCCCTTTGGGTCTGGTGTGGATATTAAGGGGAACCCCCCACCCAAATGTAAAAAAAATGGCGTGGGGGTCCCCCAGGCCCCCAGGCACTAAATACTCTGAACAGCAGCATATATACTGTATGGCCTGCCCTATATACTCTTCAGAAAATTGGGCCTTAGGTGTTGGTGGTACTAGAACACTTTAAGTCCTCACAGTTACTCTTGGTGGACGCAGGAACGGGCCCTGCTGTGAAATACTATATCAAAAATTGTAATTACATGCCCCTGTTTAACAGGGGCAGAAAAATTGGGCCTTTGGTGGTGGTGGTGGTGGTGCCACAACACTGTAAGCCTTCATAGTTACTCTTGTTGCGCACAGGAACGGGCCCTGCTGTGAAATATTATATCAAGAATTGTAATTACATGCCCCTGTTAAACAGGGGCAGAAAAATTGGGTCTTGGGTGGTGGTGGTGGTGTTGCCACAACACTGTAACCCCTCACAGATTGTCAGGATCTTGGTAGGAGGCCGAGATGCTGGGAGGGCTCCCCTTGTGGCCGAGTGCAGCACAACCCTGAAGATGACACAGGGATGCGGTGCCCACAGAAGCACGGGTTGCCTGGAAATAGAAGCTGGTGTCGGGAGCTTGATAGAGCAAAGTCACTGGAGGCAACGTGCTTAAAGGTCCGGAGAGGAGGACTAATGGAAGTCCAATAGCAAATCAGAAGCCAGGCCAGGGGGTCAAACACAGTAAGACAGTCCAAGAACCGAATCAACAAATCCAGATACAGGAGACAGAGGTATGCAGAGTCCGTGAGCCAATCCGGGGTCAGATGCAGGAAGCAGGCAGGAGGAGTCAAAAGCAAGCCGGTAGGTGGAGCCAGGAGGACAGGAGGAGCAGATCAAGCCAGGTCGGTGCACAGGAGATCAGGTAAACAGGAATCACAAATACTGGTACGCAGGAAGAGCTGATGATAATCCAGCGATGTGGCACTGTCAGTGGAGCGTTTAAATAAACAGGCGCCTGTGTCACGTCGTGTGCGCACCGCTGCATACGCGCATTCGAACGATTGCGGCGTTGTCGCGCACGCGCATCCGTCTGATCGCAGCGCCAGGTGTCCGTCTAGTGGCGATATTGCGCATCCATGTGCGTTGATGCGCGTTAGAGCTACCTTGCCTGTACTGGTTTGCTAACCTTGCAGAACTGTGCATAGGAATGCGCCTGTTTCCCTGACAGTGCCCCCCCCCAAGGGGCAGCCTCCGGATGCCTAAGCGTGCCCATTTTTCAGGGTACCTACTGCGGAACCTCTGTATCAGCCTAGGAGCGTACACATGACTTGCAGGCTCCCAAGAGTTCTCTTCTGCAGAATATCCCTTCCACTTAGGAACTGAATTGTCCTACCTCTCCGACGACAGTCAAGGATAGATTCAACTTCGAATTCAGCTTTATCTTCAACCTGGACCGGAGGTGGGGGCACTTCTTCTCTCCCTTGAAAAGGACTAGAAACAACATGTTTAAGAAGATGTTTTGATCTCAAAAGGACCCAGGAACTTGGGTTCCAATTTCCGAGATGGGCATGGCAACTTGAGGTTCACCGATGAGAGCCACACCTTATCCCCTATCTTAAAGGTAGGGTTAGCTCTTCTTTTTCTATCATATTGTTTTTTATATTCTTCTTGGGCCTTCTTCATGGTATCCTGGAGTATCTGGTAATTTGTATGGATGAAATCCACTCTGTCCTGAACTGCCGGGACTGAAGATTCCAGAATGACGTTGGGTAAAAATGAGGGATGAAAGCCGTAATTCGCCCAGAAGGGTGATTGGTTGGTAGAAGCATGCACCGAGTTATTATATGCAAATTCTGCACAAGGTAGTAGTTGAATCCAGTCATCCTGAGAGAAAGAACAGAAGCATCACAGGTATTGCTCTAGCGTCTGGTTGGTCCTTTCGGTCTGACCATTACTCTGTGGGTGGTAGGCTGTGGACAAGTATATCTCGAATGAAAGTAGTTTGCAGAGATTTTTCTAAAACCTAGAGGTAAATTGTACCCCTCTATCTGATATGATGTTATCTGGTAATCCATGTAATCGGAAAATTTCCTTAATAAAGATCTTTGCTGTATCCAAGGCAGAGGGAATACCTTTCATTGGCAAAAAATGCGCCGTCTTGGACAGGCGATCTACTGCCACCAAGATGGTAGTAAATTCTTCTGAGGGGGGCAGATCCACGATGAAGTCCATGGAAATCTTCTTCCATGGTTGTTCTGGGACTGGCAGTGGTCTTAACAAGCCCCAAGACCTGGCGTTGGACCCCTTGTTCCGTTGGCAGGTTATGCAAGAGTTAACGTAGTCCTTACAATCAGATCTCAAAGTGGGCCACCATAGGGACCGCTGAACAAGTTCAGTTGTTTTTCGGACCCTGAAGTGGCCAGCTAGCTGATGGTCATGAAAGATCTTCAATACTTGTAGTCTGGCTTGCTGAGGAACGAAAATCTTGTTATGGTACCATAGGTGTCCCTCTTGACTTCTCAGGGAGGAGACTTCTGCTTCCATACACTGACTAGAGGCCTGCTCAATTGAGGATCTTAGGTCAGGTTGAATTAATAGAAGGTTTTGGGGAGACAAAATTGTACTGGGTGCAATTTCTTCAGGAGTGTCCGGGAACATCTGGGATAAGGCATCCGCCTTTCCATTCTTCGACCCTGGGCAATAGGGTATGTGGAAATTAAACCTAGAGAAAAATAGAGCCCATCGAGCCTGTTGGGGTCTCAAGTGTTTGGCTGTGCGGAGGTACTCTAAGTTCTTATGGTCCGTAAAAATCAGGATGTGATGAGTGGCACCTTCCAGGAGATACCACCATTCCTCAAGAGCTGTCTTAATTGCTAAAAGTTCCCGATAATTTCTCTCTGGAGGGCTCATTTTCAGCGAGGAAAAGGCCACGGGATGCAGTAATGCCTTGGGACCCTGATGCTGAGATAGAATCACCCCTGTGGCTACTTCCGAGGCGTTGACTTCCAGGACATAGGTTAGAGCGGGGTCAGGGTGTTGTAAAATTGGGGCAGAAGGGAAGAAGGTCTTAAGCTGGTTGAGGGCGGACTGTGCCGCTGCGGACCACTGAAACTTGGAATGTTGGTGGGTGGTCTGAGTAATGGGTGCTACAATGGTGGAGAAATTCTTTATAAATCTTCTGTAGAAGTTCGCAAAGCCGATGAATCTCTGTACACCCTTCCTGTCAGAGGAGGCCGGCCAGTCAAGGACAGACTTCACTTTTTTAGGATCCATGGCAATTGCACCTGTGGTGATGATAAGTCCCAAGAATTGAATTAAAGTCTTTTCGAAATCGCATTTTTCAGATTTAACGGATAACCCGTGGGTTCTGAGGATGCACAGTACCTTCTTAACATGTATTCTGTGGAGTTCCAGAGTGGCTGAAAAAATAAGAATGTCGTCGAGGTAGACGACACCAAAGTGATCTAAGTGCTCCCGGAAGATATCATTTATGAAATGCTGAAAAGTCGCCTGGGGCATTGCACAACCCAAACGGCATGACTGGGTACTCAAAATGTCCAAATCTTGTTCTGAATGCTGTTTTCCACTCGTCCCCCTCTCGGATACGGACGAGGTTATAAGCGCCAGGGAGGTCAAGTTTGGTGAAGATGTGTGCTGTACGGAAACTTTGAAAGAGCTTAGGGATGAGTGGGAGCGGGTAGTGGTTCTTAAGGGTAATCTTATTTAATTCCCTGTAGTCCACACATGGTCTCAGAGTCTTATCCTTCTTCTCGACGAAGAAAATGCCAGCACCGGCAGGGGAATAAGAAGGGCGGATAAATCCTTTTTCAAGGTTTTCGTCAATATATTGTCTCAGGGTCTCAAGATCAGTCTCGGAAAGGGGGAATATACGACCAAACGGAATAGTAGCTCCTGGCAGTAACTCGATGGGACAGTCGTAGGGACGGTGTGGCGGTAAGGTGTCTGCTTTCTTCTTATCAAAGACGTCAAGAAATTCCAGGTAAGCTGCTGGTATATTAGGATCCGGACTGGGTGTGGGTTGTACCCTTAGGCAACTGGAAAAGTCCTTGGATTCAGGGGCCAAACAATGTTGTTGGTAATAGGAAGATGTAAAGAGTACCTCCTTCTTGGACCAATCAATCTGAGGATTGTGTGCTTGTAGCCATGGAATTCCTGGGATGACCGGGAACATAGGGGAACTTAAGACATCGAATCTAAGAAACTCCCGATGACCTGAATTGGTAATGGTAAGGATAAGTACGGTTTCCTGGGTGACATAACCCAAGCTTGGCATGGAGCCGTCAGCCAGATGGACTGTCAGTCTCTGTTTCTTATGGTTCAGTGGAATAGCAAGATTCTTAGCTAAGGCCAAGTCCAAAAAACAACTACACGCCCCGGAATCCAGTATTGCTTGGAGGTGAACTTCTTCGCCTGCCACTAGCAATGTAACAGGGAGTGAAATATGAGCAGAAGAAGACTTGGCTACTTGAAGATGGACCGGAGTATGGAGGGTTAGTTTTCTTGGTCTTGTGGGGCAGTTGTTTATGAAATGTCCTGATTCCCCGCAGTAGAAACAAAGGTTCGCCTGTCGGCGATGAAGTCTCACCTCAGAGGTTAATGCTGGAGCATGCCAATTTGTATGGGGGCTGATGTAGACTGGACTTGAGGCAGTGTCCGGATACAGCAAGAGGCTTGATCGCGTTCAACCTGACGTTCCCGTAAACGTCTGTCGAGCTGAATGTTAGCTGGATGAGATCTTCTAGTGTGGAGGGAACCTGTAATCTGGCTAGCTCATCTTTGAGGGCCTCAGACAACCCCATCCGACACTGGTATTTTAATGCCGCCTCATTCCAGCCAGAGTCTATGGACCATGTGCGGAATTCTACTGTATAGTCTTCCGCAGGGCGCTGACCCTGACAAAGGGAATATAGAGTTGCTTCGGCAGTAGCTACCCGTAGGGGATCATCATATAACCGGGCCATGATTTCAAAGAACTGGTCCATAGTGTTAATGACAGGGCTGCTTTGTTCCAACAGGCCATGGGCCCAGGTCTGCGGCTCACCGCGTTGTAAGGAGATAGTGAAACCTACTTTGACTGTTTCACTGGGAAAAGTCTGTGGTTGCAAGGCAAAGTATAAGTAACAGGAATTCTTAAAGGACCTGAATTTCCTTCGGTCGTCATGGAAACATTCTGGCGCTGGGACTCGTGGTTCTGGAGGGGCCATAAACCCAGTAGCTACCACTGGAGGCGGGCCTTGAACTGAGGGAATAGGTGACTCTGGTAGGTGCTGCAGATGTTCCTTCAACCGGAAGTATTCCTCCTGAAGCTTCTGGATGACTGGGGTAAGAGCCGTGATCTGCTGGAGAACAGCCTTCATCGAGGCGTCACCTCCATCGGCTTCTGACATGGCTGAATTATACTGTGAGGATCTTGGTAGGAGGCTGAGATGCTGGGAGGGCTCCCCTTGCGGTCGAGTGCAGTACAACCCTGAAGATGACACAGGGATGCGGTGCCCACAGAAGCACGGATTGCCTGGAAGTAGAAGCTGGTGTCTGGAGCTTGATAGAGCAAAGTCACTGGAGCAACGTGCTTAAAGGTCCGGAGAAGAGGACATATGGAAGTCCAATAGAAAATCAGAAGCCAGGCCAGGGGGTCAAACACAGTAAGACAGTCCAAGAACTGAATCAACAAATCCAGGTACAGGAGACAGAGGTATGCGGAGTCTGTGAGCCAAGCCGGGTCAGATGCAGGAAGCAGGCAGGAGGAATCAAAAGCAAGCCAGTAGGTGGAGCCAGGAGGACAGGAGGAGCAGATCAACAAGCCGGGTCGGTGCACAGGAGATCAGGTAAACAGGAATCACAAATACAGGTACGCAGGAAGAGCTGATGATAATCCAGCGATGTGGCACTGTCAGTGGAGCGTTTAAATAAACAGGCGCCTGTGTCGAGTCGTGCACGCACCGTTGCGTACGCGCGTTCGCACGTTGCGGAGTTGTTAAAAAACCTTTCTTCAAGGCCTCCTGAAGATGTTTCATCCTCTGCTCCCTCTGCATAGGCAGGATGAGTTTTGCAACCTTACCCTTGTAATGTGGTTCAAGAAGGGTGGCCAGCCAGTAATGATCCCTCTCCTCGATACCACGAATCCTAGGGTCCTTTCTCAGGCTTTGCAGTATCAGGGAGGCCACACAGCTTAAGTTTGCAGAGGCATTCGATTCTGAGTCTTCTGGGTCATTAAGGATCACATGATCCGTAACTACCTCTTCCCAGCCACGTACAACTCCTTGGGTTTCTGCGGACTGAAAACCATCCCTTGAAGACTGCTGCTGAGTGTTATCCTCTACATCCATGCTGACACAATCCTCCTCCTCCTCTTCTTCCTGTGTGTTTGGCAGGCCCGAAGGAATGCTATCTGGATAAAGGGGGCCTTGAGAGGTAAGGAAGTCCTCCTCTTCCTCACGCTGTTCTGCCTCAAATGCCCTGTCCATGATTCCACAAAGCATGTGATCCAACAGGAAGACTAGAGGCACAATGTCACTGATGCATGCATTGTCGCTCTCACCATCCTTGTGGCCTCCTCAAATGGTGACAGGACAGTGCATGCATCCTTGATCAGTAGCCACTGGCGTGGCGAAAAGAAGCCAAGCTCCCTGACTCTGTCCTGGTGCTATACTCGCACAGGTACTCATTGATGGCCATCCCCAGCCGCTGCAGCATTGCCAATGTTAAGTTCCACCTGGTGGGCATGTCACAAATGAGGCAGTTGGTGGGCAGGTTGCATTCCCTTTGAATGTCAGCCAGCCGAGCACTGGCATTGTATGACCGGTGGAAATGACCACAGACTATTCTGGCCTGCCCCAAGAGATCCTGTAAGCCTGGGTACCTGCTCATGAACCGCTGCACCACCAAATTCAGGTGGTGTGCCAAACATGGAACATAGGTCTAGTGTCCCTGTCAGAGGGCGGAGAGAAGGTTGGTGCCATTGTCACATACAACCATTCCTGGCTGAAGCTGGCATGACGTCAACCACCTCTGAGCCTGCCCCTGCAGAGCTGACAGAATCTCTGCCCCAGTGTGGCTCCTGTCCCCTATGCAGACCAACTCAAGCACCGCATGGCATCTTTTAGCCTGACTGCTTGTGTAGCCCCTTGAACGCTTACGGAGCACCGCTGGTTCAGAGGACAAATCTGCAGAAGAGGCCATAGAGGAAGAAGAAAAGGAGGGGGTTGAGGAGAAAGCTACGGCAGAATCACCACTAGCATTTTGGAGGTGTGGCGGAACAAGCTCTAACAAACTGAACCCTGTCCTGCATCCTTCCCAGCTGCCAGCAGAGTTACCCAGTGCGCCGTGAAGGAAAGGTAACGCCTGCAGGATCATGAGTCAGCAGTATTATGCACCTTACTGCTGACCGCCCTGTCCAATGAGGTCAAAACATTGCCTTCCATATGCCGGTAGATGGCCTTTCGTGAAAAGAAATAGCGTTTTTGAACCTGCCATTGAGGTACAGCACATTCCACAAATTCACAAAAGGGGGCAGAGTCTACCAGCTGAAAAGGCAGCAGTTGCAGTGCTAGCAATTTGGCCAAGCTAGCATTTAGACACTGAGCATGTGGATGGCTGGGACCAAATTTCTTTTTACGGTTCAGCAACTGGGGTAGGGAAATTTGCCTGCTAAAATCAGATGGTGGTGTACTGCTAGCAGATTGGCTGCAGATACTTGGGACACCTATTGCTATACCTTCATTCCTCTCAGTGCAGGTTTTTGAGAGGACTGGAGGTATAGTAGGGTTGGAGATCCCAGATGAGGAGCAAGGAGAAGTCCGCCTTTTTCTTTGATGTGGGTCTTTCAAGTGCTGTTGCCAATGGACTGCATGGCAGGTCGTCATATGTCTGGTCAAGCATGTGGTGCCCAAGCGGCTGCTGTTCTGGCCACACTTGATCTGCTTCAGACATAGGTTGCAAACAGCAACGGTGCAATTTGCTGCACACGTGTCGAAAAAGGCCCACATCAAGGAACTTTTACAAGTCAGCAGGGAATCAGCAGTGCCCTGCACCTGTGGAGCTCTGCAGTGTGATGCAATAGGGTGGCTGCCCTTAAGCTGCCCCCTAGAGGACATCCTGCCTCATTGGCATTGTGCCTCCCCCTCTCTTCTCTCAGGCACCCAAGTACAGCCAGTGACCTCATCATGGCCTCCCTCCTCGTCACTGGAGCAAACTTGGCAGTATGCTGCAGCTGGGGGAACATGACTGTCAGTTTCTTGTCCTTGGGCACCCCCTCTCTCTAGGCTCACATTACTCCCTTCCTCAACCTGGGAACCAACAACAGAGCCTTTAAATGCGCATCCTCCAGCAGCATGCACCCGACACTGTGATCGAATAATTCTGGGGACTCTGTGTATGATGGTGAGACTATGGAAAGAGTGACTGTGGACAAGGAGCCGGTGGAATAGGCCGCTTTGGCAGCTGCATTGGAAGGCAAACAACTCTGACCCTGGGTGACAAAGGATGAGGAGGATGAGGACGGCTTTGTGTCACAGATCAGCTGTGGTGCTGATCTGTGTCTTACCTTTTACTGCTGTAGTTTGGCTGGTTCCTGTGGTTCCACATGCTTGTGTTCAGCTCTTGCAGCATCTATGGGTGTCGCCAGCTTCACCTGTTGCCTTTTATATCCTTCCTTCCTGCTACTTCCTGTCCAGCCTCTCATGTGCTTCTCTATTTAAATTCCACTCAGACCAGTTTCTGGTTGCTTGAGCAACACTTGTTCCTGAGCACCCTGCGTGTAACCTGTTTAACCTGACCTCTCGTGAACTGATCTCTTGTGTACCGACTCAGCTAGTTCTCCTGATTACGTTGTCTGCTGCCTGCGCTGACCTTGGCTCGCTATCCGGCTCTGCTTTGCTTCATCCATCCATCCGCGTCTGACAGTATCTTCTGGTACTCTCCTCTGTGAGCAGGATGAACCTGGGGGTCGTGACCTGGGGTGAGCACGCAGCTAAGCCCAAACCCTTGTGAGGGGGTCCCTGGCAGAATACCGGCTGCCAGGGACAGAAAGACTTGTGGAGCCCTCTCCATCTTCAACCTTTCAAACGTTGGAAGAACCTATGCAGCTTGGGCAAACTCGCCTCAATCCAGAGGAACATGCCAGGCGCATGGGTTTGGGCTTGTGCTTTTATTGTGGCAATAAAAGACATCTTTTGAACTCCTGTCCAGTTCGTCTGGAAAAACTCCAGGGTCTAGGTCACTCGGAGAGAGGTGATCTAGACCAGTCCTTTAATTCTGTCAGCTTCTCTCGTTTCACCCTACCCGTGTCTGACCAATGGGCTCAAAATGCCTATCAACTCTCTGCATACGTGCATCATTGAACAATCTTTGGCTTCCCAGTTAGGCATTTCCTTTGTTGCCCTGGCTATACCCCTCTCTGTGACCGCAGTAGATGGCTCCTTCTTGCCAATGAGCCCCATCTGGTTTAAAACCCCTCCTATTGCGTTACGCATTGGGGTTTTTCATGGTGAGGAAATCTCTTTCCTAGTTCTGCCTAAATCCTCCAGTCCCATCATTCTGGGTCTTCCATGGTTGCAGAAACACTCTCTGCATCTTGACTGGAACTCTGGACAAGTATTGGCTTGGGGTCCTCAGTGTCAGCAACGATGTGTTTCCAAGGTACTACCACCTCCCTCCATTCCTCTGGAGGAGACCTCCACAACTCCCATGTTGCCTTCCCAATATCAGTCCTTCCGAGATATTTTCTGCAAAAAGTCCGCTGATCACCTTCCTCCTCACAGAGACTATGACTGGTCCATTGATCTGTTACCAGGGACCCCCTCAACAGGTTCTACAGTCATCTGGGTAGTGGTGGATCGGTTCTCCAAAATGTGTCACTTGATTCCTCTCCCAGGCCTACCTTCTGCTCCCAGTCTTGCCACAACTTTCATTAAGTAGATCTTTCGTCTTCATGGGATGCCTTCACATATCGTCTCTGACAGAGGAGTTCAATTTACTGCTCGGTTTTGGAGAGCCTTGGCCAGCTCCTTTGGGATTAAATTGGATCAATTTGGATTGGTTCAATCAAAATGTAGAACGTTTTCTCCGTGCCTTCATCTCAGCCCACCAAGATGACTGGGTGGACCTTTTGCCATGGGCAGAGTTTGCCTTAAACCAACACTCCAATGCCAGTTCTGGAAAATCTCCCTTCTTCACTGTTTACTGGCTGCATCTATCTGTTCCCATTCCTGTTCCCATTTCTCCTCTTGTGTAGCTGAAACCCAAAGGACCTTCAACTCAATCTGGGAAGAAGTCTCTAAGAATCTTTATCTGGCTGCTTCCAGGCATAAAATGGCAGCAGATCGTCATCGGGTCCGGCTCCTAAGTTCCTACCTGGCGATAGAGTTTGGCTCTCTACCAAGCACATCCGACTCTGCGTGCCCTCAATGAAATTTGCCCCTCGCTTCATTGGTCCCTTTCCCATTCTCCATCAGATCAATCCAGTTGCTTTCAAGCTCCATCTACCCTCTCATCTCAGGATCCCCAATGCCTTCCATGTCTCCCTGCTCAGGCCACTGGTCCTCAATCGCTTCTCTCGCTTTTCTTCTCACCCTGCTCCTATGGCTGATACCATGGATCAGTATGAGATTAAAGAAATATTGGACTCCAAATACTCCCGAGAGAAGCTACTTTATCTGATTAATTGGAAGGGCTATGGCCCGGAGGAGAGGTCTTGGGGTCCTGCTACAGGTGTCTCAGCCCAACGCTTGGTGACCAGATTCCAGCGGAAATTTCCCTCCAAGCCAGCCCCCAGATGTGTAGGGGGACCTCGTTAGTGGGGGGGGTACTGTCACAGATCAGCTGCGGTGCTGATCTGTGTCTTACCTTTTACTGCTGTAGGTCAGCTGGTTCCTGTAGTTCCATGTGGTTTTGTTCAGCTCTTGCTGCACTCAGCATCTATGGGTGTCGCCAGCTTCACCTGTTGCCTTTTATATCCTTCCTTCCTGCTACTTCCTGTCCAGCCTCCCATGTGCTTCTCTATTTAAATTCCACTCAGACCAGTTTCTGGTTGCTTGAGCAACACTTGTTCCTAAACACCCTGCGTGTAACCTGTTTATCCTGACCTCTCATGAACTGATCTCTTGTGTACCGACTCGGCTAGTTCTCCTGATTACGTTGTCTGCTGCCCGCCCTGACCTTGGCTTGCTATCTGGCTCTCCTTTACTTCATCCATCCATCCGTGTCTGACACTGTCTTCTGGTGCTCTCCTCTGCAAGCAGCGTGAACCTGGGGGTCGTGACCTGGGGTCAGCACGCAGCTAAGCCCAAACCCTCGTGAGGGGGTCCCTGGCAGAATACCGGCTGAGCCATAGATTCCACGCCCTGGGGGATCCCGCGTCACCTGCTCGCCTGTGGGCTCACACCATTAGCAACATGACACCGTGACACTTCGTTATCCACTCCACCAACTCTTCTGCATGTTCTGTAATTGCATAAAGATCTTGTGAGCCACAAATGGATTGATGCCTATAAAGTGAATCCAAATACTTCAATCAGCTGCACACACTATCCACGTTTCATATCGTGTATGTGACAAAATCAAAATAAATAGTTGTGTATGCGCTAGGTAAAAATAAATAACGTGATAAAAATATAGATAACACCAAAAAAATTATCGTAGCGTAAAATCTATAAATCACGTTAAAAATATTCAATAATAATCAGTGCCATTCATTTATGAAAACCAGTGAATAAAAATGTATAAACAATCTATAAATCACGTTAAAAATATTCAGTAATAATCAGTGCCATTCATTTATGAAAACCAGTGAATAAATATATATAAATACAACATGCAAAACGTGAAAAAATCCAAGTGATGATGAAAAAAATATTAAAGTGTCCAAAAATTCAATAAAAATAATCAATAAAATATGATATATAAAGTGCAGGCATTAGTGTCCAAAAAAATATATATAGGCATTCCTCATGTTCTTCCTATATGGTGTGCAAAATATGGCATGCTTTGGTGCCCTCCAGTGACCCCCAATAGCTCATGCGCTCACCTGTGAGCGTGTGACATAGTGATTAAACAGTGTCTATACACGCAGTAGAGCCACTCCTGGGCTCATATAGGATCTGTTGGGAATGATCTGCACCTCTCTCAGATAATCATCAATGGTAACATGTATAGGAAAGAAAGAAACTCCATAGTATAATACCGTCAGAGATTTATTAAAATATAACACCACTTCCCTCCAGGAGGGTACTCACAAAGTATGGGTGTGTCAGTGCACCATCCTATCCATAATGTAATACACAGGGATATAGGAATAAACGTCTGGCGTGCGGTGTGGTGTGTAATCCTCTGCTTGTCTGTGTAGCTCCGTCCTGCCCTTCCCCTACGTGTCTTAGGCACAGGGATAGCGTGCCTTCATCTGAGCAACACTTGTTCCTAAACACCCTGCGTGTAACCTGTTTATCCTGACCTCTCATGAACTGATCTCTTGTGTACCGACTCGGCTAGTTCTCCTGATTACGTTGTCTGCTGCCCGCCCTGACCTTGGCTTGCTATCTGGCTCTCCTTTACTTCATCCATCCATCCGTGTCTGACAGTGTCTTCTGGTGCTCTCCTCTGCAAGCAGCGTGAACCTGGGGGTCGTGACCTGGGGTCAGCACGCAGCTAAGCCCAAACCCTCGTGAGGGGGTCCCTGGCAGAACACCGGCTGAGCCATAGATTCCACGCCCTGGGGGATCCCGCGTCACCTGCTCGCCTGTGGGCTCACTCCAAAAAAAAAGGACAAGTGTGCCCCATAGCCACCTGCAGAGGATGCACCATGTCCACAATCAGCATTGTTGACTATAGACACAGAGGCTGCTTGCCCTCTTTTAGTGGCCTGTGAGCGTATGCTCCTCCTTGGTAGCCTTCCGGACATGATGTATATTTTGTTTTGCAATACCACACTATACTGTATTAGATACTGTGTACACCACCAGAAGTGTAGTAGAAACTGCACACTGTATTAGATACTGTGTACACCGCCTGTACTGTATTAGAAACTGTACAATGGCTGCATGGTATTTTATACTGTGTACACCACCAGAAGTGTAGTAGAAACTGTACACACTATATTAGATACTGTGTACACCGCCTGCACTGTATTAGGAATTGTACAACAGCTGCACTGTATTTTATACTGTGTACACCACCAGAAGTGTAGTAGAAACTGTACACACTGTATTAGATACTGTGCACACCGCCTGCACTGTATTAGCAACTGTACTACGGCTGCACTGTATTGTGTACTGTGTACACCACCAGAAGTGTAGTAGAAACTGTACACACTGTATTAGATACTGTGTACACCGCCTGCACTGTATTAGAAATTGTACAATGGCTGCACTGTATTTTATACTGTGTACACCACCAGAAGTGTAGTAGAAACTATACACACAGTATTAGATACTGTGTACACCGCCTGCACTGTATTAGCACCTGTACTACGGCTGCACTGTATTGTGTACTGTGTACATCACCAGAAGTGTAGTAGAAACTGTACACACTGTATTAGATACTGTGTACACCGCCTGCACTTTATTAGAAACTGTACAATGGCTGCACTGTATTTTATACTGTGTACACCACCAGAAGTGTAGTAGAAACTATACACACAGTATTAGATATTGTGTACACCTCCTGCACTGTATTAGCAACTGTACTATGGCTGCACTGTACTGTGTACTGTGTACACCACCAGAAGGGTAGTAGAAACTGTACACACTGTATTAGATACTGTGTACACCGCCTGCACTGTATTAGAAACTATACAATGGCTGCACTGTATTTTATACTGTGTACACCACCAGAAATGTAGTAGAAACTATACACACAGTATTAGATACTGTGTACACCGCCTGCACTGTATTAGCAACTGTATTACGGCTGCACTGTATTGTGTACTGTGTACACCACCAGAAGTGTAGTAGAAACTGTACACACTGTATTAGATACCGTGTACACCGCCTGCACTGTATTAGAAACTGTACAATGGCTGCACTGTATTTTATACTGTGTACACCACCAGAAGTGTAGTAGAAACTATACACACAGTATTAGATACTGTGTACACCACCTGCACTGTATTAGCAACTGTACTACGGCTGCACTGTATTGTGTACTGTCTACATCACCAGAAGTGTAGTAGAAACTGTACACACTGTATTAGATACTGTGTACGCCGCCTGCACTGTATTAGAAACTGTACAATGGCTGCACTGTATTTTATACTGTGTACACCACCAGAAGTGTAGTAGAAACTGTACACACTGTATTAGATACTGTGTACACCGCCTGCACTGTATTAGCAACTGTACTACAGCTGCACTGTATTGTGTACACCACCAGAAGTGTAGTAGAAACTGTACACACTGCATTAGATACTGTGTACACTGCCTGCACTGTATTAGGAATTGTACAACAGCTGCACTGTATTTTATACTGTGTACACCACCAGAAGTGTAGTAGAAACTGTACACACTGTATTAGATACTGTGTACACCGCCTGCACTGTATTAGAAACTATACAATGGCTGCACTGTATTTTATACTGTGTACACCACCAGAAGTGTAGTAGAAACTATACACACAGTAAAACCCCTGGCAAAAATGATGGAATCACCAGTCCCTGAGGATGTTCCTTCAGGTGTTTATTGTTGTAGAAAAAAAGCAGATCACAGACATGGCCAAAAACTAAAGGCATTTCAAATGGCAACTTTCTGGCTTTAAGAAACACTAAAAGAAATCAAGAAAAATAATTGTGGTGGCCAGTAACAGTTAGATTTATAGAACAAGCACAGGGAATAAATTATGGAATCACTCAACTCTGAGGAAAAAATTATGGAATCATGAAAAACAAACAAACAAAATAACACTCCAACACATCACTAGTACTTTGTTGCACCACCTCTGGCTTTTATAACTGCTTGCAGTCTCTGAGGCATTGACTTAATGAGTGATAAACAGTACTCTTCATCAATCTGGCTCCAGTCTTCTTTGATTGCTGTTGCCAAATCATCTTTGCAGGTTGGAGCGTTGTCATGGACCATTTTCTTTAACTTCCACCACAGATTTTCAATTGGATTGAGATCCGGACTGTTTGCAGGCCATGACATTGACCTTATGTGTCTTTCTTCAAGGAATTTTTTCACAGTTTTTGCTCTATGGCAAGATGCATTATCATCTTGATAAATGATTTCATCATCCACAAACATCCTTTCAATAGATGGGATAAGAAAAGTGTCCAAAATTTCAATGTAAACCTGTGCATTTATTGAAGATTTAATGATAGCCATCTCCCCAGTGCCTTTACCTGACATGCAGCCCCATATCATAATTGACTGTGGAAATTTGCATGTTTTCTTCAGGCAGTCGTCTGTATAAATCTCATTGGAACGGCACCAAACAAAAGTTCCAGCATCATCACCTTGCTCAATGCAGATTCGAGATTCATCACTGAATATGACTTTCATCCAATCATCCACAGTCCACGATTGCCTTTCCTTAGCCCATTGTAACCTTGTTTTTTTGTGTTTAGGTGTTAGAGATGGCTTTCTTTTAGCTTTTCTGTATGTAAATCCCATTTCCTATAGGCGGTTTCTTACAGTTCGGTCACAGATGTTGACTCCAGGTTCTTCCCATTTGTTCCTCATTTGTTTTGTTGTACATTTTCTGTTTTCAAGGCATATTGTTTTAAGTTTTCTGTCTTGACGCTTTGATGTCTTCCTTGGTCTACCAGTATGCTTGCCTTTAACCACCTTCCCATGTTGTTTGTACTTGGTCCATGTTTTAGACACAGCGTGAACTGTGAACAACCAACATCTTGTGCAACACTGCGTGATAATTTACCCTCTTTAAGGAGTTTGATAATCCTCTCCTTTTTTTCAATTGACATCTCTGGTGTTGGAGCCATGCTTCATGTCAGTCCGCTTGTTGCAACAGCTCTTCAAGGTGTGATCGCTCCTTTTTACCTACATACTAACAAGCAGATTTAATCTGATGCAGGTGTTAGTGTTTGTAATGAAAATTTACAGGGTGATTCCATAATTTTTTCCTCAGAATTGAGTGATTCCATGATTTATTACCTGTGCTTGTTCTATAAATCTAACTGTTACTGGCCACCACAATTATTTTTCT
Organism: Aquarana catesbeiana; assembly: GCF_042186555.1. Taxonomy (NCBI): domain Eukaryota; kingdom Metazoa; phylum Chordata; class Amphibia; order Anura; family Ranidae; genus Aquarana; species Aquarana catesbeiana. The sequence goes on along the minus strand of NC_133328.1, from coordinate 242,600,063 downwards.
TGATTTCTTTTAGTGTTTCTTAAAGCCAGAAAGTTGCCATTTGAAATGCCTTTAGAATTTGGCCATGTCTGTGATCTGCTTTTTTTCTACAACAATAAACAACTGAAGGAACATCCTCAGGGACTGGTGATTCCATCATTTTGCCAGGGGTTGTATTAGATACTGTGTACACCGCCTGCACTGTATTAGCAACTGTACTACAGCTGCACTGTATTGCGTACTGTGTACACCACCAGAAGTGTAGTAGTGGAGGAGTATTTAAACTAGGATTGAGGGGGGAGGGTGAACTAGAATTACATCAAGAAGACAGGTCAGTTAGGGGTCAGACATTAATGGAGGGTGGAATGGGGACAGATGGGGGGAGGGTTATGGCAGGTGTCAAGAAATTTCCCATGTTGCAAACAGCCATTGGAAACTGTAGTGCCATTTGTACTACTAAAAAATATATGAAAAACACCAGACCAAAATGTAATAATGCATTAAAGTGTTTGTTCACCAATGCCAGAAGTCTGCCAAGCAAAATAGGTGAGTTGGAAGCTCTGGTGCATGAAGTGAACTATGATGAAATCGGTATTGCTGAAACTTGGCTTCAATCCTCACATGACTGGGCTATTAATATTCCTGGCTATGCACTCTTTCGGAGAGACAGGGTAAAAAGGAAAGGTGGCGGGGTCTGTCTCTATGTGAGAAGTGATCTCAAAGCAAGTGTGAAAGAGGACCTGATTGATGGAGAGTGTGATGAGTCTGAAGCATTATGGGTGGAACTGCATATAGATGGGCGTAGTTCAAAGTTAATCATTGGAGTTTGTTATAGACCACCCAATGTTAACGAGGAGGTGGAGACTCAGCTCCTTGCACAGATGGAAAGGGCTGCAAGGGCTGGGACAGTGATAATAATGGGAGATTTTAACTACCCAGAAATTGACTGGAGTAATGGCACTGCTGGGACAGTTAAAGGGCAAAAATTTATAAACCTAGTACAGGACAATTTTATGGTCCAGTTTATTGAGGCCCCAACTAGGAATGAAGCTCTGTTGGACCTGGTAATCTCAAACCATGCAGAGCTTATTACTAATGTGCAGATAAAGGAACACCTGGGTAGCAGTGACCATAACATGATTTCATTTGATGTTAGCTGTAAACAAGAAATACATAAGGGAAAGATAAAAACACTTAACTTCAAGAGAGCAAATTTTCCAAGGATGAGGGCTGCTCTCGAGGACTTAGACTGGGAGGGAATATTGGCAGCGATAAACACAGAACAGAAATGGGAATTCTTCAAAAAGACTGTTTGGGACCTCACTGCAAAGTATATTCCCATGGGCAATAAGTTTAAAAGGCTAAAAAGAAAACCTATGTGGCTCACGGTCAAAGTTAGAAAAGCTATAAACAATAAGAAAAGAGCTTTTAAAAAATATAAAAATGAAGGAACACTAGTGTCATTTAAATGCTACAAAGAATTTAACAGAATATGTAAAAAGGAAATCAAGGGTGCAAAAATTCAAAATGAACGACAGATCGCAAAAAATAGTAGGACAAACCCCAAAAAATTCTTCAAATATATTAATAGTAAAAAGGTCAGGTCTGAGCATGTAGGCCCTTTACAGAATAATCTGGAGTGGGTGACTGGGGACAAGGAGAAGGCTAATTTATTAAATACTTTCTTCAGCTCTGTGTATACAAAAGAGCATGGGAAAGTTCATGTCCATAATGGGGGTGGTATTGACACAGCCCCCAATGATCAACAATGGCTCAAAAGGGATATGGTCCAGAAATATTTAGACAGAATAAAGGTGGATAAAGCACCTGGACCTGATGGCATCCACCCACGGATCCTAAAAGAATTGAGCTCTGTAATTTCAAAGCCATTGTATCTAATTTTTAGGGACTCATTAATGACAGGAATGGTACCACTGGATTGGCGCAGGGCGAACGTGGTGCCTATATTTAAAAAGGGATCAAAGTCTTTACCAAGTAACTATAGACCTGTTAGTTTAACTTCTATAGTCGGGAAGATACTGGAGCGTTTAATAAAAGACCACATAGACGAGTTCTTGCTGGAAAAAAACATTTTAAGCAACAGACAGCATGGGTTCATGAAAGACAGAAGTTGTCAGACAAACCTGATTTCTTTTTATGAAGAGGTAAGTAAAACCTTGGACAGAGGGGTGGCTGTGGACGTGGTTTACTTGGATTTTGCAAAAGCGTTCGATACAGTTCCGCACACACGGCTCATGTGTAAGTTAAAGTCTACAGGCTTGGAAATATCAGTTTGTAAATGGATAGAAAACTGGCTAAAAGACAGAATTCAGAGAGTAGTGGTTAATGATTCTTACTCTGAATGGTCTAAGGTTATCAGTGGTGTACCCCAAGGTTCAGTGCTGGGACCCTTACTCTTTAATATCTTTATAAATGATATTGGGTCTGGGATCAAAAGTAACATTTCTGTCTTTGCAGATGACACTAAGCTATGCAGTGGAATAACGTCCTTACAGGATGTCTCCAATTTACAAGCCGACCTCAATGCATTGTCTAATTGGACGACTATGTGGCAGATGAGGTTTAATGTTGAGAAATGTAAAGTTATGCACTTGGGGGCTAAGAATATGCATGCATCATACATACTAGGGGGAGTGCAACTGGGGGAATCCGTAGTGGAGAAGGATCTGGGGGTTTTGGTAGATCATAAGCTCAATAATAGCATGCAATGCCAAGCTGCGGTTTCCAAAGCGAGTAAAGTTCTTTCTTGTATTAAGAGAGGTATGGACTCCAGAGAGAGAGATATCATTTTGCCCCTGTTCAAATCATTAGTAAGACCTCATCTGGAATATGCAGTTCAGTTTTGGACACCAGTTCTCAAAAAGGATATCGGGGAACTGGAGAAAGTGCAGAGAAGGGCAACCAAACTGATAAGAGGCATGGGGGAGCTCAGCTATGAGGAAAGATTAGAGGAACTGAATTTGTTCACTCTTGAGAAGAGGAGAATAAGGGGGGATATGATCAACATGTTTAAATATATAAGGGGTCCATATAGTGAACTTGGTGTTGAGTTATTCACTTTACAGTCAACACAGAGGACAAGGGGGCACTCTTTACGACTGGAGGAAAAGAGATTTCATCTCCAAATATGGAAAGGTTTCTTCACAGTAAGAGCTGTGAAAATGTGGAATAGACTCCCTCCAGAGGTGGTTCTGGCCAGCTCAGTAGATTGCTTTAAGAAAGGCCTGGATACTTTCCTAAATGTACATAATATAACTGGGTACTGACATTTATAGGTACAGTTGATCCAGGGAAAATCCGATTGCCTCTCTGGGATCAGAAAGGAATTTTTTCCCCTGCTGTAGCAAATTGGAGCATGCTCTGCTGGGGTTTTTTGCCTTCCTCTGGATCAACTGTGGGTATAGTATTGGGTATATTGGATTGTACGTTTTTTTTTTTTTTGTTTTTTTTATGGTTGGACTGGATGGACTTGTGTCTTTTTTCAACCTGACTAACTATGTAACTATGTAACTATGTAGTAGAAACTGTACACACTGTATTAGATACTGTGTACACCGCCTGCACTGTATTAGAAACTGTACAATGGCTGCACTGTATTTTATACTGTGTACACCGCCAGAAGTGTAGTAGACACTGTACACACTGTATTAGATACTGTGTACACCGCTTGAAGTGTATTAGAAACAGTACACCACAGAATGCACTGTAGATATAGGCTACACTGGATGCAGAGTATATATATATATATATATATATATATATATATATATATTATGAGACTGTATCTATATATATTAATACAGTGCCTGCACTGACTGTATATATAGTCTATGCTAAATGCAGAGTATATACAGTATATATCTATATATATATATATATATATATATATATATATATATATATATATATATATATATATATATATATATAGATATATCTATATATATATCTATATATAGATATATATATAGATATATATATAGATATATCTATATATATATCTATATATATCTAGATATATATAGATATATATATATATATATATATATATATATATATATATATATATATATATATATATATATATTAGACTGACTGTATATATATATATATATATATATATATCAAATACACTGCAACTAACTGAATAACCTGCCTGCTTAATCCAAATCAAGCTATCTCTCTGTCCACACCAACAACACTACACACAGCTTGCCGTGTAAGCAGCCTTATATAGAGTGGGGCGTGGACTTAGTCCCCCTGCGCCATGATTGGCCAAAGAGACCCTGCCTTTGGCCAATTATGGCTCTCTTAGCAGAGCATGCTGTGATTGGCCAAAGCATGCAGGTCAGGTGCATGCTTTGGCCAATCATCATACAGCAATGCACTGCGATCTCGCAGTGCATTATGGGGCATTCCGCGGTGCTCTAATTTGCCGCGAACACCCATAATGTTCACTCTTCAGCGAACGGTCGAACACCCGATGTTCGAGTCGAACTTACATTCGACCCGAACATCAAGCTCATCCCTAGTCACCAGTACGGTATTTATACATTGAAATCATGTCCCCTCTTTTGCGTCCCTTTTCCAGAGAGATTAAGTTCAGTGCTTGTAATCTTTCCTTATAACTAAGATCCTCCAGTCCCTTTACTAGCTTTGTTGCCCTTCTCTGTACTCTATCCATTTCCAGCACATCCTTCCTGAGGACTGGAGCCCAGAACTAAACTGCATGCTCCATGTTCGGCCGGACCAGAGTCTTGTAGAGTGGGAGAATTGTCGTTTTATCTCTGTAGTTAATTCCTTTTTTAATGCATGTCAATATTCTATTGGCTTTGCTTGCAGCAGCTTGGCATTGCATGCCATTGCTGAGCCTGTCATCTACTAGGACCCCCGGGTCCTTTTCCATCCTAGATTACCCCAGAGGTTCTCCCCCTAGTGAGTGGATTGCATTCATGTTTTTGCCACCTAAATGGATTATTTGACATTTTTCCACATTAAACCTCATTTGCCATGTAGTTGCCCATCCCAATAATTTGTTCAGATCTTCTTGAAAGGTTTCTGCATCCTGAAGCTATTGCCCTGCTTAACTTAGTATCGTCCGCAAATGCTGAGATTGAGCTGTTTATCCCATCCTCCAGGTAATTTATGAATAAATTAAATAGGACTGGTCCCAGGACAGAACCCTGAGGGACCCCACTTTCCACATTGGACCATTCCGAGTACTCCCAATTTATCACTACCCTCTGAACTCGCCCTTGTAGCCAGTTTTTAAACCAGGTACTCACCCTTTGGTCCAGGCCGACAGACCTTAGCTTGTATAGTAAACGTTTGTAGGGAACTGTATCAAATGCCTTTGCAAAATCCAGATACCCTACATCTACGGACCTTCCTTCATCTAGATGGCAGCTCGCCTCACATAAAAGGTTAGTGGATTTGAGGAGGTGAGCTGCTATCTAGATGAAGGATGTCAAAAGGACTGTACTTTAAAGTGGAGTTCCACCCACATTTTAAACTTTTCACCCCTGCATTGGTGACTACTGTTCGATTTATCATTGGGCACTTTTTTTTTTCCAGCAATGGATACATGACCTAAGCAAACTGTCACTGACTAGTGTGATTGCTGTTTGCCACCAGTAATGAAAAGATGGGCTCTTCCAAGTCCTGAAGCCCAAGTGGTGTTTGGTCTCAACCAGTAGCCCATGCAATGAGATACCTGATTCTCCAATATCCTAGCCTTCAAGCTTACCCCAGTAAAAAAAACTTATTGCACTTATTGCTCTTCCTGCACGTTACTGTTTCTGAAAAAGAGAGACCCTGTAAAGACATAAGAAAGAATGATATAAATGTTTCTAAAAGTTTAAAAAAAAAAAACAATTGGCTTGGATTCAATTCGCAGGTCATTCGCCAAACCAAGGCCTAAAACTTTGTGAACCCTGAACATAGAACCCAAACCTTATTGAAGTCTACAGGAGCTGAAACTTGTTTTTCTTTCTGGTCTTTTCTGGTTTTAAGGCCAATTTGCAAGTTTTGTGGAAAAAAAGGAGAATGGGGGATGCCTTAAACCTTCACAGGCAGTGGCACACCTGTAGGATGTACTAAAGCAAAAGTGACATTTAGAGAAAAAAACTTTTGCTGTCATATGACATTTCCCATTCTCTTTGATCTATTTGTAAACCACGTGGGCAAGGGATTCCTCTCAATATCCAAACCAGACCCTTTTTTGCCAAGGGCAAGATTAAAAGGGAGAAACTCTACAAAAAAGACACAACAAAAAAAACCTTTGTGCACCCCAGCCCCCCAAAATTCATACCAGATCCTTACCGTTGAGGGAGATCTGGTATAGATTTTCAAGGTGATCCCACACAAAAATAAAATGTTGAAAAAAAGGTGAGGGGGAGGGGGGCCCTCAAAATCTATACCCCTAAAAATCCATGTCCTTCAAGTCTGCTTTGAATGTTAAGAGATATCTCACAGAAAAATAAAAGACACCCCCCCAAAATCCACACTAGACCCCTAGTGTGTGCCCCCCCTTCTACATATTCTAGATGTGGTCTTATTAATAATTAAAGGGGCAAAAGTATGTCTCTCTGGAATATATGCTTTTTTTAATACAAGAAGGTGTTTTGCTTGCTTTAGAAACTGCAGCTTGACATTAAATGCTATCATTAAAGTGTTTGTAAACCTTTGATTATGACTTTTACCTATTGTTTTTTTACCTATAGGTAAGCCTAGAAAAAGGCTTACCTATAGGTAGTGGAAATATCTCCTAAATGTGCACCGTTTAAGAGATATTTGCTGTACACTGTGCCAATGATGTCATTGGCGCATGCACTGTGAAGAAACAGCCCCCGTGCCGTTTCTTCACTCGCAAGTGCCGTGAGTAATGGCTCACGTGTTCATTCGCGAGAGTGATGTCACGTGGCTCCGGCCAGTCACAGAGCCGGAGTCCGTGGCCCCCGAAGGAAGAGGGGCGAAGATGGATGCGGCCACCAGCGGGGACAGCGTGGGCTTTGTTTGCAGGTAAGTGACACATAATGGGCTAGTATGCAATGCATACTAGCCCATTATGCTTTTACTTTGCAGGGGAACAAAGAGGAAGTAAAATCCTATAAGAATATTGTTACACTACGTAGCTTGGTGTCATCTGGAAACACTGAAATAGTACTTTTAACCCCAAACTCTAAATCATTCCAAAATATGTTAAAAAGTAAGGAACCAACACTGAACCATGGGGTACACCACTATTTACCTTGGACTATTCCCATTCACCTCTATAGAGGGACCCTGTTTTCCATCTGTGTGTCGGATCTAATCGGTTGGAATCGAATGAAAATGGAAAGGCAGACCCGTTTTCATCCGATCTCCCATAGAGGAGAGTAGGACTCTGACAGGTCCATCTCTGCACAGTGAGCGGAGACAGACCTGTCCTCCGCCTGCTCAGCGAAGATCAAAGGATCGATCCCTGCTAAGCAAGTGAAGTCCGTCAAAATGGACAAACCCTATGTGAAAGGAGCGTAATACAGAGTGCTCCATGATATTAGAAAGAGACACTAACTTTGGAGCCATATGAGCAAGGGATGGGGAGGGGTTATGTCCCTTTTGTAACAATACAATTGTGTATCTTTTCTGAATAAAGCTGAACAGCAACCTGGTGAATGCACGTAGTAAATATGGAGAATTCATAAGCAATATTTAATACTTCATTAACAGAAATAAGAAACATTAAAATCATAAAATAAATTACGCAAATTTTTTGTATTCCCTTTAAGATGTTGACATTGTGCTAGTATCAAAGTAATAATTTTCTCTCTATTTAACAACAGTCTGCTTTTCCAAAGTATTTGATAAATGATATATTTTACATTTTTACAGTACTAGTTTTTAGAATTTTGTAATGTTTATTTCATTTACAGATATGCCCTGCATACAGTATAATCCCACACCACCTGGTTCTGCTTACATTACCCAGGTCTGTGGTCATGCCTCTGATTTCAGTTCAGAAATGATGAATTCTACAAGTACAAAATGTAACATGGAACTAAGGAGCACAGAGATTACTGCTTCTGCAACTACATCCTTGCCAAGCTTTAGTACTTTTATTGAGGGGTATTCCGGAAGCTATGAATGTAAACCATCATGCTTGTACCAAATACAAGCATCGGGACAGAGGCCACTGATAAAAATGGAAAATCCCAGTTTATCCAGTTACCAAGGTTCAGCTCCACAGCAAACAGAAGATGCTCTGCCAAGCACATCAGTGTATTTTAAAACATCTCCACCATCAACTCCAACTACACCAGGATATTCAACTCACAAATCACCACAGTGGGAAGACACACATGCCTTGCCAGGTACTCATTCGTGCATGACTCCTAGTAACTTGATGGAGACTTCACATAGAACTCTTTCTCCACGTTTTCCAATTTTCCGCTTTAAGAATTCTCCTTCTCATACTCCACTGTATAACCCTCAGGTGTGCTATGAATCTTCTCATAACATGTCAGCAGGCCTTCCAGGAGACTCAACACAAATATCAGTGGAGTCCTTGTCATTTAATTTACCTATGGCAAAGGTGTCAAATCTTGTCTTTTCTCCTCTCGCCACTTGCCAAGCTATTAACATGGTAGGTGAGGGCAGTATTCCATCACCACCCAGCAGAAGCTCCTCAATTGGAGAGGGATCATGTGCAGTATGTGGAGATAATGCAGCATGTCAACACTATGGAGTTAGGACATGTGAGGGATGTAAAGGCTTCTTCAAGGTAAGATTTAGGAGATTGTAAAATCCTTTTTAATCCATGTCTGTATTAGGATACATTTGTGTAAAATATGCTTACTAACAGTGTCATGATTAAAGAGATAATGTTTTGCATTACTCCAGAAAATGGAAAAAGAATCACTGAATTGAACCTATTCACAGATAGGTTTATTCTAAACCATTCATACTCACCAGACTCTCTGATAGAAAAGTCTTCACTAAAAGATAACAGATAATCAGTGCTTGGACAAGGTCCTTTAGCATCAATAGCGAAAATGCCAAAGTGGAAGCTGAGTTTCACTGGTAGAAGAAATAGTGAGCCTAAAAGTTCAAAACCCATCTCTGAAACATTCCTTCTAATTCAGAGTTTCTGAAACACCTTTCCTCACAGGCTTAAACATGAATGGCTGCCTGAAGCAACCATTCACATTCAGCTGAGGCAACCTTTACAGATGTATTGAGCCACAAAGATGTTTGAAGGTTGTAGGATTATGCCTGCACACCCAAATGTCAAAATTTGTGAGTGAAAGGTACAGAACAAGTCACTTTCCACTAGCCCTAGGATTGCTACTTTTCAGATCGTGGAAAACCAAATCGGGATGGAGTAGAGTTGCAGTGCATGTAGCATGGTAAGATGAAAAGTGGGCAAAACATATCTAAAATGGGTGAGGCTCAATAGGTGTGGTTTAATATGTGTGATTTAGTCATAACAGGGGAAGCTTTCCCTACCTTTATCCAGGCTCTGCTCATTTAGTGTGTACACTGCACTTGCAGAAAAGGCATGCAAGTTCTCTGCCAGGTTACCAGCAGTTATGTCAGGTTCAATCTGGTGGAAATCTGCTGCAATTTTCTATATGAAAAAATGCAGTGACCCCTTTGTTAATTAGGCACAGAACCCATACCACTATGAAATAGAAACTGGCACTGATGGAGTAACAGGTCTATCTATTTTGATAATGTGGTGTATGCCACCCACAGCAGTTTTTCCCTCAATGAGTATAATAAAAAAACAATTCAGGTTTTTATGAACATTATAATAACCACATTTTATTTCATCTGCTTGGGATCTAAATGAAAATCCCCAGTCTGCTCTTTTAAAGATGCAAGATTTATTTAGTGATTTATTCCTTTTGTAAAGACACTAAAATTATGTTTCTAGTTAAAAGTTTGTTGAGGTTATTTACAAATTAAGGTGGATTTTTTTATATTTTGTGTATTTTTTTAACGTGAAGCTACAATGGCAAATTAACAAAATGAATCAAACAAAAACGTTTTATAAAAACAGTATTTAAAATCCAAAAGAAGGAAGAGTTGATTAAAATAAATTAGGGTTAACTACTAGTTAATAAGGGGTTAAATATGAGTAGCTTTTATTTATTTTCATAACATATGCAGGCATCCTTGAGCTGATATTATATGCAAATTAAATGACAATTCTTTGATTTGTATACAAGCACTTACCAAAATAACTAATGATATTGTAGAAAAGTATTTACATTACAGTGGCAGAATTACCAGGGTCGCAACAGTCGCACTTACGACTGGACCCTGGCATTCCGCCAGTGTGGGGGGCCCCCAAGACCCCGCATCTACCCCTGTACCTCTGGCTGGCATCTAACTATACAGGGGAGAGGGGCGGAAGGTGGCGATCGGCAGCTATGTGATGACTGCGGGATGTCCCTCCAGCGAGCACAGTTCACTTTCCGAGTGTCAGTGTATATAGTGGAGAGGGGAGGGACCTCTGACCCAAGCAGGCACCAGATTCAGTGCACGAGTTTGTCACTCTGCTTGTACAGTCTTGCCGATACATGCTCGGGTCAGAGGCCCCTCCCCTTGCCTTACACTGGCCCCCCACCCGTCACCTGTGACACTGGCCCCCACCTGTCACACTGGCCCCCACCTGTCACCTGTGACACTGGCCCCTCTGCCTGCCACTTGTGACACTAGCCCCCCACCTGTCACCTGTGACACTGGCCCCCCACCTGTCACCTGTCAGACTGCCTCCTCACCTGTCACCTGTGACACTGGCCCCCCACCTGTCACACTGTCTCCCCACCTGTCACACTGCCCCCCCCCATCTGCCCCATAGCCTCTCTGCCCATGCCCATGTCATAATATTTCCCATCACCCTGCCCCCCCACCTGTCATACTGCCCCCACCTGTCACACTGCCCCCTTGGCACAATGCCCTCCTGTCATACTGCCCCCCTCTTGTAACTCTGCCCCTCCATCATTCTGCCCCTCATCACACTGCCTCCTTCTGTCATATTTACTCCCCTCCTGTGACACTACCCCCTCTTGTTAAACAGCCCCCCTCCTTTCATAGTGCTCCCTTATTACACTGCCCCCCCGCCATACTTCCCAGGTATCCTTTTCCTGTCACGCTGCCACCCTCATGTCACAATATTCCCCTGTCATACTGCCCCCCCTGTCATACTGCCCCCTCCTGTCACACTGCCCCCATCGTACTGCCCCTTCTTGTCTCACTGCCCCCCTCTGGTCACACTTTCTAGATAATCTTCTTTGGTCACACTGCCCCCTCCTGTCAAAATACCCCATCATACTGCCCCGTCATACTGCCCCGTTACACTGCCCCGTTACACTGCCCCTCATCCTTTCACAATACCCCCCATCATACTACGGGTCAGGGGTCCTTCATGGTTTCTTGCACTGGGGCCCTGAAGGTTATAGTTAGGCCTCTGATTTATAAAGCTTGTAACCAGTGTCTGCACGTTTCATTTATGGAGCCTATGACAGAATTACATAGTAACAATATAGTTACAGTGCTTTTATGAATAGAGCCGCATTGATTTTTTGCAGGCTTCATTCATGCAGAAACCACTATCTCTTCATACCCAGAGAGCAGGTACAGTGAATTCAACTGAGCACAGGGGAGTAACAGAAAGATAGATAAATACTAAAAAAAAATAAAAGCTGTTTACCATTCATATTGTAAAATACTTATGTAAAATAAATTACCTAAATGCAATGCTCAGTATTGTCCACCTACAATGACAGAAGCCACCTTCACTTCCCCACAGAAAACAGAATCGCTGTAATATAAAACGTCTAATAGCACTGTCAATCACCCTTAGCAACCAGAATCACCAATTCAAAGAAAGCTGCACTCCAATACTTTAGGTTTCCTACTCATCAATACTAAACCTCCACTCACTCTGATTAAGGTGGACTTGTAGGTAGAAATCAAAGAGTTAAAAGCTCAGCTCAATTTAGCTACCTGCTCTCCTATTACCTGATTTTGCTTTAAGGGGTCTTTTCAATTGAGTCTGGTGAGTGAGTCTACTTTACTACTCTATGTGTAAAGGGGTATAAGTGCATTTTCACCTGCTGAACAATTTAGTTCTAAAGCGTTTTTAAAAACCTCTCAGATCCTTTTCAACTTTTTTGTTTGCTTTCCTGTTTATTGATGCTTATCTTATAGAGTACTTACATAAGGAGGCAACAGCATTGTCAGTGTGATAGTTTAAAATTATGCCATTTAAAATTTCAGAATGCTAGGCCCATTCATCAGGTATATGAACAGAGAATAGCATAGTGTACATAAGTGTCATCCTATTGGTGTGTTGCAGTGATTTCTGAAGATACATTACTGTGTGTAGTTACAGTTTGGTTTACCGATATAGGTACCTCTAAAACAGGCATGTCATACTGGTGTGGTATGGACTTGCATTCACTACTTCTTTGTGGCTGTAGCTGTAAGTGCTTTTTTTAATCAGAAAAGGGATTTTATTGTACAAAATTACAAAAAAGCACAAACAACCGGTTTAGAAATAGACCTCCGATAATATATACATTCAGTCGGTAATTATACATTTCAGAAATCGAACCAGTATACAGTATCTGTATATCACAGCGAGGTATATACTCTACAGCTTGAAAATAAGATTCGTTACTGTTATATTCTAGAAAACAGAGCATAAATAAAACGAAAACTAACTTATAAAGGGTGTGCCACCCTTCAAACAAGCTTTGCAAATATATGGTATAACCGACCGTCCTATTGCTGTGTCTACCTGCCTCCACCATTCTGCAATCCAATTAATCTTACAAGATTCTCCTACATCTGGAGTAGACTATCACGGACTAACTGAGGAGGAGCTACCTCAGGGGTCTCTAGCCACTCCTGCCAAGTTTTTATAAATTTGCTTTCCGCATTCCTATGCTGATAATATGCATTCTTCTCTCTAATCAATATACCATTAACTTGTTGTATCCATTGGTGTGACATGGGTGCCTAAGGAGAGAATCAGTACCGTGATGCAGTTTTCTAACTAGATAAAGTTTATAGTCTATAGTTTAGTTAAGGCAATATATGTAGCAGGAAAATATAATTCCTCTTCCAGGCCACCAAGCAAACAAGTGACCGGGTTCAGTTGTAACTGATAAATACTATTAATGACCCTGACTACTTCCTGCCAGTATCTCACTAATTTTGGACACTTCCAAAGCAGATGTAATAGAGTGCCTGGGTGAAGTTGACATTTCGGACACAAAGGGGAGTCCCTCCTACCCCACTTATGCAGCTGAATAGGAGTTCTGTAAAACTGATGGAGGATAAATAAATGCAATAGTTTCTGTGCTGCCGATATCGACTAATGTACCATCAGCCAGAATTTGTGTCCAACTATTCCCATCAATAGGGCCAACATCTGATTCCCATTTTTCCCTGCTGGGTAACAAATCTAGAGCCTGTATATGAGATAACAAACAGGCATATATACCGGAGATAATGCCCTTTTTGTCTGAAGTAGCGAGAACCGAGTTGAGGAAATCAGACTCAGCTAAACGCAAGATTGAGCGTCTGCCCTCTGCCCTGCATCCTCATGGCATGTCTCACTTGTAAGTACATGTATTAGCTTTTGTGTAGTAGAGGGAACTCCTGCAATTGGTCAAAATTTTTCATGGCTGACCCATTAAACAATTGCCAGAGATATTTAATTCCAGCCGCCCTCCAGATTGAATGACTAGGAATTTTTGCTTTTTCAGGGTATGATCTATAACACCAAATAGGGGTACATTCCAAAAAAAACTGTTATGCTATTCTCTTCTTAAGCTCCTTCCACAGTTTAATAAGTAGCTGCACAGTTGGGCAATCCGGCGAAACCTCTGGGAGTCCCAGTTCCAATTGGGACATTGGCGAATACTCCGCCAGGGATTTAATCAGCAAGGTCCTGGAGAGGTCCAATGTCCCCGACAAGTCCCATCCAGAAAGGTGCTGCAACTGTGCAGCCAGGGAGTATGTAAAGAATTGAGGAACAGATAGCCCACCTTGGTCCTTGGGGTACTGTAGTGTAGTTAGTTTAATATGGGCCACCCCATTCTTCCATATTAGCGTTCTGTATTGGGAATCTATGCGGTCGAACCAATAATGGGGCACCTGTCAGTGGTTAAAGGATGGAAAAAATGCATTCCAGTTCTCTAGTTAATAAGGTACTCTTCCTTTTGTTCTTTTTTTTTTCTTATATGAAAATAAATATATTTTTTAAACAATACAATTCCCCTTTTTTTCAATTGCCTTTAAAATCACAATTTTGAGCTTCTTTTCAAATATTCAATTACAAGGGATGATGGCAATTACACACATAGCCAGATGGGTCGTTATTTTTCATAAGTTACTCTTCCTTACATAATTTTGCAGCTAAATACTTTAAGAAATGTTATAAATGCATGCCAGCAATTGTTTATTCTAAGCAGCTATTGCTCAGAACTTGAGTTTTTGCAATAATGGGTTTTTAGCACTTAGAGACTGGTTTAAGCCTAGTTGGTGTCCATGGGTGTCACTCTTTTACAGTGAAAAAAAGGGTGCAGTGAAAATGGTGTTTTGAGGACTGTGGAATTGGTGGTTCCAATCATGTGGGATGAGGAAGTTCCATTCCTCAGTTGTCAGAGAAGTAAGTAACCTGAAGCCTAATTTAAATGATCATTTAAAAACCTAAGTATTCTGAAGTCAGTCACTGAGGCCTTACATCTGAATTTTTCCTACTATACTTCTAATGACCACCATGCACTGACCAAACGATAAAGTCCACAGAGGGTGATCATTCATACAACATAAACATAAACATAAATCACACCCCTTATTTATGGGAAAACCAAAAGGATTGGACAATGCTTTTCAAAATTTGAATCCCTTCTGATCTGGTCAGATTTAGAGACTGTCCTCTAAGGTTATGGGCACCTTTATACCTATTATCATTATAGTTCTTTTATGTCTAACTACCTAAAGCTTTCTACAGATATCAAATGGCAATTGGCTGCACATGCACAAACTGACCACTGGCAAAGGATTCTAGAAATATGAAAGTTTGTACTTGTTAAAAAAGTTTTATTCAGAGTGTGTATTGTATACATGTTACACTACCATTTCAACTGTTATCTGCTCTTGTAGGTAATGCCCAACACTGAAAACGAGTGTTATAATATTATCTATTTTTCTTAGCCATGATTTTAATAATGCTTGAACTTGTTTAATCCCTTCAAGCTAAAACAAATCTTAACTTCTGAACAGAGCTTTTGCCTCTTTGACATGTTGTAAAACTGTGCGTGTCATTACAACAACTTAGTGTATCCAAGTAAATTACGAACTTCTCCTGGACCAGACTTCCATGTAGAATCACCTAGCCCTACCAAGGTGCAGAAGAATACATACTTCCCCATTTACATGAAGGTCGAGTTAAAGTGGATGTAAACCCGAAATTTTTTTTTTTTTTTTTTTTTTTTTTTATATCATACTGTAGAGTATAAGATTTCCTATCATTTGTGCCCAGTCTTGCCACACAGAGTTAAACCATCTCTGAGCAATCCTCTTATTGTTCAGTGAGAAAAATCTTGACAAAGTGAGAAAAACTTTGTCAAATACTCCCCCTTGCTGTGAGTAACAGCCCAAGACACATGCAGTATTTTTAAATTCCCTCCCCCACTCCTTTCTTCAGCAGCTCTGCAAGGATTGGCTGTTCCACACCTCAGCATGATTTGGCATGCTGAAGTCATGTGGTTACTTTCCTGTCTTTTCATAGCAGAAGTTCAGTGTTAGAAATACACAGGGGAGTGTAGAGGTGGGCGGGGAGTCTACTGACATCACGACTCCACCCACCGAGCTCCAGACAACAGACCCACCCACATAATATGCAGTTTTTCAGCTCTCATAACAGACAGAGGGGAGACATTTGACAGGTAAAGATACATGCAGGAGGCATGTATATCCTTATAGATAACCCCTATGGCAGTAGTTTAGAAAGGATGACATTGGGTTTACATCCACTTTAATATAACCCAGCACAGGGTTCTTCTTTACAGTGGAAGGGGGAACTCTGTGGACCCGAAGTAAAGGAGAATTTTGATGTAAAAGGGAATTCTGTGGACTCTGGTGTAAAGGGAAATTCTGATGTAAGGGGGATTCTGGTAACCAAAGCCCTTTCTTTACACAAGAGTCCTCAGAGCTCCCCCTTACATCACAGTCCACAGAGACTGCAGGCATGGCACAAGGGATGGTCAGAGACTGCAGGCATGGCACAAGGGAGAGTCAGAGACTGCGGGCATGGCAAAAGGGACAGTCAGACTGTGGGCATGGCACAAGGGAACATCAGAGACTGCGGGAATGGCACAAGGGACGGTCAGAGACCGCAGGCATGGCAAGGCAGAAATGGTCAGAGACTGGACAAGGCAGGAAGTGTACTCCCAGGTGAATGGGGCCAACCAACCTGCAACCATGTTGCGGCACTGTGATACTGCATTTAAGGGGGTTCAAAGAGGCATTAAGGAGGCAACATATTGCCTGTTCACTGCATGTCAAATTCCTCTGAAAAGAGATCCGAGTATGGATTGCTTTTCAGAGGAGCGTTTGTCCTTGCCGACATTGTAAAACGAACATTAAAAAAGAGCAGTTGTGATTGTACAGGATTGGGGTCAAGAGTAACGTACATATACACACATCTATAAACATACATACAAGCATACATATATTGCTGGGGGGGAATTAGAAGAGTGACACAAGGAAGTGGGACAAAATTATAAATCTGGCCTTGTCAGTAGGCAAACTCAAAGCTTCCCTGGGTCTTTCATTACTGTCATGCAAGCCTGAGCACCGCCATGTTGCCAACTACACCCAGGCACCGCCACGTAGCCAGCAACACCCAGGCACCGCCACATTGCCAGCAACACCCCGAGAACTGCCACATTGCCAGCAACACCCGAGCACCACCATGCTGCCAGCAACACCCAGGCACCACCACGCTGCCAGCAACACCCAGGCACCACCTTACTGCCACCAACACCCAGGCACCACCATGTTGCCAGCAACACCCAGGCACCACCTTACTGCCACCAACACCCAGGCACCACCATGCTGCCAACAACACCCAGGCACAATCATGCTGCCAGCATCACCCAGGCACCAGTATCCCACCTGTTAGACCCAGAGACATCTATTCATGTAACAGAATCCAGAGCAAGCTGTCCTGGGCACTGTCCCTGCTTGTCACCTCTGTGCTGTGCAGTCTTGTCAGCCTCACCTATTGCCATCTGTGTTGGTGCTGACAGTTATCTTCCCGACCACTCTTCTCAACATCTTTCTCTCCTCCAGAAGATCTCCCCGGCCCCCACACAGACAGCCAGAACTTCCGACTCCCGCTAGACTCGTACAGTTTGTCCAGCATCCTCATCTTCCTGGACCTCCCACTCATGCAGATCTCTCCTCCGTCACTGTCAGTGACATTCAGCCGCCTCTGGATTGGTGCAGGACCCGGCCCACTGACGGAGTTGCTCCTTCTGCCTGCCCTGATTAAGTTTGTGCTGTGCTGATCTACAGCTTGGCAGCGCAGTAAAGAAAGCCCTAGGCCTGGGCCTTGTCGGCCTAGGCCAAAGTACAGCACTGCCATATCCTAACATCAAGGAACAACCCGCAAAATTCTCCTGCTTTTGATGAAAGCAGTGATACCACATATGTGGATGTTATATGTTGTTTTACCCATAGTAAAGTCTAGAAATAATAGTGTGCATTTTGCTTTTTATTCGTTTTTCACTATCCTGCCTAAAACACACTGAAACTGCCCCTAACTGCCACTGATACAAAATAAATTATTTTTTTTTAAATCCTACCAAAAATACATGGACCCTTACCTTTGACTCTGACCATGACCTTTGACCCTAACTCCAACCCTGATCTAGACCAAACTTTGATCTAGCTTTTTATTTTTTATTTTTATGCACACTTTTTGGTTTGTAATTTTCTTCTCTAGGGACAAGGCAGTACACCAACCCCCCCCCCCCCCACCACCACCTCAAGTGAAATAGCAGCCAGATGCAAAATTTTGGTTTGCTTTTGAAGACAGCCCAGCCAACCACTGAGTCCTTTCATCCAGCTACATTTGCTGTTTGTTGCTGAAGATTAGCACTTGTCATCTTGTAATTGTGTTGTAACATACTAGTTCTGTCAGATAGTGAGGACCACTCTGACTTTCTGTCTATTTTCATTTACTTTTTGGTAACAGCTTAGATTTTTATTCCCTGTAGGAAGGGAAGCAGAAATGTAAATTCTGAGTTAAAAACTGAGCAGGGTGGAGAAAGATGTCTTTGTCAGCAACATAAAGGTAGTCTACAACAGTAGCTATGGGGGTGCTAAGCCATCATAACCAGGTCTATAAAGTAACAGTATGGCATAGTTACCATCTGTCCTTGATTTTAAAGAATGTCCTCTAAAAATGTTTATCCATATTAGTTGTCATAAGTTGTTTCTTAAAAAATTATCTAAACATAAAAAACAAAATGCAATTACCTTATTGTCCATTAAGGGACAGGGGAATTATAGATAGTCTTTGACAATTGGGTTATACTGCCGCCTCAGAAGGTTGGGACACTGGCAAACCAAATATATTAAGTCAGCCCCCATGTAACCCTGCCTCAAACTGTCATGCTTCCATTTTTTGTTAGTGTCCTAAAAGGTTGGTTGCTTTTTCTTCAGCTCTGCTGAAGTAAAATTCTCCCTCATCTTTATTCTCTTCAAATCTACTTAGATTTTTTTTTAATCTTAAATCAAAATATCCAACAAGCTGTTTGAGCTGGTCTAGAAACTTGCAGAGGGATGTGACCTTCAGACACTGACATTTCCAAACTCTAGTGTACTATTAGCTAACTGTATAGTGTTCTCCAGGTCCATAGCCATGACAAAACCTCTGGTGTGACCCTGATCCCAAAGACTCACTCTGTGAGTAAGCACATGGGCAGGGGCTAGGAAAGCCAGGATTGTGACTGTCATTCGCCCCACTCTGCTCCAATCAGAGGGGATCTGTGAGCGGATAGTCTGCTCATTGGAACTCAAACCGCCCATGTGAAAGGATCCTTATAATCAAGGTGCAGCTTCTGATTTATCCTAGTCTCTGACAGTTTCCTGTGTAAGAATGCCTAAGGTAAGTTACCTTGGATACTGTGCTCTTATGTGCTCTTAGACCCCTTTCACACTGCCAGTGTTTTTCAGGCACGTGCAGTAAGGGAAGGCAGGTGAGGTAGAGCCCCACCTGCCATGAACATAAAAAAATAAATAAATCGACCGTCGTAGCTCGGCGACCTTAAGTCACAGATACCTCAAATGGCATGGTAGGATAGGTAGCCTAAGTCCTACCTCACCACTGGTAAAAATTTGGGGCTCCTACGATCTATGGTTCCGGAGATACAGGGCTCCTTGAGCAGCCTGTCAAAAGCTACATACAGAGCGGCCAGTTTAAATACAAGCTGGCACACTCTGCAGTAGACTGAGAGGTTGAGCTCACAGTTCCTCTTTCCTCTTTCCTCACTTCTTGTCAGAGGCACTGAGCTTAAAGGACAGCTTGGAGTCTTGGACAAATGGTAAAATACCATTAGCCCCAGCTGTCCAATAAAAATGCTGCAGTGGAGGCTGCCCTCTCACTGCAATGTCATAGAAGGGGCACGTGACTAAAAGACAAATCTTCCTTCCAGCCCAGCCCTCTTAACTACAAGGAAGGAAAAAACATGGGTTTATGGGTATAAGATTTACCCACAATCCCATGTTTTTCTCACACAGTTAAGAGGGAGAATGAGAATAAATCCCATATTATTATGGTATACAGTGGGGACGGAAAGTATTCAGACTTTTCACTCTTTGTTATATTGCAGCCATTTGCTAAAATCATTTAAGTTCATTTTTTTCCTCATTAATGTACACACAGCACCCCATATTGACAGAAAAACACAGAATTGTTGACATTTTTGCAGATTTATTAAAAAAGAAAAACTGAAATATCACATGGTCCTAAGTATTCAGACCCTTTGCTCAGTATTTAGTAGAAGCACCCTTTTGATCTAATACAGCCATGAGTCTTTTTGGGAAAGATGCAACAAGTTTTTCACACCTGGATTTGGGGATCCTCTGCCATTCCTCCTTGCAGATCCTCTCCAGTTCTGTCAGGTTGGATGGTAAACGTTGGTGGACAGCCATTTTAGGTCTCTCCAATAATGCTCAATTGGGTTTAAGTCAGGGCTCTGGCTAGGCCATTCAAGAACAGTCACGGAGTTGTTGTGAAGCCACTCCTTCATTATTTTAGCTGTGTGCTTAGGGTCATTGTCTTGTTGGAAGACCTTTGGCCCAGTCTGAGGTCCTGAGCACTCTGGAGAAGGTTTTCGTCCAGGATATCCCTGTACTTGGCCGCATTCATCTTTCCCTCGATTGCAACCAGTCATACTGTCCCTGCAGCTGAAAAACACACCCACAGCATGATGCTGCCACCACCATGCATCACTGTTGGGACTGTATTGGACAGGTGATAAGCAGTGCCCGGTTTTCTCCACACATACCGCTTAGAATTAAGGCCAAAAAGTTCTATCTTGATCTCATCAGACCAAAGAATCTTATTTCTCACCATCTTGGAGTCTTTCAGGTGTTTTTTAGCAAACTCCATGTGGGCTTTCATGTGTCTTGCACTGAGGAGAGGCTTCTGTCGGGCCACTCTGCCATAAAGCCCCGACTGGTGGAGGGCTGCAGTGATGGTTGACTTTCTACAACTTTCTCCCATCTCCCGACTGCATCTCTGGGGCTCAGCCCTAGTGATCTTTGGGTTCTTCTTTACCTCTCTCACCAAGGCTCTTCTCCCCCGATAGCTCAGTTTGGCCGGACGGCCAGCTCTAGGAAGGATTCTGGTTATCCCAAACCTCTTCCATTTAAGGATTATGGAGGCCACTGTGCTCTTAGGAACCTTAACCACTTCAGCCCCGGAAGGATTTACCCCCTTCCTGACCAGAGCACTCTTTACAATTTGGCACTGCGTTGCTTTAACTGCTAATTGCGCGGTCATGCAATGCTGTACCCAAACGAAATTTGTGTCCTTTTCTTCCCACAAATAGAGCTTTCTTTTGATGGTATTTGATCACCTCTGCCATTTTTATTTTTTGCGCTATAAATGGAAAAAGACCGAAAATTTTGAAAAAAAATGATATTTTCTAATTTTTGTTATAAAAAAATCCAATAAACTCAATTTTAGTCATACATTTAGGCCAAAATGTATTCGGCCACATGTCTTTGGTAAAAAAAAGTCAATAAGCGTATATTTATTGGTTTGTGCAAAAGTTATAGCGTCTACAAACTAGGGTACATTTTCTGGAATTTATGACTGCCTATGCCATTAGGTACTAAAATGGCAGGGCAGTACAAAACCCCCCAAATTACCCCATTTTGGAAAGTAGACACCCCAAGGAAATTGCTGAGAGGCATGTTGAGCCCATTGAATATTAATTTTTTTTGTCCCAAGTGATTGAATAATGACAACAAAAAAAAAAATTACAAAAAGTTGTTGTCACTAAATGATATATTGCTCACACAGGCCATGGGCATATGTGGAATTGCACCCCAAAATACATTCAGTTGCTTCTCCTGAGTACGGGGATACCACATGTGTGGGACTTTTTGGGAACCTAGCCGCGTACGGGGCCCGAAAACCAATCACCGCCTTTAGGATTTCTATGGGCGTAAATTTTTGAATCCACTCCTCACTACCTATCACAGTTTTGAAGGCCGTAAAATGCCCAGATGGCACAACCCCCCCCCCCATGACCCCATTTTGGAAAGTAGACACCCCAAGCTATTTTCTGGCATGTTGAGTCCATGGAATATTTTATATTTTGACACAAGTTGCGGGAAAGTGACACTTTTTTTTTTTTTTTTTTGCACAAAGTTGTCACTAAATGAAATATTGCTCACAAAGGCCATGGGCATATGTGGAATTGCACCCCAAAATACATTTAGCTGATTCTCCTGAGTACGGGGATACCACATGTGTGGGACTTTTTGGGAGCCTAGCCGCGTACAGGGCCCCGAAAACCAATCACTGCCTTCAGGATTTCTAAGGGCGTAAATTTTTGATTTCACTCTTCACTACCTATCACAGTGTCGGAGGCCATGGAATGCCCAGGTGGCACAACCCCCCCCCAAATGACCCCTTTTGGAAAGTAGACACCCCAAGCTATTTGCTGAGAGGCATGGTGAGTATTTTGCAGCTCTCATTTGTTTTTGAAAATGAAGAAAGCAAAAAAAAAATTTTTTTTTTCTTTTTTCAATTTTCAAAACTTTGTGACAAAAAGTGAGGTCTGCAAAATACTCACTATATCTCTCAGCAAATAGCTTAGGGTGTCTACTTTCCAAAATAGGGTCATTTGGGGGGGTTTTGTGCCACCTGGGCATTCCATGGCCTCCGAAACTGTGATAGTCAGTGAAGAGTGAAATCAAAAATTTACGCCCTTAGAAAGCCTGAAGGCGGTGCTTGGCTTTCGGGGTCCTGTACGCGGCTAGGCTCCCAAAAAGTCTCACACATGTGGTATCCCCATACTCAGGAGAAGCAACAGAATGTATTTTGGTGTGTAATTTCACATATTCCCATGCCATGTTTGAGCAATATATCATTTAGTGACAACTTTGTGCAAAAAAAAAAAAAAAATTTGTCTTTTTCCTGCAACTTGTGTCACAATATAAAATATTAAAATATTCCATGGACTCGACATGCCTCTCAGCAAATAGCTTGGGGTGTCTACTTTCCAAAATGGGGTCATTTGGGGGGGGGGGGTTTGAACTGTCCTGGCATTTTATGCACAACATTTAGAAGCTTATGTCACACATCACCCACTCTTCTAACCACTTGAAGACATAGCCCTTTCTGACACTTTTTGTTTACATGAAAAAAATTTTTTTTTTTTGTAAGAAAATTACTTTGAACCCCCAAACATCATATATTTTTTTTAAAGCACAAATGCCCTACAGATTAAAATGGTGGGTGTTTCATTTTTTTTTCACACAGTATTTGCGCAGCGATTTTTCAAACGCATTTTTTGGGGAAAAAACACACTTTTTTAAAAATTTTAATACACTAAAACACACTATATTGCCCAAATGTTTGATGAAATAAAAAAGATGATCTTAGGCCGAGTACATGGATACCAAACATGGCATGCTTTAAAATTGCACACAAACGTGCAGTGGCGACAAACTAAATACATTTTTAAAAGCCTTTATAGGTTACCACTTTAGATTTACAGAGGAGGTCTACTGCTAAAAGTACTGCCCTCGATATGACCTTCGCGGTGATACCTCACATGCATGGTGCAATTGCTGTTTACATTTGACGCCAGACCGGCGCTTGCGTTCGCCTTTGCACGAGAGCAGGGGGGGACAGGGGTGCTTTTTTTTTTTTTTTTTTTTTTTTTGCTTTTTTATCTTATTTTTAAACTGTTCCTTTCATTTTTTAATCATTTTTATTGTTATCTCAGGGAATGTAAATATCCCCTATGATAGCAATAGGTAGGTTTTTGAAAAAAATGGGGTCTATTAGACCCTAGATCTCTCCTCTGCCCTCAAAGCATCTGACCACACCAAGATCGGTGTGATAAAATGCCTTTCCAATTTCCCAATGGCGCTGTTTACATCCGGCGAAATCTAAGTCATGAAATGCTCGTAGCTTCCGGTTTCTTAGGCCATAGAGATGTTTGGAGCCACTCTGGTCTCTGATCAGCTCTATGGTTAGTTGGCTGAATCACTGGCTGCATTCTCAGGTTCCCTGTTGGGACAGGAGTGCCAGAGAAAAACATGGAAGATGGTGGGGGGGGCATTCCCTCCCACTGCTTGTAAAAGCAGTCTAGAGGCCAATTAGCCGCTAGGATTGCTTTTACATGAAAGCCGACCGCTGGCTGAAAAGAATGATACTAAGATGATACCTAAACCTGCAGGCATCATTCTGGTATAACCACTCAAAATCCAGCAACATACCAGTACGTTTCTGGTCCTTGTTGGGCATATATTGTAATCTTTTTTTTTTCATGCAGCCTGTGGGCTGACCGAAAAAAAGAGATTGATCGGTGGGTATGCCCACCATTAGAATACCTCCCTTCATCCACCCACTTCTAATGATGGGCATACATGCACCATTTATATATGCCGAAGCATGGGGGCATCCTCCCGCAAAAGGTAGGAGCAAATCGCTCCTCCGCCCCTGCTGCCCCCATGCTTCACAATATATCACCTTTGCTGGAGTCACGGCTTTATATCGTGGGAGCAAACGCTGTTGCTGTCAAGATAAATAAATCCGCGCTGCAACTGAATGGCGTACCTGAAGACAAAAAAATGGTTAACAATAAAACACAGTAAACAGTAAAGTATAAAAAATTGCATACCTGAAAAGCAAACATGATCAAACATAATAACAATAAAACATTGCAGAATAGAATACAGTAAAAAAGAGCAGAACAATAGAGAGAGAATAGAGAGAGAGAGAACAATAAAACGACAACTATTTTTTTTTATTTTATATTTTTTTTGGTTTTTTTTTGTTTTTTTTTTTACACTTTTTTTTGTAACTGTAACCGGTTCCAGGTTCGGGTCACTCAAAATGCGATGACATCTTGGGAGACCCTGTGAAAGTGTACCTAGTCTGTGCAATGCTGTACCCTATGCTAATACTCAACTAGTGTATGGTAGCATTCAAAACATTCACCAATGCAAGGACCAGGATTGTCAGGACAGGAGGGACAATAATAGCGGGTGTCACGCCTATATCCGCGCTTGCTGCAGACACAACATCTTTTTTGGGGGGGTTCAATGGGTAGGGGTACTCAGGAGGACATAAAGAAAATGCCTCTTGTCACGGAACGTCCCACACTCCGCTTGAGTGCTTCCGTCATATACCACTTCCTCCCAGTCTGTATACAGATATCAGATATTCCAACCTCTCTGAGCACAAAACAAGGCGACACTTGCTTGTTGCTAACATGAACTCACTTTATTTAGAATCAAAATTACAAGACTTTATATGCCGTTGGAACCTCCTCTAACAATACAACTGTAACCTAATTAACCTAATTAACATGAGCTAATTAACTAATCCTTTATACAGCCTAGGTGATTGAGACATGACCTTTTGCCCAGACTGAGTTAATTATCACAGGACACCTCACAATAGCAGCAGCTCCAATAGGAGTCGTCCCGTCTCCTACATTGTATAGAGGACAATGTGATCAGCTCATTCAATTAACATAAACACAGGTAGTTGGAGTTGATGACACCAGCATCTCCTCGCAGGATGTGTCCCAACAGTATAATTCAGTCTTATCATTCTAATATGGCATATAAAGGGTTCCCAGAGTCTGTGTGTTTTGGGGGTACATGGAGCTGAATCCAAAGTAACACCAACCCCAGGGTCCCCAGGCATACAGCCCACAGAGAGCACCATTCCCCCAAATGCTAGGGCCCATAATCAAAAGGCAACAGGCTTGCATTTAGTCCTCTCCAACAGCCTCTGTCCCGGCTAGGTCTGTCACATTTCTCCCCTTTCGGCAGGAGACTAACACAGGAGGAGGCCCCAGACGGGTTGACTCCGAAGTTAGTCCATAGGTCCAGTCCTCTACTGCCTGTACCCACACAGTACCCCAAATAAATTATTCCAAACAGAGTATTACTCACCCAGCCAACCTCTGCCTCTCTCAGAGAACATATCTGCCGCTGGGGAGAGGCCTGGACTGGCCCTTCTCCCTGGAATCCTTTCTGCCGCTGGAGAGAAGACAGGGGGACTGAGATCACTCCATCCTGCTGTTGGGGATCTGGGCCGACTGCCCAGCATCCCTGGGGTATACAGGTGGGAACTGAAGCCCCATCCACCGACACCAGATCAAGCTGCAGTTGTGAGGTGATGACTGCATTCTCTCCTTGGATCCTGATCTGCAGATCGCGATAGACTGCCACCTCCTCAACTTGGGCCTCCACAATTGCTGCAGGTGTGGGGCAGAGGTCTTGGACCCTCTGTCCAGTTACCAGATCTTCAGCTGGAGAAGTTTGTTGTAACTCCATAGATGCTGCTGGCAGAAAATCACATGTCCCTGTCAGTGTTGTGGGAGAAAGGCCGACTACCTCTTCTCTCAAGAAGGCCGAAGCCACTGTTGGTGCTGGGCAGAGCACAGTGAACTTTGGCCCTGATAGCTGCTCTTCTGCTGGAGGCTCATCAGGTTGTTCTTCCTCAGCAGAAAACTCTATCAAATCCCATGTCTCTGCAACTGATGTCTGGGGATAGAGGTTCACCATATCCTGTCCGTGGAACTCAGAAGATGCCATCAGTGCTGAGCAGAGCGCAATGAAGTTTGGCCCTAATCCCAACTCTTCTGCTGGGTGCTCACCCGATGGTTCTTCCTCAGCAGAAAAGTCTATCAAATCCCCTGTCTCTGCAACTGGTGTCTGGGGATGGAGGTTCACCATCTCCTGTCCATGGAATCCAGAAGATGCTATCAGTGCTGGGCAGAGGTTAGCAGAGCTCTGCCCTGTTGTCAGCACTTCAGGTTTGGGGACGGCAATCTCCAGATTTTCCACTGCAGATTCTCTGGCATGCTGCTGGACAGGCACATTCCTCCATCCAAGATCATCCCATGCAGAAACAGGATCATCAAGGTCAGTCAGCACTTGCTGCATCCGCCATAAGACCTCTGCCTCCATAGCTGCGGGGGCAGGTTGGCAAAGCACACTATTGCTCTGCCACATTGCCGACTCTTCAGCCAGGATTTCAGGGTTGTCAGCTGGTATTTCCTGATAGTCCCAGGCAAAGGGAGCCCAGCCCTGGCACTGAGAAATGTCTAGCAGCCGTCTGTAGGCGAGCTCTATCTCCCATTCCTGAACGGCCAGAAACTCCAAATCTTCCTGTGCCCAGTGCACTTCCGAAATGTTCAGTAGCCCTTCTCTGAAATCCATGATTTCGTCCACCCGCCACTCCAAATCACTCCCAAAGTTAGAGTCCCCTGTCAGCTTCACATACAACAGTCCCAAGCTGCCGTAGCTTAAGCCTTCCGTTGGGCTGTCATCCACTATCCAGGGACATGCTTGGGATACATGCCACCGGAGGGCTCTGTAGCTCTCATCCAGCTTTATCTCTGCCCAGACCAGCCTGCTTAATTCAGCTGTCTGCTTCTTGTGTGGTTTTTCTCCCAAAAACCGCACCCGCAGTCCGTACTGCGACCAGTACCTTTCCTTGATGGAGGGGAGAACTTTTCCCTGGTGTCGCTGCTCACGGGCTAGCGCTTCCTTCCAGAGTTTGCAGCGAATAGAATCACACCATCCCAGCAGGACCTGCTCCGATACTGGTCCTCTGTGCTGTATCTGCATCTCTCGCAACCTCCTTCTGAATTCCTCATCCATGGCGGCTGGTATCTGTACCTCTCCTCTCCTGCTATCTGGACCTTGGATCCAGATGGAAGTTTGGATGTCCCAGACTGCAGGAAGCTTTCCCGCTGCTTGCCACCAATGTCATGGAACGTCCCACACTCTGCTTGAGTGCTTCCCTCATATACCACTTCCTCCCAGTCTGTATACAGATATCAGATATTCCAACCTCTCTGAGCACAAAACAAGGCGACACTTGCTTGTTGCTAACATGAACTCACTTTATTTAGAATCAAAATTACAAGACTTTATATGCCGTTGGAACCTCCTCTATCAATACAACTGTAACCTAATTAACATGAGCTAATTAACTAATCCTTTATACAGCCTAGGTGATTGAGACATGACCTTTTGCCCAGACTGAGTTAATTATCACAGGACACCTCACAATAGCATCAGCTCCAATAGGAGTCGTCCCGTCTCCTACATTGTATAGAGGACAATGTGATCAGCTCATTCAATTAACATAAACACAGGTAGTTGGAGTTGATGACACCAGCATCTCCTCACAGGATGTGTCCCAACAGTATAATTCAGTCTTATCATTCTAATATGGCATATAAAGGGTTCCCAGAGTCTGTGTGTTTTGGGGAGACATGGAGCTGAATCCAAAGTAACACCAACCCCAGGGTCCCCAGGCATACAGCTCACAGAGAGCACCATTCCCCCAAATGCTAGGGCCCATAATCAAAAGGCAACAGGCTTGCATTTAGTCCTCTCCAACAGCCTCTGTCCCGGCTAGGTCTGTCACACCTCTCATACAGCCGACTGCATTTGGTTGGGGATGTGAATGGGGAATTACGGGTGCTGCAGAAGTGGTGGGTTCCCAATTAGGATTGGCGAATGCAGAAGGAAGGGCATTATGGGCACGATGGGCCTGTGTTTGTCTTCTTCTTGGTGGCAGCGGGACACTACTTGTGCTTGCCACCTCACCAGCTTGAACTGCACTTATGGGACTCGCCACGTCACCACGTGATACTGCAGTGCTGGTTTGACTACGACCGGGGTGTACTAGGCTGCTGGTGCTTCACCAAAACGCTACCAAAAAAACTGTTAGCGTTTGCAGGGATCAGGCCTGACTCTGCGAACGCTGCAGTTATGCGTTTAGTGTTTTGTAAGTGACAGTGATCGATCGATACTGCACTTGGGTGGGCTGGGCTGGGCTGGGCGGAGGGGCAAAACGCAGGTGCTAGCAGGTATCTGGGCTGATCCCGCTAACACTGCGTTTTTGGGAACCCTAAACTGCTGAGGACGCTAGTATAGATCTGATCGAATCAGATATTGATCCGTTCAGATACTATACCACTAAGGGAGGTGTACGGTGCGTGCGTGGGTGTTATCGCTACTGGCACTAACCTGACGCTGCCTGGGGCTGGTGCTTGCCAGTTCACCAAAACGCTACCAAAAAAACTGTTAGCGATCGCAGGGATCAGGCCTGACTCTGCGAACGCTGCAGTTATGCGTTTAGTGTTTTGCAAGTGACAGTGATCGATTGATACTGCACTTGGGTGGGCTGGGCCGGGCCGGAAAGAGGGGCAAAATGCAGGTGCTAGCAGGTATCTGGGCTGATCCCGCTAACACTGCGTTTTTGGGAACCCTAAACTGCTGAGGACGCTAGTATAGATCTGATCGGATCAGATATTGATCCGTTCAGATACTATACCACTAAGGGAGGTGTATGCTGCGTGCGTGGGTGTTAGCGCTACTGACGCTGCCTGGGGCGACGCAGACCCTATCTGACCCTAAAACCTAACTTATATCACCGCCGGGCGATCAAAAAATGATTGCTTAGTGACACTGGCGACGGGGGTTGATCAAGGTGTTAAAACTTTATTAGGGGGGGGTTAGGGGGGTACCCTAGACCTAAAGGGGGCTAACACTAACTGCCCTACCACACTAACTGTCACAAACTGACACCAATGCAGTAATCAGTAAAAAAAAAAAAAAAAACTGCTTGGTGTCACTGTGACGGGGGGGGGGGGCGGTGATTGGGGGGTGATCAGGGGGTGATGGGGGGTGAAAAGTATACCTGGCATGTTCTACTGTGTGTGTGTTGTGCACTCACATCGATGCCTTCTTGCCTCGGTGCTGGAACGGAAAATACCGAGCCGAGGAGAGATGACATCACTTCCTCTGCCGCTGTTTACTATACAGCAGCAGAGGAAGGATTTCATTGGCTGGGAGCGATCGCGAGGGGGGGGCACGAATGGATGGCCTCCCCCTCACCTCTGATCGCTCCCGGACAAAAGCCGACCGCCTCGGGCACCAGGGGGGTCCGCTCGGACCCCACGCCCGCGGGAGGCAGATCACGTACCGGTACGTGATTTTGCCTGCCCGTGCCATTCTGCCGGCGTATATCGTCGTGAGGCGGTCGGCAACTGGTTAAGTGTAGCAGAAATTTTTTTGTAACCTTGGCCAGATCTGTGCCTTGCCACAATTCTGTCTCTGAGCTCTTCAGGCAGTTCCTTTGACCTCATGATTCTCATTTGCTCTGACATGCACTGTAAGCTGTAAGGTCTCATATAGACAGGTGTGTGGCTTTCCTAATCAAGTCCAATCAGTATAATCAAACACAGCTGGACTCAAATGAAGGTGTAGAACCATCTCAAGGATGATCAGAAGAAATGGACAGCACCTGAGTTAAATATATGAGTGTCACAGCAAAGGGTCTGAATACTTAGGACCATCTGATATTTCAGTTTTTCTTTTTTAATAAATCTGCAAAAATGTCAACAATTCTGTGTTTTTCTGTCAATATGGGGTGCTGTGTGTACAGTAATGAGGAAAAAAATGAACTTAAATGATTTTAGCAAGTGGCTGCAATATAACAAAGAGTGAAAAATTTAAGGGGGTCTGAATACTTTCCGTCCCCACTGTATGTTATAAGATAATAATTGATTATTTGTCTATTTACTAAGAAATTACTGGTTTGAAGTTATAACTTCAAACTTCAGCAATTTGTCAGTTAAGCCACCTGCTTGAGTACAGTTTATGAAAATATAGTACATTACCTTAAAAACAATATATAATAATTATTTGTATATTACTTATGGTAATTAACCCCTTGCTACCCAGGCCAATTCTGACACTTCTCTCTTAAAAGTAATAATCATCATTTTATTGCTAGAAAATTACTCAGAAACCCCAAACATCATATATATTGTTTTAGCAGGCACCCTAGGGAATAAAATGGTGGTCATTCCAACTTTTTATGTTACAGGGTATTTGCGCAGCAATTTTCAAACGCGTTTTTAAAAAAAAAACTGTTTAATGAATATAAAAAAAACACTAAAGATAACCTGATGTTTTTTGTATAATGTGAAAGATCATGTTATGCCAAGTAAATAGATACCTAACATGTCACGCTTTTAAATTGCGCACACTCTTGGATTCGCGCCAAACTTCAGTACTTAAAAATCTCCATAGGCGGCGCTTTACGTTTTTTTTTTTACAGAATACATGTTTAGAGTTACAGAGGAGCTCTAGTGCTAGAATTATTGTTCTCGCTCTGACGTTCGCGGCGTATGTAACCTGTGTGTATCTGGCTTGATACTAGCCAGTGCCTCACCAGCCACTGACCTCACTGATGTAGCTAATTAAATATACTTTGTCACCTTCAGACACTAAGCTCTGCTTTTTGGTGTTTTTTAGTCCTTCTGTACTGAGTCATCTGCAAAGCGTTAGCTCCATGTCCATAGTGAACACACTGTCTTTCAGCAGATATTTACTGTTGGGTGACACTTACTAATATGGGATCTATGATCATCAACTTTTGCTATGTGTACCACTCTGTTCTTTTGTACTGTATTTGTACACTGCAGAGTATTATTCATGTCTAGGGTAGTGGTACGTATTTTGGTTTGACCAAGTCTTCCTTCACTCATTTAAAGAGCAGAGCGGTCATTAAAACAATAAAAAATACCTCATGGTTTTTGTGACGGGAGTCACTGTTGGGCGCAGGGTGACCAAGAAAAGAATGAACCCTGAGAATATGATTGGCTTACTTAAAATGGGACAGTAATATTTATCCACAATATCTCCCAGGATATATGTAAAGACTATTCTTGGTTTGTTTGATTCTGAACTCAACATGCTAGCTGAGAGAGCTGATCACATTGGCCGCTAGAACTGGGTAGGAACTGGACAGTCTACTCATACTATAGTTTGTTGCCTCCTAGGCTGAGGAGGGGAGGAGATCACTGTTTGTATTGTTAATTGTAATTAGCTCCTGCTATTGTGAGAAGGTGTCCTGTGTTTATACTAATGTGTGAAGCTCGGTGACCACAAGTCTGTCCTAAAGGACATGTCTCTGAGTCACCTAGTCTGGGTAAATGATTTAGTAAAATAGCTCATGTTAATTAGGTTTCTGGTTACAGTTGTATTGTTAGAGTAATATGAGCAGGAGGGGGAACGTCCTCTTTAACTGTATATAAAGACTTGTAATTTTGGTTCTAATAAAAGAGTCTGATTCCTGTTTGACCCTCCATACAGAGCCTCGTCTCATACTTGGGGGAAGAATTATTCGTATGGGTTTCTTGTTCGGCTGAATGGAGTGTTCGGTACCTGCCTTTGTGTTCAGAAATGGAATGTCCTAAACGGCTTTAACCCCTTTCATACTCTGGGTGTCGTTACAGTTTTCAACCACTCAGCTTATTTTTTTCATATATCCTGCCTTTTAGCTAAAGTAACAATTTAACCTTTAAAAACTCTGTGATGTTGTCACCCGCAGAGTGGAGCGCCATTTTCTTCTATAGGAAATACCTCTGCCTTGGGCCACCTGTACCCCATGTAAATGTAGTTTGCTTGGTTGTGCATCTACACCATCTCCTAGGCCTGCTCAGAGGACAGTCATGCTGCAACAGGTGACCTAATCTAATATTCCCCTACTAATTTATGGGGGTGATTTACTGGTCTTCCCTGAGGGAACCAATGCCTGGGTCCTGGGATCCCTTTTTATATAAGATTGTCCTCTCCACCAGATTATATACCCCCGCTGTCTAAGCCAGTGACCTATTCTATGTCTACAAGTCCTCTTATCTCCACTTCTCAATTTTTTTAGTTGTGCATATTTAATGGAACAATCTGGTAGCAGACATGCTAAATGTGCTTCAGGGCCTGACACTACTGATTCTAATTCTGACCTTCCTGGGCCTTAGTCCCTTAGGCTGGCCATAAATGGAGTGATTTTCTTTCCTGCGTTAGATTCACCCATCAACAAAGTCAGTGTTGATGGGGAATCCCTCCTGTGGAGCCATTGTGTTCTGTGGGCAGTGATTTTTGCTAACGGCTATAACAGTGGCTAGCAATAATCACAGGCTGGTTGTACCCAAGTTGATTGACCGATCAACTTGGGTACATTCAGCCTGCCCATACACGGTTCAAATCTCAACCTGTTCCTGCTCAACTAAGCTGTGTGAACTGTCTATGGCCAGCTTTAGAGTGCTTGAGACTCCTATTGTAATCTCTGACACAGGGTCAGAGCCTGTGCAGCCTATCCCTGTACATACAGACTGAATGAATTAAGCCTAGTACACATCATTAGAAAATCAGACAAACGATTGTTTAATTTATTTTCAAAACCTTCATACTATATTAAGAATGGCATTAGTGGTACAAAAATTCTCAAATGACAGAGGATAACTTCCCACATACGTAGTGTTCCAGTGTAGAATCAGAAGTGATGTAATGTGAGTGTAATGTGCGTGTGACCCTTAAAAAATAGAAACAATTAAGAAATTAATAATAATAATACTGATATTGAGTCAAATCAAAAATAGTATTAAAAATATTAATAACTATTAATCATAGCCCTGTATTTGTAGTCCAAGAGATAATCTGTATACTAGTATACTGTATACTCCTATTCACTTATCACTATCACAGAAATTTCAGATTATATCTCTTTAAAAAAATCTTTTATTATTAAGTGTTCTTGCATAGCAAGACCACTTACTGTTATCTCACATATATATTATTAGTGGGACTGCTTTAGCAGTCCCACTATTGTTATTCGATTTTATTTATTCTTCTTTTTCTTCTTATTCCGTACGTTTTTTGTTTCTGCGTAACTTCTGCATACTTTCAGCTATTAAAACCATTCAACTATCAAAATGTTCGTCTCTTTTAGCTGATGTGTGCTCTTTTTCAACTTTTTTTCTACCATTTATACTTTTTAAAATATCAAGCTTTTTATCACTTTTTTTTAACATTGAAGTCTATGGGAGCATGCTTGAAATCCTTAAAATCTTCTTCCGCTCCCAAAAGTTTCAGCTCCTTCATACTTTCACCTACAGACACCAAACAAACTTTAAAATGTTCACAAAATATTCAGCTATCTGGCTATAGCTTTTCAGTTTGATATCTTTTACAGTTTTTGAGAAAAAGCTTTTTGTTTAGAGGTCATTTCAGGAAATTTTAGCCATGAATCAGAGTGTACTGTGTTTGTTTTGTTGCCATGGTTACCAAAGCTTCTGTTATACACAGGGGGGAGGTGGCTGGAGCGTCTCAGCTCTGATTACAGAGCCCGGGGGAGGGGACAGACACACCATGTACTGATTTATAATAGAGGAATATGATGGGGCAGTTTTGATGGGGTAATTCTGATGGGGCAGTTTTGATGGTGGCAATATGATGGGGCAGTTTTGATGGGGCAATTCTGATGGGTCAGTTTTGATGGTGGCAATATGATGGGGCAGTTTTGATGGGACAATTCTGATGGGGCAGTTTTGATGGTGGCAATATGATGGGGCAGTTTTGATGGGGCAGTTTTGATGGTGGCAATATGATGGGGCAGTTTTGATGGGGACAATTTTAATGGAGCAGTTTTAAAGGTGGCAATATGATGGGGCAGTTTTGATGGGGGCAGTTTTGATGGTGGCAATATGATGGGGCAGTTTTGATGGGGCAATTCTGATGGGGCAGTTTTGATGGTGGCAATATGATGGGGCAGTTTTAATGGGGACAATTTTGATGGGGCAATTCTGATGGGGCAGTTTTGATGGCAGTATGATGGGGCAGTTTTGATGGCGGCCATTTTAGCAATTTAGCTATTCAGCATTCCCACGCATTTTCCCCAGGAAATGCATTTTCTAGTTATTAAGTGTTCTTGCATAGCAAGACCACTTACTGTTATCTCACATATATATTATTATTCTTATTCTTATTAGTGGGAATGCTTTAGCAGTCCCACTATTGTTATTCAATTTTATTTATTTTTAATTTTAATTTTATTCCGTACGTTTTTTGGTTCTGCGTAACTTCTGCATACTTTCAGCTATTAAAACCATTCAACTATTAAAATGTTCATCTCTCTTAGCTGAGGTGTGCTCTTTTTCAACTTTTTTTCTACCATTTATACTTTTTAAAATATCAAGCTTTTTAACACTTTTTTTAACATTGAAGTCAATGGGAGCATGCTTGAAATCCTTAAATTCTTCTTCCGGCCCCAAAAGTTTCAGCTCCTTCATACTTTCACCTAGAGACACCAAACAAACTTTAAAATGTTCACAAAATATTCAGCTATCTGGCTATATCTTTTCAGTTTGATATCTTTTACAGTTTTTGAGAAAAAGCTTTTTGTTTAGAGGTCATTTCAGGAAATTTTAGCCATTAATCAGAGTGTACTGTGTTTGTTTTGTTGCCATGGTTACCAAAGCTTCTGTTATACACAGGGGGGGAGGTGGCTGGAGCATCTCAGCTCTGATTACAGAGCCCGGGGGAAGGGACAGACACACCATGTACTGATTTTTAATAGAGGAATATGATGGGGCAGTTTTGATGGTGGCAATTATGATGGGGCAGTTTTGATGGGGCAATTCTGATGGGGCAGTTTTGATGGTGGCAATATGATGGGGCAGTTTTGATGGGGACAATTTTTATGGGGACAATTTTTATGGAGCAGTTTTAAAGGTGGCAATATGATGGGGCAGTTTTGATGGGGGCAGTTTTGATGGTGGCAATATGATGGGGCAGTTTTAATGGGGACAATTTTGATGGGGCAGTTTTGATGGCAGTATGATGGGGCAGTTTTGATGGCGGTCGTTTTAGCAATTTAGCTATTCAGCAATTATTTTTGAAAAAAAAAATATATTTTTTTTAAAAAAAATATATATATTTTTGAAAAAAAAAAATATATATTTTTGAAAAAAAAATATATATATTTTTGAAAAAAAAAATTTTTGAAAAAAAAAATTATTTTTGAAAAAAAA
Source organism: Aquarana catesbeiana (assembly GCF_042186555.1). Taxonomy (NCBI): domain Eukaryota; kingdom Metazoa; phylum Chordata; class Amphibia; order Anura; family Ranidae; genus Aquarana; species Aquarana catesbeiana. The sequence goes on along the minus strand of NC_133328.1, from coordinate 242,564,391 downwards.
AAAAAATCATTTTTGAAAAAAAAAAAATATATTTTTGAAAAAAAAAAAAATATTTTTGAAAAAAAAAAAAATATTTTTGAAAAAAAAGAAAAATCATTTTTGAAAAAAAAAAAAATTATTTTTGAAAAAAAAAACTATATTTTTGAAAAAAAATAAAAATCATTTTTGAAAAAAAAAAATATTTTTGAAAAAAAAAATATTTTTGAAAAAAAAATTCATTTTTGAAAAAAAAATTCATTTTTGAAAAAAAAATTCATTTTTGAAAAAAAAAAATTACTTTTGAAAAAAAAAAATTACTTTTAGTTTTGATGGGGCAATTCTGATGGGGCAGTTTTGATGGGGACAATTTTGATGGGGCAATTCTAATGGGGCAGTTTTGATGGCAATATGATGGGGGCAGTTTTGATGGTGGCAATATGATGGGGCAGTTTTGATGGTGGAAATATGATGGGGCAATTCTGATGGGGCAGTTTTGATGGGGCAATTCTGATGGTGGCAATATGGTGGGACAATTTTGATGGAGCAATTCTGATGGGGCAGTTTTGATGGTGGCAATATGATTGGGCAGTTTTAATGGGGACAATTTTGATGGGGCAGTTTTGATGGGGCACTTCTGATGGGGCAGTTTTGATGGTGGCAATATGATGGGGCAGTTTTAATGGGGACAATTTTGATGGGGCAATTCTGATGGGGCAGTTTTGATGGCAGTATGATGGGGCAGTTTTGATGGCAGTATGATGGGGCAGTTTTGATGGCGGCCATTTTAGCAATTTAGCTATTCAGCATTCCCACGCATTTTCCCCAGGAAATGCATTTTCTAGTTCTTATTATTCTTATTATTATAGCCAAATTTACCACCCTAACTCCTCCCACAATTTTTACACTACATTGTTCCCGAATGGTGTGCTATTATTTTGTGGAACGTTTCGCCGAATGGTTCACGAAATATCGTAGTTTTTGTGGCGAAATTAGTCCCATAGGAATGAATGGGGAAACTAGAGTGGGAGGTGACAAAAGGTGAAACATCAGAACATGATTTCTAAACTGCCGCCACTCCCTCATTTTCAAGCCCACCTACACAAATCTTATATCAAAACGTTCAGCTATCCCTGCTGCCACTAAACATGTCCACGGCTAAGCCATAGTCCTGATAGTTTTCACAATATGACCATTTGTTTGCAACTCACACCGTCCATTGACATTCATTGAAACTACACTCTAGCCCCTTCAAATTTGAAGGGCAATTTCTAAACTGTGACCGTGCCTCTATTTTTAATATTTCAGAGACATACTATACATCAAAATCTAGGTCTGGGTCTTGTGATTCTCACAATATAATATTCTGTAGGATTTATAGTTTTTGGGAAAAAGCTTTTTGTTTAGAGGTCATTTCAGGAAATTTTAGCCATTAATCAGAGTGTACTGTGTTTGTTTTGTTGCCATGGTTACCAAAGCTTCTGTTATACACAGGGGGGGAGGTGGCTGGAGCATCTCAGCTCTGATTACAGAGCCCGGGGGAGGGGACAGACACACCATGTACTGATTTATAATAGAGGAATATGATGGGGCAGTTTTGATAGGGCAATTCTGATGGGGCAGTTTTAATGGGGCAATTATGATGGGGCAGTTTTGATGGTGGCAATATGATGGGGCAGTTTTGGTGGGGCAATTATGATGGGGCAGTTTTGATGGTGGCAATATGATGGGGCAGTTTTGATAGGGCAATTCTGATGGGGCAGTTTTGATGGTGGAAATATGATGGGGCAATTCTGATGGGGCAGTTTTGATGGTGGCAATATGATGGGGCAGTTTTGATAGGGCAATTCTGATGGGGCAGTTTTAATGGGGCAATTATGATGGGGCAGTTTTGATGGTGGCAATATGATGCCCCAGAAATTGTACCTTTTCTAGTTCTTATTAAGTGTTCTTGCATAGCAAGACCACTTACTGTTATCTCACATATATATTATTCTTATTATTATAGCCAAATTTACCACCCTAACTCCTCCCACAGTTTTTACACTACATAGACAAGTAATATACCGAAACGTGCGGATTGTTCCCGAATGGTGTGCTATTACTTTGTGGAACGTTTCGCCGAATGGTTCACGAAATATCGTCGTTTTTGCGGCGAAATTGGTCCCATAGGAATGAATGGGGAAACTAGAGTGGGAGATGACAAAAGCTGGAAAATCAGAACATGATTTCTAAACTGCCGCCACTCCCTCATTTTCAAGCCCACCTACACAAATCTTATATCAAAACATTCAGCTATCCCTGCTGCCACTAAACATGTCCACGGCTCAGCCATAGTCCTGATAGTTTTCACAATATGACCATTTGTTTGTAACTCACGCCGTCCATTGACATTCATTGAAACTACACTCTAGCCCCCTCCAAATTTGAAGGGAAATTTCTAAACTGCGACTGTGCCTTCATTTTTAATATTTCAGAGACATACTATACATCAAAATCTAGGTCTGGGTCTTGTGATTCTCACAATATAAAGATCTTCGCTGTAGGATGTATAGTTTTTAAAATACGGCCATTTGTTTAGAGGTCATTTCAGGAAATTTTAGCCATTAATCAGAGTGTACTGTTAGTGTTTGTTTTGTTGCCATGGTTACCAAAGCTTCTGTTATACACAGGGGGGAAGGTGGCTGGAGCATCTCAGCTGATTACAGAGCCCGGGGGAGGGGACAGACACACCATGTACTGATTTATAATAGAGGAATATGATGGGGCAGTTTTGATGGGGTAATTCTGATGGGGCAGTTTTGATGAAGCAGTATTTGGGAAGCATAAACAGGGCATGAGCGTTGCTAGAAAACAGTGGTTGTAAACACAAGATGCTGAGACACCCCAAATGCATGTGACTTCATCTGCTAGACTTGATAATGCTTGTAGACTCCTCCCACAGTTTTCACACTACAGAGACAAATAATATACCGAAACGAGCGGATTGTTCCCGATTGGTGTGTTACTACTTTGTGGAATGTTTTGCCGAATGGTCCACGAAATGACGTTTTTGCGGCGAAATTGGTCCCATAGGAATGAATGGCGAAATGTTCAAAACTAGAGTGGGAAGTGACAAAAGCTGACAACCCCATGATCAGCCAAAACATTATGACCACCCCATGATCAGCCAAAACATTATGACCGCCCCATGTAAAAAAAAAAATATTTTTGAAAAAAAAAATAATTTTTGAAAAAAGTAAAAAAATAATTTTTGAAAAAAAAAATCATTTTTGAAAAAAAAAAATATTTTTTGAAAAAAAAAATATTTTTGAAAAAAAAAAATATTTTTGAAAAAAAAATTACTTTTAAAAAAAAAATTATTTTTGAAAAAAATATATATTTGAAAAAAAAAAATATTTTTGAAAAAAAAAATTATTTTTGAAAAAAAAATTACTTTAAAAAAAATAATAATTTCGAAAAAAAAATTATTTTTGAAAAAAAAAAAATTACCTTTGAAAAAAAAAATTACCTTTGAAAAAAAAAATTACTTTTGAAAAAAAAAATCATTTTTGAAGAAAAAAAATTCATTTTTGAAAAAAAAAATTACTTTTGAAAAAAATGTTCAGCTCTTTCAGCGAATGATGGAACTTTTTTACTACTATTTATACTTTTTAAAATATTAAGCTTTTTAACACTTTTCACAGTTACTCAAGCCACTCCACCCCACCCAGTTACTCCGCCCACTCCAGTTGTAGAGGCAAGAACACTTTTCACAATTTCCCCAGAAATTGTACCTTTTCTAGTTAAGTGTTCTTGCATAGCAAGACCACTTACTGTTATCTCACATATATATTATTCTTATTATTATAGCCAAATTTACCACCCTAACTCCTCCCACAGTTTTTACACTACATAGACAAGTAATATACCGAAACGTGCGGATTGTTCCCGAATGGTGTGCTATTACTTTGTGGAACGTTTCGCCGAATGGTTCACGAAATATCGTCGTTTTTGCGGCGAAATTGGTCCCATAGGAATGAATGGGGAAACTAGAGTGGGAGATGACAAAAGCTGGAAAATCAGAACATGATTTCTAAACTGCCGCCACTCCCTCATTTTCAAGCCCACCTACACAAATCTTATATCAAAACGTTCAGCTATCCCTGCTGCCACTAAACATGTCCACGGCTAAGCCATAGTCCTGATAGTTTTCACAATATGACCATTTGTTTGCAACTCACGCCGTCCATTGACATTCATTGAAACTACACTCTAGCCCCCTCCAAATTTGAAGGGCAATATCTAAACTGCGACCGTGCCTTCAATTTTAATATTTCAGAGACATACTATGTATCAAAATCTAGGTCTGGGTCTTGTGATTCTCACAATATAAAGATCTTCGCTGTAGGATGTATAGTTTTTAAAATACGGCCATTTGTTTAGAGGTCATTTCAGGAAATTTTAGCCATTAATCAGAGTGTACTGTTAGTGTTTGTTTTGTTGCCATGGTTACCAAAGCTTCTGTTATTCACAGGGGGGGAGGTGGCTGGAGCATCTCAGCTGATTACAGAGCCCGGGGGAGGGGACAGACACACCATGTACTGATTTATAATAGAGGAATATGATGGGGCAGTTTTGATGGGGTAATTCTGATGGGGCAGTTTTGATGAAGTAGTATTTGGGAAGCATAAACAGGGCATGAGCGTTGCTAGGAAACAGTGGTTGTAAACACAAGATGCTGAGACACTCCAAATGCATGTGACTTCATCTGCTAGACTTGATAATGCTTGTAGACTCCTCCCACAGTTTTTACACTACAGAGACAAGTAATATACCGAAACGAGCGGATTGTTCCCGATTGGTGTGTTATTACTTTGTGGAATGTTTTGCCGAATGGTCCACGAAATGACGTTTTTGCGGCGAAATTGGTCCCATAGGAATGAATGGCGAAATGTTCAAAACTAGAGTGGGAAGTGACAAAAGCTGACAACCCCATGATCAGCCAAAACATTATGACCACCCCATGATCAGCCAAAACATTATGACCGCCCCATGTAAAAAAAAAAATATTTTTGAAAAAAAAAAAAAATTTTTGAAAAAAGTAAAAAAATAATTTTTGAAAAAAAAAAATCATTTTTGAAAAAAAAAAAAAATATTTTTGAAAAAAAAAAAAAATTATTTTTGAAAAAAAAAATTATTTTTGAAAAAAAAAAATATTTTTGAAAAAAAAATTTCTTTTAAAAAAAAAATTATTTTTGAAAAAAAAATATATTTGAAAAAAAAAATTATTTTTGAAATAAAAAAATTAATTTTTGAAAAAAAAAATTACCTTTGAAAAAAAAAATTACTTTTGAAAAAAAAAATCATTTTTGAAGAAAAAAAAACATTTTTGATTAAAAAAAAATTCATTTTTGAAAAAAAAAATTACTTTTGAAAAAAATGTTCAGCTCTTTCAGCGAATGATGGAACTTTTTTACTACTATTTATACTTTTTAAAATATTAAGCTTTTTAACACTTTTCACAGTTACTCAAGCCACTACACCCCACCCAGTTACTCCGCCCACTCCAGTTGTAGAGGCAAGAACACTTTCGCAATTTCCCCAGAAATTGTACCTTTTCTAGTTCTTATTATTATTATAGCCAAATTTACCGCCCTAACTCCTCCCACAGTTTTTACACTACATAGACAAGTAATATATCGAAACGTGCGGATTGTTCCCGAATGGTGTGCTATTACTTTGTGGAACGTTTCACCGAATGGTTCATGAAATATTGTAGTTTTTGCGGCAAAATTGGTCCCATAGGAATGAATGGCGAAATGTTCAATGTCATTTAATTGGTGTGCTATTACTTTGTGGAACTTTTTTCGCCGAATGGTTCACGAAATATCGTCGTTTTTGCGGCAATATTGGTCCCATAGGAATGAATGGTGAAATGTTCAATGTCATTTAATTGGTGTGCTATTACCTTGTGGAACTTTGTGAAAAGCTGAAATATACCAGTGTGAATCCGGAATCAATGTCATTTAATTGGTGTGCTATTACTTTCTGGAACGTTTCGCCGAATGGTTCACGAAATATCGTCGTTTTTGCGACGAAATTGGTCCCATAGGAATGAATGGCGAAATGTTCAAAACTAGAGTGGGAGGTGACAAAAGCTGACAACCCCATGATCAGCCAAAACATTATGACCGCCCCATAAAAAAAAATATTTTTGAAAAAAAAAAATCATTTTTGAAAAAAAATAATTCATTTTTGAAAAAAAATAATTCATTTTTGAAAAAAAAAATTTATTTTTGAAAAAAAAATACATTTTTTAAAAGAAAAAATTATTTTTGAAAAAAAAAATTCATTTAAAAAAAAAAAAATCATTTTTGAAAAAAAATAATTCATTTTTGAAAAAAAAAATTCATTTTTGAAAAAAAAAAATACATTTTTGAAAAAAAAAATTCATTTTTGAAAAAAAAAATACATTTTTGAAAAAAAAAAATCATTTTTGAAAAAAAAAATTCATTTTTGGAAAAAAAAAAATTCATTTATGAAAAAAAAAATCATTTTTGAAAAAAAATATATTTTTGAAAAACAAATTTCATTAAAAAAATCAATTTTGAAAAAAAAAATCATTTTTGAAAAAAAATAATTCATTTTTGAAAAAAAAAAACTTTTGAAAAAAATGTTCAGCTCTTTCAGCTAATGATGGGACTTCAACTTTTTTACTACTATTTATACTTTTTAAAATATTAAGCTTTTTAACACTTTTCACAGTTATTCAAGCCACTCCATCCAGTTTCTCCGCCCACTCCAATTGTAAAGGCAAGAACACTTTTCACAATTTCCCCAGAAATTGTAGCTTTTCTAGTTCTGTATACAATAATTCTTTGTGTTAAGAAAATTATTTTTGTTGCCATCTTCTTCCGGGTTGTACTTTGTTTCCAGTCATGGAAAAAGCTTTCCTTCTGGTAACTAAAGAGAAAAATTTGACATGTCCCTTCAGAAATTTTCATCTGAACAGTTTTCCAAAGCAGTATACTAACGAACAGAAAATCAAACAATCGTTCCAAGTACAGATATTTTTTTCTGATTTTCTAGTAATGTGTGCTAGGCTTATTCCAGTATGACTCAGACATGCAGTCTGTTCTTTCTAATCTATCTTCTGTTGTTCACTATATAATGCATCCAGATCAACAGCTTAATGCTCCAGGTATAGGGTCTTTTAAAGTATGTGCTAAGTAACTTTATGAATAATAATAAATAACATACTTTAGAGGGCCCTCTCAAACACAAGGACAAATGTCCTAGTATCTTGCAACTTTTGTTTTAAATTCTTTTTTATTAGTTTTCCATAATACATTACATAACATTAAATTACTTTCACATTCAAATACATGTAATACTCCTTGAGTTTGCATGTCACAAATCCTTTAATCTACCCCTTAATATACCTATAGCCAGGGCTTTTTTTCAGGGGGGAACTTGGTGGAACTCAGTTCCACCACCTCTGGCTCAGACCCTTTGGTGCCTGCTCACCATAATCACTTGTAAACACAGAAGTCTGGTTTCTGTGTTTATAAGTAACAGCTATGAACTCTGCGTGTAACCCTCATGAACTCTGCACTCAGTATGTAATGCAATCCTGATATTTAATGCCCCTTTAAGACCCTTTTACTGTTTGTGAAATATGACCACACCCACTATTTGATGGGGTTTTGGGGGGGGTCGTGGTTGAGTTCCAGCACCTATTGTTTCAGAAAAAAAGCCATGCCTATAGCTCCCAATTTCTCTCCAACCAAGCACAGGAAAGGGGAGAAAAAAACCACCCCCAAAATCCAAAAAACTTGTGCGTTATTTCTATCTATATATCATTATATGATGTTTGGAGGTATCGCCACCTCCAACATTTCATGGAGACCCTTCCAAAACCCCTCCATTCTACCCATGAGCTTAGTCCATGGGAAAGATTGGTAGACCAGGGGGGATTAATAGACATGCGATCTCCAATATTTATAAAATGTTGACCTCACCACCTGACTCTAGATCATTAGGTCTTTTAGAGAGCTGGGAGTGTGAATTAAATCAATCCTTACCAGAAATATAAAAATTGTGATAGATTATATACATTCCACCTCAATGTATACAAGGCTAAGAAAATGTAATTAGAAATTGCTAACAAACTGGTATTATGTTCCATCAAAATTACATAAGATTAATTCAGATATATCACCTCTGTGTTGGAGGGAATGTGGAAGTGAGGGAACACATGCTCATATTTGGTGGTTTTGTCATTTGATTCGATAGTATTGGATAGGTGTGCTGGGCTTAATCCAGAAGATAAGTAATGTTGAGGTCAGGCAAGATCCCTGGCGATGTTTATTTCACGCTACAGATGAATTGAGGAAAAAATATAGAGGAGCCAGTACCCCATTTTTACTAAATACAGCAAAAGCAATAATACCGAAGTTCTGGAAATCAAAGAAAATACCAACAATGAAAGACTGGTTCGGGGAAGTGGATAGAATTAAAGTGGATGTAAACCCAATGTCATCCTTTCTAAACTACTGCCATAGGGGTTATCTATAAGGATATACATGCCTCCTGCATGTATCTTTACCTGTCAAATGTCTCCCCTCTGTCTGTTATTAGACATGAAAAACTGCATATTCTGTGGGTGAGTCTGTTGCCTGGAGCTCAGTGGGTGGAGTCGCGATGTCAGTAGACTCCCCGCCCACCTCTACACTCCTTGTCAATATGCATTTTCTCCTGTGTATATTTCTTACACTGAACTTCTGCTATGATCTCTAACATCCAGTGAAAAGACAGGAAAGTAACCACATGACTTCAGCATGCCAAATCATGCTGAGGTGTGGAACAGACAATCCTTGCAGAGCTGCTGAAGAAAGGAGTGGGGGAGGGAATTAACCACTTGACCACTGGGCACTTAAACCCCCTTAATAACCAGACCAAATTTCAGCTTTTGGTGATCTCACATTTTGAATGACAATTACTCAGTCATGCAACACTGTATCTATATGAAATTTTTGTCCTTTTTTTCACACAAATAGAGCTTTCTTTTGGTGGTATTTAATCACCTCTGGGTTTTTTATTTTTTGCGCTATAAAAGAAAAAAGACCGAAAAATCTGTAAAAAAATGCATTTTTCTCAGTTTCTGTTATAAAATTTTGCAAATTAGTAATTTTTCTTCATATATTTTGGCCAAAATTTATACCGCTACATATCTTTGGTAAAAATAACCCAAATCGGTGTATATTATTTGGTCTTTGTGAAAGTTATAGAGTCCAAAAGCTATGATGCCAATATCTGAAAATTGATCACACCTGAAGTACTGACAGCCTAATTTCTTGAGACCCTAACATGCCAGAAAAGTACAACAACCCCCCAAATGACCCCTTTTTGGAAAGAAGACATTCCAAGGTATTTAGAAAGATGCATGGTGAGTTTTTTGAAGTTGTCATTTTTTCCCACAATTCTTTGCAAAATAAATTTTTTTTTTTTTACTTTCTTTTTTCACAAAATTGTCATATTAGCAGGTTATTTCTCACACACCGCATATGCATACCACAAATTACACCCCAAAACACATTCTGCTATTACTCCCGAGTATGGCGATACCACATGTGTGAGACTTTTACACAGCGTGGCCACATACAGAGGCCCAACATGCAGGGAGCACCATCAGGCGTACTGGAGCACCCAGGCCAATTCTGACATTTCTCTCCTACATGTAAAAATCATCATTTATTTGCTAGAAATTTACATAGACCCCAAAACATTATATATTTTTTTTAGCAAAGACCCTAGAGAATACAATGGCGGTCATTGCAACTTTTTATCTTGCACGGTATTTGCGCAGCAATTTTTTGAACGCGTTTTTTTTGGAAAAAAAACAGTTTTGTGCTTTTAAAAAAAACAAAACAGTAAAGTTAGCCCAATGTTTTTGCATAATATGAAAGATGAAGTTACGCCGAGTAAATAGATACCCAACATGTCACCTTTCAAAATTGCACGCGCTTGTGGAATGGCGTCAAACTTCAATACTCAAAAATCCCCATAGGCGACGCTTTAAAAATTTTTACTGGTTACATGTTTTGAGTTACAGAGAAGATCTAGGGCCAAAATTATTTCTCTCGCTCTACCGATCGCACCGATACCTCACATGTGTGGTTTGGACACCGTTTTCATATGTGGGTGGGACTTACGTATGCGTTCGCTTCTGCATGCGAGCAAACAGGGACAGGGGCGCTTTAAAATTTTTTTTTTATTTATTTATTTATTTTAGTTTGATGCTTTTAAAAAAAAAAAAAAAAATTTTGACCTCCTTTATTCAAATTACAAGGAATGTAAACATCCCTTGTAATAGGAATATGGCATGACAGGTCCTCTTTACAGTGAGATATGGGGTCAATAAGACCTCACATCTCACCTCTAGGCTGGGAAGCCTGAAATAAAAAAAATTTAAAAAAAGATCCTGGCTTCGATCGTAACGGTGAGTCGGTAGAAGCACAGGAGGGTGGCGGGAGGGGGGGACGTCCCCTCTCACCTCCCGTAAGAACGATCAAGCAGTGGAACAGCCACTATGATCGTTCTTATGGTGTAGGGAATCGCCGGCTAAAAAAGCTGATATCTGAATGATGCCTGTAGCTGCAGGCATCATTCAGATATCCCCACACAAAGTCAAGAACGTCGTATGACAGCCGGCGGGCAGGAAGTGGTTAAAACGCATTTTTTTTTTAACACAAAGTTGTCCATTTATACAATATTATATAGCATGTACATAACAAAAATGACACCCCAAAATAGATTCTCCTACTCCTCTTGAGTACGGCGATACCACATGTGTGAGACTTCCACAGCCTGGCCACATACAGGGGCCTAGCATGACAGGGTATGGCAGAGTATGGCTGGGTATCACCGAGTATTGCAGAGTATAGCTGGGTATGGCAGAGTATTGCAGAGTATGGCTGGGTATGGCAGGGCATGGCAGAGTATGGCGGGGTATGGCAGAGTATGGCGGGGTATTTCAGAGTATGGCGGGGTATTGCAGAGTATGGCGGGGTATTGCAGAGTATGGCGGGGTATTGCAGAGTATGGCAGGGTATCGCCGAGTATGGCTGAGCATGGCTGGGTATGGCTGAGCATGGCAGGGTATCGCCGAGTATGACTGGGTATCACAGAGTATGGCTGGGTATGACTGGGTATGGTTGGGTATGGCGGGGTATTGCAGAGTATTGCACAGTGTTGTGGGGTATTGCAGAGTATTGTGGGGTATTGCAGAGTATTGCAGGGTATTGCAGAGTATTGCAGGGTATTGCAGGGTATTGCAGAGTATTGTGGAGTATTGCAGAGTATTGCAGAGTATTGTGGGGTATTGCAGAGTATGGCTGAGCATGGCTGGGTATGGCTGAGTATGACTGGGTATGACTGGGTATGGCTTAGTATGACTGGGTATGACTGGGTATGGCTGGGTATGGCTGGGTATGGTGGGGTATTGCAGAGTATTGCAGGGTATTGCAGAGTATTGCGGAGTATTGTGGGGTATTGCAGAGTATTGCGGGGTATTGCAGAGTATTGTGGGGTATTGCAGAGTAATTGCACAGTGTTGTGGGGTAGTGCAGAGTATTGTGGGGTATTGCAGAGTATTGTGGGGCATTGCAGAGTATTGCAGGGCATTGCAGAGCATTAGGGATGGCTGAGCATGGATGGATGGATGGCTGGATGTCACTGGTTAGCGCTGTGGGCACTACACATACAGCCCACAGCGCTACTGCCATCCATCCATCCCCCTCTCCGCTCACAGTGTACCGATCGGTACACAGGAGGGGAGGAGAGGAACCGGTGTCATCAGATGACGCCGGTCTGTTTACATGTGATCGCTCAGTCATTTGACGGAGCAATCACATGGTAAATGGCCGCGATCAGCGGCAATTTACCAGGATACGTGATGCGCTGGGTCCTCTGGACCCGGCGGTCACGGATGTGTTCAGGTACGCGCCCCAGGGGGCGTGTGAGAGGGGAGCTCTGGGAAGACGTCATATGACGTGTATCCCAGAGTTAAGCAACCGCCCTGCTGCCATCATTCGGCTATGGGCCGGTTGTAAAGTGGTTAAAAAATACTGCCTGTGTCTTAGGCTAGTACACGAGATGTAAATCACCTGTCACTCACAGCAAGGGGGAGTATTTGACAAAGTTTTTCTCAGTTTGTCAAGATTTATCTCACTGAGAGGCACATGTGTGGCAGCCTGAGGTGAAGGTAATGTTACCTTAGAGCTCCGCTCCTCTGGAGTTTTCATCGGAGGACTACAGGTCCCAGTGAACCAACAAGTATCCCAAAACTGCAGAAAATCCTACCTAATACTGTCAGCTTCACTGACAATGGTCTTGAGAGCTCCTAAAACGAAAATTAAAGCAGGAAAAACGAAGGAAACGACACACAGGCTGGCGGCTGGAATGGCGGCAGCATCCTCTCCCCCACAGCACAGCGGTTAATACACTAAAAAATCTTTACCTCACAGTCAGCACAGCGGTGAATACACTGGAAAATCTTTACCTCACAGTCAGCACAACGGTGAATACACTGAAAAATCTTTACCTCACAGTCAGCACAGTGGTGAATACACTGGAAAATCTTTACCTCACAGTCAGCACAGCGGTAAATACACTAGAAAATCTTTACCTCACAGTCAGCACAGCGGTGAATACACTGAAAAATCTTTACCTCACAGTCAGCACAGTGGTGAATACACTGGAAAATCTTTACCTCACAGTCAGCACAGCGGTAAATACACTAGAAAATCTTTACCTCACAGTCAGCACAGCGGTGAATACACTGAAAAATCTTTACCTCACAGTCAGCACAGCGGTGAATACACTGAAAAATCTTTACCTCACAGTCAGAAGACACAGGCTGCTAATGGTGAGTCTGAGTCTGAATATGAATACTGTGAATTACAAGCTGCTACACAGTCTGACATCTTCAAAAAATTTGAATGTATGCTTCAGAAAGCCCTCAAACAGACTTCTGATCATATAACTGACAAACTGACTAAAGAAATTAGAGAACTAGGTAAGAGAACAGCTGACTTAGAACTGAGGGTTGATGAAATTGATAATTTTACACAGAACTACATGTCTGAGATGAAGGTACTAAAAGAGGAAAACCTTACATTACAAAATCGTTTAGAGGACCAAGAGAACAGAGATCGTCGATCGAATCTGCGAATCAGGGGAATCCCTGAATCTGTTCTAGACTTGCAGGCTAATATCACGGCGCTCTTTCAAGAATTATTACCTGGAACCCCTATTGACAGGTTTGAAATGGATAGAGTGCATAGAGCGTTAGCCCCACGCAAAATAAATGGTCCCCTGAGGGATATTATAGCTAAATTGCACTTTTACAGAACCAAAGAACAGATACTAACAGCTGCCAGAGGGAGAGAATCTCTTAGCTTCCAGGGCAATACCTATCAACTCTTCACGGATTTGTCCCCACTAACGGTTGCAAAAAGACGTGCACTTAAACCTCAACTCCAGGTACTCCAGAGAAATCAAATTTCCTATCAATGGGGATTTCCTTTTTGTCTCAGATTTACTCATTTGGAAACAAAATATGTTTGTCGCTCTTCAGAGGACTTGAAGTCAGCCCTATTTGATATGGGCCTAGCCGAAGCAATCTTACCAAATGACCAGTCTCATAGGCGCTCAGCTTTTCGTTCTACACAGCAAAACAAAGACCCAAAACCCAGCTATTCCACATCTTCCCATCAAAATCTTAACAAGCGAGGTCGATATGAACATTCGCCACCAAACAATGAGGATTCAATGGACTGACAATCTAAGCCAGACTAGTTATTTGTCCTTGCTACTTTTTTCCAGCACAGTATGCTGACAGAGTTAATTAACTGGCCATATTCATGACTAAAATGAGTTATGGCTACATACTACTGTTATGTTACAAACATTTTTTTTTTTTTTTTTTTATATTAACTTTTTTCTGTTTTTTTTTCCTCTCAAGTTTTTGAATTTTGTTTTTTCTTTTTTTGTAACAATTTAAGCGAAATTTTTCCATGATAGTAATGGAATAGTTCCTGTGGTCCTCCGATGTTATACATCCCTTAGGAATTTCTTGTTGCCCTTTATTCCACCTAAGGACTCCTACCATTGTTATGGGGGTATCTATTGGTGGTCCCGGACCCTCTCAGAGAGTTCTAAAAACTCTCCTGAGATGCTCCTACACCCTATTATTTAGCCTTTATATACTGCTAAATTGTCTTCATATTGGGTTTGTTCGATTCTCCTCTCCTTTTTTCTTTTTCTATTCTATTGCTTCTTTCTTTAATCTTTGCTATTCCCTCCTGACTCTCGGGTTGGTGATCCTGGCTCTCGGTGAGTACTCTGCTTGTTATGCTATAATATTCGCATTCGTTGTTTTATGGCTCCTATAAATATCTTGTCATTAAATGTACAGGGGTTTAATACCCCACATAAGCGAACCAAGGCTTTACGCTCTTTCGCTATGAAAAAAGCTAATATTATATGTTTGCAGGAAACGCATTTTACTGACAAAGTTTATCCCAAATTTCTTTCATCATCATATCTACAATTCTATACTGCTTCAGCTACGGTTAAACAGCGCGGAACTCTCATTGGTTTTCACCGTTCCACTCCGTTTAACCTTGTATCCAAAATAACAGACCCTGAAGGACGATATGTTCTCCTAACAGGATTTATTTCTGATAATCCTATTACTATTGTGTCTTATTATGCCCCTAACAAACGCCCAACTGCTTTCTTATCCCACCTTTTTCAACTTATAGAAGTACATAAGTTTGGTACTGTTGTTATTTGTGGGGATTCTAATGCTACTATTTTCCCGTTCTTAGATAAATCTCCCCCTGGACCTACCACAAACTCAATAAACCTAACTTTTCAACATCTACTCACCACTCATAGCCTGGTAGATACTTGGCGAGAGATGAACCCTATTAGTAGGCGCTTCACTCATTATTCTTATCCGCATAACTCTTTTTCACGAATAGATCATATTCTAATCCCGTCAAGTATGCTACCAGAAATCATATCATCCAAAATCATTCCTTTTCCATGGACAGACCACTGCGCAGTATTCATTACCATTGCTTCCACAATTCCTAGAGCACACTATACCACTTGGTGTATAAACGATTCAATTCTGACCCACCCTTCCCATCGTGTTGAGATTGAAAAAGCACTTTCTGATTACCTAAAATCCAATGATACAGACGATGTCTCTGCTATTACATTATGGGAGGCGCACAAGGTAGTCATTAGGGGTAGACTGATACAACAAGCAACTAATCTTAAAAGAGAACGCAAACTGTTGTTTGCAAAACTTGAATCTACCTTTAATGACTGTGATCAAACTTTTCAAACCTCCCCGAATGCTACCAACAGTACCAAACTAGAAAAAGCCCGCCTGGATCTAGATCTTTTTCTTACTGATACCGCAGATAAACTTATAAGTAAACGCCAGCATGTTCAATATCGCAGGGCAAATAAACCTGATACACCTATGGCCAGAATTTTAAAAAATTCACAACATATACATACGCCTATCAGATTGAAAGTATCCCGGGAATCTTACACTAGTAACCCAGTGAAAATACTTGAAATTTTTCGCTCTAAGTTATCTAAACTATATTCTTCTGCCTGATAAAACTAAAGCAGACACACTGTTCTCCAATATCACGCTTCCTAACCTTGATCAACAACAGAAAGATCTTCTTGAATGTCCAATTACAGATACTGAAGTCCTTAACGCAATAAAATCTTTAAAATTACGTAAAAGACCAGGCCCAGATGGATTTTCGGCAACATATTATAGACAATTTGCATCAATCTTAACACCTATCTTAACTAAAGCCTTCAATTCGATCCTTAAAGGTAACTCATTTAGAACAGAGACTCTCACCTCTATAATAGCAATGATCCCCAAACCACATTCTGACTCCACCTCCTGGACTAATTATCGTCCTATATCCCTCCTAAATCTCGATATAAAATTAATTGCTAAAATTTTGGCCACTAGACTGAATAATATTATTGGCCTACTAATCCATAAAGACCAAACAGGCTTTATGCCTAAACGCCAAGCTGGAGATAATATCAGGAGAGCACTCTTACTTATTAATGCAGCTAAAACTAGACGAATCCCAGCTTGCCTTGTATCCTTAGACATAAGGAAAGCATACGTGGCCTTATATGGAATATGTCCTTGGTAAATGGGGATTTGGAAACAATTTTTTAACCTGGGTCTCATCCTTATACAATAATCCTAGAGCATATATCAAATATGCAGGCTATAAGTCAACAATGATTGATATCAAAAGAGGCACTAGACAAGGATGCCCTCTTTCCCCTCTACTTTTTGCCCTAATAATAGAACCCCTGGCACACCTTATTAGAACCAATCCTGACATTAAAGGTATCGAACTAGGTGGTTATCACCATAAACTATGTCTCTTTGCGGATGACATTCTCATATTTTTGTCTCATCCCCATATATCCACCCCTAATCTACTAAAAACACTAGATAATTTTGCCCAAATATCAGGACTACATGTTAATCCAACAAAATCAAATGCATTAAATATTTCCTTATCTCAATTAGAACTTCGGCAGGCACAAACTTCCTTACCCTTTACTTGGGTTCCAAAGCAGCTTCCATACCTAGGAATAAAACTCACAATCTCTCTTAAAGGCCTTTTTGCGGCAAATTACTTACCCCTCCTTAAACAAACTTCCGGCTTCCTGAAACAATGGGCTCTTCTATCATTGTCATGGTTGGGAAGGATTAATGCGGTAAAGATGTCAATCCTGCCGAAATTCTTATATTTATTTAGGGTACTCCCTATTTCTTTACCATCTTACTTTCTTAGACTTACTCAACGTAGAGTTATGTCCTTCATTTGGGGTACCACCAAACCTCGTATACCTAAATCTACACTTTACCTTAATAAATTGAGTGGTGGTTTGGGATTGCCCAACTTTTCCTCCTATTTCTACGCTGCACAGCTAGCACTTATACCCAAGTATCATACTTCTGTAGAAGCTCCCCTATGGGTAGCTATTGAGTCAGTGGAAAGTGACCCTATCTCAGTGGCAAATATGTTTTGGCTCTGTCCTGCTGATAGAATACATCTTTCTAATCCTATTACGAAACAGACCCTAGCAGTATGGGATAAATGTAAATTTGCACATAATCTTCAATCAACACATAATCCCTTGCTTTCATTTCTTAATAATCCAGCCTTTTATCCTGCCTGGAAATTCCCAAAATCATTCTCTGCATGGACCTCTACGAACCTGACTCGTTTATACAATCTTTCCTCGACTAAAGCTATTTATACATTTCCTGTACTATGTGAAACCTTTGGGTTACCTAAAACTGAAATATTTCGATATTTACAAATTAAAAATTTTTATGAACCACTTCTTGGTACAGGCTCAACTCTTAATCAAATGACTCAATTTGAGCGGATTTGTATAAGTGATCCACACATTAGAGGACTTATCTCAATATTATATTTCCAACTTAATATGATATCTAGTGAGTTTCTACCCTCATACACAACTAAATGGGCACAAGATATGAATCGAGTGTTTAATAAACAAGATTGGTCGAATATATGGTCAGCCACCAAAACTTCCTCTCCAAATTGTTTTGCTGCAGAAACTAATTACAAGGTTCTAGCACGCTGGTACCTTGTACCAGCTAGAATAGCTAAATTTGTCCCCACATATTCACCTAATTGCTTTAGAGGATGTGACACAGCAGGAACACATTTTCACATATGGTGGCAATGCCCCGTAGTTGAAGAATTCTGGAAGAATATATTTCTTATGGCTTCTAAAGCCCTGGAAATCACGATTCCTCCAGATCCTGCAACGGCACTCCTAAACCTTAAACCCACAATACTCACCCATACTCAATTCCAATTGTTTATCCAACTTAGCACTGCAGCTAAACAAACGATTGCCAAGGCGTGGAAGTCCCAAAATCTAATTCTTGCTGAAGCTAAACACAGAATGAACAGAGCACTTTTATACGCCAAGATGACAGCTATTGAAGAAAATAAAATAAATAAATTTCGCAAAATTTGGCAACCATGGGTTAAAAACTACCTCCCTACAGATTTTGACCAATCTCTGTTGTTACCACACTAAGATATATATCATATTATTACTGAAATATATATTATATTTGTATACCTAATGAGAGCTGGATCATCATCCCGGGAAACTCTCTTTTTTTTTTTTTTTCTCTTCTTTCCTTCTTTCCATCTTTATCTCTCCTCCCTCTCCTTTTCTTTTATTATTTCCTAAAATATTCCTGTGGATACTTAGTCTAATAACTTGATTTATTTCTCTAATCTTACATCTAGAATCCCAACTAGTGTATAGTAAATATGGTTGTAAGATATCTCTAAAATTACTTTATTTTATTAACTTATTTATTTATCTTGTTTATCATACTGCAAAGATCTTCTGACGACTGATATGTATCCATGTATTGTATCATTGTATTTCTTCTTCTGTGAAAACTCAATAAATATATTTAACAAGAAGATTTATCTCACTGAACAATAAAAGAGGATTGCTCAGAGATGGATTAACTCTGTGTGGCAAGACTGGGCTCAAATGATAGGAAATCTTATACTCTACAGTATGATATAAAAAAAAATTTTAAAAATTCGGGTTTACATCCACTTTAACCGGTTCAATTCAGGGCATTTTTACCCACTTCCTTCCCAGACCAATTTTTAGTTTTCAGCGCTGTTGCACTTTAAATGACAATTGCGCGGTCGTGCGACGTTGTACCCAAACAAAATTGACGTCCTTTTTTTCCCCACAAATAGAGCTTTCTTTTGGTGGTATTTGATCACCTCTGCGGTTTTTATTTTTTGCGCTATAAAGAAAAGAAGAGACAATTTTGAAAAAAAACACAATATTTTTTACTTTTTGCTATAATAAATATCCCAATTTTTTTTTTAAAAAACTAATTTTTTCCTCAGTTTCAGCCGATACGTGTTCTTCTACATATTTTTGGTAAAAAAAATCGCAATAAGCGTATATTGATTGGTTTGCGCAAAAGTTATAGCGTCTACAAAATACGGGATAGATTTATGGCATTTTAAAAAAATATATATTTATTTATTTTTTTTACTAGTAATAGCGGCGATCGCAATTTTTTTTCGTGACTGCGACATTATGGCGGACACATCGGACACTTTTGACACATTTTTGGGACCATTCACAGTTATACAGCGATCAATGCTATAAAATTGCATTGATTACTGTGTAAATGTGACAGGCAGTGAAGGGGTTAACCACTAGGGGGACACAAGGGGTTAAATGTGTTTCCTAGGGAATGCTTCTAACTGTAGGGGGCAGAGACGTACAAGGGGAGGAGACCAATCAGTGTTCCGCTGTACTGGGAACACAGATCGCTCTCCTCTCACCTGACAGGCTGTGGATCTGTGTGTTTACACACACAAATCCACGGTCCGGCCCGGTTAACGGGCAATCGCGGGTGCCCGGCAGACATCGCGGCTGCCGGGCACACGCACTGGGTTCCGAGCAACGCGGCGGGCGCACGCGCCCCCTAGACGGCCGGGAACCCGAGGCCGTCATATGACGTCCACCCAGGATGGGAGATCCCATCTGTGGACGTCATATGTATATACGCGGGTAGAGAAGTGGTTAAGTAAATGTAAGAATTAGTATCTTTGCAAAATGACCTTGAAGTTAGATTTTATAGAATCTGGAAATGTTGGTTTGAGTTTAAACAATCCCCAATGTACATAAGCTATATGGGGAATTAGATTATCTCTCAAGCAGGAAGGGAAAGTGGATCTGGGGATAGTGGGGTAGCGAGTTAATGGAGATTAGAGAGACAAAGGATTATGTGTTCTTGCCCTCTTCTGCCAGCCCTGGAACCCCTCCCCTTTCCTTAATTTCTCCCTGATCTTCAGTTGTGAAAGTGTCTAAGTTTGTGTCTCACATGTGTAGAACACTTGTGCATGAGACATGGAGAATGAATTTAAGGAACACCTTATTCAATCACATTTTGAAGGTGAACACCTATTTCATCATGCATCTGACAGTGGCATTCTTGAACCTTCTGGTTCTTGCAATTTGCCCCATCTCAAAGTAATAGATGTGTAGATTAAACAGAACAATTCCTATCTTCTTCTTCACTAGCCTGCAGTTTTTCGTAGGCATTCAGAGTCTGATTCTCAATCAAACAGCAAAACTCCTAACCAGAATCTTTTTGCTTATTATGTAATTAAAGGAAAAACTTTTTTTTTTTTTTTTTTTTTGTATTGGATAAAGTGATAAGGGATTACAATACCTTTTTATTGCTGTGTGTATCCCCTTTAGGGAGATTTACCCTCTCCTATTTGTCCCGGTGACTGTTAATACCAAAATAGAAAGAAAATTGCAAATTTTGAGTTGTCAGGAGAACAGGAATAGAGGGGAAATTTTCCGATGGGGACACTAGTTCTGGTGACCCTGGTGACTACCAGGGATTTCCCTCATTTGGAAGGATTTCCTTTCCTGTTGTGCTATGTGACAGGAGGTGAAGGGAAGTCTTCCCAATGGGAAACTTGGCAATTCTACTAACAAAGTCCACTATCCCTTCATCTTGGCCTTTCTGTACTATTTCAGATTCCTTTTTTCCTTTTCTAGGATTAGAAACAATTTTTCTTAAACTTCTTGGTTAATCCCTTTAGAAAATCTATATTTTTGAAACAATGATCCATTTTATCTTTTTAAGACTACAATTCTCAGTTTATATAACCTGGCAAATTTGCAGGTGCTTTTCTATCTATTTGGATAAATTCCATCAGTTGCTAGTATCTTTCCTTATAATTCTCAAAAACAGGCATACATTGAGATCATTTTCTTCTTGGTTGTTTCTTTTTTTAGATTTAAGTACAGCTCAGGCAGAATGATTAGGATGTTAGGAGCTGACTAGATTTGTGTCAGGATCAGTATTTTATTCACAGATATAGCAAAATGTTTTAATGGTGCATGTAACAGACCAAAAGAGATTAAAAAAGAGAAGGTCATTGTCAGGGTTACATAAACTTTATCTCAATATTGAATAATGGTTATCAACCTTTTTTTAACCTTATTAACTATGTAACTATTTTTCTACAAGCTGTATGCATTCCTTATCTATTAGTGCTATTTTGGCTTTTTAACTTACAAATGCCTGAATATGAACATTTGAAAAAAAAAAAATAAATAAAAACAGAGTACAAATATCTTGTTAATGAAACACTAAAACTTTTGTGATAAAAAAAAGGCTAGCTACCTGGTAACTCATTTTCTAGGAATCGTCTAAGGCAGCATCTGAGAGAAGGCTGCTCCAACCTTAAACAGGAAACACATCATCAATAATTATAAAAAAGTGACACGTACCTCTGTGCCTCAGTATTAAAGTGTCTTCTGTAAAAACACGCTGACAGGCAGCTTAAATCTGCAGGGGAGCACTTTTTTAGTGTCTTAATGAGACTTTACTGCCACAAGTACTGAAGAAACAACAGGTAAACAGTGTGTAACGTGATAATCTATAAGTTTATGTTGCAATGTCAAGCCTCTTATGATTGTTAGGGTCTGGTATCTGCACTGCCATGGAAGATTCCTAGAAAATGAGTTACCAGGTACCTAATTATTTCTTCTGAAGTCATCTTCAGCACAGCATCTGAGAGGATCGGCAAGAAACACTTACTTAGGAAGGGTCAACATCCTGAAGGACTTTTCTACTCAAAGATTGGTCTTTGCTGCATAGGAAATCTATCCTGTAGTGACTTAGGTTTGTCCATGTCGCTGCCCTGCAGATCTGGTCAGGTGTAATTCCTGATTTTTCTGCGTATGATGATGCCCAAGCTGTAGTGGAATGTGATATGGCTACCTTGATCCATCTGGCAATGGTTGTTTAGAGGCTCTCTGTGCTTTGTTGGGTCCTGAGAGGAGTACGAACATTGCTGTTGACTTACTCCAGTCTTTTGTTTTTTCCAAGTAGTCTATCAGACATCTTCTAACATCCAGCTTATAGTATGTCTCTTTTTTTGTTGCTGATAGGCTTTCCACATAATGAGGGTATGATGACATCCTTTAGTCTGTGGAATGCTGAGCATACTTCAAGCAAGAAAGCTAGTCCAGCCTTAGGACTATTTTGTCCAGGAAGATCAATAGGGTTCTAGAATGCTTCAGGTTCTAGAGTGCTTGGACTTCACTGACTTTCCGTGCTGACACCAAAGATATTACTAATACTATTTTGAGGGTGAGCATTTTTTTCAGAACAGTCTTTTAATGGTCTAAAAGGGGGTTTTGGGAATCCTTGTAGGATTGTGGATAGGTCCCAAAGTGGGAAGTTCTTTTGTTAAGGAAATGATTAAGAGCTCCAATCGAGCCCAAGGTTATCTGCTGCTGTCTCTAATTGGAAAGTGTGGCTATGCATGCATATAAAAGTAAACACTCTGAGACACGCTCAGCACCGTTACTTTTTACACTTCTAATTTATTCAAGGCGGTGCTAATGTTTTATACACAAAAATACGTCATTGCTATGTTAGTCTAATAGGTACATCTCATTGGTTAAGATAGAAAAGAAGATGGAGATTCTTCATAACGAGGTTTGGCTGTCCTTGGTTTTATCTTCAGTTCCGCGTTCTTCTGATGTGTGGGATGTAGGGGGTACCCGCCATCTTGAGAAAAATATAGGAACAGAGCAAACCTGTATACTTATATAATGAGTAAGGAGAAAAATATGTATGCACATAAGAAAATAGACATTTTCAGATTAGTATTATTATTATCTACATCACATTCCTTCACAGACGCCCCTAAAATGACTATTTTCTCTTTTCTGTCCCTAATACTAAAGGTCCTACTTTGGCCTGGCCCTTCTCCTCAGCAACTCTTTTAGGCTGTATATAGAATTGGGCAGCAACTGTTCACTACCCTCCTCAATACAGCTGGAGAGGTGCAGTCAGGTGCTATCTATCCCTATAACCCTATAGGATTGTGAAGTTATGGACAGGGAGTGACTGTAGAGGAGTGAAGGGTTTGTCATCTTCCATCATAAGGGGGTCCTCTTCTTCTCGGCGGAGAAATCAAGGTGTGCTATTGTCTACAGCTTTGCTCATTAACTTTTTACGAAAGGTAGAATACAGCATACAATCAGGGCTAAAAGAACCAGGATTATTAATACCGTTACCCCTATCTGGGTGAGCACCTTCTGCCACCCACTCATCCAGCTAAAGTATTGATCCCATGGGTCTGTGATACCTGAGTTCTTCTTCAACTCCAATGACAGATCTTCTAATTTCTTTATAGCTAGAGTAACCTTACCATTTGGGCCAGTATTATCAGGAATGTATGTACAACAGGTTCCCGTTTTTTCCTATGATTTTACAAACACCTCCTTTCCCAGCTAGCACCATGTCTAAGGCCATCCGGTCCTGGAATGTCATGTAGGAAGTGGGGGCTAACTGGTCAGCAATTCCCTGGAGGGCATCTTTAGTGTAATTTACAAATCTCTGTTGGTTATAATATGTGTAGTGTCAGGTCGCCTAGAGGCTGGGTGACAGATGCACACCCCTGGGATCAGGAGTGCACCGCAAGGTAGTGGACCCTACGGCTGACTGCTGCGGCTTGAATCCTGGGAGGTTCAGGAAGCAGGTCTACTGGATCACTGACACAGATCCCACTGGGAGCTAGAGCATAGATTCCCCAGGGCGCGGAGTCTAAGAGCCAGCAGGTGTTCACCAGAGCCTTTAATGGTAAGGATGGATTGCGCTGCAGTCTGGCTCCAGGTCGCGGCCCCCAGGGTCTCACAGCTCACGGTAGACTACAGGAGAAGAGGAAGGAGGCAGCAGGCTGGAACAACAAGGAAAGTAAGGGACAAGCCAAGGTCGGTAACAGGAACCAGATGTAGGAAACACAGCAAGTACACATAGAGGCTAACACACAATGGTTGATCAGCACTGCTGGCTTGCAGTGCACAGGTTAATATAGGGTTCCCTGATAGGGCCTGGGGTGGGGCCATGCTTAGAGGAGAGGTTACAAAAGCAGTCAGGTGAGGGTCAGCTGGTCTCTAGAGATGAACACATGGAGACAGGTATGCTGATCGACAAACTCTATTGCATAACCATGACATGTAGTTAATCCAATCTACATTCTTGTTAACAGTTGTTATGGGGATCAAAGACTCAAAACCAGCTTTTACCTGGTCCCTGGCTTTAAATTAATCAGGGACCCCCCTTGTAACCCCTATGTCATCTATGTATACATGAGGGTCAATGCTTCCGGAGAGAACTGCTCGCTTCCTCCTCTGACTGTGTGCTGGGTCAGTGTATGTATCAGGGGTATCTTTGGTTAGGATATGGGGGGGGCATAATGACCTTTGCAAGGGCACATTCACTGGTCCAGATTCCCTCTAGATCAAACAGAAAAAGGATATGCAGCACTCGAAAACACGCTCTCCTGCAGTGATAAGCGTGCATTCAGGTGTTCTTCCTGGCCAACTTGACTGAGGTGGCTGTGGTCAGCAAAACTTGGAATAGACCATCATATCTTGGCTCAAGGATCTCCAGACAGTAGTTGGTGTGTTCCTGTATCTAATTCAGGATCTGGAATGGAAGAAAACACCTGGACATGCATTCAGGTTAATTCTCGTGATAATGTGGTTACATAATTAGTCAACACATCAGACTGCAACTGTAACTGTTGTGGAAAGTAACAACCAAGTCTGGGAGCTGAACCAAACAAAATTTCATAAGGGGATAGGGCATGTTTCCCCTGGGGGTGTGTCTGACACTGAACAGGGCAATGGGCAAACTGTCTGGCCAACTCATGTTAGTCTCTTGGGCCATCTTTAACATCCTGTTTTTTTAGTGTCCCATTCATCCTTTCTACCTTTCCGCTACTTTGAGGGTGGTATGGGGTGTGTAGTGCCAACTGAACCCCCAGTGCTGCCCAAATCTCTTTTGTAAGTGTTGCTGTTAAGGCTGGTCCCTGATCTCTCAATATCACCTCTGGGACCCCAAATCTACATACTATCTCACTCAGTAGTTTCTTAGCTGTGGTCCTGGCAGTCATGACCACTTCCACTAGGGCGTATTCGAATCTGCCACTTCTTGGAACTTGAGAATGATCAATTTGCATCCTCTGGAATGGGGTATAGGGCTTTTGCCAGGTGCTTCTTCTGTGTTTTTTCTGTGCGTCCTGGGTTACATTTGGTGCAGATAATGCATTATCTGCAGAAGTTGTCGGTCAGTGGAGTAACTCTTGGTGCAACACTTGTTGATAAGAGAGTTCATAAAAGTCTTTGTCAAGTGGGCAGCTCCATGTGCCCATTGCACCACGGCTGGGTACATACTCCTGGGTAGAAAGGCTTCTTGTTGCACTTGAATAGTCCATTTCTGAGAGTTGCTCCTCTCCGTTTCCAGCTTTCCTTCTTATCCGGACTTGCTGTTTCCTGTAGTTCTTTTAGATAAACTCTGTCCACTGAGAGAGTCTGTAAGGTAAGCACAGGGTGGTCTTCTTCTACCACCCTGCTGTCCACTTCCCGTGGACCACCAGCTGTCTGTTTGGCAGCTGAATTGGCTAGATGATTGCCTCGATCTTCCTTTGAGTTCAGTTTGTCGTGTGCTTTTACTCATAATAGTCACTTGGGTTGGGAGAAGCAAGGCATCAATTAAGTTTTCACAGGTGTTCCTGCAGCCGTCAGGAATCCTCTGTCCTAGATAACACCATAATGATGGGCAATGCTGAAAGCATATCTTGAGTCCATATGAATGTTGGCTCTTTTTCCCTCTGCCCATTTACATGCTGTAGTAAGTGCTTACAGCTCTGCCTCCTGTGCAGACATCACCGGTGGTAAGGCTTCAGCTTGTAGAACAGTGTTTTCAGTGGTGACCGCGTGTCCTGTGTGGTCATGGGGTGACAAGTCAAGACTCTACTCCTCCTCCTCAGACTCTACTCCTCCTCCTCCTTTCCCCCCTCGAGAAGTGGAAAAAGGGTGGTAGGGTTCAGTGTTTGACAACTTAATAGAGTAATGCTGTCCAGTAGGAGGGAACACAGGAGTCTCAAGTGTCTGGTAGTGGACAAATGTTTCGGCTGGATCTTGGTTGAATATGGCAACAACGTCATGGGGAGCAAGCAGAGCGAGGCAGTGTCCGAGGACCAAGTTCAAATTTTTGTCAAGCAAGGCTTGTGTAGCAAAGCCAGCTCGCGTCACAATAGGCCTCCTCTTGCTACCGCATCCAGCCAACAGGAATAATATCCTACGGGGTGTAGGCTGATGCCGTGTTATTGGGTGAGTACACCTGCAGCATGTCCCAGACGTTTGGATACAAAGAGCTTGAGCGTATTGTCGTAGTCTGGGAGCCCTAGCGCCCGAGATGGCACACTTGAGGGCCTCAAACTTAGATATTTCTTCAGGAGACATCTGGAAGGGTCTGATTGTAGAGCATCAGTAGGAAGGCTTCTGGAATCCATTCTCTGCACTAGGAAATTAGTCCAAGGAAGGCATGAAGGGATTTCTGGCCTTGTGGCAGTGGGATATCAGAGATTACTTGCACCCTGTCTTCAGTGGGGTGTCTTGTCCCATGAGACAAACAGTGTCCAAGGAAAATGACAGGTGTTGAGCACCACTGCAATTTGGGCTTTAAGGCTCTGCACCCCTGGTTGGCAAGATAGCACAACAGGCTTTCTGAGGTGACTTCAACAGGGGGGTAAGTCAGCTACACAAAGGAGAAGGTCATCAACATGTTGAAAGAGAATCACTTCCGGGTGTTCCTCTTGTCATGTGTCAAGGATGATAGCCATAGCTTTTGCAAACTGGCTTGGAAAGTTCTGTGCCCCTTGTGGCACAACTGTTTAGGTATGTTGCCGTTTCTTTCCATGGATGAATGCAAAAAGGTACCAGCAGGAGGGGTGAGGGTGGACACTGAAGAAAGCGTTTGTAAGGTCCACCTCTGTGAGGTACTTTGCAGTCAAAGGCATCCACAGCAGGTACCTGGTTCTCTTTTTGGATTCTCTTCTTGGGGTTATTGTGGTTTCCGGGGCAATGATGCGCCCTCTTTTAGCTTGACTGAAACTGGTGGCACTTTTAAGTGACCGTTGTCTTCCGGTCCTGTGGACCATAGGCACGCAGGGATTCTGTCAAGTACTTCCTGCAGTATTGAGCTTGAAGTTTTTGCTTCATGAAGTGTCGTCAGGAGAGGCAGAGAACACAAAGCAGATGAGTCTTCTAAAGATAGGGGAGTATGTAACTTCATCCCCCCTTCAGGCGTGTCCTGATTGAGGCCTGTAGTCCGGACAACACATCAGCTCCTAGTAGATTCAAGGGACATGTAGAGGACACCACAAATCTGGCAAGCAAATCAGGAAATGTCCCCACTTGGAGTGGCTCAGTAAGTGGACTGGAGCGGGGCACCCCATCCATTCCCACGCAGGAAACGTGTGTGTCTCTTTTCATAGTGGGAGAAACTCAGATCATCAAAGGCCGGTACAAGTCTAGCATGATACTTCTTCAGACTCCCCTTTATCTTGGGTAATATCTTGGATTGTGGTGGTCTGATCCATCAACTTCTACTTTGCCCAGTCGTGGAGTTGTGCACAGAACTCCACGCCTGAGGTGTAGGAAGTGGCACTTGTCAGGCTGGCATCATTGAAGGCCGTCTGCATGACCCGCCAAAAGACATGTCCTGCTTTGATTTGGCATAGGCTGATTAAGTCTCTCCAGGCAGCTGAGTAAGTGTCTTGTATCTGCACTATCCTGTGGTAGAAGGGAATTGGCTGCTTCTCTGGGTCAGGCAGACTTGTCACTAAGGCCTCTGCTTGTGATGGAGTAAAAGCGACATACATCACTGGTGCCCCTTCTGGTAACCGAGATTGTTGTTGGGGCGGGGGCTGGCAAGGGGCACTGTTCTTTACGGTTGCCAGCATGTGTTTGAGATCCTCTTGGAACGGATTGGGGGTTAAATCAGCGGGTGGCCTTGCTGCCTGCTGTTGGGCTTCCCACTCAGATGCTTCTTCATCATTAACATATCCGGCCTGGGAATGTGATGCTGCCGTATTGGGGAAGACAGGTGTGTGGTATGAACCATCCTGGTTTAAAACAGGGAGGGCTGGGTACAGACTGTTTAAGCTTACTGGGTGTACCAAGATGGCCGCCGGCAGGAAGTGCAGTGGGCTGGGTAGAAAGTGAAGGCATGGGTACACTAAGATGGCCGCCGGGCTGAGTTGTCACAGTGGGTTGTGCTTGGGTGGTGAGAAAGGAGTGGTTGTTAGACGGAGGGCAGTGCTGTCCCTCCCCTCCTTTTGTTTCAAATTCCAACATAGCGTGGTAATTTCACATACTGTATCATCAACTCTGTGATACACATACATAATACAATCGCCATCTTTCTTAACTTCCTTTATCCAATTTTCTTTATCACACAGGATTTTTCTCCCTGTTTCTTTAGCAACATAACTTTCGCCACTTCGTTCAACTTTGTTAACTATTTCAACATCTTCTCTCCTCTTCACAATATCACATTCTTCACAATATCACATTCTTTTCTCTCTCTGTTTCTCGGCTAACGGCTTGAGAGGAGAATACGTACAACTAATGGGTTAATATTCTTCTCACTGCTCCTTATCAACAAATTCCTTGGGTGGGGGCACATAAGGCTGCGCTCCTAGCTGCTACTGTCTTCTATAACCCTGTAATGTACGGTTAATCTCAGAACAAGAACAAACACGTCAGGGGTAGTGGGGAGCAACGGCCCGCGACCCAACAGATCCCCCGGGCAGCCCCCCCTCTGACCTTAACCAGTCCCCACCCCAACCCCTCTCGTGTATAGCAAACAGTAAACCACAAATACACTCACGACAGGACATTACACCTGCCACTCTTCGAACTGCAAAATTTTAGCAGGCTAAGATAACCTCAGGGGCAGACAACTCCCCTTAAACCCAGTTTATAGTCGTCATTACAGTTACTCCCAGAGGCCGACAGCTCGTCTGGGGGTGAGACATCTGTAACACTTTCAGACTGCGGGGGGCTCCAGCAGCTGAGATAACCCTCAAAGGTCCGACAAACCTTGAGTAACCTGTCCTATAACCGTCTGCTACAAGGAAAAACCTCATCCCAGAGGCCGACAGTTCATCTGGGGATGAGAACACACATACACTCATGTAGCACTTTTAGACTGCTGAGTTTCGTAGCCCAAAGAATGGCAGACAGTGAACAGTTACAGACAGCAGAAACCCATTGGCAGGTTCGTTAAAACAGCCTCAGGCGAGGAAATACCTGCCTCTAAAACAGTCTCAGCATACTGTCAGAATCCAGCGGTCAACCGAAAGATAAGAAAGTCGTACAGTGGTAAGAATATAAAAAGACTTACCGTACTACTGTTAGGGCTGCGCAAACCCCCTCTTATCAATCAATTAACGCTTGAATCCTTATCGCGGTATGGCTTCGACTGTAGCCTGAAGCTCCCGGGTTTTGGCACCAGCTGTTAAGGAAATGATTAAGAGCTCCAATCGAGCCCAAGGTTATCTGCTGCTGTCTCTAATTGGAAAGGGTGGCTATGCATGCATATAAAAGTAAACACTCTGAGACACGCTCAGCACCGTTACTTTTTACACTTCTAATTTATTCAAGGCGGTGCTAATGTTTTATACACAAAAATATGTCATTGCTATGTTAGTCTAAAAGTACATCTCATTGGTTAAGATAGAAAAGAAGATGGAGATTCCTCATAACGAGGTTTGGCTGTCCTTGGTTTTATCTTCAGTTCCGCATTCTTCTGATGTGTGGGATGTAGGGGGTACCCGCCATCTTGAGAAAAATATAAGAACAGAGCAAACCTGTATACTTATATAATGAGTAAGGAGAAAAATATGTATGCACATAAGAAAATAGACATTTTCAGATTATTATTATTATTATCTACATCACATTCCTTCACACTTTGGGGGGGGGTCTTGTTCTAGCTATAGAGCAAATACATCTCTTTTCTAGAGGCTCTTCTGCTAGTTTGTTATCCAAAGAAACAAGACAACACTGAGACATGCACTTTGAGGGTGCTGTGTGAACATTTCTTATCTGCTGTTTCTTGTAAAAAATCGTAGCATAGTTGGTATGAGTGGTCTCTTTTTATGGTCACCTCCCTTACAACTGGTTGCAAACTTTCTGCGGTCTTTCTCATAGATGACTAGTGTTACCTTCTTCCTGCTGGCTAGGAGTGTGTTGACAACTTTGTCTGAGAACCCTTTGTTTTTTAATATCATCCCTTCAGTGGCCAAGCTGAACGTTTTAGGATTTTCAGATTAGGGTGCATTGCTGGACCTTGTTTCAGAAGATCTTCCTTCAGCAGCAATGAGATGTGAGGTTGTACACTCATGTTTTGCAAATGAGTGAACCATGCCCTTTTGCGCAGCAGGGTGGGATCAGCTTAACTGCGGCCCTTTCCTTGATCTTTAGGATTACTTTTGGGATCAAATTTGTCAGGGGGAATGCATAAGTTAGAGGGAATGACCAACTTTGGGCAAATGCATCCAACCCCGCATTGCTGTCTATGATTAAGCCCCGAAAAAGGCAAAACATGTCTGGGGAGTTCTCTGCAGGTGGAGAACAGGAGCTGAAGCCATATTTTACCCATTTCATTCACACTAATGCAATAGGGAGTCAGTGCCTGTATGCACTCGAGCTTGACAAGCCGATCCTGTCTGCCTTGTACCAGTTTATTCACATGCTGATCCGACTGATACAGGTTTGGGGTGCATTTGAGCAGTAGTACTTTCAGTTTTTTGGGCTATACCTGCATTGCCATCATTTAATGTTAAGGAGAAGAATTTTGGTGTCTTAGCATTTGTTCTTGAAGTGAAGAGGTCTACTGCTGGAGTCCCCCATATCTCTGCAAGCCAGCTGAATGTTTCTTGATCCAAGGATCATTCTGCTTGTGTCAGGCTTTTTTCCTTCTCAGAAAATCTGCCAGTGAATTTTGAGTCTCTTTCAGATGGATAGCCGATAGAGAAAGTAGGTTTGCTTTTGACCAAGTTAGACGGTTATCTGCTAGGGTCATCAATCGGTGAGACCTGGTGCCCTCCTATCTGTTGATGTAGGCAGTGGTTATGGTATTGTCTGATTGAATTTGAACATGTTTGTCTCTGATCTGGCATTGAAAGGAGAGTAGGGCTTGTTCCACTGCGTTCATTTCCCTCATGTTGGAGCACTTGTTCCAGTTGTCCAGTGTCAGTTGGTCGGCTAGGTGTGCACCACAACCCCACACACTTGCATTAACAAATATACATGTGGAGCTGGTACTGAAACAGATCCTATAGTACTGAAGTCCAATGGCCTAGTCTATTGATTCGGGGCCAGCCTTAGCAGGGAAGCAGAAGCGGTCTCCAAGATATGCAAGAAAAAACAATTGCGGGTGCCTCTGAGTTAGACTGTAAAGTGTGTTTTAATAAAAACACACATAGTAACTTACATCTAGGTAAACAAGGAAGGGTACATCTGTGGGTAAACGCTCTGTAGGGCATCCATCACACTGGACAGTAGAAGGTATGCTGTCTCAGTTGTCTCAGCTGTCTCAGCCGCTCTGTGGGCTCTTCCGGTCGGCAGGAAGATGGTATAATGGTGGAGAGCTGGGGAAAGGCTTGGAACACTTCCTGGATTGCAGTGCTAAAGGGGATGACCTCACAGGCTTGATCGCGCGCTCTTCCGGTCGGCAGGAAGATGGTATAATGGTGGAGAGCTGGGGAAAAGGCTTGGAACACTTCCTGGATTGCAGTGCTAAAGGGGATGACCTCACAGGCTTGATCGCGACAGTTTCTGGGCTGACGCACCCTGGTGGTAGGAGGAATGTGCCCAGAAACATGTCGCGATCAAGCCTGTGAGGTTATCCCCTTTAGCACTGCACTCCAGGAAGTGTTCCAAGCCTTTCTCCAAAGTTGGGGCTATGAATGAAGTGTGTGTGGTGGGACCAAACAAATTCACATGAATGTAAACATATGTATGTTTATTGTTGAACCAAAGATGGCATGACATAAATCAGTATAACATGTATGAAAGCACAATGACTATCCATATGCATAGTATGAATAATAACAGCATGGCTCATAACATACAACATGTACATCATAATCCTCCATATAAAGGTTGAACAATATCACAAGATCAAGTCTAGTACATAGGTAAACCATCAAAAATTGTCAATGTAAAATGAGTGCATTAGAGTGGGCTTGACGTTTTTCGTGGACTCCTATCCACTCATCAGGAGAAGATGCATTGGTGTTCTGAAAAGGGATATAGAAAAGCAATGTAATCTAATAAAAACTGCCAACATAGGGAGATGGAAGTAAATTGGAGATGACTGGCCATGCCTGAAAATACTCACGTATGAACCAATACTGGGGCCGTGCGATACCACATGCTAGGGGTCTGCCAAAGCATCTCTGGCCCGGGAGCTGAGGAAAAGGACCCAACAGGAAAACGGGAGCAT
Source organism: Aquarana catesbeiana (assembly GCF_042186555.1). NCBI lineage: Eukaryota > Metazoa > Chordata > Amphibia > Anura > Ranidae > Aquarana > Aquarana catesbeiana. Next base: position 242,531,864 of record NC_133328.1, on the reverse strand, counting down.
GAACACAATCCCCCATGGAATGTGATGTATGAAATATCTTTGTGTCGTGGTTAATGGGACTTCATTCCTATTTTTGCACAATAAAAGAAGCTGTTTTTATTCTTTGCAAGTGCCACTATCTTTTTCTTTTTTACCTGGTGGTAATGGCTGGATTGAAGTTGGCCGCTCTTGCTAGTTTTGTCACAGAAGTAGGATTTGTAGTCTTAAACATATAGTAAATATTCTCCACTATACAGCAATACATGGCAATATAGTAAAAATTTAGCTATTCATGAAAACACACATAATCATTGTCAGATGCTGCAATATGTGCTTTTAATTCAGTTGTCAGATTTGCAAGATTATACTTTAATTACATCAATTTTTTATGAAGTTTGTATGACTCAATCCAATATTTTTTGAAGCAGTATTAAAGTCCACTTAAAAAGAAATCGAAATGGGCCCCCCAGGAGGAAAATGCCATAAAGTACTAGTACAGTGCCTTGAAAAGGTATTCATAACCCTTGAAATGTTCCACATTTAGTCATGTTACAACCAAAAACATCAATTTATTTATTTGGGATTGTATGTAATAGACCAACACAAAGTGGCACATAATTGTGAAGTGGAAGGAAAATGATAAATGGTTTTCAAATTTTTTTACAAATAAATATCTGAAAAGTGTGACATGCATTTATGTATTCAGCCTCCTCTACTTTGATACCCCTAACTAAAATCTAGCGGAACCAATTGCTTTCAGAAGTCACCTAATTAGTAAATAGAGTCCACCTATGTGTAATTTATTCTCAGTATAATTACAGCTGTGCTGTGAAGCCCTCAGAGGTTTGTTAGAGAACCTTAGTGAACAAACAGCATCATGAAGCTCAAGGACCACACAAGACAGGTCAGGGATAAAGTTGTGGAGAAGTTGGAAGCAGGGTCAGGTTATAAAAAAATATCCCAAGCTTTGAACATCTCACGGAGCACTGTTCAATCCATCATCCGAAAATGGAAAGAGTATAGTACAACTGCAAACCTACCAAGACATGGCCATCCACCTAAACTGACAGGCTTGGCAAGGAGAGCATTAATCAGAGAAGCAGCCAAGAGGTTCATGGTAACTCTGGAGGAGCTGCATCCACAGCTCAGGTGGGACAATCTGTCCACAGGACAACTATTAGTCGTGCACTCCACAAGTCTGGCATTTATGGAAGAGTGGCAAGAAGAAAGCTATTTTTGAAAGAAAACCATAAAAAGTTCAATTTGAAGTTTGCGAGAATCCATGGGGGGACACAGCAAACATGTGGAAGAAGGTGCTCTGGTCAGATGAGACCAAAATTTAACTTTTTGACCTAAAAGCAAAACGCTATGTGTGCTGGAAAACTTACACTGCACATCACTCTGAACACACCATCTCCACCATAAAACATGGTGGTGGTAGCATTATGTTGTGGGAATGCTTTTCTTCAGCAGGGACAGGGAAGCTGGTCAGAGTCGATGGGAAGATGGATGGAGCCAAATACAGGGCAATCTGAAAAGAAAACCTGTTAGAGTCTGCAAAAGACTTGAGACTGGGGCGGAGGTTCACCTTCCAGCAGGACAACGACCCTAAACATACAGCCAGAGCTACAATGGAATGGTTTTGATCAAAGCATATTCACGTGTTAGAATGGCCCAGTCAAAGTCCAGACCTAAATCCAATTGAGAATCTGTGGCAAGACTTGAAAATTGCTGTTCACAGATGCTCTCCATCCAATCTGACAGAGCTTGAGCTATTTTGCAAAGCAGAATGGGCAAAAGCTGGTAGAGACATACCCAAAAAGACTTCAGGCTGTAATTGCAGCGAAAGGTGGTTCTATAAAGTATTAACTCATGGGGGGCTGAATACAAATGCGCGCCACACTTTTCAGATATTTGTTTGTAAAAAATTTTGAAAACCATTTATCATTTTCCTTCCACTTCTCAATTATGTGCCACATTGTGTTGGTCTATAACATAAAATCCCAATATAATACAATTAAGTTTTTGGTTTTAACATAACAGAATGTGGAAAATTTCAATGGGTATGAATACTTTTACAAGGCACTGTGTGCACTGCATACTAGCACATTACGACAGACTTACCTATCAAAGGAAGCCCTCCAGAACAGCGCTGTCAGTGCTTGGACGCTCCCAGTTACAATGTTCAGCTGCCTGAATGGCTGAGCCGTGATGACTTCACTCCTGCATATGTGCATGGGAGTCACTTCATTATGGCAACACACAATGAGTGTTGTAAATGTATTCTGAGCTGTGCATGCGTGGCTCAGTGTACACTGCCGCCAACAAGCGGGGGAAGCATTTATTACAGAAGATACCATTTTTTTAATTGAGTTTCATACCAAGGCATACCATACCTGACCTAAAAGTTTTCAAAGAAAACAACGGTGCTAAAGTGTAGGCACCTTGTTGTTTGTAAAGGTACCTCTATATTTCTCCAAATGTATTCCTGTTAAACCTCCTTGCATTCTAGGCTTAAGCTGTACATGAAGCCTTTTCTAAGTCGATTTTAAAGAGGAACTGCAGTCTGCTCACATAATTTGTAATAAAAACATCTTTGCCATTCTCAAGCTTCCCTCCAACCACTTTGCATATTATTTCATATATACTGTGATTCTATACTTGCCAAATATGCTGCAGAAATCTCCCTCCACTGAGTCTGGCTGCAACCATTTTAACTATGGGCAGCTGAAACTGCTACTGGTTCACTTCCTGGATTTACACAGACATACAGAGCACACCTAGGTCTGCAGCTCTCATTGGCCCTCTTATGACATATCCCCCCTCCCTTCCTGGCAAACTGTCACAAGAGTGAGAGAGAGAGAGAGAGCTGTGCATGATGTCATAAGCCTAGGCTTTTTTCCAGACAAGAAACAGGAAGTGGGCTGTATAAGGTATTTACTGGCAGAAAAAAATATTTTACTATCCAAAGTTAAAATAATAAGGGTAGAGGATTTAATAGATGGAAAGATGAAAAAATGACTGAAGTTGCACTTTAAGCTCCTGGCCTTCCTGGAGCCAAAGCCTCATTCAGCTGTCAAATAAAAGATCCTCATCTGACTACTAGTGGCATTTGACAGCTGCAATAGCATCAGGAGGTGAGTAATTAGTCCCCACTTGGGTAGAAGTCAAGGCTCTCAGTACAGCCTGGGTCTAGAAATAAAGGAGACTTAGACTTGGACTCACTTGGACACTGGGACACTGAGACAAAATCAGGTACTTGCAGGTTCCACAAAGTGCACTTCAGCACTCTTGATACCATAGAAATGTTTTAGGCCAGGACAGGTTTTCTATAAGGAACCACTACACGCAAACTCATCAGTCAGAGATCGGTGATGCAGATGTCTGTGAATGTATTGTGTAATGTACAGCACATTCATTCTCACATCCTTCATCTTCTGATGCTTAAGGCGTTTGTTAACCCCCCAAAAAAATAATACAAATGGATCCTGTCCCTTTAAAGCATTTTATACAGCACAGTGCTTGTGCTGTGTCATTTGGCCCCCTGTAACACCTGTAATACCTGGCTGATCCTGCCTGGCTATACTCTCCCCCCTGTAAACTGACCATGGTGTATTATGGCTGCTGAGCCCTGACACCGTGGTCAGTTTACGTGCCTCCATCATCCGCAGCCCACCTGTCCTACTATGTGCTCCTCTGTCCTCCTCCCCCCTCCCCTCCCTGCCTGTCTGCCCCTGTGTCAGTGCCAGCCCTCTCCACTTCTGCTGCTCTCATAACTTTTAAAACGTTATATAAGCCCCTCTGTGTTCTAATAACAAGTGTTCCTGTCTGTGTGCTTTATTTAAAAAAATGCATCCTTTACCCTATATCACAGCAGTTCCCCGCGATCACATGACGGTCGGCTCTCTCTCTCCTCTCCTCTTCGTGTCCTGGCTGACATCAGCAGGGGGAATCTTTGCCCTGCCCACTGCATCTGTCAGCCGGGCAGAGAGGAGACACTGCCGGTGACGTGATAGCAGGGAACCACTGTGAAACATGGTAAAGGAGGCTTTTTTTTAAAATAAAACACAGACAGGAGCACTTGTTATTAGAACACAGAGGAGCTTATATAAAGTTATGGAAGTGGGTTAACAACCACTTTAAAGTACCTTTGTACTGTACTTTACAGCTGTTGTAAACCCACGAAAAAAAAAAAACCTGCAAGACAAAGGCATAATGAGCTAGTATGAATAGCATACTAGCTCATTATGAAATACTTACCTTAGATCAAATCCCCTTGCAGCGGTCCCGGCACACCGCTGTGGCTGGCGACATGTCTCCCAGAGTTATTTCCGGGTATCGTGGGCTCTAGCGCTGTGATTGGCCGGAGCCGCAATTACGTCACTCCCGTGCAGCAGCTGAAGAAACGGCACGAGCGAGCCGTTTCTTCAGTGCGCATGTGCTGATGATGTAGGCACATGCTGATACAGTAAATATCTCCTGAACGGTAAAAGTAGTGTAAAAGGGTTTACAACCACTTTAAATTGGCCTTTCCACTTGGCTCTCAACTCGGCTCTTCCATTCATCTCTGTAGAGTCTGTAGTCATGCCAGCACACTGAAACAGGGGCACCTAGGGGAGAAATGGATGTAAACACTTTCTGGAGTAATGGAGAGCTGGGAAGAATGAAGCGGGTCTGTGTCTGGATATACTGCAAGATATGTGGAGGGTGCTGTAACCCATACATGGTTTTTAGTACAAAAAGACAGCTATGCTTTATATTTCTTGTGTCATTACATATAGAATAGAAATGTGTAAATTTAAATACAAAATATTTATAACGGTTCTAAATGATTCATTGCCCTTCTAGTCTACCCTGATCAAACGGGATTCATTCTGGGTAGGGAGGCATGTGATAATACCATGTGGGCCATTATTACCATCAAATGGGCTACCCACCAGCTAACCTCCCAACCCTCTTTAATCCTTTCTACAGATGCCGAAACGGCTTTTGACAGGGTGGACTGGGCCTTTATGGAAGAACTATTGTGGTTCTTGGGGTTAGGTTTCCGTATAGGAGGATGGATAACTTTGTTATATCAGAAGCCAGGATACGAGTAAATGGAACTTTCTCAGATAGGTTTCCAATAAGAAATGGGACTAGACAGGGTTGTCCCCTGTCACCTTTATTTTTTGCTTTAATGTTAGAATGCCTGCTTCGCAAGGTTAGGCAAAACTCGGATATAAAGGAAATTCAATAGGTCCTATTGAAAAAAAAAATTGCAGCATATGCTGATATTCTTTTTTATATTACAGATCCTGTTATATCTCCCCCTATATTAATGACTGAATTGAATAAGTATGGAAAGTTATTGAACTTTAAAATTAATTATAATAAATCTGAAAACCTTGCTATTAACCTCCCCACCAATCTCCTCAACAACAATGTCAAACAGCTTTTCCATTTGTGTGGGTAAAGCAGTCTATGTGTTACCTAGGTATATTCATCTCTGTAGACCAGAAAATGTTGAACCTAGAAAATAATGAACAATTGTTGAAAACTCTACAAAAAGTCCTGCTCAGGTGACGAAGGAGCCCTCTCACATGGCTAGAAATGATAAATGTTCTAAAAATTAATGCTCTTCCCTCGAATTTATATCTTTGCCATACAGTCCCTATTAATCTCCCAAATGCCTTTTTCAGATGTGTACTTAAGATGTTTATAGACTATATAGTATATTGTTATTAAAAAATCCTATAATATCTTTCTCTATATTACAGAGCCCAAAAAGCAGGGGAGGGTTGGGATTACCGGATATCCGGTCATATTATAAAGCTATGACATTAGTGAGGATCCTAAATAGGAATCACTATGAGAGTGATAAGATTTGGGTTAAAATAGAAAATTATATGGCTGGATGCCATTTTACTCATGCCCCATGGGTGCCGGCAGCATACACGTATAGGAGTTTGTTGGAAGGGGTATCTCCATAAACAACAGCTACATTGTGGGTCTGGGATAGAGTAAACAATGGTGAAATTGGCTCCTGCAGTGTCCCAGCTAGCTCCATTGGGAGGATTTCCATGGTTTGTTCCAGAAGAGGATATGTCCTTCTTTGGTACCTGGGGCAGTGGCACTGACATAAGCTGTGGTGTAGTAGCCTCAGGTGGCAGTTTACTTACCCTTGCTGAACTACGTTAGCAATATGTTTTTTCCCGAATAGGTTTTTTTTGTGGAGACACAGCTTTAACATTTTTTTCAAAACTCTTGAGGTACGCGCCCCCCCCCCCCCCCCCCGCTTAATAGATTCTGTAACCATATGGGAAAAGATGTGCGTAAGAAGATCTAAAGACTCATATCTCTTATCAACTTGTATCAACTTCTTTTAACATTATATATACCTGAGGAACTACCTTTCTGGAGTGAGTGGAAGCAAGAACTGGAGCGTGAAGTTCCACTTAGTAACAAGTTAAAAATCTTTACCCTCACTCACTCTACATCTATTAGTACAAAAATGCAAGAACCAGGTTATAAATTCATCTCTAGAATTAGGGTTAAATTAGTACGCATGACCGAGGGGCTTGCAGAAAATGTTTGCATCTATGGTGGCAATATCCCAAGATACAAAAATATTGGGAAGACATCTTATTATGGATAAACAGAATATCATCTTTCCCAGTAAGCGAGGACCCTCTTCAAATCTTATTCCATAACACAGCAATCTCAATTAAAAGATATAAGAACAGTGTATTACCTTTCCTTTTAGATGCAGCCAAAAGTCTTATACCTCGTTACTGGAGGAGTGACAAACACCCAACATTGCTTGAATGGATATTAGAAGTAGACAGGATCATGGAGGCAGAGTGCTGGGTTTACAAATGCAAAGGGAGTTTATGAAAAATTTTACTAGATGTGGGCCACATGGATTTATAATTCTTAACATATGTAACTCAGAGAGAAGATATATATGTATATATATATATATGTATATATATATATATATATGTATATATAGATAGATATATACAGGGTTGATTTGATTTAAATCAACTCGATTTAAATCAGGATTTAAATCACTAGTAAAAAGGCTTGATGTAAATCAACTCAATTTAAATCATAATTTTTACAGAGCAACTGTCATCTCTGTCCCACAGCGGCTCCTCCTCTGACCCGCTGTTGACTCACCGACAGTCCCATTCACTTTAATGGGATGGCTGGTGATGCAGCAGTGACACAACAAGGTGAGGGACGTGGCGGCAGCAGGTGAGTGGATGCCGCTAACAGGTGCTCTTTAAATGTAAGGACTCATTCTTGCTGGTAGTTAGAATCTTTAATAATTGCAAACAGAATGAATGTTTTCTATTTAGAATAATAAGATGTCAGGTTAGTAAAACAGCGATATCAGAACTGATTCAATCGTACTGTTTATAGGGTACATAGATTTGCAAAACAATGGGATAAAGGACTATTCCTGAACTTTGCTTTATCTCATGGTTACTGTGAAATTGTGTGAATGCATCAATGCAGTGCATGTTATCTTAGCTTGCAGAGCTTGGATTCATTGAATGGGTTTACCAAAAATGTAAATATTGCAGAATATACAGCCTCATTCTACATAACTAAGCTCCATTTCATGCTGAATAAACTAAATGATTAATCTATCTTAAATAGAAAACTATCTTTAGATAGCATTTTATTAAAATAAATTTGATAAAAATAAAAAAAATCTGACTTAAATAAAAAAAAATCTGATTTAAATCAAAAAGATCAGATTGTTTTGATTTTTTTTAAGATCTTTTTAATTTTTTTTTTTAAATCATTGATTTTTTTCCACCCTATATATATATAAAATTTCTTCCTTTCCCCCATATCTTTGTTTTTTACTTCTATTCAGGTTTTGATAATGTGTGTATTTGCAAACTTATGCTGTATAATGATCTTGGAAATTTAATAAAAAGATATATAAAAAATATATTTATTGTACTTCCTATAGAGCCTCACTTTTGACATTGAAAAATCTAATTTACACAAATTAAAAAAGAAAAATGTTTGTAAATGAGAACCCTTAAATGTAAAATTACTTGAGTAGCAATTTCATACACAGTATAATTGTATTGTACTATTTAAATGTGTCTGAATCTTTTTAAAGTCGTCTCGATTATTATAATAGGCACCATTAGCTCTGATACATAGAATTTTGCTGCAGGCTATTGCATTAGGAAGATCTATTTCACCTAATATCGCAAATTGCATTTTGTTTATGCAGTGATAAATTACATGCCTTGTTCCCTCATCTTCATTTGTTTTTCCACCAACTAAAAGTATTCTCTCCTATATGTTTTTAGAGAACAGTGCAGAAAAATGCAAAATATGTATGTCTGGCAAACAAAACTTGTCCAGTGGACAAAAGAAGAAGAAACCGCTGCCAGTACTGCAGATTTCAAAAATGCCTCAGTGTTGGTATGGTTAAAGAAGGTAAAAAAAATGTTTGGGTTTTTTTATAAGCTTATTAGCTAAAAAAATTGAAATGCTATTTATTTTAAATACAGCCTTGGTCTCCTACTATAAAACCTAAATTGCAGTGAGCACATCAAATATAATTTTTGGTAGTTCCTTCTATGATTTGTTGACCTTAGGAAGGTAATCTATTCTGTATTCATTAAAAGCCATTAAAGTGGTTGTACACAATCACCTTGTAAAACAAACCATTTTAGTTTAAAATAGAAATGTAATGCAAAAGATTTGTGTATAGATATAAAAAAAATTATAAATACCTTTTTTCCCTATTTTATAAGTGATCGCATTCCTTCTGTTCTCAGCTGCATAAGAGCTGGGGGAGGAGAAGCAGCAGCACACTGAGCTTCCCAGTGGGTGGCTGTGCAGCGGGGGCGTGTCAGGACAAGTCTGATCATGGGAGAGCACACTGAGTTCCCAGCCTAGCTAAAGAACTGGCCACGTTGTGCTTTCCTGCTTAGTGTGGTCAGATTTTGTTAGGAAACAGGATATTTTTTCAGACAATTACATAGTACAGCAGGAACATATCAGGAATATTAATATGGTTGTAAACCCTGTTACACCACTTTTACCTACAGGTAAGCCTATAATAAGTCTTACTTGTGGGAACCGTGAATATCTCCTAAACTTGCACAGTTTAAGAGATGTTCACTGTATCCGCACATGCCGACGTCATTGGCACAGGCGCACTGAAGAAACGGCCCGCTTGTGCCATTTCTTCAGTAGCCATGCTGTGACGGGCGGCTCCCGCACGCATGCGCGGGAGTGACGTCACCGTGGCTCCGGCCAATCACAGCGCAGGAGTCTGCGAACCCAGAAATAACCCGGGAGACATAGTGTCAGACTCAGCGGTATGCGGGGACCGCTGCAACAGCTTCGTTCTAAGGTAAGTATTTCATAATGAGCTAGTATGTGATGCATACTAGCTCATTATGCCTTTGTCTTGCAGGGTTTCTTTGTTTGTTTTTTTCTGAGTTTACAACTACTTTAAGTGTTAGGGTAACGAACGCTTTAAATCCTTTTTACCTAGATCCAGCCTAAGCTTCTACATTTGTCTTGATATTAGCTTCCAGGATAGACAGCACTAGAGTCCACCATGGGCTCTATTTGGACTGGTTCACATATATGCAATGTATTTTTATGCTTCGTTTTTAGCCACGCTACTATTGAACGCTATTGGAATGAATGTTTTGATGCAAACACATAAAAGTCCTGCATGCTGCATCTTTGATGCGCTTTCATCAAAACATGCATTATAATAAAGCTCAATGCTAGCGTGGCTAAAAACACATGCAAAACTGAATAAAATCACACCGCACACATGTGAACCGGCTCTTACGATACTATTACTCTACTATTAGTTAACAATAAACAGAGTGCTGCTGCTCCTTTACTGCCCATACATAGGCTGGTGTGTGTCCTAGACCAGACTTCATTGCTAAACTGCAGTGTACTCTGCAAGGCAGTCAGGTACCTGGCTGTACTGCTATATCACAAGACTGACTGAGAAGAATTACAAACCCTATTGGAGTTACAGGGATAAACATTTGGTAAAAGAAAAAATAGCTAAAAAACAAAAAACATCTGTGTTTATTCTAGTTGCTTTTATTTGAATGCATTTGATGTAACTACATAAGACTAATTCCTTTTCTCTAAAACATGCATTTCATGCCCCAATAAAATTTATGAAAAACAAAAATGCTTAATAAACATGGATTTAAAGAAGTGTATGTATAGCCCCTATCAGATTGTAGCTTTTTTTTTTGCTGGCTGTGCTCTTCTGGGGATATTTCCTGTCTTTGAGATATAACAGGAAAATAGAGGAAAGTGAGGGAAATTCCCATCTTAGACAGTTGTTACCAGAACAATTGCCCCTATTGGGAGATTTCCCCTCAACTTTTGCTCATGTAACAATTCTAACATTTAGGATTTCCAATTACTTCCTGTTTTGTTGACACTGGGGTCTAAACCTTCCCCACTCTATCCAAAACTGAACAAAAGGCTTTGCTTCTACATACAGTATCTCACAAAAGTGAGTACACCCCTCACGTTTTTGTAAATATTTTATTATATCTTTTCATGTGTAATTCATGTGAATTACACTTTGCTACTATGTAAAGTAGTGAGTGTACAGCTTGTATAACAGTGTAAATTTGCTGTCCCCTCAAAAAAAACTCAACACACAGCCATTAATGTAAAAGTGAGTATACCCCTAAGTGAAAATGTCCAAATTGGGAAAAATTAGCCATTTTCCCTGACAAGTTTCATGTGACTTGTTAGTGTTACAAGGTCTTAGGTGTAAATGTTGAGAAGGTGTGTTAAATTTGGTGTTATTGCTCTCTCACTCGCTCATACTGGTCACTGGAAGTTCAACATGGCACCTCATGGCAAAGAACTCTCTGAGGATCTGAAAAAAAGAATTGTTGCTCTACATAAAGATGGCCTAGGCTATAAGAGGATTGCCAAGACCCTGAAACTGAGCTGCAGCACGGTGGCCAAGACCATGCAGCAGTTTAACAGGACAGGTTCCACTCAGAACAGGCCTTGCCATGGTCGACCAAAGAAGTTGAGTGCACGTGCTCAGGGTCATATCCAGAGGTTGTCTTTGGAAAATAGACATATAAGTGCTGCCAGCATTGCTGCAGAGGTAGAAGGGGTGGGTGATCAGCGTGTCAGTGCTCAGACCATACGCCGCACACACAGCATCAAATTGGCCTGCATGGCTGTTGTCCTAGATGATGCACAAGAAAATCCGCAAACAGTTTGCTGAAGACAAGCAGACTAAGGACATGGATTACTGGAACCATGTCCTGTGGTCTGATGAGACCAAGATAAACGTATTTGGGTTAGATGGTGTCAAGCGTGTGTGTCGGCAAGCAGGTGAGGAGTACAAAGACAAGTGTGTCTTGCCTACAGTCAAGCATGGTGGTGGGAGTGTCATGGTCTGGGGCTGCATGAGTGCTGCCGACACTGGGGAGCTACAGTTCATTGAAGGAACCATGAATGCCAACACGTACTGTGACATACTAAAGCAGAGCATGATCCCCTCCCTTCGGAGACTGGGCCGCAGGGCAGTATTCCAACATGATAATGACCCCAAACATACCACTAAGATGACCAGTGCCTTGCTAAAGAAGCTAAGGGTAAAGGTAATGGACTGGCCAAGCATATCTCCAGACCTAAACCCTATTGAGCATCTATGGGGCATTCTCAAATGGAAGGTGGAGGAGCGCAAGGTCTCTAACATCTACTAGCGAGTGGAAGAGGACTCCAGTGGCTACCTGTGAAGTTCTGGCGAACTCCATTCCCAAGAGGGTTAAGGCAGTGCTGGAAAATAATGGTGGCCACACAAAATATCGACACTTTGGGCCCAATTTGGACATTTTCACTTAGGGGTGTACTCTCTTTTGTTGCCAGCGGTTTAGACATTATGGCTGTGTGTTGAGTTATTTTGAGGGGGCAGCAAATTTACACTGTTATACAAGCTGTACACTCACTGCTTTACATTATAGCCAAGTGTCATTTCTTCAGTGTTGAAAAGATATAATAAAATATTTACAAAAAATATTTACAAAAATGTCAGTGGTGTACTCACTTTTGTGAGATACTGTATAAAAAAACTGGTTGATGCATGAGTAAGGCGTAGCTCGGTGCCCAAACTTTATGAACTGACTCATGCAGAGAACATGCCCATGGGACTTTAGAAGAGATACGCCATAAAGAAAACACCTCAGTATAAAAAATCTTACAATTTTTATTCATAACATATAAATATTTAAAAACATACATGTTGATATATAAATCCATAAAATGTAGCAATGATACATTAATCAACCATTCAAGTAAAAACATGCTATTTAGCCATATTGTAGACAGAGGAGAGATTATACATCCAAACACGTTTTGTGAAGCAACGTTCACTTCTTAGATACTTCATTTTGACTGATCAGAAAATCAATTTATGGATTTGTACATCAACATGTATGTTTTTTAATATTTATATGTTATAAGTAAAAATTGGACGATTTTTTTATACTGAAGTGTTTTATTTATGGCGTATCTCTTCTAAAGTACCATAGGCACTTTCTCTGTATGAGCACATTCATAAACTTTGCTTTCACATACACTTTAGGAGAAGTTAATGGGACACTGCACTCTCTTCTTACTTCAGAAGAACTTTTGCAATCACATACATGACACACTGAGGTTGATTTACTAAAGGATTTTGAGACTCTTCACCTAATAAATTGTAGCTGTGTTCACATTGAACACTAAATCATGTGTAACATAAAATAAATAAATAAAAATTAGCTTTTTGCAAGATTGGATAATTGAAGTGCATCTTCAATTGATATATTGAGTGAACATTAGTAAATCAGCCTCCTTGTATCCAAAACTGTACTATAAGTATATAAGGGGAATAGTGTTGCTACCAGAATGTACTTGCCTTAGTTATATCCGTTATAGAAAATATATTTGAACATGGTATATCTTATTCATTTAATTAGTTGTAAGAACAGACAGTCTGAAAGGAAGAAGAGGAAGACTTCCATCTAAACCAAAAAGCCCTTCTCATCAAGAATCATCTCAAAGGAGTTTGCCATCTCCTTCAAACAGTATGTTGGAGGCTTTGATTCAGGCAGTAGAAGACTCTTCACCCAGGGATCTTGACTACTCTACAGTATGTTTAATTGTTGTGTGTTTCTTTATAGCCCTAATAGTTTCTTTGTAGAGCATTTAGATCATTTGCATCAGTTCCTACCACCAAAGGACCTTATAGTGTAATGTCCTTAAAGGAGCTGAGTGGACTCGCCCATTAAGTTTGAGATTGGCATAAAAAAGATTAGGCATGCCTTCAGTCCAGCTGATAAACAGGGACAGGGTATGTGGATTACTGCATGAAAATAGCCATGACCAGGGCTTTTGGTATAGGAACAGGTGCAGGAACTCAACCAGGACCCCCCACAACCCCCCTTTCCCCCACACACCCTCCAAACTACATCAAATAGTGGGTGTGGCCAAATTTCACTAACAGTGGGTGGGTCGTAAAGGGTCATTACATACCAGGAGTGCATTAAGTGCAGAGTTCAGGGGGTTACACAAAGAGTGCAGAGTTCAGCACTCTTCCACAGCTGCTTACCTTTGCATCCCCATCCACTTTTCACTTTCACCCCTCTTCAGCTCTAACCTCAACACGCACCACCCCCCATCCACTGCTCTATCTTCTCCCCCCTTCTTAAAAGCCATCTTGCACATGTCTTACTTTTGTTTCTGTATTAAGCTGAAGCACCCAGCCAGCTCTAGTCTTTCTTCAGGGCTATTTTTTGGATTGTTTATTATTATTCTTTTTTAGCCCTGAAGATGGTTACTGAGCTTGGTGGCTGAAACACGCTGGTTTGTTGTTTGTTTGAATAAAACTTTTTGAACTATATATTCCAAATGTTATGATTTTTATTCATCATCTCTTTTAAGGTTTTTAATGCTGTCTTTGTTTCTGGGGAGATTCAGTTCAAGTGATGAGAAATGTAAAATTGTCACAAAAACTAGAGGTGACAGATGTCTGAAAGAGGATTTCCCTGCTTCAGAGAGATTTCCACTAACTTCCTGTTTTGTCTCTGGTACAGGAAGTAAAAATAAATCTCCCCAATGGGACACCGGACAGTGTTGTTTACCATTCTTTACTTTATTCAAAACTGTAAAAAAAAGTAATTACTTTACTTTGTGGTACTTCATAGAGTCATTAAAGCAACATATCAATCCAGACAATAATTATACATTTTTGTAAATATACTGCATTTTTGTGAATGTGGTTTCTTTATTAAGTACCAATTTACAGTAGATCTTTTTATTGAGGTAATGTACAGCAATGCATGATAACCTACATTGCATTACTGTTCCTTTTTAATGGCAGCCAAACTCACTAAGGCAATGCCACAATGCATGACCCTACACCATAGTGTGTTGCAGTGCATAGTGTTGCAAATTTTGTGATAGTCTAGTTTTCGGGACATTTTCCTGCTTACATGATAAAAAATAATAGAAAATATTACTAAAAATAAAATAAAAGTTATTCAGAATTATTTCCACAAATATATATTTTTTTCTTTGTTCAAATCCACAGTACTCTGCTGATACTGACCAGGCAGCTGCCAGCACAGATATAGAATGTATTCAACAGTTCTACAATCTTCTTACTGTCTCCATTGAAATTTCTAAAAAATGGGCAGAAAAGATTCCTGGATTTGGTGATCTTTCACTGGATGATCAGACATTACTGATAGAAATGGCATTTCTGGAACTTTTTCTATTAAGGCTTTCAATCAGGTAATCCTGCTTTGTTTACATTTTTCAAATTTCTACAGAATAAAATAAAAAACTGATTTTCATTTTAATTTCAATACATTTTTATTAACATAATTTAAAGGTGACAACATGTATGCATGTGGCATCAGCATTCAAATGCATTTCATTATTGGTATGTAGTATATTGGTACATGAAAGTTGGGAAGGACTGCAAGTGTGCTAAATGTGAATATTTACACTATATTACCAAAAGTATTGGGACACCTGCCTTTACACACACATGAACTTTTCTGAGAAGGCTGTCCACAAGGTTTAGGAGTGTGTCTATGGGAATGTTTGATCATTCTTCCAGAAGCGCATTTGTGAGGTCAGGCACTGATGTGGACGAGAAGGTCTGGCTTGCAGTCTCCGCTCTAATTCATCCCAAAGGTGTTCTATCGGGTTGAGGTCCTGACTCTGTGCAGGCCAGTCAAATTCCTCCACCCCAAATTCACTCACCCATGTCTTTATGGACTTTGCTTTGTGCACTGGTCCAAATCATTTGGTGGAGGGGGGATTATGGTGCGGGGCTGTTTTTCTGGGGTTGGGCTTGGCCCCTTAGTTCCAGTGATGGGAACTCTTAGGGCATCAGCATACCAAGACATTTTGGACAATTTTATGCTCCCAACTTTGCGGAAACAGTTGGGGATGGCCCCTTCCTGTTCCAACATGACTGCGCACCAGTGCACAAAGCAAAGTCCATAAAGAGATGGATGAGTGAGTTTGGGGTGGAGGAACTTGACTGGCCTGCACAGAGTACTGACCTTAATCAATAGAACACCTTTGGGATGAATTAGAGCCCTTTCACACTGGGGCGGTTTGCAGGCGCTATTGCGCTAATAATAGCGCCTGCAAACCGACCCGAAAGTGCCGCTGCTTGCATTTCAGTGTGAAAGCCCCGAGGGCTTTCACACTGGAGCGATGCGCTGGCAGGACAGTAAAAAAAGTCCTGCCAGCAGCATCTTCGGAGCGGTGAAGGAGCGGTGTGTATACCGCTCCTTTACCGCTCCTGCCCATTGAAATTAATGGGACGGCGCGGCTATACCGCCGGCAAAGCGCCTCTGCAGAGGCGCTTTGCGGTGGTATGTAACCCTTTCTCGGCCGCTAGCGGGGGGTTAAACCGCCCCGCTAGCGGCCGCATACAGACGGTAAAACGCCGCTAATAATAGCGGCGTTTTACCGCTGACGCCGCCCCCCGCCTCAGTGTGAAAGGGCTCTTAGAGCGGAGAATGCAAGCTAGGCCTTCTCATCCACATCAGTACCCAACCTCACAAGTGCACTTCTGGAAGAATGGTCACTTATTCCCATGGACACACTCATAAGTCTTATGGACAGCCTTCCCAGAAGAGTTGAAGCTGTTATAGCTGCAAAGAGTGAGCCAACTCTATATTGAACCCTACGGACTAAGACTGGGATGCCATTAAAGTCCATGTACATATATGGGTGCTATTCTACATTGTATATTTGCAGGCTGAAAAAAAAACAGTTTTACATCAAGGAGTGCCCATAAGAGTCCCTTCTTACATTCATGTGTGCCCAGCAGAGTTCCCTCTTACCTTTCAGGTACTAGAGCAGCAGGGCAGAAGCTGGGGAAAGTCTGGACAGAAGAAGTCCAGTTCTCCTGTAAATGCAGGGGGCAGGCTGAAAGGCCCAGCAATTAACCACAGTGGAGGTAGTGGTTGTTGGAAGAACAACAACATGTAATGTAAAGCAGATTTCCAATGTGACTATAAACAATATATATATATATATATATATATATATATATATATATATATATATATATATATATATATACAATACACCTTTCTATCCAGCAGGTTGCACTGCAGTGTGTAATGTGTAATCTATGGTGAGGTAACCAGAGGAAGTGCTTGTCTTTCCACAATATATGTACTTGTATTGTCCTGTTTCTTGTAAGACGTGCATTGCTAATCCTCCATGAAAGTAAAGTATTCTCTGCATACAACAAGCTTCCAAGCGCATGATACAATAACCTGCTAATAGGTTATGGGTCCCAGTCACCCAGGCATTGGAGAGGATATCCCAGGCACCCAGCAGCACCCAGAGGCACTGGAAAGAATACTCAGAGCCGGTTCACACTGAGGCAGCACGACTTGCAGCGCGACTGCCTCAGGCGACCTGCACACGACAGCAACGGCGACTTGCAAAACGACTTCTATATAGAAGTCAATGCAAGTCGCCTCAAGTCGCCCCCAAAGTAGTACAGGAACCTTTTTCTAAATTGGAGCAACTTGCGTCGCTCCTATTAGAACGGTTCCATTGTACAGAACAGGATGCGACTTGTCAGGCGGCTAAGTCGCCTGACAAATCGCCCCAGTGTGAAACGGGTCTCAGTGAGTACAGCAAGTCAGTGAATACTGTATACAAGCTACTGAAACATGGCAAGCAGTTCATATGTGAAGTTTGCAATTGCAAAGCTGAACAATGATAATTACCAGCTGTGGAAGTTTAAACTGGAAGTGTTTCTCACCAAGGATGACTTGTGGCAATTGCTGAATACAGACAGACCCATAGACGGAAGACTGGGATAGGAAGGACAGACAGGCAAAAGAAATAATAAGCTTACTAGTGGAAGATGACCAGCTTATCCACATAAGAACATGAACTTCATTACAGAAACTGCATGAGCGTTCAAGTCCTAAACAATAAGCTCTTTCTGCTAAGGAAGCTATATGGAATGGGACTAGTAGAAGGCCTGCATATGTGTAACCACGTGAATGCTATGCTAGAAATCATGCGTGCCATCGAAGAGGACATCAAAGATAATCATATTGTTGCCCTGCTCCTCTGCAGCCTTCCAGAAACATATACTGCTCTTATTAAAGCTTTGGAAACCAGACCTGAGCAGGCGCTCACACTAGTGTATGTCAAAGGCAAAAATAATCGATGAATATGGCAGAAGGAAAGAAAATATGCACCATGATGACAAAGCTCTTAAGATGTACAAAGAAAGCAGAGCCTGTTTTCGCTGAAAGACCGGTCACTTAAAAAGAACTTTTCTATCTGGAAAGCCGAGCAGCGCAAGCTAGAGCTATCCACAAAAGAGTCAAAGCAGCCACAAAGGAAACTGAAGACACATCATGGAGTGGCACCTTTAACCGACTCCCACCCGCCGTGCATCATATAACGTCGTCAGGTTTGAGCGGTGATATCTGAATGATGCCTGCAGCTACAGACATCATTCAGATATCTTCTTTTAGTGCTGGTGATTCCCTACACCATAAGAATGATCATAGTGGCTTGACCGTTCTTACAAGTGGCGAGAGGGGATGTCCCCTCTCCTGTCACCCTCTGGTGCCTCTACCGACTCATCCCTGCCATTGTAGAGTCAGAGAAAGGAACCGCTGGCGCCGGATCCTGACGATAGAGATTTCTGGTGGACCAGATGGTTCCAGGAGTCTCTATGATCATTCAGAGGCTGGGCGCGATGTTATAACGTCACGCCCTGCCCCTGCATTTGAAAAAAATGGCGCCGTCTCGGGTGGGAAGCTGCGATCGTTTTTTATTTTTTTATTTAAGGCTTCCCAGCCTAGAGGTGAGATCTGGGGACTTATTGACCCCATATCTCACTGTAAAGAGGACCCATCATTCCTATTACAAGGGATGTTTACAATCCTTGTAATAGAAATAAAAGTGATCAAAAAAATGTAAAAAGAAAGTGTCAAACTAGAAAAATAAGAGTAAAATTAACAATTAAAAAAAGTCCCCGTGTGTTCGCACGCAGAAGGGAACGCATACATAAGTCGCGCCCACATATGTAAACGGTGTTCAAACCACACATGTGAGGTATTGCCGCGAACGTTAGAGCGAGAGCAATAATTCTAGCCCTGGACCTCCTATGTAACTTAAAACATGTAACCAGTAAAAATGTTTAAATCGTCGCCTATGGGGATTTTCAAGTACCGAAGTTTGGCACCATTCCACGAGCGTGTGCAATTTTGAAGCGTGATATGTTAGGTATCTTTTTACTTGGCATAACAGCATCTTTCACATTACGCAAAAAAATTAGGCTAGCTTTACTGTTTTTTTTTAATGCATGAAACTGTTTTTTCTCCAAAAAAAAAACACGTTTGAAAAATTGCTGCGCAAATACCGTGCAAGATAAAAAAGTTGCCATGACCGTCATTTTATTCTCTATGGTCTTTGCTAAAAAAATATATATATTGTTTGGGGAGAAACAAGGAAAGGGGCGCCTCTGAATATGTATCAATATAGCATTTATTATAAAAAACTGCAAGCCTCAGCAAGTCCATAAATGGCTGGCAACACATCAAATCCAATGAGGATGGTGTGAGGTGGTGGGGCACAGCGGTTTCTCTTTAACCTCATAAGGGTGACACACAGAGCAGAGATGAGGTGACTGATGCGATCATCTGGCCAGGTGTGGGTTCCGGGAGAAGGGGAAAAAGGACGCGGGTCCTGTCACAGGCTGTGCCGTGATATACGTTCATCCCGTCTGGTATCCAAGATGTGTAGATGACACGGCCGTGAGAGGGGAGCCAGCTTGTTGCATTGCGCCTGTTTTACTTGTATATTGTTTGGGGGTTCTATATCATTTTCTAGGAAAAAAAATATGATTTTTACATGTAGGAGAGAACTGTCAGAATTGGCCTAGTAGGCAAGTGGGTAAAGGACATAGAGCGGCAAGCCATGCGGCTGATGCATAGACTCAGGTGCGACAAGCCACATGACTAGCAATGAGACCCTCTTCACAAACATTGATTACAGTGCAAAAGACAAAGTTTTCCCAGCAAACGGGAAAAGCATCACATCAGAAGGTAAAGGTCAGGGCTTCCTGAACTCCATTACACCACAAGGAAGCAAGCAAAGTATCCTTGTAAAGAAAGTGCTGTATGTTCCAGAACTAGAAGGCAGCCTTCTATCAGTGAAAAGTCTTGCAAACAACGGTCTCACAGTTAAGATCCAGGGTAATGAATGCACAATTCAAAATAATAAGTGATTCCTCGCAAAAGGAAAACTGGATGATCACCTATACAAGCTCATCACCACAGGCCAGCAAGCCAATATAATCTCTTTTTTTTTTTTTTTAAAGATATTTTTATTGATTTTAGGTTCAACACAAACCAACAGACACAAAACAGTCACAAATAAAATAAAAACAAAAACAAAACACACATGAGTATCTGATCCATTAAGTACACAAAAGTGGTGTCCAATTAGTAGTTAGATCACACAAGTCATTGTAAGCATGTCATTTCATTTCAAGAGAGTTGAGATATTGGTAATAATAACAGTCAGATATAGGCACTTTTACACGACATAACCATATTAATGGACCTGGTATTGAAGGTCCCTATGGCACGGCCCAACAATGATCAATTGTATTCAATTTTTAGAAAGAGTTAGCGGACAAGCCAACCATTTTCCCCAAATTTTATAAAAGGTTTTATTTCGTTTGCGAATTTCAAAAGTTAGTTTGTATAATGGAATGGAGTCATTGATAAGTTTTAACCAGAGGGACTTCAAAGAGGCCTGTGCACCTTTCCAGGACAGTAGAATAGATTTTTTAACATAAAAATAAAGAATACGGAGCAATCTCTTGGCATGTGATGGTATATGTAAATCTCCAAATACTCCCAACAAGCAGTTCTTAGGGTGGATTATGTTAGGAAGGCCCAACACAGTTGAAATAAAGGCACCCACTTCCTCCCAGAAGTCACTATCGGGCACGACCAGAAGCAATGTAAGAAGTCTGCCTCCTGGCCACAGCCTCGGAAACAGACAGCTGATGGCAGGAGACCCATTTTATACAGTCTGACCGGAGTGAGGTGGGTCTGATGAAAAATTTTAACTTGTATGATACGGTTACGGGAGGAAATGACAGAGGTTTTATATGTGTCACTAAATTCTGTCCAGTCGTCGTTTACCATATCAATATCCAATGAATCCCACTTCTCATGTGCTCTGTGAAACCTAGGGTTAAAGTCAGTCATTAAGGCTGCATAGTAAGTGGAAACCAATTTAGAGGGTTCTGGTTGCCTAAGTAGTCTTTCCAGTGGAGGGAGATCAGTGATATCATCTAAGGTACCAAATTGGGCATGTATGGCATGTCTAAGCTGATTATAATAAAATAAGTGTGATCTTGGCAAATCAAAGTCCGTACTCAACTGAGAGAAAGTTTTAAAGCCCTGTGTAGTATATAAGTGACATAGATATTTAACTCCCTTTGAATACCAACGATTGGCATCTGGAAAAGAGTATAATTCTTGCACATTGGGATTAAACCACAAGGGGATTTCAGCCAAGAATGTTTTGATATTTTTGTGGTAATGTATTTAAACAGTGAGAGGGAGGCTGAAAGCAGAGAAGTTCCAGGGCGGTCTGGGACCTGGCCTCTATATATTATGTTATGTAAAGTTTCATGTGAAGATGCGATAGCCCCCTCTGTGGCTGTACAGGCATTAGCTGGATCTGGGTTCATCCAGTCATGTATGTGCACCAGTTGAGATGCCATATAGTACAGGAAAAAGTTAGGGAATGCTAGACCTGCCAGATGGGCTGGTAGTCTCAAGGTCTCAAGTGCCACTTTGGGGGATCCGCCCTTCCACAGGAAAGAAGTACATATCACATCTATGCATTTGAAAGTAGCTTTTGATATTTTACATGGGGAGTTAGAGAGGATATAAAGAAGTCTGGGTAAATAAATCATTTTAAGAATATTGGCCCTCCCCATGAGGTCCAACGGCAAATCTATCCATTGTTTAGTTTGTTCCTGGAGGCGGGTCAGCAAAGGGTCAAGATTATTAGTAGTATATAAAGATAAGGGAGCCTGAACCAGCACTCCAAGATATCTAAAAGAAGACACCACCTGAAGCTTGGAGTCCGGGTGCACCTGAGGAGGGTCATTCATATCCAAGGGAAAAAGGCTGGACTTGTCCCAATTAACCCGGAATCCAGAGTAGTCCCCAAAGGTGTTGACCTCCTCCAGTAGAGCCCGCAGAGACTCATTAGCATCTGCCAGGTACACCAGTGTATCGTCTGCGTAAAGAGAAATGCGTTCCTCTATATTTGCAATTGGGAGGCCTTTAATTGTAGGGGAGGAGCGAATGCGAACTGCATGCGGCTCCATGGCCAGGGCAAACAACAGGGGCGACAATGGGCACCCCTGTCGAGTGCCCCTAGTGATTGGGAATGGATCAGTAATAGATGAATTAACCCTTATCCTAGCCGTTGGGGAGGTGTACAGAAGTTTTATCCATGCTATCACACGGGGACCAAAACCATACCTCTGTAGCGCCCGAAAAAGGTACGGCCATTCCACACTATCAAATGCTTTACAGGTGTCTAAGGACACAATGACACATGTAGAAGGGCAGTCATGTGGATATTGCAAGTTGTGGAACAGTCTGCGTATGTTCATTCTAGTAGACCTGCCAGGGATAAATCCACCCTGGTCGCTATTAACCAAGGATGTAACCACAGTATTTAAACGGTTTGCTAATATTTTGGCCAGAATCTTAACGTCCACATTTATAAGAGAAATTGGACGATAAGATTCACAGTGAAGTGGGTCTTTTCAGGGTTTTAACAAAAGAACTATCAAAGCCTCCCTCGTCGATGGGGGAAGGATCCTAGTCTCTAGGGCTTTGTTATAGGTTCGGAGAAGGAGGGGGGATAGAAGGTCCTTGAACTTAGCATACCATTCAGTCGGGAAACCATCAGGTCCAGGGGTTTTATGTGCAGGCATTTGGGAGACCGCTGCTGCAATCTCCTCGGCCGTGATAGGCTCCTCCAACATGTCCCGTCCCTCATCTGACAAGGAGGGAAGAGATATGTCAGCCAGATAGTCAGACAACTGGGAATCATCATATTCAACCCTGGAAGTGTACAGTTTTCTGTAAAAGCTTAGAAAGGAGTCTAGGATATCTCCTGGGTTGTCACTAATAGTACCTTGAGTAGTAAGGATTCGTGGTATAGAAATGGGAGTATGGTCAGATTTGGTCAGATATGCCAAGAGACGTCCTGCTTTATTACCATATTCAAACGACTTTTGTGAAACATACAACATGCGTTTTTGTGTGAGATCTAGCAGACGGATTTCATATTCCCTACGGCTCTGTAACCATGTCTCCCTAGTGTCAGAGGCAGGGTTAGAGGCATAAGCAGATTCCACACATACCATAGCATTTTCTAATTCCTCAGTGCGAATTTTGTTGTTTTTACGTAAAATCCCTGTAATAGACATAAAGGTACCTCTCAATGTAGACTTAAATGCGTCCCATTCCGTGGAGGGGTCTACTTTATCTAAATTATGCTTCCAGTAGTTAGAAATACTCATCTTACACTCATTCTGTACCATCTCATCTTCCAGCCAGTATGAGTTCAGGCGCCACAAAGCAGGTCCCGAACCTGGAAGGAGGAGGAGAGACACCGACAAAGGGGCATGATCTGAGACTCCCCTGGGCAGGTATGAGACGGCGGAGACAACGGGAAGGGTCTCCGTCGACGCAAATGCCATATCCAGCCTAGACATAGTATGAAAGGAATCCGAATGGCAGGAAAATTGGTGGTCATCCGGATGTTTCCATCTCCATACCTCGGTCAGACCATGGACCTGGGCCCAGTCTACAAAGGAGGGGAAAGATCTGCTTCCCCCACCCAGGCGGTCCACCGTTGGGTCCAGGACTGCATTAAATTCCCCTACATAAAGCAAAGGGCCAGAAGGCCTATTCAGTAATTGAAGGGATAATTTAGAGAGTACTTCTACTGAGAATAGAGGGGGAATATAGATAATCACCAACGTGAAGATTATAGTAGAAATTTGTAATATAAGAACAATAAACCTCCCCTCTGGGTCTGTTTTAACGCTGATCAACTCAGCTGGAAGGGATTTAGCCAGGAGTATAGATACATCTCTTGAGTAATTAGTGTGGTATAGCTTGGATAGCCATGGGCGTTTTAGGGCCCTTGTCTTAGAACCTGTCAGGTGAGTCTCCTGGAGGCAAATAATGTGAGGGTGACATTTTTTTAACACAGAAAAAACCAAGGATCTTTTCTGAGGTGCATTCAGGCCTCTAATGTTCCAGGAGACTATCCTAAGGGGTTGTGCCATAGTAAAACATGTAATAATAAAGATGCATAAGTAAACCTCTGAATTAGTATCAATATGAGTGGGTGGGCCGCGCCACCGAAAGCACACACAAGCACATGACAAAAAAGTGCATGGGTCTGCCTATAAGGTAGCATGGACCAGAAAAAATTTCCTTTTCCCCTCTGTTTTAGAAAAAGACATTTTAGACATATAAATGACAACAGAGGTATTAATGAACCACTATATGTGGTGACCCGGTATACTTTTGATGACTCTCCATTAGCAAATGGTATAAGTGTGTTGAAAAGGACATAAAAAGTAAAAAAAGAAGGAAAAAACAAAAAACAGAAAACATGAAACAAAAACCCAACCACCTTTTTCTTTAAACCTTTGTGCCCCCCACTCCGCTCAGCCATCCCAAACATAGCAAGCTTTGGATCCCTAAACTAAAAGTCCTTCCTAACTAGAAAACTGCGGAAGTCAAAAACTGTACCGTGGACTCGCCACAAGCTGGTAAGGGGGGTAACGTGGGTTCTGGTGAGGCTCCCAACTAATGACCGAGGAGAGAGGGGAAAAAAACAAAAATATCCCCCCCCCCCCCAGTAGACATGTCCTGTTGAAGGGTAGATGAGCTGTTTGTTCACATGGAAAAAGTTGTCCGGATGATTGTTCTGGTATGCAGGTCACCATGAGTTGTAAACCGTACCAATGCAGGGTGGAATGTAAAGATGAAGGTCAGCAAAAAAAAAAAAAGGGGGGGGGGAAGATTTATAATGAAGAGACATGCAGAATGTTGACACTGTAGCTTGCATAGCAGGGTGTATATCTTTCCTTGCAGGTTAAGGGTGACTTCAGTCTCCTCTGCTTCTGTGTGCTACACAATAATGATCATTCAGCCACTTCATGGCCTCCTTGGGATTGGTGTAGAAATGAGCCTTACCATCGTGGATAATGCGCAATTTAGCAGGGAAGAGCATGGCGTAGGAGAGGCCTTCCGTGCGCAATCTAGACTTCACTGCTGAGAAGGAGATCCGCTGGTGTTGAACTTCAGCAGGAAAGTCCGGATAAACAGAAATATTATTGCCATTAAATGTAAGCGGGCCTTTTTCTCGTGCCAGACGTAGGATGGCCACTTTATCTTGAAAATTTAGGATACGTGCAATGATGGAGCGTGGTGGGGCACCCACTGGAGGGGGACGAGGAGGAGTGCGATGCGCACACTCTATAACATGTGAGAATGAGGGTGCGTCTTTACCAAAAATGTCCCGCAGCCATGAATAAAGAAACTTTTCAGGATAGGAACCTTCCGCACGTTCTGGAAACCCCACAAATCTAAGATTATTCCTGCGAGAGCGATTTTCCAAATCGTCGATTTTAGCGCGTAATGCCGCCATCTCGCTTGTAGTATCACGTATAGTAACAGACATAGGGTGTACAGTATCTTCTAATGTATTGATCCGTACCTCAGCATCCCCTCTGCGGTCTCTGAGGTTCTGGACATCTTGTTTCAATAATGAAAAGTCCATATGGATAGAAGCTATTTGAGTGGAGAGGGAGGCCTTGCAAACCTGGATAGCCAGCATAATAGTAGATAATGTAGGCTCAGCAGGAGGAGAATCCTCAGCCTGGCTAAACTCAGTAGAATGCTGTGATTCTTGTGTCTGCAGGGGTTCTGTATGTGTGCGGAATATAGCAGGAATTGATGCACTCACCCCTGTTACAGAGTACTGGATGGCTGAGGAGGAGGGCTGCAGCGTGTCTGAGTGCCCTACATGGGTCTCGGCGCCATTTTGCCTCCGGAACCGCGCCAGTTGTTCCGCTGTGTGTGAGGGCTGCAGCGGCCCGTATTTCACCATGTCAGCCAGTCTGGTGGGTACCCACAGCCGTGGGGAACAGAATGATACCTTCCACGAGGATTTAGGACCAAGGATAGCTGCAGGATGGTCGTTGAGAGCCGGAGCTGTGTGTCTATGCGACTGCTCTCTTCGCCATCCGGCCACGCCCTCCCGCCAATATAATCTCTAATGACATACACAGCAAATGTATTCACTTATGACACAGGCGGCTGGGGCACAGATATCCAGAAGCTATACAGGACATTATAAAGAGAGGTTTATCAGAAGATTTGACAATAACGCCTTGCAAAGTGCTCATGAAATGCAAATGCTGTATTCAAGCAAAAGCCACACATGCTCCCCTTCCACAGGCATCTCAAAGAAAAACTACCCACTCCCTGCAGCTCATACACAGTGACGTATGTGGTCCAATGAAAACTCCCACGTCAGGCGGGAACCGATATCTACTGACTTTCATTGATGATTATTCCAGGTACACAACTACTTATCTAATGAAATACAAGATTGAACCATCAGAGAAACTTCAAGAGTGTGTTGCCATGTCTAGCAACAAATTCCAATAGAAACCAGGAGAATACATAAGCAAAGAAGTGGCCTCATATCTGAAGAGACAAGGTATAGTACACCAGACAACCACACCATACACTCCTAAACAAAACGGTGTAACAGAAAGGAAAAATCTCCCTCCTATAGAAATGGCTAGGTGCATGTTGTCAGATGTCAACCTACCTCACAAATACTAGGTAAAATCAGTCATGCAACCTACCTACAGAACAGACTACCCCCAAGAGCCATTAAAAGTACTCCATTCGAAATGTGGCATGGATCAAAGCCTAGCAATCTGCAAGGATGTGGAATGAGAAAGTGAACAAAGTACTTACCAGAGAGGGATTCTCAAGAAGTAAAACAGACCCCTGTATCTACTCCAAAAATCAAGAAGACAGATGGATATACATCCTTATCTATGTTGACGACATTATAACCTGTTTTGAACAAAAAGGGATTACAATCAGATAGTTCAGAACCTGAAAGAAAATTTTGAAATCAAAGAACTTGGGAACTTTAGCTACCATCTGGGAATCCAAATAGAGAGAGAAGAAGATGGAAGTTATCAAGTTATCTTCTCAACCAATCTGAGAAAATCTCCGAAATCTTGGAACAATTCCATATGCAAGCAGTGGCGTGTCTCCAGCTTTCATATTTAGGGGGGGCACATGGGGGGGACAGGGACAAAAGTAGGGGGGCAACTATAAAATGCAAATATATATATATATATATATATATATATATATATATATATATATATATATATACGGTATATATCCTGGGGCCCTTTACTACGATCCCATAACTGGCCCTTTCATATGTTCTGCAGTGAGCTCCCTTCCTACTGTATTGGGGCCCCCCAGGGTGTCAGAAAACAAGAGATATATGTCACCAGCATACCAAGAAAATATAAGGGTCTAAAGCAGTGGGAGAACTATCAGGGTTGCAAAGGTTGTCTTGCCACCGGGCCCTGGTGTTCTGCCACTGTGGGGTTCCCCAGCCTCCTCTTGCTGTCCTGCCTCTGCTATTGACAGCGCTGGTCTGGCATCTCTTGGAATTTACAGGCTGGTTCTCCTGTCCTAAGGACAGGAGAAATCAGTCTGTTTTTTCAGTAACTGAGAGTCCTGGTGGAGTCCTTCCTGCGACTCGCTCTTCTCCCTGCCAATGAGGATGCAGGGGAAGGAGCAGATCGGGCGGCTGTGGTTGTGTGAGCGCTCGCATTATGCAGCGTCAGCGAGCAGAGGGAGGGGGGAGGAATCACCCACAGGAGCTGAGTGGGGACGCTCTCCCTCTCAGTAGAGACTGTGTTACTCCAGCGGTGGCCCGAGTAAGATGCAGTGCATCCGCTACGAATGCAAACAAAAAGACATTGCCTTTTTGCCTTTTTGTAAAAAAAAAAAAAAAAAATAATAATAATTTTTTTTTTAATTGGGGGGGGGGCACATGGTGGGGCACAGCATAATGTTGGGAGGGGGGGTCAGGGCCTTCTCTGCCCCCCTAGGGACGCCATTGTATGCAAGATGCAAAGGAAATGAAAACGCCTATGAAACCAGGCAAAAGAGCAATGAAGCAGAAAACTTGCTACCCAACAATGACATGCATCGCAGAGCAATTAGTAAGCTGCTATATGTTGCCACTGTGACAAGACCAGACATAGCCACAGCAGTGGGCATACTATGCAGGAAAGTCGCAGCTCCCTGTCAGCATGACAAGAATGCAGTAAAAAGAGTGATGCAGTAACTCAAAGGAACAATTCAGATGAAGTTACGGTTACCAGCAACATGAAATCTAAAACTGATTGGATATGTGGATGCTGATTGAGCCGGAGACTGCACAGACCACAAACCCACAAGTGGATTAATCTTCCAGGATGGGGAAGTAATCATAAGTTGGTCTAGTCAAAAAAGCTAACAACTGTCGTTCTATCTTCACCTGAAGCAGAGTACATTGCAGCATCACACGCATGTCAAGAAGCGATATGGATTTGTCAACTTTTTGTGGACATTGGGATAGACAGGTCAAAACCAATCCCCATTTTTGAAGACAACCAGGGTTGTATAAAACTTATGCAATCAGAAAGGGTCAATCCTAGAACTAAACACATTGACGTCAAGTATCACCTACCGAGGAACAATCAAGAGCAAGGTGTTACTGACATTCAATACTGCCCATCAGAGGAGATGACTGCTGATGCATTCATCAAGCCTTTATTGAAGGAACTTCATATAATTTGACAAAGCACATGAGAAGGGGTGCTGGAAGAACAACAAAATGTAATGCAAAGCAGCTTTCTAATGTGACTATAAACTATATATATATATATATATATATATATATATATATATATATATATATATATATATATATATATATGCATTATACCTTTCTATTCATCAGGTGGCACTGCAGTGTTATAATGTGTATTCTATGTTAAGGTAACCAGAGGAAGTGCTTGTCTTTCCTCAATATATGTACTTTTATTGTCCTGTTTCCTGTAAGACATGCATTGCTAATCCTCTGTGAAAGTAAAGTATTCTCTGAATACAACGAGCTTTCAAGCACATGATTCAATAACCTGCTAATGAGGGGAAAGAAATTTGCACTGAAAGATGATTCTGGCTGGCTGGTGGTGGATGTGCTGGACTCTGTATTACAATACATAGACTGGTGCATCCACTGCCTGTCAGCCAAGGGCTGGATGTAACCTTTGGCTGCAGGTTAAGGCATTGCAAGAATGGGCAATCAACACAAAGAACAGACTCCAGAGAAATAACATCAGGGTCCTTGGTCTCCCGGAGCACGGGTATCAAGCTGGCCGAGTTCATGGAGCAGTTCTTATCCACCATTCTCAACCATGGTAACTCACCTCCCACGTTTGTGGTCGAACTGGCCCGTAGGGTTCCTACATCACCACCGCTGCCAGATGCACCTCCATGTCCCTTCCTCCTATGCTTGCTTAACTACTGCAACCGGGATCGCATTCTGGCTACTGCTCGTCTGAAGTCTGACCTGCGTTATGAAGACACAAAGCTGCTCTTCTTTCTGGATTATTCACTAGAGATCCAGCAATGTCGCAAGTCCTTTACCGAGGTGCAGAAGCGGCTACGGGGTAAGGATATGCGCTCCAGCCTCTTATAACCTAGCAGATTGCCCATTGTGGATGGAGACTGCATTAACTAGTGCGTTGGAGTCCCATACGTGCGTTAACATGCATTGTAGTAACATATGTGTTAATGCGCACATTACTGCAGCGCAAATGTGTCATTCACCCCTTATTCTCTATAAACATTAAGGTTGAATATGTTTTTTATTGATTTTTTCAAGAGAAAATATAACACAGGTGAGAAAAAGGAAAAAAAGGGGGGGGGGGGACATAAAGAAGAAAGGGAGAGGAAGAGGGGAGGCGGTTTTCACATACCGCACACTATACATAATGCTATATTTTACAACAATTTGTCTATTTAAAGCATTTCTTCATAATACAAAATACAAGACCCAGCCATGCAGTGTCATCTATCACCAGACACTGCCTGGAATACCTGCTCAAAAAAACAGCTGTAGGATAGGGGAGGGTACGGGGGAAGACATCAAGGTATAGAGGGGGATGGATCAGGTGGTATGAGTAAGAGGGGAGAGGAGGGGGGGTACTCAGCAGTAAATGTCTAATAACCATTCAGTCAGCTATACAATATACTATAAGAGTTAGCAGAGCCTCATTTGTTGAGGGTTTGTATCTATTTTTCACTTCCATGTTCCACATTTGTGGGGCCCATTCCTCATGTGGCAATGCTGTTGAGGAAGGGTTCCGATGTGGAAGAGTGGAGCCAAGGGTACCATAATTGTGTGTATTTTTCCCATGTACCACTTTGTTCTTCCAGAACTGCGATATGACATGTCGGGCTGCTGACAAGAAATATCTAAGAAGGCTTTTTCTGTGAGAGCTGAAGGACGGATAATAGTGCCACTTGCGGGGAGGGTACCATGGAAACATTGTATAGGCCATTATAAATATTAAATACCTTGTCCCAAAAAGGGCGAACTTGGTCGCAGTCCCACCACACGTGGATATAAGTGCCCTTTCCTCCATGACAGCGCCACTCTATAAACATTAAACAAAAAATACAGT
This sequence comes from Aquarana catesbeiana, assembly GCF_042186555.1. NCBI lineage: Eukaryota > Metazoa > Chordata > Amphibia > Anura > Ranidae > Aquarana > Aquarana catesbeiana. The sequence continues at coordinate 242,501,446 of NC_133328.1, read as the reverse complement.
TGACACTTTGGGCAGGTCCTACATTTATGTGGGCAGTTTACTTTAGTTTTTATTATTAGCCATGTTAATGAACAAGGTTATTTTAACAGTAGAACGTATATATTTTATAAAAATTGATACATATTTTTTCCCATGCAGGTCTAATGTCACTGCAGATGAATTTGTGTTTTGTAATGGACTAGTGCTGCACAGACTTCAGTGCCTTCGTGGATTTGGTGAATGGCTGGATTCAATTAGAAACTTTTCATTACATTTACAAAGCCTTAACCTTGATGTCTCAACGATAGCCTGCCTGTCTGCAGTGTGTCTTGTTTCTGGTAAGCAAACAACATAAGCAAAACTGTGTGACAAATGTATTTTATTTCTGTCATTATATTAGTAGGGCAGCCCCTTGATTGGGCCCAGAACCTCTCTTTTTTTTTAATTTTTTGTTTGATTTTAAATTATTGTTTAATTTGTCCTAATTTAAAATTTTTATAAATACAAGTACGGTTCTAATAACCTGTAAGAGTTTTTTTTATTTTGCTACCAAGGATGAGTGAAAATGGTCAATTCACTTTGCCAAAATGTTGGTTATTTCAGTAAAAAGTATTGGAGTCATTAGGGATGGGTACAATTATGATGATTTAAGGATGATTTTAGGGCTTTCAAGAACTTTGATTGGTTCTTGAATATCTTTTTTAATGTTTTAAGTTTTTTTTCATTTGCTTTTTTTTGGGTGTAATATGTCAGGTGTTTTAGACGATAGCTCTTAAAAAGGTGTCAAAACAGCACCTTGAAAATGTTAAATAGAAAGTATACCATTTCATTTTATCTTTTTCAGTAAAACACACTAAAAAAATAGGAAACATTTTAAAAAAAGGCATATACAGTCTGTCAATTTTTTTTTAAATGCTATTTGGACAATTTTGTTTTTTCCCATTGTCTAAAAAACAGAACATAACAAATAAAAAAAAAAAGGGTCCAAAAAACATTTGTTGGTTCTTTTTTAACTTTTAAGAGTTTTTTTTATCATTATAGCATGCATGATTATAATCAATTATCATATTCACACATAACGTTCTGGAATTTACACAGCTTTTAGTTTAGGACTGCCTATGTCATTTCTTGAGGTGCTAAAATGGCAGGGCAGTACAAACCCCCCCAAATGACACCATTTTGGAAAGTAGACACCCCAAGGAAATTGCTGAGAGGCATGTTGAGCCCATTGAATATTATATTTTTTTGTCCCAAGTGATTGAATAATGACAAAAAAAAAAAAAAATTTAAAAAAAGTTGTCACTAAATGATATATTGCTCACACAGGGCATGGGCATATGTGGAATTGCACTCCAAAATACATTCTGCTGTTTCTCCTGAGTATGGGGATACCACATGTGTGGGACTTTTTGGGAGCCTAGCCGCGTACGGAGCCCTGAAAACCAATCACCTCCTTCAGGCTTTCTAAGGGCGTACATTTTTGATTTCACTCCTCACTACCTATCACAGTTTTGAAGGCCATAAAATGCCAGGACAGTTCAACCCCCCCCCCCCCCCAAAATGACTCATGTTACATGTTCCACAGATCAGATATTGATCTGTTCAGATATTATACCACTAAGGGAGGTGTACGGTGCATGCGTGGGTGTTAGTGCTACTGGCACTAACCTGACGCTGAATGGGGCTGGTGCTTGCCAGTTCACCAAAACGCTACCAAAAAAACTGTAAGCGATCGCAGGGATCAGGCCTGACTCTGCGAACGCTGCAGTTATGTGTTTAGTAAGTGACAGTGATCGATCGATACTGCACTTGGGTGGGTTGGGCTGGGCCGGGCGGAGGGGCAAAACGCAGGTGCTAGCAGGTATCTGGGCTGATCCCGCTAACACTGCATTTTGGGAACCCTAAACTGCTGGGGACGCTAGTATAGATCTGATCGGATCAGAAATTGATCCGTTCAGATACTATACCACTAAGGGAGGCGTATGGTGCGTGCATGGGTGTTAGCGGTACTGGCGCTAACCTGACACTGCCTGGGGCGACGCAGACTATATCTGACCCTAAAACCTAACCTAAAAGTTATAGCACCGCTTTATTAGGTAATAAACGGCGGGTGCCCTGACACTATAAAGAATAAACTAACTAACCAGCGTCACCCGTAACAGTTATACGATGATCACTGGTGAAAGGGTTAACTAGGGGGCAATCAGGGGGTTAAAACCTTTATTAGGTAGTATATGGGGGCCCCTGACGCTATAAAAAGCTGACGGCGAACCTATACATTTACCTCCCTAACTAGCGTCACCAGTGACACTAATACAGCGATCAGAAAAACGATCGCTTAGTGACACTGGCGACGGGTGGTGACCAAGGGGTTAAAACTTTATTAGGGGGGTTAGGGGGGTACCCTAGACCTAAAGGTGGCTAACCCTAACTGCCCTACCACTTCTAACTGTCACAAACTGACACCAATGCAATAATCAGAAAAAAAAAACTGCTTGGTGTCACTGTGACAGGGGGGTGATTAGGGGGTGATCAGGGGGCGATCGGGGGGTGATGGGGGGTGTAAAGTGTGCCTGGTGTGTTTTACTGTGTGTGTAGTGTTTGTGCACTCACATCGATGTCTTCTCTCCTCGGCGCCGGAACGGAAAATACCGAGCCGAGGAGTGATGACATCACTTCCTCTGCCGCTGTTTACTATACAGCAGCAGAGGAAGAATCTCATTCGTTGGGAGTGATCGCAAGGGGGTGGCCACGAATGAGTGGTCTCCCCTTCAGCCTGGATCGCTCCCCTAAGGAAGCCGACCGTACCAGGTACGTGATTTTGCCTGCCCGTGCCATTCTGCCGCAGTATATCTGCGTTAGGCGGTCGGCAAATGGTTAAAGCCCAATAAATTTTTAGGCAAGCCATATATGATTACATTTTTTTCCTTCTGCCATGGATAAAAGTTAAGAAAATTGCTTGAATCCCTCCCGCAGTGATATTGTGGAGCCTTCCCGGCCAGCAGAACACAAAGACTACTGCTAGTGGCTATAGCGGCCTGTAGTTATCGCAACAGGCTGGTTGTACCCACGTCGATCAATGGATCGACTTGGGTACACTTTAAAGTACTTTAAAGTGCTTGTAAACCCTTCCATATACCCAGTGAAATGACTGGCCTCAGGTGATACACAGAAATTAAACAAATCCTCCTATATAAGTTGTACCTGTTTATCTGCAGTCTTCTCTTCTCCACATCCATTCAAAGTCCAGCATTTATACGGCTTGTTAGAGCTTCCAAAGAGCAGGGGGTGGAGAGCTGAAGTTACACTCTTCTTAACTTCAATGAGTAGAGCTTTTTTCAGAGCTGATTGGAGGGAAGGGACACCCCCCCCCCCCTTCACATAGCTCACAGGAATAGAGTTGAGGCTGTCAATCAACTGGAGCTTTCTCCCATGTCACCTTTTTTCTCTTGGTGTCAGGAAAACTTGTCAGATGTAATTCATGCTTATAGCAGAGGAAGGAGGAAGACAGAAATGACACTTAGTGCTCCTAATTGAGACAGGTACACATTATAGATCTATATGCTTTGTTCATATTTCATGTCTGAGGTTTGCAACCATTTTAAAGTGATTGTAAATGATCGCTTTGTAAAATAAACCATTCCGTTTAAAATAAAAATGAAAGGCAAAACATTTTTGTGTAGATATAAAAAAATATATAAACACCTTTTTTCCCTTTTTTTATAAGTGATAACATTCCCTCTATTCTCAGCTGCATAAGAGCTGGGGGGGGGGGGGAGCAACAGCACACTGAGCTTTCTCGACACCGAGTTCCCAGCATAGCTAGAGAACTGACCACAGTGTGCTTCGTGTGGTCAGTTTTTAATAGAAAAGCAGAGGGACTGACAGGAACACCAGGGATTTCACATGGAAGCAATACAAAGAAAACAGGATACTTTCTCATACAGTGCCTTGAAAAAGTATTCATACCCTTTGACATTTTCCACATTTTTTCATGTCACAGCCAAAAATGTAAATGTATTTAATTGGCATTTTATGTGATAGACCAACACAAAGTGGCACATAATTGTGAAGTGGAAGGAAAATTATAAATGGTTGTGGCAAGTGTGGCCTTCATTTGTATTCAGCCCCTTTTAATCTGATACTCCTAACTAAATCTAGTGGAACCAATTGCCTTCATCAATTGAAGTCATCTCGACATACGGAAAGATTTCTTTACAGTAAGAGCTGTGAAAATGTTGAATAGACACCCTCCAGAAGTGGTTCTGGCAAGCTCAGTAGATTGCTTTAAAAAAGGCCTGGACTCTTTCCTAAATGTACATAATATAAATGGTACTGACATTTATAGGTAAAGTCAATACAGAGAAAATCTGATTGCCTCTTGGGTGATGAGGAAGGACTTTTTTGCTACTGTAGCAAATTGGATCATGCTTTGCTGGGGTTTTTCACATTCCTCTGGATCAACTATGGGTGAAGGATTGTGTATATGGAATTGTATTTATTTTTTTTTGGTTGAACTAGATGGACTTGTGTCTTTTTTCAACCTGACTAACTACAAGTCACCTAATTAGTAAATAGAATCCACTTGTGTGTAATTTAATTTCAGTATAAATGCAGCTGTTCTGTAAAGCCCTCAGAGGTTTGTTAGAGAACCTTAGTGAACAAACAGCATCACGAAGGCCAGGGAACACACCAGACAGGTCAGGGATAAAGTTGTAGAGAAGTTTAGAGCAGGGTTAGGTTATAAAAAAAATATCCCAAGTTTGAACATCTCGCGGAGCACTGTTCCTTGTCAAAAGAAGTTTATTGAGTATATAATATTATAAAGATACATAAAGTAAGTTTACAAGGATCTATAAAGTAAGCTCATTGTTTTACAGTAGGGTTTATATAGGTAAATATCATGAAATTTCAAATATTAAACATTGGGTTCACGTAAACCTAAATTAAAGATATATATCATTTCCTTAGTTACTTTTGTAGGTATTTAAATGATTTATACCTACTATACATATTGTTTACAGGTAGAGTGTATATAGGTCAAATAAATTCTGATAATGAGCTTTAATCGTAAGGTGGAGAAAAGGAAAGAAAAAGAAGAAAAAGGGTAGAAAGGCAGAGGTATGGTCCACAAGGTTGTCCCGCTCGTCAGTTTATTATTCTTTTTAGTTCTCTTTGAAGCCTTAGAATGGGTGTCTCTGTAAGTCATTTAATCTGCTACCATGGCAACAGGACAGAGTCATTGAAGTTTGACAGGAACTGTTGTTTTATCCAAGGATGCCAAAGTTTTTCAAATTTTGGAATTTGATTTTGATCGATGGCTACCATCTTAGCATGGGACATTGTATTATTCATTCTGTGAATTGTTTCTGCTAGTACCAATGTAGGAGATTTCCATGCCTTGGCCACTGTTTGTTTTGCAGCCGTTGTTAGTTGGATCATAAGTTTGAATTGAGAGAGTGTTAACCATTCCGGTTTTAGATTAAGTAAAGTTATATAAGGATCTGGTTGTATTATTTTTTAAAATATTTTAGATGCAATCACGAAGACTTCCTTCCAGAAGGTTTGGATTACTGGGCACGTCCACCATATGTGTAAATGTGTGCCTATTTCTGGGCATCCTCGAAAACAAAGAGCTGAGGTATTAGGTGAATATTTTGCCACTCTAGCGGGTACAAGGTACCAGCGAGTTAGGACTTTATAATTTGTCTCCAGTGCTAAGATGTTGGGTGAAGATGACTTAGATGTGAGCCATATGTTAGACCAGTCCGTGTCTTCTAAAGTTCGTCCCAGGTCCTCCTCCCACCTCTGAACGTAAGAGGGTCTATTAAGATTTGGTACTCCATATAATTGATTATAAAGTGATGAAATTGTACCTTTAGCAAATGGATCTTTTGTACAGATTGATTCAAAAATGGATAATTGGGATATTGGTGTATCCCCCTTTAGGAATGGTGTATAGAAATTTTTGATTTGGAGATATCTAAATATCTCAGAGTTTGGTAGATCATATTTTTCTCTAAGCGATGGGAATGAAAGGAATGATTTAGATGCTATGAAGTCATTTAGTGTCTGAATGCCTGATGTTGTCCAAGCTTTAAAAGAATTTGGGTAGATCCATGCTGGATAAAAGGCCGGATTTCTGATAAAAGAAAGGAGAGGATTGTGTGGAGATTGTAACTGATATTTGGTTTTTAGTTTATCCCAGAGAGATAAGAAGTGTTTAGTTATGGGATTATGAATTTTAAAGCGGTCTTTAGGATCAAGCCATAATAAGTTTGATATTAATAGAGGGTCATTTTCTGAAGCCTCTATAAATACCCATAATGGGATTTCCTGTTTTGCATGGTATTTGGACAGACTGGCCAAATGTGCTGCTCTGTAGTAGTTAGTAAAATTAGGGTATCCCAGGCCTCCTTTATTTTTGGGAAGATGTAGTGTGTGTATAGGTATACGTGGTTTAGAAGAGCCCCATATAAACGAAGTTGCTCTTTTTTGTACTATTCTCAAAAAATAGGAAGAAATTGGAATAGGGAGGACTCTGAATAGATAAAGCAATTTGGGTAGAATAGTCATTTTGATTGCATTAATCTTCCCTATCCAGGATAAAGGAAGTTGCAACCATTGTTTTATTAGATTTGTGATCTGTCTTAATACAGGAGGATAATTGGTTGAGAATAAGTCAGAATGAGATGCTGTTAAATGAATTCCAAGATATGGGATTGATTTTTCTGCCCATGTGAATGGGAGTGCAGCCCTAGCCGGGATCAACTTCATGTTTGTGAGTGAAATATTAAGCACTAGGCATTTCTTGGGATTAATCATAAGGCCGGATAGGGCTGCAAATCCATCAAGAGCTGGTATTAAGTTAGGACCAGAGACCTGTGGTGATGATAGAGAAAGTAATATATTGTCTGCAAATATACATAATTTGTGTGTGATACCTCCTACTTCAATGCCAGTTATAGTTTTGTTTGTTCTGATGTATTGGGCCATGGGTTCGAGTATAAGGGCAAATAATAAGGGAGATAATGGGCAACCCTGTCGGGTACCTCTTTCGATATTAAAGGCATCAGATTTGTATCCAGCATATTTTATATAGGCTTTGGGTTTATTATATAATGCTTTGATCCATGTTAAAAAGTGGGGTCCAAAACCCCATTTTTGTAATGAATATTGCATATATTGCCAGGATACTGTGTCAAATGCCCTCTTAATATGGAGAGATAGAAAACATAAAGGGATTTTCCATTTTTTAGCAATATGTGCCAATAACACTGCCCTGCGTATATTATCGCCTGCCTGTCTATTTGGCATGAAGCCTACTTGATCTCTATGTATTAATTTTCCTATAATGCTATTGAGGCGTTTTGCTATTATTTTTGCTAATAATTTAATATCAAGGTTTAACAGAGAGATAGGCCGATAATTCACACAGGAAGTATCATCAGAAAGGGGTTTTGGGATCATACAAACAATTGCCATTAGTGTTTCTTGCCGAAAAGAATGTCCATCTAGAAGTTTGTTAAAAGTTTCAGTGAGAATGGGAGAGAGTATTTCTGAGAATGTTTTATAGTATAAAGCCAAGTAGCCGTCTGGGCCTGGTCTTTTGTTAAGTTTTAGGTCTTTTATGGCGTTAGCAACTTCATCTATAGTTATAGGCTCATCCAAACGAGAAAGGTGCGAGAAATAAGTGAATTTCTTTTTCATTGGGTTACTTTCTCTCCATGAATCTACCAGATTGTATTTGGAAAGAAGTTGAGAAAAAGGTAATCTAGAGGTTATTTTGGATGGTGTAAAAGGTGATTTATCTAGAAATGGGAGGAGGACCTGGTTCGAATCCCCACACATTATCACTGTTCCTATTTTGTGTGTATTAATCACTTGTAATATATGTGAGAGGAATGGTGTAGGTTGTTTGTTAGGAGCGTAGTAGGAAATCACCGTGATTGCTGTATCCATTATATAACCCATGAGTATCAGGTATCTACCTTCTGGGACTTTCATTTCTGATGATAAGGTGAATGTTGTGGATCGGTGAAATGCAATTAGAGTTCCCCTTTGCTTGGTACAGGCAGAAGCCGTGTAAATTTGTTGATAAAAAGGAGAAATATATTTTGGAGTAGAATCTTTGGTGAAGTGTGTTTCTTGGAGGCATACTATGTGAGCCTTCTTGTTATGGAAAGTACGGAAGGCTTTGGTCCTTTTTTGAGGGACATTTATTCCCTGAACATTCAGGGAAAGTATATTCAGTGGTGCCATGGCAACAGATCAAATAGTTTTGACTTACTTTTTGTTATGCAGAGCTGACTGCGCAGATCAACCTGTGTGGACTGAAGAGATGAAAAGATAGAAAAGAAACCAGTGAATTCTGGAGTAAAGAGTAAACAAAAAACATATGAGATTAGATGATACATTGTATAAATTATTTTTTGCAAGTAATCACAATTTACCCGTGAAAGAGAATAAATATCTCTCTCAGGGGAATAAGTGCCTTCGTCACACTCCCACATAATATGGTTGGGAGAATGAGGAGGGCTAATGGGGGTACACGGATCTTCCGCTTACAGGAGAGAAGTGCTATGTCAAAAGACATCAAAATGATGTTTCATTATTTGGAGTGCAGAATATAGTTTTTGTTGAAATTATTTATTCCAGGGTGGTTGTATATGGTTAGTTTTGCCCTAGGCTAAATAATTCAGTTAGAAAGGTACTGTTAATAACATTGGTATTGATGAAGATAGTTTGAATTATTTTGGGATTTTAACCCTTTTAGAGTAAACAATTACATATTTTATTCATATGTAACTGTTTAGAAATGTTAACTCATAAAATTGAGGTTGTATTGCTTCAGATTAGAATAAACAAAAACATAATTCTAGGAACTAGTTAGGTAATAATATATTTGTTTTAAGAAAAGAAAGAAAAAGCTTCCATTACTTCTGGATTATTGAACATATTTGTCCTAAAAAGTAATAAATCTATTGTTATTACCTGATAATATATAACTAAACAAGAATTTCCTTATTTCACTTATATATTCTAAGGCTATATGAATCAGAAGTAATAAGAAATATAACTGGAATGTAACATGATCCCACACAGTGTGTGACTATCAGAATGCAGTTACATTCAGTTATAAATACAGGTTTTTTATAGAGAACCATCTCTTAGTATAATAAATGAAGAGATATCAGGAATTAGGATGTCAGTCCATTGAATCTTCTTGGTCCATGGATGATGTGGCATAACGGCCTCTTTTGTGAGAATGATGATTCCCATTTTGTTCTGAAATTTTCTGGGTGCTGCCTGAAAGTGAAGATGATGCCATTCTTCTGCGTGTGGGGGTGTTGCTGCTTGTGGGTTCTGTCAGATTTAATTTTAAAAGGGTTTGTTGTAGTTCATCTGCTGATCTGCTTCTGTAAATTGTACCTTGGTAGTTAAATCTAACTGAAAAGGGGAAGCCCCATTGATACATAATGTTGTGGCGTTGCAGTTCCATTAGTTGGGGTTTCATGGATCGTCTTTTAGTAATAGTAAGTTGGGATAGGTCAGCAAAAATTTGATAATTGTGTCCTTGAAAATTAAGTTCCTTTTTTTCTCTTGCAGCAATTAGTATTTGTTCTTTCGTTCTGTAATAATGAAATTTTGTGATTATATCACGTGGGGGTCCATCTTTCTTTTTGGCTGTGAGGGCTCTGTGTACTCTGTCCAGTTCTAAACGTTCAATAGGGATATCTGGCTTTAGTTCTTGTAATAGAGCAGTAATAGTAGATTGCAGGTCTGTCACAGTTTCAGGTATTCCCCTTATGCGCAAGTTTGAACGTCTGGCTCTATTTTCGTAATCTTCGAGCTTAGTTTGAAGTATTAAATTCTCTTTTTTTAATTGTTCCAATTCTGTTATATTTTCTTGGGTTGTTATTTCAATTTCATCCATTTTTATTTCTAAGGCTGCGGTGCGGTTTCCCAGCTCTCTTATTTCTTTGGTTAGGCTTTTTGTTATTTGGTCTGAGGTTTGTTTTAAAGCCTTATGAAGCATCTTTTCAAATTGTAATAATATTACTGGGGATGCTGAGGAGGCTTGTGGAGAAGTTTGTGAGAGGATTTGTTCTGTATCTGACTCAAATGGAGAGTCTTGCTGTGACATTTTCTGTCTGTGAGAGCGCCCTGATGCTGTATATTGTGAGGTGACTGGAGCTGCTTTAGTTGCAGTGAGTGCCTGTGAGCTCTTTGTGAGGTGATTTTTATTTCTGCCACGGTTTCCTCCCAGTACCATATTTCCTGCCCAAACTTTCACAGTTTGTTCCCTGGGGCAAAAAGGTTCAAATGGATACCTTTTGAGCCTGCAGGCTCCGCTTTGTCCTTCTCTTCTCTCCTCAGCGGTGTGGAGCTCTAACAATGCATGTCTGCTCCGCCTCCTGCCCCCCTCGCGGAGCACTGTTCAATCCCTTATCTGAAAACGGAAAGAGTATGGCACAACTGTAAACCAACCAAGACATGGCCCCCCACCTAAACCAACAGGCTGGGCAAGGAAAGCATTAATTATAGATGTAGCCAAGAGGCCCATGGTAACACTGAAGGAGCTGCAGAGATCCAAAGCTCAGGTGGGAGAATCTGTCCACAGGACAACTATTAATCATACACTCCACAAATCTGGAAAGCCATAAGAAATCCTGTTTGCAGTTTGTGAGAAGCCATGTGGGGGACATAGCAAACATGTGAAGAAGGTGCTCTGGTCAGATGAGACCAAAATTGAACTTTTTGGCCTAAAAGCAAAATGTTATGTGTGGTGGAAAACTAACCCTGAACATCACCCAGAGCACACCATTCCCACTGTGAAACATGGAGGTGGCAGCATCATGTTGTGGGGATGCTTTTCTCCAGCAGGGACAGGGAAGCTCGTCAGAGTTGACAGGAAGATGGATGGAGCCAAATACAGGGCAATCTTAGAAGAAACCCTGTTAGAGTCTGCAAAAGACTTGAGACTTGGGCGGAGGTTCACCCTCCAGCAGAACAGCAACCCTAAACATACAACCAGAGCTACAATAGAATGGTTTAGATCAAAGTATATTCATGTGTTAGAATGGTCCAGTCAAAGTCCAGACTTAAATCCAATTAAGAATCTGTGGCAAGACATGAAAATTGCTGTTCACAGACGCTCTGCCCATGCAAAGAAAAATGTCACTCTCTAGATGTACAAAGCTGATAGAGACATACCCAAAAAGACTTGCAGCTGTAATTGCAGTGAAAGGTGGTTCTACAAAGTATTGACTCAGGGGGGCTGAATACAAAAGCACGCCACACTTTTCAGATATTTACTTGTAACACATTTTGAAAAACATTTATCATTTTCCCTCCACTTCACAAATAGGTGTAACTTTGTGTTAGTCTATCATAGAAAATCCCAATAAAATACATTTACGTTTTTGAATGTAACATTACAAAAGGTGGAAAATTTCAAGGGGTATGAATACTTTTTCAAAGCACTGTACAAATACATTGTACAGCAGGCACATATCATGAATTTGATGTGTTGGGGTAACAAACGCTTTAAGTTACTGACCTGAAACAAGCATGCAGCAAGTAAAGTCAGTGAGGCAAATCTGTATAATCCTAACAATTCACAGCTCTTCTACAGACGTTCGTGTCCCAGCACCTATGACTTTGGGTGCAGGCTTGCCAGCAATCCACAATCCACTTCACAAAGCCATCAAATACAAAGGTGCAAGAAAGCCACACTCCATTCAAATGGAGTGCAGCTTTCTTCCATCTTTCTGTTCAATGTGTTTGTGAAGTAAATGTGAATACATACCTGTGCTTGCATGGGTTTTTTTCTGGTAGTATGGTTTCCTCCCATACTCAAAAGGCACAATGGTAGGATAAGAAAGAACTTAAATACCTAATAGATGAGGGTTTTCGGCAAGGAATCCTGAATAAAAAGGAAAGGGCATACCTGGTACCCTCGCCTCCTAGGGTGCCAGTTATGTACTATTTGCAGAAGATTCATAAAATTCTTTCTAAACCTCCAGGTCGCCCTATGATTAGTGGTATTGATTCAGTGACTGCAAGGATAGGTAGGTATGTGGATGAATTCTTACAGCCACTAGTAACAGCTACTCCCTCGTACCTTAGAGATACGACACAAGTTATCAATTTACTACAAGAATTTGAATGGAAAGATGGCTGTATATTGGTGACGGCTGATGTAGCCTCGCTATATACCATTATCTCCCATCAACATGGGTTGGAGGCGTTTCAGTATTTTCTTTATCAGGATAGCTCCCTAGCACAGGCACAAAAATATTTTATTATGAATTTGCTAGTTTTTGCAAAGGGCCATAATTATTCTTTGTTTGGAGGCAGTTTTTACTTACAAAGCCGCAGCGTGGCTATGGGCGGTAAATTTGCGTCAAGCCTAGCCAATTTGTTTATGGCCTACTGGGAAAAATAGGTAATTTTGCATAATCTGTCGAGTTACGCTTCTGGAGGAGGTACATCGATGATGTCCTCTTCCTTTGGGATGGGAACTTACCCTCCCTTGAGGCGTTCTTTGTGAGTTTAAATCAAAATGATAAGGGTATTTCCCTGCAGTACGAGGCCAGCAATTCCCAGATAACTTTCTAAATTTGAATATCATGATGAGAGAAGGCCATATAATTACCACCACTTATTTCAAGGAAACAGATCGTAATGCTTATATCCATTTGTCTAGTTTCCATCATGAGTCTTGGCTTAATGCAGTTCCAAAAGGCCAGTTTAAACATATTAGACGCATTTGTATGAATACTTTGGGCTATTATCAGCAGGCCGATATTTTGAAGTCCAGATTCCTAGAGAAGGGATATTCTGTGAACAAGATCAATGATACAATTATTATGGTAGGGAACATGGATAGGCAGACTATGCTACATAAAGAAAGAGGGACTACCAGGAGGTCAGATTACAATAGATTTGAATGGTCTATGATTACAGGTTTTTCCAATCAGCATTTTTCTATCAAAAAGATTCTTAACAAGCATAAGGGTATCCTGAAAAATGATAAGGTGCTTGGCCTGGTACACCCAGTCCTGGATGATTGCTCCTAATACCGTTGATCACCCCAAAATAAAAATTTTCTTTTTTCAGTCCATGAAGGGCTTTTATCCCTGTAGAAAGTCTAGTATTTGTCAGATTAAATTTGGGGGGTGGGGGGATGTGCGTCTTTTCAATCTACACTTACGCACAGGAATTATGATATTGAATCTTTTATTACATGCTCCACAGAATATGTTGTCTACATGACCGTGTTCGTGTCCGTGCTCTAAACAATATATTGGTCGTATTAAACAGGCATTGCATGTGCGCCTGGCTGAGCATGTGGGCAGCATAAAACCTGGATTCAAGAAGCATAACCTATCTAGGCATTATGTGAAATATCATGACAGGAATCCAGTCAGTCGTTTTATTGCATTATATAAGGTGGTACCTCATTGGAGAGGGAACAATATGATTAGATCCATTTCTAGACTCGAGACCCGCTGGATTTTTTATATGAAATTTTACGGGTTTTTTGGCTTAAATGTTGACTGGGACATAAATTGTTTCATCAATAAAGCTTAAAAATCCTCTTCTTTTCTGGTATTTTGGCTGTTTTATAAGTGGTGTCCTTATGTTTTCTCTTCCTTCCGGGGAAATATATTGTTTTTATTGCTTGTAATTAATATTTTTCCCCACTGGATGGTAACATTTTTGTATCTTATGTTTTATATGCGGGTCCTTTATACTTCCCTTCCCGTTCCTATTGCATTAAACTGACATGGGTAACGAGCGGCCAGCAGTTAAGATGGCGCCGCAACTCTATATAATCTACATGCATGATGACGCATCAACCTGGCCTATCCCCAGACGATGTTCTATGTGATGAAATGTGTAGGGTCGGGCCTACGATGGTGACGTCATCACACTATTCCTTCTGATTGGTTGTTACATGAGTAAGCCTGGAAGTGAAGCCCGTATGGACGCCGCAACTTTTCGTTTATACATTGGATTTTATTACATGCTTATTTTATCTGGAGATTCCTGTAAGTGCAATCATTAATTTTATCATTAAATTTATGTTTGAAATACTGCACCATGGAAGCAATTTTTCTCTTATTTCCGAGTTCGGTGTGAGCGGATGGATTGGAGAGGGCATTTAAAGGTTCTGGGGAAACCTATTTTCCCTATGCTCAGCCAGACCACCTATAATCTAGTGGTCATATCTAGCTGGTAAGCAGACTGTACTATCTTACACTGGGTGTGGAGCAGAATTCTCTTTGATTTAAGGATCATCACCATTCCTTCACCTGACGTGTGTTTTGTTACACGGAGCACAGCTGAGGATTCTGAGTTTACCACTAGTGCATGAACTTTTGGATGGGACTTTTTCAACTTCTGCATGTCATATATGTTGGAACTTTCCTCTAAGAATTTACTAAAATTACATGCAAGTTTAATTCATTTGTCTTTTTAGCGCTGCACTATTTATATATACTATTACTTGTGGAGTCTGTATCTTGACTTTTTGTGTGCTGACAGCTAATTTCTATCTCTTGTCTCCAACGCGGCGTCTGCTTTTGCTTATTTTTTTGCTCACAATTGTAGGATAATTGGCTGCTGTGCAAATTGACCCTAGTATGTGTATGTCTGCATAGAAGGTAGGGACCTTGAGGGCAGGGACTGATGTGAATGAAAATATATGTAAAGTGTTGCATAAATTGCCTGAGCTACAACAATACCTGTAATAAATAAAAACTCCCAGGAATTGTGATTTAAGAAAGCCGTTCAGGCTGTGCTTCGGATGTGTGCTTTAGTAACATACGTCCAACATTGTAACTTCTGGATTTGGAATCTCTGGGCTGAATGTATTACCAGCAGCATTGGAATTATAACAAATCCACTAAACTCAAGAAAACTTCCTTCCTAACGTAGGAAACTATCATCAAGGAATCTAGCGCATAAGTGATCATGAAAACAAAATTGTTCAGAAGGATAAGTGTATTCATAATAGATATCATTATTGGTCAGATAATACAGGCCAAGCTGTAAAGTAATAGTTCAAATTGTATAAGAGAGGGCTGTATAGGTAGGGAAAACTTTCAGAGGATATCGTGGCAGGCAGTATGTTTAGGGCAGAAGTGTGGAAGGCATGAAACAGGCAGTATGTGCAGGAGGGTATGATGGTGGGCAGTATGTGCAGGGAATGCATACAGAGAGTATGAATGCAGGAGTATAGGGACAGGCAGTATGTGGGAAAAAAAAGAGTGTGGAGGGTATGATTACAGGCAATTTGAGCAGAAGAAGAGTGCAAAAGGTATAACAGCGGACAGTGTGTGTAATAGAGGATTGTGGGGGGTATGACTATGGAATATATGCAATTACTGTATTTGCACTTTTAACGGCTAATCTCACCTTTTCCACAATGTTACTCCTGTATCTAGACTGTTTTTTTTTTTTCATTGAATTGGTGGATGTGTCTTTTTTCATCCTAAGTATGTGAATCTGGGCCACCTGATTTAACATTTTGCAAACTTTAAGCCCACGTTCACATTGAGCTAATTTGACATTTCAAATCGCATGCCAAATCGGCGGCTATTGCCGACAATAGCACCGTCCAAATCGGTGCGGCGCCAACTTTGCAGCACCGCACCAACTCCCAAACGTGGTTCATGTACTACTTTTGGCAACTTCTGGGGCAATTGGAATAGACACCTGTGCATGAACCCGCACATCGCTGCCCAAGTCGGACTGCATTGCCGGTTAGAAATCATGCAAGTTCAGCTGAGCTTGCACGATTTATAACCCGCAGCAGCATGAACCTGGGCTGAGCCTGGGTTCACACGTGTACATCAAGGAGCTCATGTCGCATGATGTGTGAACATCAGTGTTTCCCTATGAGAGCCGACTTAACTGGTCTGACACAAGTCGGTCCGATTTTGAAAATGCTCCCTGCACTTCTTTGGTCTGACTTTGATCCTACTTCAGCCCATTGAATATCATTGAAGTCGGATCAAAGTAGGATCTTTGTCCTATCCATCCGACTTGTTTCCCTATGAGAGCCATCTTAACTGGTCCGACACAAGTCGGTCCGACTTTGAAAATGCTCCCTGCACTACTTTGGTCCGACTTTGATCCTACTTCAGCCCAATGAATATCATTGCAGTCAGATCAAAGTCGGATCGCTGTCTTGTCTGATCCGACTTTGGCATGCGACTTGTGCTCTAATGATCTTGAGGGGGAACTCCACGCCAAATTTTAAATAAAAAACGGCATGGGTTCCCCCTCCAAGGGCATACCAGGCCCTTCAGTCTGATATGGATTTTAAGGGGAACCCCCTACGCTGAAAAAATGGCGTGGGGTCCCCCCAAAATCCATACCAGACCCTTATCCGAGCACGCAGCCCGGCCGGTCAGAAAAGGGGGTGGGGACGAGCGAGCGCCCCCCTTTCCTGAACCGTACCAGGCCACATGCCCTCAACATGGGGGGTGAGTGCTTTGGGGCACCCATCTAAAAGCACCTTGTCCCCATGTTGATGAGGACAAGGGCCTCTTCCCGACAACCCTGGCCGTTGGTTGTCAGGGTCTGCGGGCGGGGGGCTTATCGGAATCCGGGAGCCCCCTTTAATAACTGGCCCCCAGATCCCGCCCCCCACCCTATGTGAATGAGTATGGGGTACATCGTACCCCTACCCATTCACCTGGGGAAAAAAAGTGTCAATAAAAAAACACACTAGACCGGTTTTTAAAGTAATTTATTAGGCAGCTCTGGGGGTCTCTTCCGACTTGGGGGGGTCTCTTCCGACTTCTCCGCTCTCTCCGGCCTCTTCTCCGCGGAAGAAGACGACGGACAAGACCGGGCCAATGCTAGCAAGAGAGCGGACAAAAGAGCAGAAGACATCAGCAGAAGACATCAGAGAGCGGGAGAAGAGCTTGAGGGGGAACTCCACGCCAAATTTTAAATAAAAAACCGGCATGGGTTCCCCCTCCAAGAGCATACCAGACCCTTCGGTCTGATATGGATTTTAAGGGGAACCCCTTACACCGAAAAAACGTAGTGGGCCCCCCCCAAATCCATACCAGACCCTTATCCGAGCATGCAGCCCGGCCAGTCAGGAAAAGGGGTGGGGAAGAGCGAGCGCCCCCCGAACCGTACCAGGCCGCATGCCCTGAACATGGGGGGCTGGGTGCTTTGGGGAAGACTACAGTAAGGCTGGCCAAACATTATTAACTTTGACCCCATTCCCCCATGCACACTCTCTATACTCTATAATCACTCCGGCTGTGCTATTGTGTTCTGACAGTGGGGAGATCAGCTATACCTGATGGCTCTGATTGTTTGGGAAAACTAAGGCAGTCTGGTTGTACAGAAGTCGATCAGTAGAGAGACTTCTGTATAACCAGCTTGCCCATACATGGTTTGAAATTCCTCCAGTCTCGGCTGAATTTTGATCCAGGTATGGCTGCCCTAATTCAGTAATTCTTTACATGCATGGGAGCACAGTTAACAAAACAGTTTTTTAAAAAAAGCAGGATCACAGGACATGGGTTCCATTAGCTTTTTACTTTATGGCTAAGTTGAGGAAGTTTGATTTTTGAGTTTGTTGAGCAGTAAAATCAGTTTTTCATAGTATTGCTGCTCTGCACACTGTAACTTCTTAACTTATTTTACAAACACTAGCTTAAGACTAGCTTTAAGATGCACATGGCTACTTAAGATCTTCTTGAGGCTAGATCTCGTTAGTTCTGATTGCTGTTATTATTTGTGGGTAGGGAATCTAAGGGTGGAGTTGCTAAAGTCAAATAGACTGTGCTCTTTGTAGGTGCAGTTATGCCAGAGCTTAGTAAATGAGATGAAACGTTGCTTTGCAAAGACTGCACTATCACATGCAAGGAAAATAAAAACAAATAAAAACAGCATTTTTGCATGCACATAATTGGATGATGGAAGTCAGCAGAGTTTCCCTTCATTTACTAAGCTCTGGAGCAACTGTACTTCCAACGTGCACAGTCTGTTTGCCTTTAGTAAATACACCCCATAGTGTGCTCAGATCACAGCCTTTCAGGTCTCTTGTCCTTTTGATATTTGATCAACTGAATCTATCCATCTCTTTGCAGCCAGTATAGAGGCTTGCATTGTGTGTTTGGTGGAGGTGGGGGTTAGGATAACGCATTTTAGGTTTTTGGGGTCAAACTGCATACCTTCCCAACTTTACACATTTTATATATTTAAATATTATATATATGTAGCACTGACCCCCGAAGAAGCTGCTGGTTATTATTTTGGGTCTTTGCCGTCACCCCTTACTCACAGTTAACCATACCAGAAGCTTAGAGTGTATACTGGGTCTTGCGAACACCGATGTATGCACCAGTCAATTACCGTATTTATCGGCATATAACACGCACAGGCGTATAACACGCACATTCATTTTAAGAGGGAAGTTTCAAGGAAAAAACTTAAATTTTAAATAAGGAACTTTGAAGCAAAATAAGGGTCAGTGCCCATCTGCAGCCTCACCATTGCCTTCAATGCAGCCTGATTAATGCCCACCTGCAGCCTCACAAGTGCCATCAATGCAGCCTTATTAGTCCACATCAATGCAGCAGCCTCACCATTGCCATCAATGCAGCAGCCTCACCATTGCCATCAATGCAGCAGCCTCGCTATTGCCATAAATGCAGCAGCCTCGCCATTGCCATCTATTGACTTCCTATTACAGAGGCCACCAAGTAAACAAGAGATTCTCACTGTATGTAATCTGATGGCACTCGTTCCGTCCCCCCCCCCCCCCCCCCCCCGTTGCCTCCGAGGCAGCTGAAATTGAAGTATTGCCGTATAACACGCTATTTGCACCCGATTTTCATGGTGAAAAGTGAGTGTTATACGCCAATAAATACAGTAGTTCTTTTTCCAATGCTTTTTATTAAACAACTTGAGCAGTAGGGGGATGGAGAGTTAGGGGAAAGTTCAGATACCTTGTGCAGATCACTGAGAAACTTGAGATCCCAGGGACAAGTACACCTTCAGTCAACGGATCTTCCTCACCCGGATAGGCTTTCCTCACTGGCCTAGCAGCCGGAATGATGCCGGGACAAAAGTCTCTGCCACAGACTTGATGAGAACAATAATTGTTGAACAATCCTCTGCCACAGGATTTAGTGTTAATTGGACGATCCTCTGCCACAGGATTTAGTAATGGTAACGAATACAGTAACACAGTACCAAAGTTCCTTTAAGCCATCCGGCAGTACTGTGAGGTAGATTGGTTAGGATGCATCCTCCAATTGAGTCACCAGGCTCCTCTTGAGATACCAGCCTTTCACTCAGTCCTCTCCAAGATGAGTCCTCCCCCGGATCCTTCAATTGCTCGGCTTTTTCCCGCAGGACAGACAGCACAGGACCACCTCTGAACCAGTAGGCCCCAGACAGCTTCTGGGCTTATTTGCAGTCACGTAGCCTCGGGCCAGCAGAGCCCCGAGGCAGAAAAGGATTTGTCACATACCTTAGGCCAGGTGGGCCATGAGGTGAGAGAGCGAAGAAAAAAAATGGCGTCTGTCCCTTGAGTATCCTTTCCCAGAATGCACAGCGGTGAACCACTCCCACTGGGCTGTTTCTGGGGATGAAGGACACTCAATACACCTTAGCCTGTTGCCCTGCCATCACTGGCCTGTGGTGACAATGACACCTACAGATGACAGTGTGGAACTGCACGCAACACAGCCAATGCTGGAACAGAGGCTAATTTAGCCATAACATTGAATCTGAACTATGTACAGAACAGATAACCCACTAAATTTACATGCAAGCGCCTGGTCAACAGGAGCAGGGCGGTACATATATATATATATATATCTATATATATATATATATAGATATATATATACACAGTATCATACAAAAGTGAGTACACCCCTCACATTTTTGTAAATATTTTATTATATCTTTTCATGTGACAACACTGAAGAAATTACACTTTTCTACAAAGTAAAGTAGTGAGTGTACAGCTTGTATAGCAGTGTAAATTTGCTGTCCCCTCAAAATAACTCAACACACAGTCATTAATGTCTAAATCGTTGGCAACAAAAGGGGGTACACCCCTAAGTGAAAATGTCCAAATTGGGCCCAAAGTGTCAATATTTTGTGTGCCCACCATTATTTTCCAGCACTGCCTTAACACTCTTGAGCATGGAGTTCAACAGAGCTTCACAGGTTGCCACGGGAGTCCTCATCCACGCCTCCATGACAACATCATGGAGCTGGTGGATGTTAGAGACCTTGCGCTCCTCCACTTTCTGTTTGAGGATACACCACAGATGCTCAATAGGGTTTAAGTCTGGAGACATGCTTGGCAAGTTCATCACCTTTACCAGCTTCTTTAGCTGTGGAGATGTGTTTGGGGTCATTTTAATCATGTCATGTTGGAATACTGCCCTGCGTCCCAGTCTCCGAAGGGAGGGGATCATGCTCTGCTTCAGTATGTCACAGTACATGTTGGCATTCATGTTTACTCAATGAACTGTAGCTCCCCAATGCCGGCAGCACTCATGCAGCCCCAGACCATGACACTCCCACCACCATGCTTGACTGTAGGCAAGAAACACTTGTCTTTGTACTCCTCACCTGGTTGCCGCCACACACTCTTGTCACCATCTGAACCAAATAAGTTTATCTTGGTCTCGGACCATAGGATATGGTTCCAGTAATCCATGTCCTTAGTCTGCTTGTCTTCAGCAAACTGTTTGCTAGCTTTCTTGTGCATCATCTATAGAAGAGGCTTCCTTCTGGGATGACAGCCATGCAGACCAATTTGATTGTACATCACATTAGTAAGTAGGGTAGTACAATTACATTTAATACCATGCTGTTACTGCTACAGTTAAATTAAACATTAATTTTGTATAGATGACCAAATAGTTGTGCTCTCACTGAAGGGTGAGTTAATACCTTGCGGGATTTCAGTGGCAGTGCTGACATGTCTGGCAGGCTATATTGATCTTTACGTGAATTCACTGAATAAATAATGGTTGCCATAGTAATTGAGGACTCATGACAAGCTGAGAAGCAGAGAAAATTCCAGATCGTTTCATGTTTCATCTTTGGCTCAAAACAACTACACAATGTTGTAGAAATGTGTTATCTGGAATTTTGAAAAAATACTCTAGAAAGATAAAATAGGTTTCGTTATCTCTCTTTACCATATTTTTTAAAACTATGCATATTTGCACTTATTACTTCATTTTTCAGGTAGAAACCTATAAAATTGCATGCAGTAAAAGGGACCTTTGCTTTTATGTCAAAATGGACTGACTAGGCCCATCACCGTAAAAGGTGGCCTTACTAGGTGAGGCCACTATTGAGTTTTGGGAAGGGGTGGCGGAATATCTCAACCTCGAGAGCTGGAAAAATTAGCATACTTGAGTGCCTCAGGTATAGAGGCTACCAGAACACCTAAAAGAAACTATGACCTGATATACCTGAAGGTGCCTGTTGTCTCTAAAACAATACTTTTATGAATCTTTAATTTGAGTTCAGGTATGCTTTTACTACTTGATGCCACAACCTTTTTCTTTTACAGCAGAATATTGATCTGACAAAACTTTAGTCCAAAAACGGCTAAGCATTGGGAAAGTCTACAAATAACTCTTTTTAAAGGAACATCTGTTTTTAAACCCACTGCCAGCCACACATGTGCAGTACAGTGCACACTTCCAACATCTGTCAGATTGAACTCATCTTGCTAAGATTTGTGATTTCTGTGTGCAAGGTGAAAATTTTCATAATCCACAGGCTTTACTAAAGATGTAGAAAGAAAGTGCTGGCTGCTGGTGTAGATTTATGGAAATTGGAGTTGGTGGCTCTGGAGAGCATGAAGATACAAAGAGGAAACAGCAGCTGCTCTATTTATCAATTGAGGTCTTGATAAAAACCCTGCACTCTGAGGAAAAGGGAAACATGTGACTCTCCTTTTCTTCCATAATGCAGCACTCAATGCTAGAAGAGCCAATTGCCTGGCTTGAACACACTTAATTGGGGACAGTGGAAGGGTCCTTGTAAGCACAGTGTTTATTCAGGGACTTGTGGAAGCAAATTGAAAGTAAGTGCCTGCAGTAGAGGTGGCCTGCTATGCAGCAAAGATGTTAATTTTGCCTGAATGGGAAAAGCACAGGTTTATTTTAATTTTGAACCAGACTTCAATTTATAGTGCTTTATGCATATTGTATTTATTATACACAGGACTAAAATTAAAATCTAAAACAAGGTTTTTTTATTTAGGTAAATAACAAATAATAAATATGTTTTCTTCTCTCATATTCAACCAGCATTTGGAGTTTTTAGCCATTTCCTACTACTCTTCAAAGGGGAGCTTCTCCCGGTTACCAAAACATAATAATCAGCAGCTGCCAAGTACTGTAGCTATTTACTTTTGTTTTGTTCAATACTTTTTTATTGAAGCATAATACAGGGGAAATGAAACTGGTATAGCAGGATGTGTCAATACGGTTCAGGTAGAAGTGAATAAAGTCCAATAGAAATCTCTCACTACTCAAAAGGCAGCCAGGGTCACTGGTACTCTTGAAATGACAAGCATATAGTTTGATTTTTAGTTATTCGGGTGCAATATTTATCTTGACACTGAAGATCTAGTTAAAAAAAAAGCAGAAAGAGAAAGAAGGAAAAGACAGAAGATGATGAGGTGGAGAGGGAAAAGAAAAAAACAAAAAGGATAGGGGAGATGGAAAAGAAAAAAAAGGGGGTGTAACCTGTGTCTCGTGCAGGTCACTAAGACAAAAGTAGGTATCGTAGGTCAGCTAGCCCACAGTTGAAATCTGCTGGCATAAAATGTTTGACCCAGGGGTCCCAAACCATGTGGAATTTGGACATTTTGCCCATCAATCTCGCTGTTAGCTTTTAATTAATAAAGGTCTCATAAAGCCTTTTTTTTTACTCAGGTAACATTTTATTGAGATGTCACATCCAAATACAAGCAAAAAGTACAGTCAAAATAGTACAAGTTCCACCAATCAGTACATAACATTCCAGAGTAACATCTAACATTTTTAAATACTCTTGAAGTTACCAACCCACCATATAGAGCCCCTCGTCTGTGTCACATACTGTCTTAGGTATCAGAATTCTGAAAAAGAGAACCTATATCCAAGGGGAAAGTGCCCCCCTTGTCCTTTTGGGTACAGACCAGAAGAGTACACTGATTAAAAAGTGAGGTATCAGAGGAGTATTCTCGCCCCCTCACCCTATTTTTCTTTTTCTTTATTTTTAATTTAACCATAGAGACTATGGCAAGTCTAGTAGACACAACTGCACAAATGAACTGCTCTTACCTTTTTGAAGGGTTAGTTTATTTCTTGTTTTCTTTTTTTTTTTTTTTTTTTTCTCTTTTTTCTTTTGTTTTTGTAAATGTCATTTAAAACCTTGAAAATAGGTTCGTGGAATATTAGGGGTATGAGCGACCCGGCTAAGAGGGCAGCTGTATTTTTGGTGATGGAAAATTATGATGTCGGACTGGTTTGCCTGCAGGAAACTCACCTCACTAATGAGACTAAACAGTACGTTCGGAATAATAAATTCCAAGAACAGTACCACTCGGTTCACACCTCTTATTCAAGAGGGGTGAGTATCTTGGTGAGGAGAGGTATTTCATTTTCCTGCAGGGAAGCTAGGCTAGACATGTTGGGAAGGTATGTTTTTCTGAGCTGTGTTGTGGAAAATAGACCTCTGGTAATAGCAAATGTTTATATTCCTCCTCCGTTTAAAACAGAGATCATGCTGGATCTGCTGGAGTTTGTGGACGGCATGGAGGGTATCCCTATAATAGCGGTGGGTGATTTTAACGCAGTTTTAGATAGCAGTATGGATCGATTACCCCCTGTGTCCCGCACGGAAAGAGTTTCAGAGGGGCGACTAGCCCAATTGCTCGCAGAAATCGGATGGCACGATCTGTGGAGATCTTATAATCCAAACATCCGGCAGTACTCCTGCCACTCAGGGTCACACTCCACCCTCTCGCGCATAGACATGGCAGTAGGTAACAACGAAGCCCTGCGATTAATAGGAAATATAGAATATAGACCGAGGGGAATATCGGATCATTCACCTCTGACTCTGACTCTAAAATTAAATACCGGAACCAGTCAGAAGAGGTGGACAATAAATCCACTATGGCTGGACCTGATCAGTAATCCAACAGAAATACTCCCCAAGCTAAAAGAGTTTGTAACATTTAACTCAGGTACAGCACCAGTAGGAGTGGTGTGGGACACCCTAAAAGCATATCTTAGAGGACTACTACACCAGCAGGTCGTAATGGCAAAAAAAACATCAAGGGACTGGGAGGTGAGGGCCAGTAGGGAAGCTATGGAAGCAGAAGCACAATTCGTATCAGACCCAACCCCAGAAAAACAGGAGATTTGGCTTAACAAACAACAAGAGTATAAAGAGGTAATCAACAGAAGAATAGAGAACAAGAGACTCTTCCAGAGACAAAATTATTTTGGGGAAGGAGAGAAGGTAGGTCGGACGCTTGCCCTTTTAACTAGGACCAATTTACTCTCACCAACCGTCTCCTCAATTAAAACACCAGCTGGAAATATCACATCGGACCCAGTTGAGGTATTGGAAATTTTTTCCATATTTTATAGAGACCTGTATAGGTCCCGTCAGGGCTCGAACCAGCACGAGATGGATAGGTTTCTGGAGGGAGTAGATCTGCCCATGCTCTCGGAAAGGGATAGAAGCGAGATGGATTCCCCTCTGATTCTGGAGGAGCTACAAAAGGCAGTCGCAGAACTGTCAGGCCAGAAATCTCCGGGCCCGGATGGCCTACCACTGGAGATTTATAGGAAGTATGGGGAGATCTTGCTCCCGGAGCTCCTAAAAGTGCTAGAGCAGACGACCAGGGATGGTAGGTTGCCCTTATCAATGTCAGAGGCTGATATAGTAGTGATCCCAAAGGAGGGGAAAGATCAATCGGAAGTTTCATCATACAGACCGATATCACTGCTGTGCACAGATGTTAAGATCATCGCAAGAGTGCTGGCATCCAGGCTAAATAAATGTATAGACAAACTGGTGCACTCAGACCAATCGGGATTTATCCCCGGCCGGTCCACCAGTACAAACATCAGAAGAGCTTACCTGAACCTACAGGTACCAACAGAGAATGTGGGATCCAGAGCCATATTGTCTCTGGATGCTGCCAAGGCTTTCGATAGCCTAGAGTGGGAATACCTATGGAGGGTGCTAGAGAGGTTTGGATTTGGTCCTACATTTATCAGCTGGCTAAAAATTCTGTACAATCAGCCAAGGGCAAGGCTCAAGATAAACGGTGAATACTCGGAAAGCTTCCCCCTCGAAAGAGGGACAAGACAGGGATGTCCCTTATCTCCTTTGTTGTTTGTGCTGGCTATGGAACCATTAGCAGGAGCAGTGAGATCATCCACGGAAATACAGGGATTCCAAAGAAAAGGGAGAGAAGAGAGAATAGCACTTTTTGCAGATGATGTCATATTTTTCCTGGGGGACACGACTTCCTCGTTGGAGAAAGTGATGCATTTAGTAGAGGACTTTGGAAAGTTTTCGGGATTAGTTATCAACTGGGAGAAGTCGTAGCTTCTACCGGTAGATTCAGTGGCTATTACTACCCCAACGTGCCTGCCTCACTTGAAGATTACAGAGAAAATGAAATACCTTGGCGTGGTGCTGTCTAAGGACCCCGGTACGTTTATCAAGGACAACTTGATCCCCCTCTTATTAAAATTTAAGAGGAAACGTGACATTTGGAGCAGACTCCCTTTGTCTGTGGCGGGCCGAGCCAATCTGATAAAAATGGTCTGGATGCCGCAACTGTTATACCTACTACATAATTCCCCAGTTTGGATTAGTGGGAAGTGGTTCCAAAAGATCCAGTCCCTTTTTAGGGAATTAATATGGAAAAAAGGGCAGGCCAGGATCGGCCTACAAAAACTGCAGCGACCCGACACGGAGGGGGGACTGGGGGTCCCACAGCCATTTATGTACTATCTGGCAGCCCAGCTACAACAACTGGGAGGTTGTGCCACTGAGAGAGGGGGAAATAATAATGTTAAAATCATTCTACAGGGGAATCCACACAGTTCACTAGTGGGAGCACTGGAGGCAGACTCGCTACAAGGAGAAATTCCGACACTTAAAATGATCACCAGGGTCTGGCAGGCAGCTAAGAAAACAATGGGGTATAAAGGAATAACAGAACATGCGCCACTATGGAATAATAAGTGTTTGCATGAATTATCAACTGTAGATAGGAATAGATCGTGGGAAAGTTGTGGGATAAACCGGTTGATACAATTATACAAAGGGGATACTTTGAAATCCTTTGAGGACCTAAGACGCGAGTATGGGATGCCAAACCAGGCATTCTATAGTTACCTGCAGATCAGGCACGCTCTTAGCAAACAATTCAGTAGGCAACCCCCAGTATGGTGTAGGACCCCACTCCTACAAACAATAATTAAATCAGAGACTACTAAAGGCTTAATCTCAGAGATATACTCCCAACTAATAAAGAGAGGAAACACGAAGGCAGGCCTATTAGGAGGAAGGGGTAAATGGGCAGCCGACGTGGGGGAGATAACGGACGAGCAATGGGAGAGGATTCTCGAGTTTGGACCAGAGGTATCGGTCTCTCCTTCACAAAAAGTCTCCCACTTGATGCTGCTACACAGATCTTACTATACACCAAAAAGGCTGTTTATGTTTGGCCGTAGAACTAACGACGAGTGCCCTAGATGCAGAGGAACAGGCGACCTAATTCATATGGTTTGGAGGTGCCCAAAACTAGCAAGGTACTGGACTGAGATTATAAAGAAAATAAACGCTACGTTTAGGGTGAACTTAGTGCTCGACCCCAAAATCTGTGTGCTGGGGTATGCCAGTAGTGCTCTGAGGGATAGAAATACAGCCATAGCGATAGTAAGATGCTTGTTTCAAGCTAGAAAATTAATTGCACAAGCATGGCAATCAAGCACACCTCCAAACCCGGAAGCCTGGGCCGGGACGGTTAACTCCATAATACGGAGTGAAAGGACATTTTACATAAGGCTAGGCAGTTACAAAACGTTCACGAAACTATGGAACCCATGGATCCAAGCAATGCCATCCTCCTTTCCAGTGCTACCTTAGTACTGAGGGCAATCACCCTCTTACTGGGGTAGAGATGGTGCACCATAGCCAGAGACCCGAAGCTGAGGGAGAAAGGGGAGAAGGAATAATAGCTAGACACAAGGTGTGCATCGGAACAATGAGCGTAGGTCAATGGGGGGATGGGGGGATGGGGGGCGGGGGGGGGGGGTTCACTAGTTTGGGTAATTTGGAAAAGGCCTAGGGAAGAAGTCTTCCCGTTTTCACTATGACATATTTTTGTACAATTGTAAATTTTACACACTGAAAATATAAATTAAGAGAAAAGACTGAATGGCCACAATGATGTCACTCGACAAGAGACAAATATGACCATCAATCTGAAAGATGTCTCTGAATCAAGGTAACTGAAGTGGTAAAAAAAAAAAGAGGAGTATTCTGTCCATATTATTAAGTCAGTTGGGGGTAAACCCGGGGTACCTACATGAAGCCTATTTTTAACTCCCGTTAATGAAATGGAGTCAGCCAAGCATGTTCTCTGGACTGTTTGGTAGCCGTAAGGATACTTTGAGTTGGCATTTTAGGAGCCTGTCCCCTTTTAAAGTGGTTGTTAATCCAATCTAACCTGTATACACCATCAGCACTGCCTCCTATTGTAGTATCCCCCTCTGTGTGTGATTTATAAAAAATAAATGCTGGAAATACCTAATTTCACTGCCGAGATTGCGATCACATGACCAGCCAGCTTTCTCCTTTTCTCCTCTGAGAAATGCAGTGGGCGCGGCTGAGATTTCTCTGCTGATGTCAGTCTGGAGGGGAGGAGGATAGGAGGAAGAGCTAGCTGGTCATGTGATCACAATCTTGGCTCTTAAATTAGGTATTTGCAGCATTTATATTTAAAAATGATTCACAGAGGGGGACACTGCAATAGGAGGCAGGGCTGATGGTGTATACAGGTTAGTGTTATGAGAGCAGCAGGAGGGGGGAGGGGCGGCTCAGACACAAACAGAGAGGGGAGGGGGAGAAGGACGCAGGAGCAGAGAGGAGAGCAGATAGCAGGCTGCTGACAACAGAGGCACATAAACTGACCTATGTCTGGTCTCAGCAGCCATTATACACTGTTGTCAGTTTACAGAGGGTGGGGAGAAACAGGCAGGATCAGCCAGGTATTTTAGGTGTTACAGGGGGGCAATGACACAGGGCAAGCACTGTGTCATTTAACATGCTTTAAAGGAGCGGGATCCTTTTTTTTGGGGGGGGGGGGGGGGTTAACAAACGCTTTAAGTAGTAGGGCCTGAGTGAGCAGCAGTGGAATTGTAGTGCCCAACAAAAGAGTTAACGTGTCATATACCTAAGTCCATAGTCTCCACCAGGTTATGTCAGGACAGGTCCACCATGTGTGGAGGTTTGTCCTCAAATCTAAGCACCCTTGGAAGCAGGCTCCCATGTGTCCCAGGGTGTACTTTGTGATTCTAGTTGGAGTCAAATACCAGTGATATATTAGTTTGCAGTTAAATTCTAGGGCCATGGCATTCTGAAAGAATGACTTGGCGGTATCCCAGATCTGGGACTGCTGCTTAAGTTCTATTTGGTTGTCAAGGTCTGACAACCATTTGGACATATACACATGGTTGGGACTAGAAACTCCCTTCACAAGTTGGTTGTACAGTAAGGGGACCATACCTTTAAACTTTCGCTCATAAGACGTAAGGGTTGTCCTGTCAGATGTGCTACGAACCAAAGAAGTGACATAATGTTTTATCTGCAGGTAGAAAAATATCTCTGAATTAGGAAGAGACTCTCTTTGAAGAGTTTGTAACAACATAATACCACCTGACATAAGGAGGGCATGTAAACAAGTGACTCTTCATTGTGACCATTGTTTAAGGAGGCAAGGGTTCTTGAAGCCCAGGGGGAAATATGGATTGTGTAGGAAATTCAATAAAGGTAAATGAGGGGATTGGAGTTGCCCAGCGTATCTGAGGTCATCCCAAAGTTTCAGAAAATGTAATGGATCAGGGTTGCTTATACCAGTTCAGTCTTTCGGGAGAAGCCATAGCAAGTTATCTATATGTAAGGGGGGGTCACAGTCAGCTGCCTCCCAAGAGACCCAAAGGTGGGGGTTTCAGTGGTTGCATGATATTTGCTAAGAAAGGACAACTGGGCAGCTTGAAAATATTTTTGAAGGTTCAGTACTCCCATGCCGCCTTGGGGTCTATTATGAAATAGGGTGTTGCTTGCTATTCTAGGCTTATGGTGATGTCAAATGAACTGTATGACCGCATGAACCGTATAACCTGGTTTTGATGTGCATGTAAAACATGGGAGGGGGCACAGGGATAGAAGAGATATAGCAACTTCGGTAGGTATGCCATCTTAATTGCCACAATACTAACCAAGAAAGGAATAAGGTGGACCACACAGTTAAAAAGGTGCTTAGGTTTATGAAAAAGTAGTGGGTAATTAGCCTCGTAAAGAGTATCATACGAGGTGGTGATATTAATCCATAGATAGGGGAGGTGTTTCTGTGCAAACGAATAGGGGAAAGAGGCTCACAGTGAAGATGCTAAATGTGGAGGAAAAATTCAGGATTTTGGATTTGCGGTGGTTGATATGAAGACCAGAGTGGCTAACAAATTGGGTCAATAGTATTGTCGGATTATGGAGAGTGACTGAAGGGTTGGTGATAAACATCAAAGTATCATCAGAAAAAAGGCTGAGTTTATGTTGATAACCAGCAATTTCAGGGCCCAAGATATCAGAGTGGGATCATATAAGCTGTGCTAGGGGCTCAATGGCCAGCACAAACAGTAATGGGGATAGGGGGCAACCTTGCCTTGTACCCCTAAAAACAAAAAAGACATAGAACTGAAATCCTGCATACTTAACCTGCGCTTCGGGGGGATAAGTATAATGCAATACCCAAGTGCAGAATTTCTCTCCATAACCCAATTTCCCTTTTTTTATATCAAGGTAAAGGAGCATACTTGGTGGGTTGTGTTTATTTGCAGCTTCAGTCAGGAGTAAAATCCAACGCACGTTATCCCCTGCCTGGCGAAGAGGCATGAATCCCACTTAGTTTCTATGTATAAAGTACAGATACCAGCATTGAGCCTGGTAGCCAGAATTTTTTCTAGCAGCTTAACTTCTATTTTTAACAAAGAAATAGGGCGATAGTTTGCCCAATTAGTGTCATCTGCATTCAGTTTTGAAATCATGCACACCGTTGCCAGATGGGATTCTAATGAAAGTTGCGTTCTCGTCGCAAGTCATTAAAAGCATCAATGGGGCTAAAAGGTCCTTATAGCGTTTGTAGTATGCCACTGTAAACCCATCAGGCCCAGGCCGTTTATTGCTGTCTAGAGATTTAATCACAAACCATAAACCACAACCTTGGTTAAGTTTATGGGCTCTTCCAATGTTTCTGTAAAGGATCCACGTACACAAGGGAGTTTAATCTGGGAAAGCAGTGTATCAGCTACCATTGATGAGAAAGAGTTGGAAGAGGCATATAAGAAATATAGGCGAATAGCAAATTCTTATAGAAAATATTCTCTGGAGAAAAAGAGAGGGCAAACAGCCCACAAGGGATTCTTCAAGGAGGAGCAACAACTGTTTTTTTAGCAAAAACAATAATTACTTTATTATAAATAAATCCACCATATACAAAATTTAATAAATAATAGATTCCTCCACCACATAATAAAGTTCATATTCCATATGAGATTAACCAAAGGTTATTTCTCCATGTAATTATTAACACTGTCAGCACATATATAATATCTCAAACTGAAGTCTGAACCGTGGCAATATAACAGGACATACAGAAAAGAAAATGTCAGGGATTGAATTCCCTTTGCTTACCCAGACCAATATTGATGTGTACAGGGAGAAGGGACGGTGTGATGCAATTCGTTGTATGTAAGGTCATAAAAGACCAATATACTGTGTCCTTGCTGACAGCTTTCTGCTGATATACAAAGTCAGGAGGCTCAGTTGATTTATGTGCTGACAGGTATCTTGTTGTCCATTGTATGGAGAGAGAGGAGAAAGGAATGTCTGTAGCTATGTTGTAATCTTCAGCCTCTGAAACTGACAGCTGGTCAGTGATCTGATAGATAGCAGTGAGGTCCCACAGCATCTCCACTCACTCCAAAGGGGCACAGAGACCAGGGAGAGCTTGTTTTCCCCCACTCAGTCAGGAAGACTTGTCTCTGTGAAATCTAAATGTAGAGATGGAAGAAGGAAGGTGAAAAAAATTGGCATATAGCTATGAGTCCATGTTTTGTTGATGAGATGCAGCTAATGCCAAGGCATCATGCTATGCTGACATGTTTCCTTTCGATAAATGAAATTCTTCAGACTTGAAGTTAAAGAATTATTTGTATTTTTTTATTAACTACTTATTCTTCCTTGCTCAAGTCCATACAGTAGGGTGATCGTCCGTGACAATTCTTTTGTTTTTTCGGAATAGCAAATTCTGACACAATTTTTGCAGGGTTACATGTTAACATACCGTCAGTAAGACAGAGTAGCCTTTGGGTAGGGTCTAGTTTATGAAGTCTGGACGCCAGGAGGGCATCCTGTGTATTCGTCGTGTATTTCCCTTCAACTTATATTTGGTCCAGGGAGGTTGCTTGTTTGTAGCTATTGACTTTTGAAAAACACGTATTTACCAACGCAAGAAGTCCAGCACTGCCATCCTAGAACCCAGAGTCTTTACCTATATTTATGTTCCCACACCACCATCCTAAATTCAGGAGCAAGCTGTGACTTTCTGATTACTTACAGCTAGTCCCATACTGATACTGCAAATGTGCAAGATCTACTAACTAGGGGAACATGTCATGAAACCTCCTTGGATGTGTAACATGTATCCCAGGAGGCTGGGGGTGGAATAAGGGCTAACGTCAGCCATGCCTAGTAAGGATTGAGTAAGTGGGAGCAAGTACCTACTCATACCAACTGATAAAGGTAGCTGCTACCCAAGAAAAAAAATCGAAATGTGTAATTGGGAGGGAGGAGGGTTAGGATGATTTGATCTATGCCTATCATTGAAATTTACACTCACAAGAGTATACAGTGTCTTACAAGAGTATTCACCCCCCTTGGCATTTTTCATGTTTTATTGCCTCACAACCTGGAATTAACATGGATTGTTTGAGGATTTGCATCATTAATTTACAGAACATGCCCACAACTTTGAAGATTTTTTTTTTATTATTGTGAAGCAAACAACAAATAGGACAAAATAACAGAAAAAGTCAATGTGCATAACTATTCACCCCCCTAATTCAATACTTTGTAGAGCCAACCTTTGTGGCTATCACAGCTCCAAGTCGCTTTTATTCATACAAACATCACAGAAAACCAGCTGGAGATCCATGGTACGTACACAGACCGGCAGATTGAATCTCACCGCATATTGGAGAGATATCTGAATGACCAGCTATCAGTAAGTAACCGAAACGGCGCTATCATACAGCTTTTATTGCTATAATTGCCTAGAGGATACACCTGCATGCTGTGGGCACCTCGGCATATGGTTGCACTGGATATATATCTGAGAGTTTGTTCCCATCTCCGTGATAGTATACCTGACTAGCTTGGACTGCAGTATCAAGTGATCCATCCAGCTTAAAATTAGTGTCTGTCACTGTAACATGATTTTTATTTGGATTGCAGGATGAGAACAGCAGGAACTACTCATACTTGAGGATATATTCAATATTGAAAGAAGTACATTGCTTTCTGCCCCCCCCCCCCCCCCCCATCTATTTTTGCTTTGCATAAGTCTCTGTGAGCTTGCCACATCTTACCACTGGGATTTTTGCCCATTCCTCCTTGCAAAACTGCTCCAGCTCCTTCAAGTTGGATGGTTTGCGCTTGTGAACAGCAATCTTCAAGTCTTACCACAGATTTTCTATTGGATTGAGGTCTGGGTTTTGACTAGGCCATTCCAACACATTTACATGTTTCCACTTAAACCACTCAAGTGTTGCTTTAGCAGTGTGTTTGGGGTCATTGTCCTGCTGGAAGGTGAACCTCCGCCCTAGCCTCAAATCACACACAGAGTGGTACAGGTTTTGCTCAAGAATATCCCTCTATTTAACTCCATCCATCTTTCCCTCAACTCTGACCAGTTTCCCAGTCCAGACTGCTGAAAAACATCCCCACAGCATGATGCTGCCACCACCGTGTTTCACTGTGTGGATGATGCTCTTTGTGTGATGTGATGTGTTGGGTTTGCGCCAGACATAGCGTTTTCTTTTAAGGCCAAAAAGTTAAATTTTAGTCTCATCAGACCAGAGCACCTTCCTCCATACATTTTGGGAGTCTCCCACATGCCTTCTCGCAAACTCAAAACATGCCATTTTGTTTTTTTGCTGAAAGTAATGGCTTTCTTCTGGCCACTCTGCCATAAAGCCCAACTCTATGGAGCGTACGGCTTATTGTCATCCTATGTACAGATACTCCAGTCTCTGCTGTGGAACTCTGCAGCTCCTCCAAAGTTAGCTTAGGTCTCTGTGCTGCCTCTCTGAATAATGCCCTCCTTGCCCAGTCTGTGAGTTTTGGTGTGTGGCCGTCTCTTGGCAGGTTTTCTGTTGTGCCACGTTCTTTCCATTTGGTTATGATAGATTTGATGGTGCTCCTAGGGATCATCAAAGATTTGGATATTTTTTTTTAACCTAACCCTGACTTGTACTTCTCAACAACATTGTACCTTACTTGTTTGGAGAGTTTCTTGGTCTTCATGGCAGTGTTTGGTTAGTGGTGCCTCTTGCTTAGGTGTTGCAGCCTATGGGGCCTTTCAAAAGGTGTGTATATGTAATGACATATCGTGTGACACTTAGATTGCACACAGGTGGACATCTTATGGCAACTCTGCCATAAAGCCCAACTCTATGGAGCATACGGCTTATTGTCATCCTATTTACAGATACTCCAGTCTCTGCTGTGGAACTCTGCAGCTCCTCCAGGGTTAGCTTAGGTCTCTGTGCTGCCTCTCTGATTAATGCCCTCCTTTTCCAGTCTGTGAGTTTTGGTGTGTGGCCGTCTCTTGGCAGGTTTGCTGTTGTGCCATGTTCTTTCCATTTGGTTATGATAGATTTGATGGTGCTCCTAGGGATCCTAGGGATCATCAAAGATTTGGATATTTTTTTTTAACCTAACCCTGACTTGTACTTCTCAACAACATTGTACCTTACTTGTTTGGAGAGTTTCTTGGTCTTCATGGCAGTGTTTGGTTAGTGGTGCCTCTTGCTTAGGTTTTGCAGCCTCTGGGGCCTTTCAAAAGGTGTGCATATGTAATGACATATCGTGTGACACTTAGATTGCACACAGGTGGACATCATTTCACTAATTATGTAACTTCTGAAGGTAATTGGTTGCACCAGAGCTTTTTATGGGCTTCATAACAAAGGGGGTGAATACATACGCAATTATCAGTTCTCTATCAGTTCTCTATTAGTGAAAAATAGTTTTATGTATATATTTATCTAATTTTACTTCACCAACTTAGACTATTGTGTTCTGATCCATCACATATAATTCAGATTTAAAAAAAAACATTGAACTAAAGGCTGTAATGTAACAAAATAGGTAAAAAGCCAAGGAGGGTGAATACTTTTGCAAGGCACTGTATGTGAGCTTTGCCCAGTCCCCAAAGGAGCATCTTGCACTCATCAAAGAAGTCTATCCTGTAACCGGATGTGACTATTGCGCTGGAATTGGCGCCCCAAACAAGTTCCTGTTAAACGCTTTTGACCTTTTTTACCCATAAAACTCTGTGGAACTTTTCATAGCGTCCCCAATTATGCCTACATGTCCCTATTTTAGCTGGAGGTTTTCTCCCTTTAGTTTTATGGCAATAATTGTTGACTCCTGCTCTACATGGCTTCCGGCTTTGACCCACTATGGGGTTCAAAACATTGAACTAAAGGCTATAATGTAACAAAATAGGTAAAATGCCAAGGGGGGTGAATACTTTTGCAAGGCACTGTAAGACAGATTTGGCTCCATCTGAAGTTTTATTGAGAGACAGCATGTTTGAAAAAGAAGTAGGTCATTCTCATTCATCTGTATAAAAGTGCTGTATACTGTATGTAAATATTTATATATATATATATATATATATATATATATATATATATATATATATACACACAGTATCTCATAAAAGTCAGTACACCCCTCACATTTTTGTAAATATTTTCTTATATCTTTTCATGTGACAACACTAAAGAAATTACACTTTGCTACAATGTAAAGTAGTGAGTGTACAGCTTGTATAACAATGTAAATTTTCTGTCCCCTGAAAATAATCCAACACGCAGTCATTTATGTCTAAACCACTGGCAACAAAAGTGAGTACACCCCTAAGTGTAATATTTAATATAAATGTAGTCTCATGGATGTCTAGAACTGCACAGGTAATCAAAACAAAAGGAAAATAGCTTGTTGTGCACAGTTTGTATAGTTTGTAAATAGCTTTTCTCAATTTTCATGGTATACTTATTAAAAATAATGTAAATAAATATGTAATTAATACCATTTTTTTTTTCGTAGAACGATATGGCCTGAAAGAACCAAAGAAGGTGAATGAACTACACAACAAAATCATTTGTTGTTTAAAAGATCACATAGCTTTAAATATACAAAACAAAGGACAACAACTAGATACTGCAACAGCATTAAGTGTTCTAACGGATCTGCGTGCTCTTTGTACATTGGGACTTCAACGTATATTCTACTTGAAGCTGGAAGATTTGGTACCACCACCCCCTGTAATTGACAAATTATTTCTGGACACTTTGCCTTTTTAAAGAAGTTGAAACAACATTGAAGATCCTTCAGATCATGAACCATACAGCATTTAGTTATTTTAAAATATTTTAGCATATGAAACACTGAATTATCTATCTGTATTTTTCAAAGTAGATAAAACCTGATTTAAAGTAAAATGAGTATTTGGTGAAAAATAGGTACTAAATTGTTTGCATCATAGGTCACAGTCTTTAAAGTTGACCTGAACCAAAAAAAATTAAGATTTAGAAATGTTATTTGTGTCTAAGCAGTGCCCTGAAAAAAAGCTACCCTTTGCCTTGAATTTCTTCTGAAACATATCAGTGCACTTCACTGGTATGTGAGTGTGCCTAGGCACTTCTCTACCTACAGCATCATAGCTGTATATCTGCTGTGTGAGATCTAAAGCATCTCTGTTCTGACTGTCTCAGGAGATGTGGAGTGAGAGCTGGTAATCTCACTACTGCGCCACTCACTGTTTTACTTGCTGGAGGCTTGACATGTCTTTGCCTCTACCCAGAAGGCCACCTCCACACAGAGACACAGTGCGGTATGGTAAGTCCATAATGGGGAAAAGGTCAGCTACAGGAATCCACATGCAATGCTGGTGACTTGTCCTTTGCCCTCTGCCCATATCTTTTTGCACAGCTTCCAGAGTCCAGTTCCTATTTACAAACTTATCAAAATGTTACTAGCTGAGACTGTTGACAACTTCAAAAAACATTTAGATATCTTCCTCAGGAAGCAGAATATACAAGGCTATGGGAATACATGGGTTAAACTGGATGGACCTGTGTCTTTTTTTCTTCAACCTTATAAACTAAGGAGTTGATTTACTAAAGGCAAAGAGACTGTGCACTCTACAAAGAGCAGTTGCTTCAGAGCTTAGTAAAAAAGCAGAAGCTTTTCTGTTTTCCATCATCCAATCATGTGCAAGCAAAAATGCTGTTTTTCATTTCCTTTGCATGTGATTGGGTATTCTTTGCAAAGTGAACCTTTACCACATTTACTAAGCTCTGGAGCAACTGCACTTTGCAAAGCGCACAGTCTATTTGCCTTTAGTAACTCAACCCCTATGTAAAAATAAGATTCACAAAATACTCTGGCCCTTGAGGTATAGGGAGAGTAACCACACACCACCATCTCCAATGTGACAGCAGTTGGTGCCTGGGCAGTCTAATGCCATCTCAGTCATTGTCAAGTGGCTGGCATGCCTACATTTATTCAAATAGCAACTTTTAGAAAGTTGGTATATGTATGGGACATTTTGACCTGGTCACATTGGGGTTGATTTACTAAAACTACAGGGTGCAAAATCTGGTGCAGCTCTGCATAGAACCTAATCAGCTTTTGTCAAAGCTTAAAGAAGAACTCCATCTTTCCACAGACTTTACAAAGCTTGGCTTGGTTCTTCACTAATCTGTAAGGCCGCGAGCCAAGACTTCCTGTCATATTCCGAAACACAACACACAAAGCTTCCTCTGATTGGCTGAGTTAGAGAGGCGGGCTAATGATGTCACAATAGGAAGTCTCGGCTCGCACCCGGAACACAGTGGGGTATGCTGTATATAGCCGCAGGTAAATACAGTTTATACTGCGCATCCATCAGCCTCACAGGTTAGTGAGGAACATGGTTAGTTTGGGGCAGCTTGGTAAAGTGTGTAAAAAGATGGAGTTCTTCTTTAATTGAACAAGCTGAAGCTAGAAGCTGATTGGCTACAATGCACAGCTGCACCAAATTTTGCACTCTCCAGTTTTAGTAAATCAACCCCAGTGCGAGAAGGCTTATTCTAACAAGACATGCAAATTCTGGTACCTTATTAGTGCATGCTCTCTAGAGCTCAGCCTAATTTAAAGTGGTTGTAAACCTGTTACAACCACTTTATACTACAGGCAAGCTTATAATTAGGCTTACCTGTCGCTACACTGGATATCTCCTAAACCTGCATGTTTAGGAGATATCCCTGTATTTGCATGTGCCGGCGTTATCGGCACATGCGCACTTAAGGGAACTGAAGCAATGGTACATACATGCCTTTGTTTCAGTCATACTGTGCCATTACCGGCAGCTCCCGCGCGCATGCCACGATACCCGGAAGCAACCCCCCGGGAGAGATGTCGGCCACCGGAGCGGTGAACGAGGACCGATGCGGGGGCATTGATCTAAGGTAAGTAATTCATAATGAGCTAGTATGCTATGCATACTAGCTCATTATGCCTTTGTCTTGCAGGTTTTTTTATTTTAAGGGTTTACAACCACTTTAATATTTTTTCCCTGCATAGGTACACTTTAAAGATGCATTTAAAATTGCTTATACCATTATGGTAGTGCTTTGCTATGTTGTGAGTTACATTTTCATACTATGAATTAATCTTTTAGCCATTCTTAATAAAATCAAATGCAGACACTTTACACGTCTGAGCTTAAACAATGCAGCAAAAAACATGACTAATAATAATTTTGAATTACCACTTCCATACCGGGCCTATTCTGACACTCCTCTCCTACATGTAAAAACCATATTTTTTTGCTAGAAAATTACACAGAACCCCCAAACGTTATATATGTTTTTTTAGCAGAGACCTCAGGGCAGTGATGGCGAACCTTGGCACCCCAGATGTTTTGGAACTACATTTTCCATAATGCTCTTGCACTCTGCAGTGTAGTTGAGCATCATGGGAAATGTAGTTCCAAAACATCTGGGGTGCCAAGGTTCGCCATCACTGCCCTAGGGAATAAAATAGCGGTCGTTGCAACTTTTTATTTCACACAGTATTTGCGAAACAGTTTCATGAATTAAAAAATAACAAAACATAAAGTTAGCCCAATTTTTTGTATAATGTAAAAGATGATGGTACGCTGAGTAAATAGATACCTCTCATTTCACGCTTTAAAATTGTGCACACTTGTGGAATGGCTCCAAACTTTGGTACTTAAAAATCTCCATAGGCGATGCTTTAAAATTTTTTACAGGTTACCAGTTTAGAGTTACAGAGGTCTAGTGCTAAAATTGTTGCTTTCGCTCTAACACACACGGCAATACTTACATGTGCTTTCGCTTCTGTGCCCGAGCACATGGGATGGGAGCACTTTAAAAAAAAAAAAATTATTGTTTATTTTACTTTCAATTTTTTATTTTTACACTTTCTCCTTAAATTTTTTTTCTTTGATCACTTTTATTCCTATTACAATGAATGTAAACATCCCTTGTAATAGGAATAGTGTGTGACAGGTCCTTTTTATGGAGAGATCTGGTGTCTATAAGACCCCAGATCTCCTCTCCAGGCTGGAAAGATTGATATTTAAAAAAATGAAGATCTCTATCTTTCTGGCTTTGTTTACTTCCGCTGGCCGGACGTCATAACCTCGCGCCCGGGCCATCGTAGATTAAAGAGATGACTGGAAATCTCTATGATCCACGTCCGGCAGCGGTGGATTCTTTCTCCGGCTTGCCGATTGCATGGGCAAGCCCGGAGAAGCAGCAGAGGGCAGCGGGAGGGGGGATGTCCCCTCCTGCCACCTGTAAGAACGATCAAGCGGCTGAACTACCGCTATGATTGTTCTTACGGTGCACAGAATCGCCGGCTGTAAAAGATGATATCTAAATGATGATGCCTGCTGCTGCAGGCATCATTCAGATATATCCACTCAAAGTCAAAGATGTCATTAGACGTCCTAGGCTGGAAGTGGTTACATATTACATTAATAGTGATCAAAGACAATTGAGTACTGTCCGTGATATTTTTTTTATTTGCACTAACATACAATTTTTTAAGACAAGCTTTCGGGTATGTACTCTTCTTCAAGGTTCCAGCAATTTTTTTTCCTTTCCTCAGGGATTGATTTTTTTTAACATTCTGCTAAAACTTTTTTGAATCAGTACTGCTGGGACCTTGAAGAAGGAACATACACCGAAAGCTTGTCCTGAAAATTATATGTTAGTGCAAATAAAAAAAAGTATCACGGAGAGTACTCAATTGTCTCTGTCGCAAGTGCACTAAAACGGATACAATCACCTCACTAGTGATCAAACAAAGGTATAAGGAGAAACATTCAATATTAGGGAAACATATTATACATTTGACAAGCGCAGTCATGCTGCAATAAATGCACTGTGACCACATCTAAATGTTCATTCCTGTGCCATCTTCTAAGTATACAAATGTGTAGATGAAAACAGAAAGACATCTGGAAACACCGAAGGTTTTTAAAATAATTTAAAAAAAGGTTATCAAAAGTATAAATATATATTTTCCAGGTAATAACATTTTGTCACAGTACAAATGAACAACTGGGATATATCATGAAATAACTTTGTTTAACCAAGTTTCTTCTAAATATTTGACCCATCAAAGTAGCCATTTTTTGCAGATACAACAGTTGAGCACACTTGTGTAGACATTTAGAAACTTCTAATTCTGTTTTGGTTTTAGGTTTACAAGACTTGTTCCTTTCAGAGTTTCCCCAGTTTCCAAGTGCCTTTTGATGGTTTAGGATACTTCATGTCACCTTGGCTTTCTTTGCAAGTGCCCATTCAAATAAATGGGCTGACTTAAGGCGGAACTGAATCCTCTGATTTAACTGGTTCCCAAAATTGTTGTTTTTTCTATATTATGTATGTATCTATGTTTGTATGTAAAAGAGTTAGATTTAAGGCATGTCTCTGATGATAACAGCTGCAAGTGTGCCACTTAAAGTGACACTAAACTCTGTTAAAAACAAATTATATAAGTATGTTTTCTTTATTCAAAAAATGTACCTTCTATTGCTCTCAGCCTCCTCCACATGCCAAATTCCTTTTTTTTTAGCTGATGTGATCTGATTTCTTGTTAGAGGGTGGATATGTTCATTCCCCATGGACCCACTGTATGTAGGAACACCCTCTCTTGCTCACTCCCAAGATGGACTAGGAACTGTATGTATAGCAGTACACATGACCGCATCATTCCTAATGGACGTAAGAGGGAAAACGAGGTTTAGGAGCTCACAGGGAGGAAAGAAGGCAGGAAAAAAAAACAGACAAAATCATTACATGAAAAAAAGATTACAGAGCCATTAAGTAGTAGATGTGTATGGATTATTTTTGGAGAATAAGGATATCATTTAGTGTCACTGGGGCATATTTAAAAAGCAGTCAAGGTCACATTCATCAAATATTCACTAGTGGTGAAGCAATCACTGTTTTAAAAATATATGCACCAGGAAAATGTACCTGCAGTGAATGTTTTGGTAAATGTCAAATTAATTGCTTTATAAATAGGCTCCCAAGTGTTAGGATGGCTGGTCTGTCTTCCTTTTGTTAAATGCCATTTTAATACAGAGGTTTTGTAAGTAATCATCAAAATTTGGGACACCTGTAAGAATTATGTGCACCAAAATTCAAGGCTAAATGTACTTCCATTGCTGCAGAAAAGCTGTAGTTTGTTAACTCATTTCTTGTCCTCTAAAAAAGACCTTTTTCTAATGTATACAACTTTTAGGCTTTTGGCTACAGACTTTTTTTTTAAACTTCTGGCAGTGCCCCGCTAACCCTAATACCCTTTCAGGTTACTTACTGCACTTGAACTGCTTAAACTGCTTTAAAAAAACAAACAAAAAAAACCCCAGAAAATGGTTTTAAACTGATACTGTTTCACACACACTTACACTATAAGGGTGATTTGTAAAAAAAAGTGAATCTATATTTGTTCTGTACTAATGCGGCAAAAGATGAATGTAAACAGTCCATACTGTGCAGTTTTACTATAAATCTTTGATTTTAAACAGAAAATACCACATTTGGCAACTAGATGGAGTTAATATCATAGGAATTTCTTAGAATACTTTGCTCCATCTAGTGGCCAAATGCAGTATTATTTATTTGAAATATTTTTTTTTTATTGGAACAGCACAGGATATGGCTTATTTACTATACATATTTGCCCCATTCGCAAATACCAAATGTACATGCACTTTCACTGAGCAAATGGCTATGCTCATTCTTTATAAATCAGCCCATATATATATATATATATATATATATATATATATATATATATATATATATATATATATATATATATATATATATATATATATATTGTGTGTGAGTGCATGTGTTCTGCAGCACTGCCTTATATATTTTTTAAAAACAGAGAAGAAAGCTAAAATAAAAGATTGATCACATGGTATCACAACTGAACGATAAATGCACTGTAAACTATACTGTGAGTGTGTTTATTTTCTTAAATGTTTCTACTGTTGTTACAACATACATGTATATTTTTAATGTGTAATGTCATGATTGTCTACTTGTTAATACAAAAAACGTTTTCTCATTGTTTATATTTTTGACTTGATGATTACTAACTCAAAATAATGGATAGGGACATAAATACGGTTAGATTTACCTACCAGTGATAATCGTAGTCTTTATGAGGATTTTGCATGTCCTGACAGCTATGCTATTCGTAATCTAACCATTGATTTACTTATACCACTCTAAGTAAAAATATAAGACTTTTACTTACCACATACTGTAGTACATACACACTTTTTTAATCAGACTATTTACAGTGTGTTGTTGATTACTTGTTTTAGTACTTTTACGTATCTCTCATATTTTGCTAAAGTTGTTTCATACTTGGAAATTTGAAAGTAAGAAATTTGTTTTTGTACCTGCACTAAATGTCGAATGATTGTGCATTAAAATTTTGAATGTCATACTAATGTTTGTGTACTGTATGTTAGATTTTTAATGTGTTCTGTTTTGATAATTTTATCGCAGATTTGAATATTTATATTATATGCAATATTGTGTCTTGTAGTGATAAATGCAGATTTCATGTTTTCCTAAGAGTATTAATACTTGATTAATAGCAATTGGTAATTAAAGTATTTTTATAGACTTGGCAATCATTTAGTGTCATGGTTTAAAAAAAAACAATATTCAAAAATGCTCATTATCAATGTAAAGGAATCGTGTCAAGCTGGATAT
This sequence comes from Aquarana catesbeiana, assembly GCF_042186555.1. NCBI lineage: Eukaryota > Metazoa > Chordata > Amphibia > Anura > Ranidae > Aquarana > Aquarana catesbeiana. The sequence continues at coordinate 242,458,532 of NC_133328.1, read as the reverse complement.
TTACCATGGGAGATGCAATATGCCATTGTTATTAATAGATAATAGTGAAGATGATTCAAGCAACCAGAGGGGAAGTATAAGGATTGCCACATTGTATTGCACACACAACACACGCAGTTGTGGCACAATAGTACAGCATTTAGTGGGTAAAATAGTCCAATGCTGAATGCAGATCCCTTTTGAGAGAGCAAAGCAAGTGTAAACGAGGCCTTAGGCCTTATACACATGGGCTTCGGCTTGTATGAGAGAAGTGTGTACAGAAAGCTTTTTGCAAACTGTTTGGTAAGCTACAATCTTTAATAAAGCTTTTCAAATAGTAATTGGAGTGCAAAACTGTCACTTTATACAAGCAAATGACAAGCTTCAGCAGGCATTCAACAAGCCTCAAGTAGTGCTAAAGCTTAAAGTGGATTTACATATGCCCAGTGAAGTGAACAGCCTCAGATGATACACAGTGATGAAACAAATCCTCCTACATAAGTTTCACATGTATATCTGCTGTCTTCAGCTTTATATACTGTTTAGAAAGTGCACGTCCTGCTAGAATTTTCACACACCCCCTCTCCACATAGGCAGAAAAAGGAAGAAACAATGCAGAGCTGTGCTGTGAATAGACCAGCTCTCTGCTAATCTATTTATATCACCCACCCTGACACAAAATTCAGGCTGGTTTTTATCACAGTTGAGGAAGAACTTGTCAGAAGTTATCATGCTGATAACAGAAAAATGGAGCAGGAGAAAGCCACTTAGGGCTTTGAAGAGAGAAAAGAAAACACTGCAGATATATGTGCTCAGCTCAAATTTCATGAATGGGGTTTATATCCACTCTAAAGTGGTTGTAAACCTGGAAAGTCAAATACAAACAGAACACTAAGTCTAATAAAGAACAAGGGCACAAATCATTTGTGCCTAGTATGGCAGGTAGAAGAACAGCCTGTCATCTGTAATCCTCCCCGCTCTCCTGATTAAAAAAGAACCAACACCATGAAAAAAATGTCACGCCCCTTCTCCTTTGACTGACAGCCAGTGTAATGAGAAACATGCCTGAACCTGTGTGAAGGGGGAGTGTCTGCTGCTGCTCTGTACCTCACTGTGAGCTGTGACTGAGATCAAAGCCTCTCCTCTGGAGATCCAGGTACAAAGCTTCTTTTTTTTTCTTTTTTTTATTAGCAAGCTAATTCACATACAAAATGTCAAATAAATGAAAAAAAAAACAGGCATAGGAACAATATACATTTCACATTAAACCAGTCAAAAAGGCCAGCACTACTAGTCATAGAAGACTCCTTCCATAGTCCTATATCCTCGACCTGTTATCCACAAAATCTTCTATTTCATTTTTTTATGGAAATGTAAGAACCAGCAAAAACAGTTTACCCCAGCAACTGCAACAATAGAATATTATCAAAATACCCCTTCCCCTTCAACAAAGATCCCCGAACCCCAGAGAAACCAACGAGTTCACTAACCTCCCGAAAGATGCATTTTCACCTTTAATTGCTAGTTCTGACTATCATCTTATTATCTAATTATAATTACCTTTCATAGGCCGATTCCCTTGCCTAATATCCAAACATCTCTATGCATAGGAAACAGCGTACATGAATAACTCACACAGCAAAATGGCTTCGTACACTGTCCCGCTTTTATTATCTTCGGTATGGTGTTAAATAGTGGTTAAAAGGTAGGCGTTGCGACCACCTTCCACCAATAGGGGTACATGTTCAAATTACATCAACCAATCACAATGTCACTCACAATGTCACAATATCATTGTCATCTATACAGATATAAACACAGACTATCTTATGATGCATACGTCACTTCCTATGTCTGGTTTTGTTTTCAACACAAGACCCATTTTACACAACAACACATATTTTTTACTTAATCAGCAAAATTATAACTTTTAAAGGCGCAGTTCGTGTATTAGATTGCAAAACACAAGGGGGCTTTTTCATGACTTTTTCAATCCTCTCTATTGTCACGAACGTGACAATCACAAACACCGTTGTCCCCAATATGCCCCCGACATTTACCTGGACTACATTCCCATAAATGTATCACTATATTAAGCATGTAAAAATAGAGATCAATAAACACATCAGAATTAGCTGCTCAGCTGAATAGTAATTTTCTATGAAATACAAAGGGGGAAAGGCGGTGACAGTCCATAAAAGCAAGTGGGAGGGGCATGACAGCCTTTAGGCCAAATGAAAAATAGTCACAAAGAAAAGCACAAAAAAAGTCTCTTGTATGGCTTATGAATGTCCATTAAATCCAAAAAGGAAGGAAAAGGAAAATGTCCACATTATAACTCTTATGCCCTGTACACGCGATCGGAAATTGAATGGACATTCCGACAACAAAATCCATGGGATTTTTTCCGCCAGATTTTGGGCCAAACTTGTCTTGCATACACACGGTTGCACAAAGTTGTCAGAAAATCCGATCGTTCTGAACGCGGTGACGTAAAACATGTATGTCGGGACTATAAACAGGGCAGTAGCTAATAGCTTTCGTCTCTTAATTTATTCTGAGCATGCGTGGCACTTTGTGCGTCGGATTTGTGTACACACGATTGGAATTTAAACAATCAGATTTTGTTGTCGGAAAATTTTATATCCTGCTCTCAAACTTTGTGTGTCGGAAATTCCGACGAAAAAAGTCAGATGGAGCCCACACATGATCGGAATTTCCGACAACACAATCTGATCGCACTTTTTCCATCAGAAAATCCGACCGTGTGTACAGGGCATTATTCTCCAAAACTTTTCCCAAAACTTTTGGCTCGATTCTGTGCTCATCCATATTTTACAGAGATCCTCCACCCCAAAAACCCTGCCTCTTCATAAGGATAGAACTCGATATCCACAGACAGACTGGAACTGATGCATTGGGCTAGACTTGGGTCTTTGGGCTGGCATCTGGATCTCTCCCTTGTGATGCTCACTGAAATTTTGTAGACCTTGGGCATGTGTCATTTGGCTAACCCTCAAGGTGTCATTCCCAGGAACATTTTCCAGCAGGAGTTCGCCTCTACTCATCTCAGCACCTCCCATGGCAGTAGAACAACAAAGATGAACAACAAAGATTTCCATGTAACAGCTGTAGTCATTTCTTCAAGTAACTTGATATCCGGATAGGGTATAGGGTATGAATGGGGTATAGGGTATGAACGGGGTGAGCATTTCTTCATGTGCATGGGGCTAGGGGTGTATACTGGCTGGCTGGGGCGGATACTCCTCATCCAACATGAATAACCACAGAATCTACCCGATCAGTTCAGGCCTTAACCGTTTGGAGGTATTAAAAACAATATTCCTCATTAACTCAAACATAAGTAAAGCATGCAGAAACAAAAATGTTTCTCAGCAACAGTTTTCATTACATAGATTCAATATTTTTAACTAAACATCTCTTCTTTAAATACAGTATTACAGCAGGATTTCAACAAAGCATAAACACCTTTAGTTCCTTCTATCCCTGGGACCCAAGTGGACCCAAGGGTCTCAGAACAGAACATTTTACCCAAACACATATTCCGACTCAGAAGTCAGCCTCCCAACTTTGCAAATATATCTGATCATCTGCAACAAACAAAACATTGATGAATAAACAACATTATATCATTAACACTTCATGATTGACACTCTGGGAATTCAAAAGGTAAATATATCCAGAATAGTCACTCTGACTGTTATTCAAACAAACAAACAAAAATTTTAGTATTTCATGGACTCAACATATGCAGCAATTTATTTTGGTCCCGGTTACTTAATTTCAGTAACTCTTCAAACATTTATATTTTCACCCTTTTTTTTAACCAAAATCCCATTATCAAATTTTAATTTTAACCCCGAATTTTTAGGGGAAATGTTTTGTACTCTTTATATAGCATCAGGAGCATGGGCCTAGTAACCTCCACTCCTAATAACAAGAGAACACAATATCCCATGAGATAACCATCTCTTTGTGTGCATTTTAAACACACTTAGATACTTTACTCAGCAAATAATACCTTGTGCATTCATTAAACACAATACAACCACTTACTCATTCCACAGTCATTGGCCATTTCATTCATTCTCCATTTAAAAAATTTCCATATCTTCCGAACACCTTTTCCCATTTTTTTTTTAAATCCATATCTCACCCGAAGTATATATTTTTCCCTAGTGGTAATTTAGTACATAGGATAACACAACATTAAAGGGGTTGTAAAGGTAAAAATTTTTTCACCTTAATGCATTCTATGCATTAAGGTGAAAAAACTTCTGACAGAACCGCCGCCCCCAGCCCCCCCGTTTTACTTACCTGACGCCTCGAAAGTCAGCTTCGCGTTCCCGACATCTGTTCCTCCGCTCACCCTGGCCGCTGATTGGCTGCAGTGGATGGATTGAAAGCAGCGCAGCCATTGGCTCGCGCTGCTGTCAATCAAATCCGATGACGCGGCGCGCCGGGGGGCGGGGCCGAGTGATACAGCGAGCGGCTATAGCCGCCGGCTGTATCACGGGAGCGCGCCCGCAAGCACTCACCACCGTGCGAGGGAGCTCGCATTAAGGTGGTGAATGCTTGCGGGGAGGAGCTGAAACAGCCGCCGAGGGACCCCAGAAGACGAGGTTCGGGGCCACTCTGTGCAGAACGAGCTGCACAGTGAAGGTAAGTATAACATGTTTGTTATTTTAAAAAAAAAAAAAAAACACCTTTACAAACACTTTAAGTTACTTCCCTTTTTCTTTCCTAACCACAATTCCTCTGACGTAGCGCCTGAAATACATAACTTCCTCTTATTTATTCTTTCCATAGCATGGATATGTAATTCTTAACCACTTCCCGCCCGGCCTATAACAGATTGATGGCCGGGAAGTGGTTCTGTTATCCTGACTGGGCGTCATATGACGTCCAGCAGGATAATATGCCGGCGTGCGCCCGCTGGGGTGCACAGCACGGCAAACGCGAGTGTGGCGTGTCAGTCTGACACACCACATCTCCGATCATGATAAGAAGCCTCTGATAGAGGCTTCTTACCAGGTGATCAGCTGTGACCAATCACAGCTGATCATCACGTGAACCAGGAAGTGCCGGTAAATGGCATTCCTCGGTTCATGCTGACAGGGAGAGCCGATCGGCGGCTCTCCCTATCAGAGGGGGGGTCTGTGCTGATAATCAGCACACTGATTATCAGCACAGCCCCCCTCAAATGTACCAATAAGCTGCCAATCGGTGCCCAGTCAGTGCCCCATCATAACCCCCTGCCAGTGCCCAATAAAGTGCCAATCAGTGCCCACCACAGTGCAAATCAGTGCCCACCATAGTACCAATCGGTGTCCATCACAGTGCCAATCAGTGCCCAGCATTAACACCTGTCAGTACCTGCCCAATCAGTGCTGCCCATCAGTGCCATCTATTAGTGTCCATCAATGCCACCTGTTAATGACAATCAGTGCCGCCTATCAGTGCCAATCAGTGCCGCCCGTCAGTGCCCATCAATGCCACCTGTCAGTGCCCATCAGTGCCGCCTGTCAGTGCCCATCAGTGCTGCATATCAGTGCCACCTATCGGTGCCCATCAGTGCTGCATATCAGTGCCGCCTATCAGTGCCCATCAATTCTACATATCAGTGCCTCCTCATCAGTGCCCATCAGTGCCACCTTGTCAGTGCCCATCAGTGCCGCCTCATCAGTGCCCATCAGTGCCAACTCATCAGTGCCCATCAGTGAAGGAGAAAACACATTTTTTTAACAGAAACAAAGAAAAACTTTTTTTTTTTTAAATCTCTGTCATTTTTAGTTTGTTTAGCAAAAAATAAAAAACCGCAGAGGTGATCAAATACCACCAAAAGAAAGCACTATTTGTAGAAACAAAATTATAAAAATTTAGTTTGGGTACAGTGTTGTATGACTGCGCAATTGTCATTCAAAGTGCGACAGCACTAAAAGCTCAAAATTGTCCTGGGCAGGAAGGGGCGAAAGTGCCTGGTACTGAAGTGGTTAATTATAATATTCTTAAACTTGTATTAACCAAAAATGATAACAAACATTTTAAAATACCCAATCATTGTTAAAACAGCTTAAACACAATTAAAAACATCTGCGCAAGTAACCATTCTCTTGTTTTGTAACAGGCAATATATCTTTGTACAATGCCAAGTTCCCATTTCTTTAATTTCAATATCAACAAATGAGCCCATGGGCCCAACTACCCCTCAAACATACAATATATTTTTTTTCATAATTAATCTTGAACAACATATTTTTTTCTACATAAAACACCACTCTAGGTTCTTCTATAACACTATAATGCCATTTATAACACCTCGGAGCCCAGGGTAATTATATGAATCCGAAATATAGCACATTTGTTGATACTGAAAGAATACCTTTTAACTTCAATAATGTAAGGATAGGCAATTACACAATTAAAACATTCCTTAAAGTCAGACTCTAACTGAAATAATCAAAATACCCCATGTATAAATTGAAATGTTACTCTTAAAAATGTGTATCTTGCAATTATTTTAAACCTGTTTTAACCTAAGTACTTTATCAGATTCCTCCAAAAAAATCTGGTGCCAGTGCATACATGTAATTTAATAGTGACGTCACATTCCCCTTTTAATGTTTCCAATCAACTATGCATTGGGCATGGGCTTACCAGGGGCATACCAGGCCCTTAGATCTGGTATGGGTTTTAAGGTGACCCCCCTACTCCAAAAAAACGGTGTGGGGGTCCCCCCAAAATCCATACCAGACCCTTATCCGAGCATGCAGCCCAACCGGTCAGGAAAGGGAGTGGGGAAGAGTGAGCGCCCCCCCTCCTGAACCGTACCAGGCCACATGCCCTCAACATGGGGGGTGGGTGCTTTGGGGGGTCCCTGCAGCCCCCCTCCCCCAAAGCACCTTGTCCCCATGTTGATGAGGACAAGGGCCTCTTCCCGACAACCCTGGCCGTTGGATGCCGGGGTCTGCGGGCGGGCGGCTTATCAGAATCCGGGAGCCCCCCCCAGATCCCGGCCCCCCACCCTATGTGAATGGGTAGGGGGTACCCCTACCCATCCACCTAGGGAAAAAAGTGTCAATAAAAAAACACGTTTTTAAAGTAATTTATTAGGCAGCTCCGGGGGTCTTCTTCCAACTTCGGGGGTCTCTCCGGCCTCTTCTCCTGATGTCCGGTTCTTCTCCGCTCTCCGCGGCCTCTTCTCCCGATGTCCGGTTCTTCTCCCGGTGTCCAGTTCTTCTGCCGTGCTCCTCCGCTATCTTCTGCTCTTTTGCCGCTCTCTTGCTAGCGGTGGCCCGGTCTCCCCAGCATGCCCCGGGACTGTGACGTCATAAGGGGCGGGGTCATCGGATGACATCACCTGTTGACCACGCCCCATGCCTATATAAGTCATTGCGAGGCGCTCACACAGCATTACAGCGGGAGAGAGCGTCGTGTCAACATCGGAAGAAGAGAAGAGGGGAGAAGAAGAAGACCGGGCCACCGCTAGCAAGAGAGCAGCAAAATAGCAGAAGATAGCGGAGGAGCCCGGCAGCAGAACTGGACACTGGGAGAAGAACCTGACACCGGGAGAAGAGGCTGGAGAAAGCGGAGAAGAACCGGACATCGGGAGAAGAGGCCGGAGAGACCCATGAAGTTGGAAGAAGACCCCCGAAGTCGGAAGAAGACCCCCGGAGCTGCCTAATAAATTACTTTAAAAACCTGTGTAGTGTGTTTTTTTATTAACACTTTTTTCCCTAGGTGAATGGGTAGGGGTACGATGTACCCCATACTTATTCACATAGGGTGGGGATCTGGGGGCTCCTGGATTCCGATAAACCGCCCGCCCGCAGACCCTGACAACCAACGGCCAGGGTTGTCGGGAAGAGGCCCTTGTCCTCATCAACATGGGGACAAGGTGCTTTGGGGTGGGGGGGCCGCAGGGCGCCCCCTCCCCCAAAGCACCCACCCCCCATGTTGAGGGCATGCGGCCTGGTACGGTTCAGGAGAGGGGGGGTGCTCGCTCGTCCCCACCCCCTTTCCTGACCGGCTGGGCTGCGTGCTCGGATAAGGGTCTGGTATGGATTTAGAGGGGGACCCCCATGCCATTTTTTTCGGCGTAGGGGGCTCTCCTTAAAGTGGAGTTCCACCCACTTTTACAACTCTTCAGCATCCCTCACTAAACTGTGCACTGTAAACGAATTGGATATTTTTAAATTTTTTTCTCAGTACCTACTGTATATCTGCTGTATTCCTTTTTTCACTTCCTCCTCCCCACTGGCTGTGGCCCATCGCATCATTTCCTGTTTGCAGTGCCTTCTGGGAAGGGGCGGCAACTTCCTTTGACACTGCCGTTGCTATGGAAACCTGACCTGAAACCTATTAAACAGCTTGTGCTGCACTGAGCATGTGCGAGATCTGCAAGGATGAGATCCAGGAAGAAATACAGTCTGGCTTCAGATGCCCACACTTAAGATGGCCACGGCCTGCTGTAAGTCTATAAAATAACAAACTACTGCTATAAACTAACAAAACAGACCTTAGTTTACAGACTAACTTTCCTAGAATACATTAAGCTTGTGTATTATAGGGGTATTTTTATTTAAAAAGTATAATTTCGTCTGGAACACCTCTTTAAGATCCATACCAGACCTAAGGGCCTGGTATGCTCCCAAAGGGGAATTCCCTCTCGCACTCGCTGCAAAAGGAAAATGTGTTTTTCCTATTGCAGCCAGCGCGAGATGTACAGTACCCTGTCGCCGAGAACCAGCGCGATGGGATCGCACTGGAAACAAAAGTCTGATGGTTTTGTGTACACACGATCGGACTTTGCTCCATCGGACTTTTGCTGCAGATGAAAACAGAAAAAGTTTGTCCGATAGAGCGCACACACGGTCGGATGTTGCTCCAAAACAGCTAATTTGCATGTTTGTTGTCAAAAAGTCCAATCGTGTGTACAAGCCTTTAGCCTTTAGAATGTACCTTAAACAACTACACATCTTGCAAGCCAAATAAGCACTGTACTGTAAAAATACTATACACACATATTAGTAAAGGGGAGACTTTCCTCACATACTACTGTACTGTTAATGTACTGACTGGTCGTTTAATATTCATTCTCTTTATATACTATATGACTGTATTATTCCCTCGAGATATGTGTTGACACTCAGTAAGAATATAAATATCCATTTCTACCCCTCCGTTAGAATGTATTGGTGACTGTGAAAAACCAAAGAAGCTTTCTCTTATTTAACCCTTAAGTTATCCCTTCTAATTCTTCTTGTAAGTCTTATTATGATTCTTTGTATGGTAGTGAAAACCTTAAGATTATACCATAGCTAAAACCCCTTTATGCCATACGCAGCATAGCAACAACATCTTCCTTAATTTCAACAATTTAAAGACTTTATTCTTTTTAACGCTTTAGGTAATGACATACACACATTTGAACTACCTTCTTTCAATCTTTAAAAAAAAAAATTAGCAGATTATATAAACATACATACAAAAGTACTTACCACTCTCACGATATTTTGATATGAGCAAGTGAGATTTCTATATTACTATGTCCCTATTTAAAATTCCTACCTACCTGCTCGAGCACTTTACCTTCCCATGAGCTGCCAAAGCTACCAATGGGCATGTACACTTTTTCACAGCGTTCCCAGAACGCTTAAAGCAAACCTCGGCATAACATCATAGAAACCCCAAGCTGCTACAACAACAACAACAAAAAAATATGCACGTAATCTAGCAATACCAACCAGCAATCATAAATTATGTTACCAATGAAGTAATACCAATTTGCATAAACGTCCCAACCTGAGGCGCTTATCCTATAGGGGTGGGCATCCCAGGTGAAAGTTAGGAATTAACCAACTCTGTCACCAAAGGTGGGCCTGCACCCTCCCCAAAACCACTATAGGCAAAGTACTGTTAAGCTCTACTTTGCTAATAAGCTTATTTCTGACACCACTGAAAGGTGCGATTTCATCTTTAATTACTAGTCCTGACTATTATCTTATTATCTAAATCTAATTACCTTTCATCGGCCGATTCCCTTGTCTCATATCCAAACATCTCTATGCACAGGAAACAGCGTACATGAATAACTTACACAGCAAAATAGCTTTGTACACTGTTCCACTTTTATTATCCAAGGCATGGTGTTCAGTATGGGTAAAATATGGACGTTACCAGCCACCTTCCACCAATAAAGGTACATGTTCAAATTACATCAACCAATCACAATGTAAATCACAATATCACTCACAATGTCACAATATCATTATGTCATCTATACAGATATAAACACAGACTATCTTATGACACATACGTCACTTCCTATGTCTGGTTTCGTTTTCAACACAAGACCCATTTTCCACAACACATATTTTTTACTTAATCAGCAAAATGATAACTTTTAAAGGAACAGTCGTGTATTAGATTGCAAAACACAAGGGGGCTTTTTTCATGACTCTTTCAACCTCCCCCTTGCGTGACTCAAGTATATACATATAACCATGGGCAATTGCAGATGGAATATATAGCTCCTAAACCCCATTCTTTATAACAGTGTGTAGTACTTTGAACTCTAAACTTCAGTTAGGACCTATCAATAAAAAAAAACAAAGACAGTTATCGTGCAGCAAATCCTCACCCCTTAATCACTCAGTGATCCACTTCCTCCTCCAGCGCATCTTTCGAGTCCACCCACCGAAACCACACCTTCCTGAGCTATTTGGGAGATCCCCAGGCTTCGTATGTCATACGTTATAGAAGAACGTCACAGCATTTATCACCTTTAACCACATCCCTAATGTCAGTTGTTCTGTATATATCCACTTTCTTGCAATGAGCTTCCGTACCCCTAAGGAATTATTTGGTATACACATCCAACTCCTCTTGGTCAAAAATTACCAAGAGGCAAAGAAAGGGGGAACATATATTAGGAAGGTCAAATTTGTCCGCTATAAATTCTGTCAGACCATAAAGGCCTTATCTTGGTACACTTCCACACCATATGGCGAAAGGTCCCTTCCGCCCCCAGGCATTTGTGACAAGTTGTAGAGTCTCTTTTGCGCATATAAAATAATCTAACCAGTGTATACTACATCTGATGGAGGTACCTAAGCTTAATCATCCTATCTTTGGAGGCTATAACAAAGGTAAGATAAGTATCAAGGACCTCCTGCCACAACTCTTCCGACAACCATCCATCTAGACCTTGCCTTGTCTATCAAACCAGGTTCTCCAGGCCCCAATGCCAGATAATATCTGGAAATTTGCTTGGCTGGAGTAGGGTTTAACAGAGTAGTCTCCAGAGAGTTATTTTGAACCTGAACCTCTCCACTACCAAACTGCACCACTGCTGCCTAATTTTGAGCGTATCTGAAGCGCCAGGTCCTGGGTATCCCAAACTGGTCCCTTAGTTGATCAAAGGTGCGTAGCTTACCTTCCTGGTATATATGATGTAGGTACTTTACCCCAAATTTGGCCCACACATATCAATGCTCTAGTTTAAAGAACTCTGTCAGAGACCTATTACACCATAGCGGGCTATTAGGAGAGAGCCTAAAGGCGTATCTTCCACCTGCTGGGAACATATATGAAAAATCCTACCAGGAAGTGCCATCACAGAGCCCACCCTCTTACCCGGGACACCTTTCCAATAAAAAATATTTAAAAAGGTCTCCTGGGAAGTGGCCACCGCAGCTTTCAGCACTGTAGTTGCATTGGGAATCTGTGGGAAAAATCGCCAGTGTAGGAAGGACAATTGAAAGGCAAAATAATAGGAACGCAAGTCCGGGAGGGCTAATTACCCCATATTAATGGGTAATTTCAATAGAGCTATAGACACTCTAGGGGAGCGAGAGTCTATGCCCCTGAAGACTTGCTTCGGCACAAAAACAAGGGAGAATGTACAAAAATGTATGTAGAAAAATCATTTTGAATAAATGTATTTGACCCATCACCGTTAATGGTAGAGGCTGCCATTTTTGTACCTTCTCACGAAAGGCTCCTATGATCAAATTGATCTCCAAAAACTTAGAAATGGGGAGTTGCACTAGTATCCCCAAATATTTGAAAGAATCTGATAATGGAATGGGGCAATCTTTGGAAACCGTCACATTTTCATCAATGGGAAAGAGGGATGACTTAGCCCAGTTAATAAGAAAACCAGAGTAGTCTCTAAATTCCTGGATCAACCCGAAGGCCGCTGAAAGTGAAAGACCCGGGTCCTGCAGGTATAATAGCATTTCATCCGCATATAAGGAGAAGTGTTCCTCCAGCCGCCCCACCCAAAGGCCAGAAAAAGTATCACTTGGCCGCAACCTAGCACTGAGGGGCTCTATGGCTAGGGCAAATAGAAGGGGTGACAGTGGGCACCCATGCCTAGTTCCACGAAAAATAGGAAAGGGCTCTGATATAATGGTGTTTATTGGTTCAGTGTACAGTAGTCTCACCCAGGAGATAAAGACAGGGCAAAACCTGTAGGATTCCAACAGATGGAATAAATAAGGCCACTCCACCGAATCAAATGCCTTCTTAGCATCTAAGGTGCAGGTACAAAGCTTGAGTCATCAGAGCATACATAAAGAGAGACATCAAAAACAGAGAGAGAGGGGGACATGAGAGAGAGAGATCAGAGAGAGAGACATTAGAGAGACAACAGAGAGAGAGACATCAGAGAATACAGAGAGAGCGAGAGAGACATTAGAGAGATACATCAGAGAGAGAGAAAGAGACATCAAGGAGAGTAATGAGAGAGAGAGACATCAGTGAGAGAGAAAGCTATCAAAGAGAGAGAGAGAAGCATCATAAAGGGAGAGACAACAGCGAAAGAGACATCAGAGAAAGAGAAACATCATAGAAGAAGAGAGACATCATAGAGAAAGAGAGAAATCGGAAAGAGACATCAGCAAGAGAGAGAACTATCAGAGAGAGAAACATCAGCGAGAGAGAGATAACTATCAGAGAGAGAGGCATCAGAGAGAGAGAGAAGTATCATAGAGGGAGAGACAACAGCGAAAGAGACATCAGAGAGAGAGAAACATCATAGAGAACGAGACACATTGGAGAGAGGTATCAGAAAGAGAGAGAGATAGACATCAAAGAGAGACATCAGCAAGAGAGAGAGCTATCAGAGAGAGAGACATCAGCGAGAGAGCGATAACTATCAGAGAGAGAGGCATCAGAGAGAGAGAGAAGCATCATAGAGGGAGAGCCAACAGCGAAAGAGACATCTGAGAGAGAGAAACATCATAGAGAACGAGACACATTGGAGAGAGGCATCAGAAAGAGAGATAGACATCAAAGAGAGATATCAGCAAGAGAGAGAGAGACTTCAGAGAGAGATATCAGAGAGAGAGAGAGACAACAGCGAATGAAACATCACAGGGAGAGTCATCAATGAGAAAGAGATACATCAGAGAGACAAAGGTGCATCAAAGAGGGATACATCAGAGAGAGAGACATCATAGAGAAAGAGAGAGATCAGACAGAGGGAGAGGCAACATAGAGAGAGAGAGAGACATAAGAGAGAAAGGCATCAGAGAGAGATATATTATAGAGAAAGAGTGACATGAGAGAGAGAGAGGCATCAGAGAGAGACAACAGCAATTTTAACATCACAGGGAGAGACATCATAGAGAATGAGACACATCAGAGAAATAGAGAGGCGTCAGAGAGGAAGACATCAGAGAGAGAGACATCATAGAGAAAGAGAGACATGAGAGAGAGAGAGAGAGAGGGGGGGGCATCAGAGAGAGAGAGAGACATCAGATAGAGAGACATCATAGAGAAAGAGAGACATCAGAGAGAGACATCAGAGAGAGAGAGTGAGAGAGGCATCAGAGAGAGACATCATAGAGAAAGAGAGACATCAGAGAGAGAGACATCAGAGAAAGAGACATCATAGAGAAAAAAAGACATCAGAGAGAGACATCAGGGAGAGAGAGATTACAGAGAAAGATCAGAGAATACAGAGAGAGAAAGACATCAGAGAAAGACGTCAGAGAGAGAGATCAGCAAGAGAGAGAGACATCAGAGAGGGAGAGAGACGTCAGAGAATTCATAGGGAGACTGTGATTCGGTAGGAGGGGACTAGTTAGGAATGTTAGGTGTTCACCCCCCAAGCTTTGGTGCTATGCCATACCCACAAATCAGCAAAATTCTGAGGGCTACAACCGAAGCAGAATGGCTTTTTGAGAGGTACACACAATGTACATTTGATTATAACAACATTATCTACTAGCAAAAGAATGGTGTATTGGGGTTTTGGATTTACAACCACTTTAAGCTGGGTACATACAATTGGAATATCCTGCTGAACCAGTCGACAATCGAACAGTGTGTACAGCTGCCTGTCTAACAGAAGCTGGGCTCAGGACCAGCTTCTGTCAAATGGTCTTGCTGGAAAAACGATCTGCGCTTGCAGCCAATAGCTGCAAACGCTGATCAGTGTGTGATGGCATGAGGGCAGTTCCCCTTATCAGAACACAAAGGCACAGCGATGTTGGTGTGGCAATCTGTCAGATTCTTTTCATTCAGCCCACTAGGTTAAAGCGGAGTTCCATACAAAAATGGAACTTCCGCTTTTCGGAACCCTCCCCCCCTCCAGTGTCACATTTGGCACCTTTCAGGGGGGAGGGGGGTGCAGATACCTGTCTAAGACAGGTATTTGCACCCACTTCCGGCATAGACTCCCATGGGAGTCTACGCCTCTTCCCGTCCCCACCGCGCTGTCTCCTGGGAAACACACAGCTCCCAGGAGAGAGCTCCCGCTCTTCTCTTCATCTTCTTCTTCATCCTCTTCTCTTCTTCCTTCTTCTCTTCTTCATTTTCTTCTCTGGGCCGCTCCGCACCCATGCTGTCATGAAGGGAGGCTCCCGCTGTGTGACGGCGTCTCTTCGTCTGACTGCTCTTAAATAACGGGGGGCGGGGCCACCTGGTGACCCCGCCCCCCTCTGACGCACGGTGACTTGACGGGACTTCCCTGTGACGTCACGGGGAATGCCACAGGGAAGTCCCGTCATGTCCCGTGCGTCAGAGAGGGCGGGGCCACCCAGTTATTTAAGAGCCGTCAGACGAAGAGACGCCGTCACAGAATGGAAAGTAACTAGGCACAAATCAACACAAACGTGGCACTAACCAACCAGCCCGTTTTCATTTTGTTTGGCTGCTGTAGGGGGTGTCAGGGAAGGCTTTCGCATAGCACAAATGATGTCTCCCTGTACATACATATGCGCATGCGCAGACTGGCAACTGGCTGGGCAGATGAGCGTGAGCCTGTCACCAATGCTGGCACCAGACAGACTATTTAAACAGGCTGCAATTTGGTGTGCCGCTTCTGTGTGTTCATTCCTGATTCCTGTGTTTGACCTCTGATCCTAACCCAGCTTGCTCCTGACCTCCGTTTGACTGCTACCTGCCCTGACCTTGGCTTGTCTCTGGATTCTGCTTCTGCCTTCTCTTCTTGCCTGATCTACCTCCTGTTGCTGACTTGGTTTGTGACCCGATTATCCTGTTGTGTGCCGTCTATGCCTGATCTGCCTGACCATTATGGATCCGGCTCATCTGACCCTGCATCCTGCTCATCCAGCCTGCTACAGCTCTTCAGCCCAGCAAGGTCTCATCTGTCTCCTGCTTCCAGCTGCTTACCCACAGTCTGCCACCAGCCAAGCTCAGTGCCAGCTCATCTGCCACCAGCTGGTTCTGCCGCCACATCCACCTGCTGACTGCTGCCACCACGCAGTCTACTGGACTGATCACAGGCACTCATACCTCACTGTGCTCCCATGGCTGCTTTCTAACCAGGAGCTCACTAACCAGGTACGTGACAGGAGAGCAGGGTGATGTCATCATCTGGAAAAAACAAATTGCTATTATCTTAAAAAAAAAGCAGCACAAATTTTTATTATGACACAAAAAAGCACAAATATAAAAACAAGCTGTTATAACTAAAAAACCATAACAGCACAAATAAAAATTTTAGCAGCACAAACCAGCACAAATGAGGCACTAACCAACGAGACCAGTTTTGTGTCATTTGGGTGTAGTAGGGGGGCTGAGTGACCTTTGGTGACCTTTAATAAATCATGAATAATGCAAAAACGATAAAAGGTAGGACAGAAATTTTAGCAGCACAAAACAGCACAAATGTAGCACTAAAGAAACACACTTGAGTTTTTATTTGTGCTGATTGTAGGGTGGGCAAAGTGAGTGGGGTTTGAAAAAAAAAACTGTTATAACTTAAAAACCATAACAGCACAAATAAAAATTTTAGCAGCACAAACCAGCACAAACGTAGCACTAACCAACGAGACCAGTTTCGTGTCATTTGGGCATTGTTGGGGGGCTGACTGACCTTTGGTGACCTTTAATAAATCATTAATAACCAGAAAACGATAAAAGATAGAACGGAAATTTTAGCAGCACAAAACAGCACAAACGTAGCACTAACCAACGAGACCAGTTTTGTGTCATTTGGGCATTATAGGGGGGCTGAGTGACCTTTGGTGACCTTTAATAAATCATTAATAACGCAAAAACGATAATAGATAGAACGGAAATGTTAGCAGCACAAAACAGCACAAACGTAGCACTAACCAACTAGACCAGTTTTGTGTCATTTGGGCGTTGTAGGGGGGCTGACTGACCTTTGGTGACCTTTAATAAATCATTAATAACGCAAAAACGATAAAAGGTAGAACGGAAATTTTAGCAGCACAAAACAGCACAAATGTAGCACTAAAGAAACACACTTGAGCTTTTATTTGTGCTGATTGTAGGGTGGGCAAAGTGAGTGGGGTTTGAAAAAAAAAAAACTGTTATAACTTAAAAACCATAACAGCACAAATAAAAATTTTAGCAGCACAAACCAGCACAAACGTAGCACTAACCAACGAGACCAGTTTCGTGTCATTTGGGTGTTGTAGGGGGGCTGACTGACCTTTGGTGACCGTTAATAAATCATTAATAACACGAAAATGATAAAAGATAGAACGGAAATTTTAGCAGCACAAAACAGCACAAACGTAGCACTAACCAACGAGACCAGTTTTGTGTCATTTGGGCATTATAGGGGGGCTGAGTGACCAATGGTGACCTTTAATAAATCATTAATAACGCAAAAACGATAATAGATAGAACGGAAATGTTAGCAGCACAAAACAGCACAAACGTAGCACTAACCAACGAGACCAGTTTTGTGTCATTTGGGCGTTGTAGGGGGGCTGACTGACCTTTGGTGACCTTTAATAAATCATTAATAACGCAAAAACGATAAAAGATAGAACAGAATTTTTAGCAGCACAAAACAGCACAAACGTAGTACTAACCAACGAGACCAGTTTTGTGTCATTTGGGTGTTGTAGGGGGGCTGACTGACTTTTGGTGACCTTTAATAAATCATTAATAACGCAAAAACGATAACAGGTAGAACGGAAATTTTAGCAGCACAAAACAGCACAAATGTAGCACTAAAGAAACTCACTTGAGTTTTTATTTGTGCACATTGTAGGGTGGGCAAAGTGAGTGGGGTTTGAAAAAAAAAAAAAACTGTTATAACTTAAAAACCATAACAGTACAAATAAAAATTTTAGCAGCACAAACCAGCACAAACGTAGCACTAACCAACAAGACCAGTTTCGTGTCATTTGGGCATTGTAGGGGGGCTGACTGACCTTTGGTGACCTTTAATAAATCATTAATAACGCAAAAACGATAAAAGATAGAACGGAAATGTTAGCAGCACAAAACAGCACAAACGTAGCACTAACCAACGAGACCAGTTTTGCGTCATTTGGGCATTGTAGGGGGGCTGACTGACCTTTGGTGACCTTTAATAAATCATTAATAACGCAAAAACGATAAAAGATAGAACGGAATTTTTAGCAGCACAAAACAGCACAAACGTAGCACTAACCAACGAGACCAGTTTCGTGTCATTTGGGCGTTGTAGGGGGGCTGACTGACCTTTGGTGACCTTTAATAAATCATTAATAACGCAAAAACGATAAAAGATAGAACGGAATTTTTAGCAGCACAAAACAGCACAAACGTAGCACTAACCAACAAGACCAGTTTTGTGTCATTTGGGTGTTGTAGGGGGGCTAGGTGATGTCACAGTCTGGAAAAAACAATTGCTAATATCTTAAAAATAAAAACAGCACAAACGTAGCACTAAAGAAACACACTTGAGTTTTTATTTGTGCTGATTGTAGGGGGGCCAGCTTCGCTGAGCTCAATAAATGCTGTATTACATGCTGTTCATACTCAGTCCCTATGAGATTTGTTTTCTGTATTCTGCAAAAAAAAAACAAAAACTGGCTGATCCTGCTGCTATCTATCTCCACTTTTTGTTCATGTCCTCTATTCAGCTAGAGATTTTGCAGCTGTGGTGACAACTCTGCACTTGCTCAGTTATCAGTGAGTTTCTATGCTGAGCATTTCCTCCCTATTACATTTTGAGCAGCCCATGTGACTGTAGAGTCACACATGAGGACATATACACAGTAGTAAATGACAGCCCACTCCCTCCCTCCTCCATGCCCACTAACCAGCTAAACACAATGGTGGACATGTTACATGTAGAATAATGGTGGCTTCACCTCCCTCTTATTCTAAGATACAGACTGGAGAGGCAGGACACAGCCTGTGACAGGCAGAAATCCACCCACACCATGTTATTTCCACAAAATAATAAATATTTGATTTCAAATATATATTTGTATGTCAATTTAAAACAGTTTATTGTTATTATTTATGTATTTTTACTCTGTATTTCAAAGGCTGTTTTTTTTAATCTTTGACCAGCAGCAGAGGACTAGAATCTCCTCCTACTTATGTTTCCCTGGAGACAGACTGGGAGGGAGCTGGGTCATGTGACAGCTATATATTTTACATAAGAAAAAGGTACTAAGATGTTTTGTTTATTAAAATAACTACAGTGCCATCATCCACATACAGAAAGAGAATGGGCAATGTAAATTAAACAGTGTGTGTTTAGTAGAACACCTTCGGTTTGAATTAGTGCAGAGACTGCAAGCCAGGCCTTCTCATCCACATCAGGGCCTGACCTCGTACATGCCATTGCTTCAGTGTGCATGTGTCGCTGACGTTGGCACATGCAGATACAGGAGATATCCCCTAAACCATGCAGGTTTAGGAGATACCCAGGGTAGCTACAGGTAAGCCTTATTATAGGCTTACCTGTAGCAAAAAGTGGATTGTAAGGGTTTACAACCACTTTAAAGGCTTCATTCAAGCTTGCCAAAAGCTCTGTAAATGCTTTGTAAATGTTTGCTGTGCATAAAGCCTTTATACAAGCTGAAGCTCATTAAAGCCCGTGTGAACAAGGTCCAGGAGAAGCAGAACCCTGCAGGTGAGGTGTACTGTGCAGAAGGGAACACCTGCAGCCTGTTGGTGGTATAGTACAATTTACTTACACCCTTTTTGTAGGCACTGATACAGAGCATTGCAGCAATATAGAAGGCACCACTGGGCAGAGAGATCTCCTTACTGATGATGGCTGTATAGTCCCGGTTGTGACATCGCTACTGCTCTGTTTTTTAGATTTTTTTAAGCTCATTAATTTGGTAATTTGATTAGTAAAATACTTGGAATATATGCTTTATAAACTTTATAATAAGCAGAATTTGTAAAAATAAAATGCAGGTTTCATGTATTTTTAGAATCTATGGGTGTATGCTCTCTGGTCCAGGTGCTTTATTCAGCTTTATTTTGTCTAAAGCAGGCACTCTCATCTTCACCCATCTCAGAGGCCTAACTAGAATCTTCAGGGCCCCAGAGCAAGAAACCATGAAGGGCCCCACCAGGGGCGTTGCTAGGTCTACAAAAGATCTCGGGCTAGAGCCCATAGCAGCGAAGTAAAGAAAGTCATACGCTTGAGCGGGCATACACATGTATATAATATAATAATATAAAATATCGTTACATATCTGAGTGCGGATCCCCCCTTACATCAAGGTTCCCAGAGCCCCCCTCATTACATCAGGGTCCTCAGAGAGCCTACCTACTTACATTAGGATCCCCAAAGCCCCCCTCATTACACCAGGGTCCTCAGAGACCCCCTCCTGACATCAGGGCCCCAGAGAGCCCCTTCCTTACATCTGGGTCCCCAGAGAGCCCCCACCTTACATCACTGTCCCCAGAGAGCCCCTCCTTACATCAGGGTCCCCAGAGAGCCCCTTCCTTACATCGGGGTCCCCAGAGAGCCTCCCCTTACATCAGGATCTCCAGAGAGTCCCCTTACATCAGAGTCCCCAGAAATCCCCCCTTACATCAGAGTCTCCAGAAAGCCCCCCTTACATCAGTGTCCCCAGAGAGCCCCCCCTTAGATTAGTGTCCCCAGAGAGCCTCCCCTTTACATCAGGGTCCCCAGAGAGCCCCCTCTTACATCAGGGTCCCCAGAAAGCCCCTCCTTACATCAGGGTCCCCGGAGAGCCCCCCCTTATAACAGAGTCCCCAGAGGCCCCCCTTACTTTAGGGTCCCCAGAGAGCCCCCCTTATATCAGGGTCCCCAGGGAGCCCTTCCCTACATCAGGGTCCCCAGACAGCTGCCCCCCCTTCCAGAGGTTCCCCTGTACCTGGCTGGTCTCCACTGTCTGTGCACCTCCAACCCCACCCGGGGGAAGGTGGGAGGCGGCGATCGGCAGCCCTATTGTGTCCACGGGCCACGCGATTTCCCTGGGGCTTGTAGTTCTCTCTCCGAATGTATACAGTGGAGAGGGGAGGGGCCTCTGACCCGGGCATGTATCAACAAGAGTGATGAAGTAGAGCGACACACTGAAGAGTGAAGCCGATACATGCCCGGGTCAGAGGCCCCTCCCCTCTCCACTGTATACATTCGGAGAGAGAACTCCCCAGGGAGATCCTACGGCTCGCGGGCACTATACAGCTGCCGATCGCCGCCTCCCACCTCCCCCACTGCATACTAATACCGACAGCCAGAGGTGCAGGGGGAGATGCCAGGTCTCGGGGCCCCGCACAGCGGCAGAATGGGAGGGCCCAGTCGCAAGTGCAACTGCTGCGACCCTGAAAGTTCTGCCACTGACCCATCTTGCTTCTGGTTTCGTGGATTCCGGCTCTGTGACTGGCCGGAACCGCGATGACGTCACGCGTGGGAGTCTCCATTCACGACACAGGGCTCTGAAGAAACAGCACGGCACACATAGCCTGAGTTAGGGTTAGGGGTGCGGGAATAAATTGGTATGTTTCTGAGTGTTGGACTTTGTCATGCCTTTTGCACTTTTCTAAGTAAAGAAAATCTTGTTCCCTCCTGGTCTGAAGTTTTTTATCAAATATGTTCATTACTTAAAGCATTCACATTCTGGAGCGTGACATTGGATTGGTCCATTGTCCGATTTCACTAGTCAAGATGTGGATTGGTGCAGTGGATGTCTGATGGAAATGTCACATGCAACTGTACGCTGTAGGGAGCGGTTTCTTAACAGCGGGATATGTGCCGGTGTGGTCCTGTACATATTCATTTATGTATGTGACCACATTGTGAGTTTAGATATGGCATAACCGCTCTTGAATTGGCTAATTGAGTGGAATGCTTGGATTAGTTTGAATCAGCATTAATGTTGTCCTTATCCTTGACTTGCTGCGCTCTGTATTCCCTGTGTGATGGGTAAATTACTACAGCGGGGACACGAGGTGTGCGCATGCGCATTGAACTTCCTATGAGATGTGAGATAGGAGGAAATAAAAGGGATGAGTGGCACCCTGTACAGCCAATCCTATGAGTAAGTCAACTTATGACGAAACATGTTGGGGGCGTGGCTGTGATGTGTGATGTCTAACACTGGAAACCGCACCGTAGGAGAGGTGATTCGATTGTACGGAGGGCCATTGAGGAAGGGGTGAGATCGGAAGTTTAGCACTAGCACACCTCGGGTCCGCCGTGACCGCCCAGTGCCATCTGTTTGTGCACTGAGTTTGGAATTGCTGTGTACTGCACTTTATTGCTGCTGGTTTTAATTTTTTTAAATGTGAGTGAATTTTTAAAGATTGTAGTGGTTTTAATAAACTTGCCCTGCTGGTTTACACTATTGGAGCACTTCATTATTTTTCATACACATCTTATCATACACTGTTGGACATCGAACTGAGTGTGATTCTATAGAGAGTGGATTCACGTATCACGTTGGTGAGGTGGAAGACACACGGAAGTCACTCATTTATCAAGATTTTTATTATTTATTATTTATTATTTTTTGTCACAAAAATTTTGGACTGATTTGTTGCTCACTATTTATGGACTATGAAATTTACACCAACGGAACTGTCCACATGTAACACATGGTGTTGTGATTAAGTGGTTACACACTGCATTTATTTTGTACTTATATTTGGGTGTAATTGGTTTTGATTAACACTATTTTTACCTCTGTTTTTTGTGTTTATATCAGGTTAACGCTTGGTGTACATAATACATTATTAGTTATAGTGTATTAGAGTGCCTCTTATTTTTTCTTATGTATCTTTAGGAGGGATCGTTTTAGTGTGTGGATATGTGAGATTAAATATTGGGTCTATGTATTTATTTTAAAGGGGCAGCTCAGTATATATTCATTTATATATGTACAGTTATATTTTTCACTAAATTTTTCACGTTATTGGTGACGCAGTGGAGGTATTTTTTGATTAAAGGGCGGATTAGTACTTGAGATACCTATACAATTTAAAATTTTCCTTTTTTACCATTTGCAGCCATGGATGCGTATAATTTTTTGACAAATATACAACTTAACCCCGAATCAGTTTTTTCTAATGATCAATTAATGACTGATAGTGAGGAAGATTTTTCGGGACTGTTGAAAACACTTGACATTCTCCTTGAAAAACAGGTTAAAACATGGTGGGATGTGTTCACTTTTGAACACTACCGTAGAGATAATCTCATTTTTAGAAGTCTGAGGTGGGATGCGCCACCTCAAGACGGTCTTGATGACCAGTCACATATGAATGAATGGCTGGAATTTTTTAATAAAGTTGGTAGGGAATTACAGGGACTAGTCCTGAAAAGGAAGCAAATTAAATTAAGTATGTTAAATGAAAAAAATAAAACTTTACAAGTAAAATTAGAACCTATGAAAGATACTAATCAAATGAAATAGTTCAATAGTAATACAAAAGAAAAAATTGGAAAAAATTGAACGAGAAACACAAAAAAAGAAGGTTAAAAAGTTCAATAGGGATTCAAATGATTTTAAAACTAATAAAATTTATGCTTGGCAGACAACAATTGGAAATACTACTGGGGACCCAGCTGCTAACATCAATGTGGCAGGGGGTACCAGTAACCCCCCACCTAAACCTGATAATAATAACAAAAAAACAGGGAATAAAGGAAAAGGTGGACAGGGGGTTGTGGATCCTAGACTGAATGATGGAGGTCAAGTTGCAGCAGATGACCAATATGGAAGGGGTTATTACCATTCCCCTAAACCACCATCACGAGGGAGAGGGGGATATCCACCAGCATTCTATAACAATTATTTATCCCCTAGGAACTACAGGGGAAATGCACCACAAGGCTATAATGCCCCGCAAGGCTATAGACAGTGGCAACAATATCCCCCATCGCACCGATACTTTGAGGGTAATGGTGAAATCCCTCTCTATAACAGATTCTCATCATTGGAAAATGAGGATCAATCTAGATATGCCCCTTATAGCACTCCTTTTTTAGGACAACGGGGGAGGGGAGGGGAAACACCGAGGAGGAATCCCAGGGGGACCTATCAGAGAGTGGGAGGGAGATCTGTGCCCCCCTATGCTTACAATAAGGAAAGTGTGCCCCCTCGAAGAGAAGAAGGGGATGTAGGGCAGGAAGATCCAAACAACCCAAGAAAACGACCGAGAGATGCATGAATACAGGGATTTATAATTTGAGCAGTGTTGAGCTCAATCATAAAGAGCTTAACATACTGAACTTAGGTTTGAAATGCGCCCCAAAAAAGGAGATGAATAAATTTGAAGTCTACATAGACACACACAAATTTATTAGATTCATGAATATAAAGAAGTATTTTTTGAGCCATCCAGTGGTGTCTACCATTAAAGCCACGGTACCATCCAGTAAAATGGATACTGGCCTAAAAAATAAATCTATCTTCAATCCCTAAAACCCGAGTAACCAATTTATAGAAGTGTTTAAAAGCTTGGTGTTAAACGACATTGAGAAGCTTGCTCCACGCAAGGGGGTCGACCCTTATTACATCAGGGAAGGGATTAGGTCTTTGGAAGAAAAGAAAGATTTAATAGTACGACCTGCCGACAAAGGTGGAGGGGTGGTATTGTTAGATAAATCTTTTTACCTCAATCAGCTCTTGGAGCTAGTTGGAGATAGGTCTACTTATAAAAGATTGTCCTCTGATCCCACTGAGGCGTATAAAATTCAGTTGTCCGTCTTAGTGGAATGGGGTTATAGAATGGATGCTTTAAATCTAAAAAAAAAAGATATCTTGTCCCAAGTTCTTGTAGAATTTCAGTTATCTACACCTTGCCAAAGATACACAAAAATACGCAGTGCCCACCACCTCGCCCCATTGTCAATGGTATTGGGTCTGTAACGGCAAGGCTGGGGGAATATTTGGACAAATTCCTCCAGCCTAGTGTTAGGGTCACTAAAGCGTATTTGAAAAATACGACAGATTTATTAACATTACTTAATGATGTTAAATTGGAGGTTTCATCATTGGTATATCTGGTAACGGCTGATGTAGCCTCCTGGTATACCATTATCCAGCATGAGGATGCATCCTTGGCCCTTAATTGGACGTTAAGTAAACGAGATGACATTCCAGCTACACAGAAACGATTTTTGGGACATGTATTGGAGTTTTGCATGTCCCATAATTATTTCTGGTGTAATGGTCAATTTTATTCCCAGCAGGTTGGCGTGGCAATGGGAGCTAAATATGCTCCCAGCCTCGCCAACCTGTTTATGGCTGAATGGGAAGACAGAAAAGTTTTCAGCCAAAGGAGGCCCCAACTTTTATTTTATCAGAGATTTATAGATGACCTCCTGTTTATTTGGGAGGGTACAGAGGAATCAGCTATTGAATTTGTACAGGAACTTAACAATTCTAATAATATTAAATTAGATTACACATATTTTTAATATATATCTTTTAATATAAGAGAAGTGTGTTTATGAATATATTTATAGAATTTGGTCATTATATGATATGGGAGATTCCAACCATGTATAAGTTTATTAGTTTTTTATCGAATATGTTCATTACTTAAAGCATTCACATTCTGGAGCGTGACATTGGATTGGTCCATTGTCCGATTTCACGAGTCAAGATGTGGATTGGTGCAGTGGATGTCTGATGGAAATGTCACATGCAACTGTACGCTGTAGGGAGCGGTTTCTTTACAGTGGGATATGTGCCGGTGTGGTCCTGTACATTTTCATTTATGTATGTGACCACATTGTGAGTTTAGATATGGCATAACCGCTCTTGAATTGGCTAATTGAGTGGAATGCTTGGATTAGTTTGAATCAGCATTAATGTTGTCCTTATCCCTGACTTGCTGCGCTCTGTATTCCCTGTGTGATGGGTAAATTACTACAGCGGGGACTCAAGGTGTGCGCATGCGCATTGAACTTCCTATGAGATGTGAGATAGGAGGAAATAAAGGGGATGAGTGGCACCCTGTACAGCCAATCCCATGATTAAGTCAACTTATGACGAAACATGTCGGGGGCGTGGCTGTGATGTGTGACGTCTAACACTGGAAGCCGCACCATAGGAGAGGTGATTCGATTGTACGGAGGGCCATTGAGGAAGGGGTGAGATCGGAAGTTTAGCACTAGCACACCTCGGGTCCGCCGTGACCGCCCAGTGTCATCTCTTTGTCCACTGAGTTTGGAATTGCTGTGTACTGCACTTCATTTCTGCTGGTTTGAATCTTTTAAAATGTGAGTGAATTTTTAAAGATTGTAGTGGTTTTAATAAACTTGCCGTGCTGGTTTACACTATTGGAGCACTTCATTATTTTTCATATGGACTAATCTTATCATACACTGTTGGACATCGAACTGATCTGATTACCCTGGAGTGTGGTAAACAAGCATCTTTTGCCTTGCATGAAAGTGCTAGCATTTGGAATCGGTGAGTGTGATTCTATAGGGAGTGGATTCACGTATCATGTTGGTGAGGTGGAAGACACACGGAAGTCACTCATTTATCAAGATTTTTATTATTTATTATTTATTATTTTTTGTCACACAAATTTTGGACTGATTTGTTGCTCACTATTTATGGACTATGAAATTTACACCAACGGAACTGTCCACATGTAACACATGGTGGTGTGATTAAGTGGTTACACACTGCATTTATTTTGTACTTATATTTGGGTGTAATTGGTTTTGATTAACACTATTTTTACCACTGTTTTTTGTGTTTATATCAGGTTAACACTTGGTGTACATAATACATTATTAGTTATAGTGTATTAGAGCGCCTCTTATTTTTTCTTATGTATCTTTTGGAGGGATCGTTTTAGTGTGTGGATATGTGAGATTAAATATTGGGTCTATCTAAAATTTATTTTGCTACATATCTCTGGTAAAAATAACCCAAATTAGTGTAAATTATTTGGTCTTTGTGAAAGTTATAGAGTCTACAAACTATGGTGACAATCACTGAAAATTGATCACATCTGATCACACCTGATGTACTGAAGGCCTATCTCATTTCTTGAGACACTAACAAGTCAGGAAAGTACAAGTACCCCCCAAATGACCCCTTTTTAGAAAGCAGACATTCCAAGGTATTAAGTAAGTAGCATGGTGAGTTTTTTTAAGTTGTCATTTTTTGCTACAATTCTTTGCAAAATTAAGATTTTTTTTTTTTTTTTTTTTTTTTTACAAAATTGTCATATTAACAGGTTATTTCTCTCACAGAGCATATGCGTACAACAAATTACACCCCAAAATACATTCTGCTACTACTCTTCCCGAGTATGGCGATACCACATGTGTGAGACTTTTACACAGCCTTTTACACACTTTTTTTTCCCACAAAGTTGTCCATTTATCAGATATTTCCAACACATAGCATGTACATAGCAAAGATGACACCCCAAAATACATTCTGCTACTCCTCTTGAGTATGGCGATACCACATGAGTGAGACTTTTACACAGCCTGGCCACATACAAAGGCCCAACATTGAAGTAGCATCCTCAGGCGTTCTACAAGCATAAATGACACATCTCATTTCTCAACCACCTATTACACTTTTGAAGGCCCTGGAGCACCAGCACAATGGAATTGCCCCCAAAATGACCCCATTTTGGAAAGCTAACACCCCAACGTATAATCTATGAGGCATAATGAGTTTTTTGAACGGTTCATTTTTTCCAGAAGTTTTTGGAAAATGTGGAAAAAAAATGAACACACATTTTTTTTTACACAAAGTTGTCCATTTATCAGATATTTCCAACACCTAGCATGTACATAGTAAAGATGACACCCCAAAATACATTCTGCTCCTCCTCCTGAGTATGGCGATACCACATGTGTGAGACTTTTTACACAGCCTGACCACATACAAAGGCCCAACATTGAAGTAGCATCTTCAGGTGTTCTAGGAGAATAAATGACATATCATTTTTGAAGACCCTTCATATTTCTAACAAATAGCATGTACATACCAAAAGCTACAATACAAAATAAATTCTATTGCGGAAAGGGTAAAAAAAAAGCATTACCTGTGCTTTTAGTAGTATCCACAACGGAGAGCACTGGTCCAGGCAGCAGGCAGGAATATTGTCTATAGTCAGCACAAGGATATTGTCAGCACAGCACAGTCCATAGAAATTGTCCAGGCAGAGACAGCCAGCACAGCCATAATATTGGTCCTGGTACACTGTTACCTGCAGACACTCATTGTACCGCTCTCCAGCCCTTCATAAACATACTGCCTCTTGCTACAGCTAATTATTTGCATAGTCCAGATAGCGGTGTGGTCCGTTGATGCTGCAGGCAGAGGCATGATGGCAGAAAGATAGCAGCAGGCTGAGGGCCACAATCAGGTAAGACCTGTGCACAGGGGCACAGGGGTAGAGGCTTTGACCCACCTAAATGTCTATGAAGCCTCCGGACTCCAGACCCCAATCCGGAAATTGCAAAACCCGGAGAAAACACAAAAAATAGTTTTCTCCATCCGGAAAAACAAGTCTGGAGCCCCTCACATATGTGAGACCCCTGTGTACTATAGTAGCAGGGCAACAGATCAGTCCAAACGGTAGGCAGAGGCATAGTCAAAAAACAGGCCAGGGTCAGTTCACGTGGAAGCACCCCAAACGGTAGGCAGAGGCATAGTCAAAAAACAGGCCAGGGTCAGTTCACTTGGAAGGCAGTGGTATGGTTATTTAGGGAAGCATGGAAAATGGTCAGCACAGATGATGAAAATGGGGAAATAGTTAAAAATATGGGCTAATATTTTAGGGATGTATGATAAAGTTGGAAGCATTCACCAATGCAAAGGCCAGGAGGGACACTGGGGACAATGTTAGCGGGTATCTTTTCAAAACCCTCTTTTGGTGCACACGCAACATTTTTTTGCCTTCTTCGGCCTGCTTCAGATGGTGGAATGTTGAAGGGGAAGTGGCGCTCATGAGGTCGGCAAACAGCCTCAGAGCGAAGGTCTTCTGGAGGGGGGGTTTTGGTGATAGATGAGAGACGTGACAACTTCTTCTATGATTTGTAGGAAGGGGGAGGGGCTTTCTGTGGATTTGGTGTAGACTACGTAGGAATTATAAACGGCCAAATGGATGAGATAAATTGCTACCTTCTTGTACCAGAATCGGGACCTCCTTATCGTCAAATAGGGCTGAATCATTTGATCATTGAAATCCACCCCCCCCCCCCATGTAGAGATTATAATCTTGGACACATACTGGCTTTTCAATGGGACCTCGTCTTCTTTGAACCTCAATTGTAGTGTCATCATGGATGGTGGATAACATGTGCACGTCCCTTTTATCCGTTTCTCCTCAAGGCCAGCACTTCGTTGCATCTCAGTGCTGCTCTTTCCCCCCTTTGCAGCTTTTTGTTTGCTAGAGATTGTGGGAAGCCCTTCCTATTTTTTCTGGAGGTTCCTCAGGCCAGGGTTTTTGCAATTAATAGTGTTTGAATATAATCCTGGTTTCCAGAGTGCCCTGCCCTTTTTACTCAATCCGTTCAAATTCAGACTTTGATTCGGAATCAGAATTGGAGTCTGATGAGAACTCCCCAATGCTCTCATCAGTCATGGAGAGGATCTGGAACGCCTCCCAACTGTTGTAAACTCTTTTGGACATGACGCTGATGGCTGTGTGACATGTGGCAGGTGACAGTCACTGATGGGCTGTGCGATGGGTGGCAGGTGACGTTCACTGATAGGTGATGACGGTGTGACAGGCAATGGTCACTGATGGGTGACAGGCCACGGACGGTGACGGGTGATGGTAACTGACGGGTGATGGTCACAGACGAGTGACAGGCCACGGTCACTGATGGGTGATGGGTGCACCGCTGACGTTCACTGATGGGTGATGGGTGATGGCTGACGGTCACTGATGGGTGCACCGCTGACGGTCACTGATGGGTGACGGGTGATGGTTGACGTTCACTGATGGGTGACGGGTAATGGCTGACGTCACTGATGGGTGACGGGTGATGGCTGACGGATGATGGCTGACGGTCACTGATGGGTGATGGGTAATGGCTGACAGTCACTGATGGGTAATGGCTGATGTCACTGATGGGTGATGGGTGATGGCTGACGGGTAATGGCTGACCTCTCTGATGGATGATGGGTGATGGCTGACGGGTAATGGCTGACGTCACTGATGGCTGACGGTCACTGATGGGTGACGGGTGATGGCTGATGGGTGACGGGTAATGGCTGACGTCACTGATGGGTGACGGGTAATGGCTGAAGTGACTGATGGGTGACGGGTGATGGCTGACGGTCACTGACGGGTGACGGCTGATGGGTGACGGGTGCACCGCTGACGGTCACTGATGGCAGTCTCTTATGTGACAGGTGTACTTTATGGGGTGACTGTTGGGTGACAGATGACAATGGGGGGGGCGATGGGACAAGTGTTGTGCTTGGTGCAGTACAATACAGACACAGATCGGTAACTCACTGCTTCTGGCTCTTCTCTCCTCACACTGTAAACGGTGTGTGAGGAGAGAAGAGCTGGTAACAGCTAGTTACCGCTCTGTGTTTACATTTAGTGATCGGCTGTGAAAGGATCACAGCCGATCACGTGGTAAACAGCCGCCGGCCAAAGGCTGTTTACCATCGTCGATGACGAGCAGTGTTCCCGGGAACACCCTGCCACCGACGTGCACGCGCAGCGCGCTCTCGATCGCGCACATGTGCCATGCACAGTGGGGCGGTACCATTCATCACGGCCGATCACGTGGTAAACAGCCATGCCCAATGGCTGTTCACCCCCCTCAGTGGCGAGCAGTGTCTCCGTGACACGCCGTCACCGAAGGTACAGGGATGCGCGCACACAATCGTGTGCATTCCCTGTTTAAAGGGCAGGGCATCATATGACGCCCTCCCAGAACGCCGCCTGGCCGTCATATGATGGATGGCGGGCGGCAAGCGGTTAAAGAGGTTGTATACCCTCATGGTTTTTTTCCCTAATGCATTCTATACATTAAGATGAAAAACCTTCTGTAGTGCTGCAGCCCCCCCCAGCCCCCCTGTTTTACTTACCTGAACGCTGTCATCCTCCAGCCAAGCACATCAGCTCTAGCTCTCGTGTCCTGATTGATAGATTGATAGCAGCGCAGCCATTAGCTCCCGCTACTGCCAATCAAATCCAATGATGTGGCGCCGGGGGGGTGGGGCTGAGTCCTGCATTCTATGTGAATGTACACAGATGCAGGACTCAGGAGCTCGCCCACACGGGTGTCCACCTTAGGAGAGCCTTCTCCAACGTGGACACTCGATGCGAGGAGGAGCCACCAGTGCCGCTGAGGGACCCCAGAAGAGGAGGACTGGGTCCACTCTGTGCAAAACAAACTGCACACTGGAGGTAAGTATGACATGTTTGTTATTTGAAAAAAAAAAAAAAAATAAAAAAAAATAAGGGTTTACAACCCCTTTAATATGTTTTTGTGTGTCATGCCTTTTCATGTTAGCCAATAAAAAACTTTTGCAGGCTCATTACCAGGGGTTAAATACGCATCATACATGCATTTTCATGGCTTACCGTGGACTTCTATGGACCTCAAATTACATGAAAGCAGACAAAAAACAGATCTGAACTTTCAAAAACGTAAACGTACTGCAGCGCAGCGCAGCACAGCGCAGCACAAGGACACAATTAAGGATCTATCTATAACATTGCTTTTGATGACATGTTAAAAAGAAAATGTGGGGCCTAAGGACTCAAATAAATTACAAAATGGCAGATTATTTCTCTCTTCTGGCTAAATATATCATTACTTCATGCAGTACTGCAGACATCCCAACCTGCAGAAACTCATTGCAGGGAGGTGGCAAACTCATTTCAGGGATGTGGCGCTTCGCGCCCGCAAACACCCCATTTCAGGGTATGTGGACGGTGTCAGTAGTTTTTTATTTTTTATTTTTAATAATTGATTTGTTTAATCAATTTAATTTGTTTTTAATTTTTTTTTT